>NC_045432.1:46896801-47496801 GCF_902635505.1 Sarcophilus harrisii
TGCTTTCAAATATATCTAGTATATCCATGTCTGCAGTTGTAACAATCTCCAACTCAACATCTCCATCAACCCTCTTATTGCTTTAAGTCCAGATACTCATATTTTAGAGAAGTAACTATTACAAGCTCAGTTTATGCTATGTAACCATACCCCCAAGTCGCTCTTGATGAATTTTTTTATGAATAACAGAGAACACTTGCAATAAGTTACTTTTCACCTAGTTAAACTGAATAATATGTAAGGTTTAAAACAAACTCAAAGTCCTTCTTTTTTTTCAAATTAGTTGCTTCCTTGTGCCCTAAATATAAAGAAATATCCTCTGGGACTTTCTCATATCTTTACTAAAATCTGACTGCATGCTAATGTGAGAGGCCATTAAAACTGGCACCTTTTCTCCAAGCCTCCACACACATAGCTACAAGGAGATCACACTGGAATTAAGCTTGTGACTCAGTTTCATGATGGAAAAAATGAAATGCTGAGAGAGAGCTCCAGTATAGACAAAAAGTGAGCATAATCCCCCCCACACACACACCAATGACACATATATCACAGCTGGCTAGAACAACTTATAAGGAATAAAACATGCCATTTTCTAATTAGCTTGATGATATCAAACCCACTCTGATGTTGGACAGATTTAGAAGCCTGCAATACATCCACCATCAAGGAAAGCTAAATCTGAAGCTGGAGCTTGCCTCATCCTAAGTATTTCCCAGAATAAACCATAAAGGAAGCTAAGGAGCTAGCTTTTCTGTAGGAAGATCCTAGCTTGCCTAGTTTCTTCTATTGCCTCAACAAGAGAGAGAGGCAGGTTTGCATAGAAAAATGGCAGCTTCTTAGATAGGTAGGGGTCTAAGAAGGGCATCTCCAAGAACATGAGAGTTTACCTGGTCTTTTGCCAATTGCTGAGTCCAGCCTGGGGTAATGGAATGGAATATCAGGATGAGACTGCATGGTTAAAGATGGCCTCTCTTGTAACTGTAGGTCATTCTAGAGTATGGTGTCTACAAGAATGATTATTGGAGGGAAACAGTTGCTGTTTGGTTATTTGAGGAAGACAGATAGACACATAAGTTGAAAAGGGGCAGTAAAGACTCCGGTTTTGAACATCTGTGATAAGGATGTTCCATTAATGTGTGAGCATCTAAAGGCAGATTTCTACATACCCATTATAGGAGAGGTTATTTAGTGAAATTACTTGAATTTAGAAGGGGTGACTTTTAGATGTCACATTCATACAAATGGCATTTTATGTCATGCATCATCATCACTGCCATCAAAACTAACATTTCCATAGTGCTTCAGGATTTTAAAAGTACTTTATTTATTTGAGAATAACCTTTTAAAATAGGTGCTCCTGTCATTAGCCTCATTTTACAGATGAGGAAATTGAGACCTAGAGAGGTTACATGACAGATGATAAAGTAGGAAATAGGTATTTATTAAGCACCTACTATATGCCCCACATTATGTCAAGAATTTTACAAATACCTAATTTCATCTCATGCTCATAACAACCCTGGGAGGCAGGTGCTTTTATTATCTTCATTTTACAGATGGGGAAACTGAGACAAACTGCAGTCATTTGACTTGTCTAAATTCACACAGATAGGAAGTGTCTTAGATCAGACTTGTACTTGTATCTTCCCAAATCCAAGTGATTTGGGTTGTGATCCCTTTAAGAAACTAGACTGATTTATTCCTTTCTGATTCCCAACCCCATAATATCAATTCAGGAAACTAGGACCTTTGATTCACAAATCCTGGTCAAAAGCATCCCTTTGAATTACAATAGAAGATCGGGCCTGTCCCAGCCCTCACCTGGATCTGGGCCAATTTGGGCTCTCCTGACCCCCCTCAGATCTGAGCCAATTTGGGCTTTTCCAGCCCCCAATCTAATGATCTGCTCAGGTTTCCCAACCCCCACCCAAGCAAACTCTACCCCTCACAGAAACTCAGCAAAGAGCCAACTTGGGACTCCACCCACAGGCCCCTTTAGCCAAATCTCTCATTATAAAAGAGCCAAACTAAAATCCTCTCTTTGCAGAGGGTCAAAACATGCCAGCACCATACCTGGCACTAAGGACTCTCTGTCCACTGGAACCCTGTTTCCGGTGCCCTCCTCTCTTTATCCTCACCTATTTCCTTAACCTAGCTTTAACCTTACTTCCAAACCCCATAATAAACCTCTTTATCAATCTAAGTTTTCGGGCCTGACTTCATTTAACTCCATATCCTTGCGCCGAATCCAAAGGGGTTGCAGGGGAGTCCTATTTGACTCCCTGTACCCCAAACCTGCCACTAGACCTCAATTAAACCCTAATTTCATTTAGGTACTCCAAATCTAGATCTCATCACAAGCTCAGGACTCCATGTATTTAGTTGGTTGAGATATAAGGGAAAGGGAACTAGCTTTATTCAGTATTTTTCTGCTCTCTTTTTAAGCACCCTGCTGAGTTCTTTACCAACATCATCTCAGCTTATCCTCACAACAACAACCCTGGGAGGGAGTTACTATCATTATTACCATTTTACATATGGGGAAAATGAGACAGAGATTTTTTAAAAGTGATTTTCCCATACAACTATGAAGTCTGAGGTTGAATTTGAAGCCAGGTTTTCCTAACCTCAGGCCTGACTCTATCCACTGTGTCTAACACCTAAAGCCAACATATACATATAGAAGTACATAAAAGGTAGAAGCAAAGTAGATGGAAGGCAACTTTGGTAAGGAAGTTGATATACTTGCCAGTTCCCTGGCAAGGCCTCTTCTAAAAGGTGATGCTTGAGATGTTCTTGAGAGGACCCAAGAATTATTGAAAGTGGAGGAAAAGAGGGGGGAAAATCTGGGGACAAAGAAGAAAGACAACTGATATAAAGGTAGAGAGATGTGAGATTATGTTAGTTGAGATGCCTATTAAACTGCTTCAACCCAGTTAGACCTTTTGGAACAAAAGACAAAAGGATTATTGGAAAGGTCTTCTGAGTTTGTATAACATTCTCCTCTTCCTTCTCCTCCTCTTCTTCCAAATTTGGCCCTGTCTGTCTAGGGTTGGGTCCTCAGGGTACTGAAGGTCCAGAATAGGTATTGTGGAAAGTGAGTCTCTTCTTCCTGCTCAGTAACTTACCTAACTGACCCCTCTGATGATTTTCCAAAGAAATGAATATGTCTGCATTAAGAATTTGCAAGGTATTCACTCCAGCCTCACTTCTAGAGAAGTGAGCTGATCGCTTTCTGCTCTATCATTAGTGGTTCTCATTTTGCCAACTGTCGGGGCTTTTCTTCACATTTTGAGTCTTCTCATCTTACTGCACCTTTTAACAAAGTTAATTACATCCTGTAATTTGCAGTTACTTTCTTTTAAACTTCAAATTTTATTTTAGAAGCAAAGTAGATGGAAGACAACTCTGGCAGGGAAGGTTATGCTGTCAAATAACTGTCAAGCCTAGAATTTCTTTTCCATGGAATTCTATATTCTGTGTAATGTTCTATCAAATGACATGTTTCAAGCAGATCCATTGAAATTAGCAGCCCATATGTAACACATAATGTTTTAAAAATTAAATCATGAAAACAAAGACAAAAGTGGAAAGCAATGAAGAACATTTTCTAGAGCTCCAGTTTTGTCCCTTTAATATAAAACCACTGTTTTCTACTTTGGGGTTTGTTCTCATAAATTAATAATTTTAAATGAGTCTACTGTATCAGAGTGTAAAATGATCATTTTGACACCAATGCTTTATTTTGTTTTGTTTAAAATACATGCTACAAATAGAAAACAGCAGCAATGTGGCATAGTAGACAGAGGGGTCATCAGCCTTCCAACCAGATAAAGAAAAATGACTTAAAATTTGGATTTTAAGCATCACCTAGAAGAGGCAAGTCTCCAGCTAAAAAGCTACAGGCTTTCTGATGTTCATCTGTAGATTAAGTTTCCTCACTGAGAGTTCACATCAGTGAAATCACAGATCCAAACTACAAAAAAGGGAAAGAAAAGCCCTAGTGAAGAAATATTTCCTTTGAAAGCTTACTATGCAGCTTTCAATAAATTAATTAATTATTTCTGGATTTGTTAAAAGTAGAAATGACATAAGAGTTTGATTTCCACTTCTGTAAAAATAAACAGTAAATGTGGACTCATATGTCTTTAAAGTGCTGCTGTACTCTGGCAGGGACAGAGCTAGGGGGCAGAAGGAAAGATGCTTAATAATCTTTCTGATGGGCAATCAACAGGGGCTTCCACATCATAAAAAAGCCTGAAACTCATTATAAAAGCTACACTAATGAAATCTTTAAGACATCATTTACCTTGAAACACAGCATTTCCTAGCGTAGCAACAGTCTGATGAATTGCAGGGGGTCCATTAAATTGCTTAGGGAAAAATATATCTATTTCAACATAACGGATTTTCTTTGTAATCATATATATTTTAGGCACCGAAGTACATTTTTCTCAGAAAGTGTTCACAGAATTCACCAAGCTGCCAGAAGGGTCCAGGATACAAAGAAAACTTGAAGATGCTCCTCCCCAAAATGAATTTGCATTTGTGTATTGGTGGGGAGGAAGTCATATTGATGGGAATTTGTTCTACTTGAAGTTTTCTTTTGAGAATGACTATTAAAGGTTTTCCTTGGGTTCTCATTACCATGAGAGATGACACATCTCCAGAGGAAATTTTCTTTTAGGTGCTATATACACAGTCATACCTCCTTCATGTAGGGAATATGGTAGAAATTTCCACTTGAGTTCAATCAGTTACCTACAAATTTTTTGAACAATATACTGTTGTATATTATATAGTAATGGACTAAAAGTGATAACAGAATTAACAGGGTGGAGGGGAATTCAAAAGCCGTTTAAATCCAACTCCTAACCAAGGATCTTCACTGCAGGAAATCAGTCAAAGAATCATCTCCTCTTTGATCTTTGGTGGAAGAGTTCCTGTGACTGGGGAACCATTTTGTCCTGAGACAATATTTTACACTTTTGAACGGTCCTATTTATTAGGAAACTTTCTCTTAAATCAAACTTCAATCTGCTGTTCTACCTTCTTTCCAACCTACCTTCAGATGTGTCAATAAATTCAGATGGTTGTTCTGTAGCCTGGAACCTTGCTCAGTCTGGCTCCAGTTTATTTTGGTGATTTAAATATTGAATTGAATAATTTTTTGAAATTGAAAAAGAAAAGAAAATATGTACAAGGAAAAAAAAACAGCAGAACAGGGATGGGTCTGAAAGATGCTACAGGTAGCTTCTGCCATAGGCACTGATGCCTTTTCTGGGGGAGGATAAGAGATGGAGATTACTTAAAGCTTGTATTTCTATGTAAGTAATGATAGTGATAGCTCCCTAGTCATATCCCTTTCTCTGTTTTGTCCCATTTGTTCACTACCTTTATTTCACTTTATTTGGTATCAGAAGACCCAGAATGCAAATCCTGCCTGTCACTGTTTACCTGTGGCCTGTTACCTGTGAGTTCCTGAGCAAGATATCTTCTTTGGGCCACAGGAATTAGACTGAGTACATCAAAAGTATCGTCCAGTTTGAGATTGATCCTATTCCTTATCCAATATCTGAGTCTTGAGCTCAAGCTGATTTTATTAAGTTAATTTGGGTGGCCTAGAGAAGAAGCCAAGTCATTTGCAGAGTTCAAGGTCTAGGCAGTATTTCCTAGAACTGCCTCCATGGAGGAATCAGGAAGCAAGTCTCATAGGACTCTCAGGTGTTCTATCATCTCATCTTGAGGTTTTTTACTGCTTAAATATCTATAAATATAAGAACTGGAGGATCATGGGGAAATGAAACAATTAAGACTGGGGGGGAGGGTAACCTACCGAAGTAACTACCTGAACCCATCAGAAAAGAAAATAAAATAACCATATGAAGAGGAACTCTGGGAGGATAGGACAGGGAGGCAATTGATACATGAGGATGTAATTAATTGGGAGTATTTGGGCAGATAAATAAATGGGGAGGAGGGGGAGTAACCCAAAGGCTTCTAAGCAAGTTTGAAAAAAAGGGGTTTAATAGGTATGATGTGCAATAAGTCACACACAGACCCACATGACAGGTATAACAACTTTTATTTTTAACTAATTAGCTTGAATTAATGCTTTATTCTGGGAAGTACAGTTTAATTATTCTGGAGTGGTCACTTCCTCCTCCAAATGTGAGGATTCTTCTTCTGCTCCTGCTCCTTCTCCTCTTTCTCCCCCTCTTCCTCCTCCTCCTTCTTCAGGAATGGGTGGCCATGCAGTCACTGATGGTGATGGCATAATTGTTTCACTCAATTCCTCCAATGGAGGTACCTTCAGTTTCTTGACCATCTTGCGGCAGTTGTCATCCAGGAGTTTGAAGATGGGCCCACAGCAGATCTCATCCAATCCATCTTGGTCTTTTTTGTTGTAACTCTCCAGCAGTTGTACCAGGGCATTGTACTCCCGGCTACTTTTGAAACCTGATATGCTACAACTGTCATTAACACACTTGGTTGCAGCCAGTAAATCAGAGTTATGAAGGTAAGCCAGACACTGGGCAACGGTTCTTTTGTAGCAGGTTGAAAAGCTCTCAAACTCCTGGTAGAAGTACTTTTCTTTGTTGAGGGAGACGGCTGCTTCTCCATAGCGTTTGGCAAGCACCAGCAACTTGGACGCTTGACATGTGAAGCCCAGAGCCTGCAGGAGCCGATCTTCATTCTCAAACAGCTCGGCTGTCCCCTGGTATAGATGCACCACTTGGGTGGGCATTTGCTTCTCGAGGATGTGGCTGAAGCGTCTCAAGGTAGCCGCTGTGAGCTCAGCATTTTTGCCTTCCAGGTACAAAGAGATCGCCTTCCAGGCCTCCTGAGACGCTTCTGGGAGCTTTTTCAATTCCCTCAGGAGCAGACCTGCTTGCTCGTGCGCCCTGGCAGCATCGAAGAAGGCTTGTTTCTTTTCGTAGACCTCCGCCTCCTTCATAAAAGCCTCCACAGCCCAGTCCAGTTGTCTCGCGGTGCGGAAGGCTAAGGCCGCCCTGGCGTACTCCACAGCCGCCTTGTCATAATCTGGCTTCCATTTTAGAAATCCAGTATGGAGGTGGTTAGCAGCGTTGGTCATGTGCTTCAGGCCCTCCTTGGTTTTTTGTATCTCCAGAATCTTTGGATCCCAAGGAGTTTTACTAGGGAGACCAGGGAGCATGGTTCTAGAGAGCCACTAGCCAATTTATAGCTGACTCTGGCAACAGAACCAAACAAAGCAGGGAGGGGGCTCGTGGGTGAAGGTGGGGGTGGGGAGGCGGGGTCCCACCAATCCGTTGATTACGTAGGGGAGAAGAGAACACTCCTAGTAACAGCCAAGGTGGAGGTGGGGGTGGGGACCCACGTGGAGCGGTTATGGAGTATTTCGAATCTTTAAAGAGAAATGACTTCAATTTCTGTGGAATTTTTTATACTAATTTCTTACGGAAAATAGAAAAAAAATTACTAAAATGCTTGATTTACAGAGGAAGGAAGCCTTAAAATTTCCTATTTAAGTAACACATGTACATCAGCACAGGATCACAGTGGTGGAACTGGAAAGAAACGTCATAGGGCATTAAGCTTAAAAGATAAAGAAACTGAGGCTTTCTTGTTAAATGACTTGCCTAGTGTCACACAGCTACTAAGTGAGGCTCCCTGAATCCCAAGATTACACTATATTCACTACACTATATTCCCTCTTATGCTATATCATTTAATAAAATAAACTTTTTAGAATAAGGCTTGTCCAATAACTTCCAAACTTTTTTTTTTAAAAAAAGACTATAAGGGGGCAGCTAGTTGGTGCAGTGGAGAAAACACCAGCCTTGAATTCAGGAGGACCCGAGTTCAAATCTAACCCCAAACACTTAATACTTCCTAGCTGTGTGATCCTGGGCAAGTCACTTAACCCCAATTGCCTCAGCAAAAAAACAAAAAACAAACAAAAAAAAAAACTATAAGATCCCAGGGACACAACACTGGAAAATGGTTCTCATCTTCCTCCAAAGCATATATTGGGTCCCACATTCTACATGATTCTGACATGCCTTCCAGGCATCATTGCTCTTACCCAATTAAAATTACTTTGTATTTTTTTCACATGTCCTTCTCAGTTCCATGTTCTTTTTCCCCCCAGCCCCATCTAAGGAACTCCAATAGGGTTGCTCTTTGAGGCAAAGGAATAATTCATTTTTTTGGTCTATCTCCAACATGTGTGTATGTGCTTGATAAAAGCAGGTCAAATTCAACTGTTAAATTAGACAAATAGGGACTTGCCTGAGGAATGGCCATGAATGTTATCATCTAATGAATTACCTTATATACTATCTTTGACATGAGCCAATTGCTTTGTTCTGATTTTCCATTCTCTATTACCTGAAAACTGCAGGGATTGGTTAAATTTCACTGGTGTGGATACGACCCTTCCACCCATATATCTATTGCTCCAGTAAACAGATTTTGTGCAAGGCCCTAGCAAAACAAACAAAAACACACAAAAACCTCCCAGAAACCCAAGCATCTTCTCATGGTCATGGAGAACCTTCCAATGTTGAGGCTTTCTGACTTTAGCCAAGCTGGTCTTTGAACTAGAGACACACAGGCAAGCCCATGCTTGATGGTTTTTTTCCAGCTTGCAAGAACCCAGGGTGACCTCTATACCATTAGGAGGCATTGGAGTAGGACTTTAATGAAGGGAGAACACATTACTAGGCAGGGATGCTTACATCATCCTAATAGAAATCTAATTACATTTAAATTACTTTGTAGCCCATATGCATGTTTAATGCAATAGGAGTCATTATGCCTGTTAACTGTAATGAATAAAATAAAAGCATATAACCCTATTTCATGGGTCCCAGAGAAGTATTTTTTTATTTAAAGAAATTGGATTTTTTACACTTCATCCTGTTAAATGCTATGAAATTGAATTTTACTAAAATATAATGAAGTAGGTGACATCACAATCCCTGAATCTGTGTGAGAGATTTTTTTGTTTGTTTTGTTTTTGTTTTCACCTAAGAGTAGTACAGTGCCTCTGCCTTCTGTCCTAGGGATGGGAAAAATAAAATATTAGAAAATGGAAAAGTTCTAACGTTCCAACTCCTAATTCAAAAATAAAGGAGGGATATAATCCAAACATGAGACAATCATGTATAGCAGGATGGGCCTTCCATGAACTCTAATATAGATCTGCAACACTCTATCAATGGACTACCTGTGTAACTTAGCGTATCGCTCAGTACAAAAGAAATGCAAAACTTGGCCAGAATATCTGATAAAGGATCCTTGGGTAAAGACAAAAGGAATGCTCAATAAAAAATTCTTCCATTACACCAATCAAAGAAGTTATCTGGTACAGACCCCTGGAAATTTTGCCACATCTGGGCTATAACTCTACTTTGGTAAAGACAAGAAGAATCTGAGGCAAAAAAATCCAATAATGGTATAGTCACAGCAATGGGTCTGAACAAATTTCCAGAAGCTGTGAAATCCATCCAGTAAAGGAATAGGCCTGAGAACGTCCTTTAGACTAAACATAAAGTAGAAGAGGAATCTGCACCAAGAAATACAAAATGAAGCAAAGGGTCAGAGCAGGGGGCCTAAAATAGAAGAGCACCTGAAATCTACACAGGAATTACTTTGGATGGACTGGAGATAGGCCCTTATTTTACAACAAAAGCTGGAGCTGGGCCAAAACTCTTTTCAAGTCAAGGAAATAAGTGTGTGCAGTAAGAAACTGAAGAAGGAAAAATCAGTAAGAGCCAGGGGACCAAACAGGGTCTCTAGTAAAGATGACCTGAAATCTAGCCACAGATAGTCTGGGGAACCAAGACAGGCCATTGTTCTAGAGAAAATGCAAGAGGCTGTCAAGAATAAATCATAAGGGAGACCCAGTTAAAGAGAAAAGGAATCTGTAGTAAGAAATTCAATCACAAAGCAGTTAAAGCAAGGTATCCTAACATGGACTCCTGTAAATATATCTGTCACTTCAAGCTAGTACATGAAGTAAATGTCTGGAGAGAAAGAAAAAGCTGGGGTAGAATCCTCAATAAAGGAAGCCTGGTTAAAGACAAAAGGAATCAGATGCTTAGTCAGGAACCTGGCCAAGAAGATGGACCAATATCCCCCACAGACAACTCCAGGGAGAAAAAAGTGAAATGGACAAGGAGAAACTAACTAAATAGTTCTTGATCAAAGACCAGACCATCAAGCTGGGCTCAGCACCATGGACACAGGACTACCTACAAAGATATGGATGAAAGGTTTGTTGATCTCTTGCCTAGGATGCAGGACATGGAGCAAAATCTCCCATCCTGGGGACCTAAGGACAGACAAGAGAAATCTCTAACATAATACAGCCCTGAAACTCACCTTCACAGCAGGGGACTGTGATCTTTGATCTGGATTGGAGGAAGCAGATCCACAAACACTCTTCAGGTGTTAAAATGTAGCCTGGCCTCAAATGGGAAGAAGAATGAGTCCAGAATATACCATGAAAAAGCTCCAGAGAAGGAAAAGTCAAATGGTCAACAGGAAATCCAATTTGGAAGATACTGATTGCAACAAGCTGCATCAGGATGTGTGCTAGGGGCCTTCCGGGGATCTCCCCAGCTTCATATTGACTGATGGATGGAAGATGGATGCAAATTTCTGACCCTATGGTATGAGGAAAAAAGAAGGCAAATAGAGTACACATCTACCAACTGTCCTGCACTGTCTTAGAGTCCAAATTCCCAACAATTAATGCGTAAAACATTTACAGGCCTTCAATGGTCCAGCAGTCAACACCACACTAACAACTAGGCCCAACATGCACCAACATAAAGCCCCAGGTAACAAACAATGGAATGGACTGGAATGGAATGGACAACAAAAAACCCAACTTAGAAGTTCAAGGTGAAACCAACGATTATCAAGCTTACCTGAATGGGATGTCCTAGATAGAGACCCACATAGATTTTGTTCAGAGATATTTCTTTAGATTCTGTAGAAGGTAGGAGATGGACCACAAGCTCTTATATTATGGGTACACCTAAAGGGAAATGGAAAATATAACACACAATGGAACCATGGAAATGCCATTCCCAGCATGAGTCCTGCTTTGGATGATCATCTGGATGGGGTAAAAGGTGACTCAAACTATTAGGAGACCATAAAAACTCCTGTGTTGGAATGGAGAAGGACAACTAGAACCAAATGAACCTTGTCAAAAACAAAAAGCAGAATGGAGAAGTTGAATTGAAGTCCTGACTCCTGAATCAAATGGAGGAACATCAAGTTATCAAATCGTATTCTATGAAATGCCTCCCAGTTCTCCCCATACAGATATAAATCAATGATATTGCTATAGATTCTAGATAAAGCAGTTCATGGACCATAATTCCTCTTATTGTAGACCCAGATTAAGAGAGGAGGAATCTTTTAACATTTAATACAAACACTGGACAGTCATTCACAACAGGGCGGCCATTATTAGAGTGGAATCAAGTTTTACTGAAACCTGGGCCCAAACAATCTGGAGACCTTGCACTGTCCAGGAGTGGAAAATTGACTGAAAGAAAATTGTCCCCACAAAAAGCAAAGTGGAATTGACAAGGATAAAGCGAACACAGAAGCTCTTGATCAAAGCAAAGAATATTAACCAGGTTTCATGAAATGCCCCAGCCTTCCCCCCTTACACCTATGGATTAGATATATTCCCATCGATTCTGTAAAAGGCAGGATGTGGACCAGAATCTCATATCACATTGTCCCAAATTTAAAAAAAATTAGGTTTAAGTATAACTTAAAATGAAAACATGGGATAATCCTGCACATCAGGGGACCCGGCTTTAGCCTGTGGTCCAGCTTTCCTAAAGTCGATGACTCTATACTCTGCTGACCTTGGAATGTCCAGTGGTAGAAGAGGGGAAATAGAATCAGAGGGAAAACATGCCCCCGTAGAAAGCATGTTCTATGCTTTCTACATAGAACACAGGAAAAGAAAAGTGAAATGGACATGGACAAAGCCAAATAGGCAGCTCTTGACCAAAAAGTGGGGCATCAATCTGGGCTCCACAATCATGGCTAGAGGTCTGCATTGAGATATGGATCAGAGGTATGTCTTTCTATTCCCTGGTTGAAATGGTAAGGAAGAACTAAGACTGAATGTTTCCAGAGAAAGCTCCAGTAAGGAAAAGGGGAATGGAAAGTAGAAAATTGGAAGATACTGATACCAGTAAAGGGCATCAACATGTATGCCAGTGGCCTTATGGGTTTCTCCCCGCATTCATATTGAACACATAGATTTCTTTTGATCTGCTAGAAAATGTGCTATGCACCAGAATTCTGATCATATGCCCTGTGGCAAGGACTAGTATTTATATGTAACATATCCACCAACCATTGGACAGGCATTCTCAGCAATAGAAATCCATATTCCCTAAAATCAAGGTTCAGGGAGAAGGGAAAAGAAATCTGCAAGAACAAACCCCCTTCATAGGAAAATGATTTACAGAATGGATTCCTAACTGGATTCCAGTCCAGATCCCTAATAATCCATGCTAAGCCAATCTTTGGACCTTCAACATTCCCTTTATCAAGAAGAACAGATGCAGCTAGGTCAGAATTGCACAAAAGTAAGTCTTGAAAAGGAATTGGCGCATTGAAATTTAAAATGGGGCAAATTGGTTACAATAAGCATGCTAACATAGTGTAATAATATAGGTCCCCTGAATGTGTTCCATGGCTTTTCTGTCCCTTGTTGTACAAGAAATTGAATTCCCTACATAGTAAACTCAAGTAAAGAGGAAAATAACCTTATATCAAAAACCCAACTATGGTGCAATCAGTCATGTACAGAAACCAAATGGTACCTTTCCTACAGAACCTCTGGAAACCACTCACAGTCTGTTTCTGTACCTGAGAAGGTCTTTGGACTAGAGCAATAACAGAAGATGACATAGAATATCTCACAGGAAGCTCCAGGAAAATGATGAGGAGTTTGGGGCAAGAAATCTAACCACAAAGCAATGTGTAATAACATGGACCCTCCACCAGGCCCCCAGTATGGACCACCTCAAATCTAGACATAGAATTTTTGTAGAGCCAAGACAATTCTGTGGTCTAGATGAAAAGCAGAGGTTTGAACAGGACACCCCTTAATGGAGATGCCGGCATAGAGAAGAAGAATCTATAGTATGAAATATACCACAGAGTACTAACTCACAGCAGGGGGGCAAGACCAGGCCCCCTCTTTCAAATCTATGTATAGACTGTAAGTGGATCCCCCTACTTTAAGACTGACTGCTATATCACTGAATATTTTGCATCAAATTCCTCTTGTTGGAATATCTCCAGTAATTTTGAAATATAGATTGTGATATCCACAACTAGTATAATTGATATGAAAATATTAGTGATTTCCAGTGGTCACAAATCCTGCTATTACTACTATGGTTTGTTGCCTACATTCATTATTGAAGTAAATGCTTGATTTCAATTAGAGGCTAAATAAATCAATATGTCATTTTTTTTCTTATCCAAGTTTATAAATTTACTGAAATCTATTCATGATCCCCTCCTATAGATCTCAGCTGAAAAACCCCTACTTTAAAGGGAGATTTGAAGCTGCCCTGTGTATTTCTATTCTTTGTATTTATAGAGTACTAGGCCCAATTCTCTAATTGCATTTGAGCCCTCTTAGAAATTTTATACAAATATGGAGAGGAAAGGAAGAGACGTAAAGACTGTGGGAAGCTGTTAATTTCATTTTTAGGCTGTCATCTTTAACTCTATTACAACACAGTTTTTTTCACTCTCCTTCTTGACTGGGGATCTGGCCTGGTCATTTGACAATGAGAGCCAGCAGTCAACTGGGGCCCAGGAAGATTAAGTAATTTGTTCCACATCACATAGGTCATGAATTGTTGAGCTCTGGATAATAAGCCATAGCCACCACTCCCATCCTTGCCATTAGGACTGGGGAAATTGAGTTTAGAAAAGAATCCAGAAAAAATCTTGAAGCTCTGACCTCCTTTACATACTATTGTGTCTTATTAGGATAACTCCCCCTCCTTTTGAGTATTACTCCATGTTAGGATTCTTACAAGTTGTTAAGTAAGTGGAATTGAGGAGACAGTGGTTAAATCTAGTTTAGCACTGATTTAATCCTATAACAAATAATGGTTTCCTAGTGATGTAATGATTGGTGTATACTCAGTGCACAGCATATATAAGCAAGAAGCTCTCAGGCCAGACACAGAAGGCCACTAGAAGCTCTCGGAGGAGGAGACAGATTCATTCCATCTTTCACCTTTGTGCTGGCTGGAGACTGAAGCACAAACCTTTGGATTCGGAGGGAGCTAGAGGCAGAAGCTGGCACAGGCAAAGGATTAGCAGCAGGAGCTCTTGGAACCAAGGAGAGAGATAGACCTCTAAGAAAGCTAACTGGGCCCAAGGAAAAGAGGCAAGACTTTGAAGGAAACAATAAAGATTTGGACTTTAATCCCGGGCTGCATTTGTGGTGATTACTGGCTGACTCCAGAAGCCCCCCCAAGAAACCTGTTCCCAGAGAACATTAAATTTTAGAGAAGAACATTACAACTCCTCCATGCCTCACTGTCTCCTCTTCTTGACTTTCTTATCTTGACCCCTATCCTGTCAGGATTAAGTTGTGTTCCTTTCCTGGAATTAAGGCTTGTCCATCTTCCAAGTGCCCTTGTTCCCCTTATCTGCCTTTGTTTCCCCTATAAGATTGTATACTCAAGTTATATATTCTGTTTGCAAACCCTATAAACCCTATAAACTCTCTGCTTCGGTTTATCTGTACTGAATGTTTGGAAGCATATTTACATTCAGTCAATTAACTTAAACTCGCCACATTAAAGATTAAAAAACCAAGCTTTACTTGCCTCAGTTTCTCTAGTATTACAGAATGAACCTGGGTTTGATCCCAGGTCCTCTGAGTATAAACTCAGTATACTTTTCACTACACCATAGCATCCATATCAGTCCAATCCAAATCATCATGATCCATCTATTAAGACATCCTTAGGGAAGCTGCACTAGGACTGGGGCCTTCCTTGCTCCCTAGCCAAGCTTTAGGCCAGATTAGCCAAGAACAAAGAAGCTTTTTTCCTACTCATCCACTCAGCTCCAGAGGCAAACACTTGAGAGATCACCACCATTTAAACTTTCCCCATCTCATTTGCTTCTCTGGTCTCTCATAACTCCTTTGTCCATTACAGCAAGTTTTCAGTAGTTAACCTTTTGAGACAGCTCCTCTTCCTGTTTTTAGAACCATGTTGGAATTCCGAAGAGCAGAAAGAACTGGTTATTTTACAGGTAAACAGCCACTGGAAGTGAATTGCTTGTAATTTAGCCAGTTACCAGAAGTACATATATGTGCAATCATCTTTCTTTGCCCTCGATTTCTAGCTTTAGTACCTTCTCTATGACATCATGAATGATTGACTGGAACTCAAGGGAATTTGTCCAGTTGCCATTTTGAAGACTAGTCGCCATCCCTCTAGACAAAAGTTGCTTCACCATTCTATTAAAGTGGGAGACTCTCCATGATGAGGCTTATTAACCCATGGTCAAAGGGGTCAATAGATAGATTTCAGGACATCCATGAAAAACTTTATTTTTGCTACTCCCTTGACATTTTCTTTGATTAGAAATTTGAAGAAAAATAAAACAACCGACTATTATTGTGACACATCAAAAGGTTAAGAATCTCTGCTTTATGGTAAAGAGTCTTCTGTACCATTGAAGAATACTTCTCAAAAAAATCCTCTTTTTTTTTTTTTTTTTTTTTTTTTTTTTGGGTTTTTAACATGATCTTCTGATGATGTGCTGATGTACTTCTATTTTTGCAGATGGCAACATACTATGGTAGACAAAACAATAGACTAGGAATCAGGAGACCTATGTTTGAATGCCATTTCTTGAGATTTTCTGGCTGCATGAAATTTCCTCATTTGTAAAACAGGGACAATATTACTTTCCCCATCTATGTTGCTCACATGTTTATGAGGAAAACTCTTTAAAAACCTTAAAGGGCCCTTCCCTATATACTCAATCTCAAGATCTGCAATTCCTGTAGGTGTCAGCTGAAGCCAGTGATTATGTTTTTTATTTTTAATGATGACAAATCAAGAAGTTAGAAAATAAAACCATTTTCTCCAAGCTGTAGCCAATAGGGTATGAGATTGATGGGGTTCTAGTGACAGTCAGAGAGTTGTGGAAATCCCCTTTTGGTCGACACAGGTCCTTCTTGAAATAATTCACGAACCTGAAGAGTTTTAGGTGGCAAAAATGGAAGTTTATTGTTGGATGAGAAGTCAGCTTTGCTAGAAAATCTGACTTCAGTGGCAAAGTCCTATTAGGGAAATGGAGGCTGACAGTGAGAAGAGAATGTCTTCTCAGCAGACAGGAGTGCAGGCAGGCAGCTATGCCCTACTCCAGACTTCTGCAAAGAAATGAATAAACAGAAACCTATTTTATGAGCAGATCTTAGTGGGGGGGGGCGCTGGGGGCAGTTTGAACAGATCAAATCAGGGTCTCCCAATTGAAATTACTTTGAAGGCTTTTTAAGCCTGAATTTGAATGAAAATCCAGCTATCAATGGAGGTGATTTGCCTTAGAAATGGCCCAGCCTGAGAAGCTCTCTCACAGACTCTGGGGAGCCTGGGTCAGCAGTCAAAGAGAAGACAGAATTTCAGAGTGTTAATTTTACAGATCAAAATGGAACACAGTTTCACACCCCCATCAAGATTACTGTTGTTATCCTTTGGCCTTCCTTCTGGAAGAGGACTATGACTTCAGGGAGGTGGTGCCATAACATGCAAATAAATTAGATTTGAGTAAGGGAGGTCTGTGCAAGGTCACCTACCTCACTTTCCCCTCCAATGCCATCTGTGTCCAGTGGCCAGATATAGATCAAGATGAGTGAAGATGACCCTGTGTGCAATGGAAGACCTTGGCCTTTTTAAGAAAAGGTCTTCAACAAACATCATTTTGACAGAGGCATACTAGTTCAAAGATTAAGCTAGGATGAAATTGAGGCAAATACATAAATGAATGAATGAATCTAGGAAGACCCTGAGGGTTTCTGGCCAAAGCAGAAAGGACTGCTATTTATATTCAAAATGAGTCAATCAGGATCCAAACAATGATCATCTGGGGCTTGGCCTTAAACCTAAACTTGGCCAATTAGAATAAGATTGGTTTTGGTTTAAGGCTGAGATTATTGTACTTAATTGTCCTAAGAGAAGAACAAGTATTTGATTGAAAGAAAGAGAATTACTTTAGCACAAGATCCATATTTACTAAACCAAAGCTTCTTAAATTGTGGGTTAACAACCCCAAGTGAGGTAACAAACTGACTTGGGGGTCATGAAATTATGAGTTATTATCAGTAAATGTTTGATTCTTACACCTTTTTTATAACTATGTAACTCAGGTTGCATAAAAATTTCTCAGGAGAAAAGGGGTAATTTTAAGAAGCCCTGGACTAAACTGTATTTTCTATTTCTATGTGCTTGATCTAACTTGTGTCCTCTCAAACAATTAAGATTTGTATGGGATCTCCCAACCACTGGAAGACAACCTCATCTGCTTGGGATCCCTTAGTACAATTAGTACAACCCATCAAGCTGGGCTGAATGAGATGTCCTGGATGGAGACCCACATAGAAATGCGTCAGAGATATTCCTTTAGATTCCATAGAAGGCAGGAGATGGACCAGAATCTCTCTTAATATGGGTGTAAATTAAGAGAAGGAGAAAATGTAACACATAATCCAACCATGGGACAGCCATTCCCAGCAGGGGTCCTGTGTTAGATAGCCGTCCAGGTGGACTAAAATTAGCAATTAGCTAATACTGTTTTAAATCTACATTCCTGGACTTATTTCACTCATCTGAAGTTAGATTTCCCTCCGTGGCCTGACCAGGGAAAATCTTGTCTGTATTAGATCTCCATATGAAATCAGACTATTAAAAAAAAAAGCCCCAAATAACATGAAGATCAAAGGCACAGTATTTTTACTCAGTCTGAAGCAAACCTTTCCCACTCCCATTTTAGCTCATGGCTTGTCTTTCCCTTTCTCCCCTAATCAAGAACATCTCCATTTTTCCCCTCTTCCCCTCCAGTTTTTTCAGAATTCTTTTTCAAAGGGGCATAGCTGGCCAAGTTTTTTTTTCTTTTTTTTCTTTTTTTAGGTGTGAGAGACCTATTGATTCTTTTGGAAACTTTAGAGAGGTTTTATCTTTGAGCCTAACAAAAGTTAACCAAAACATTTTTCCAGACATATGGGAATTTTCTTGCTGCGCGTGTGAGGGATGGAACACTGGGGACTCCCATTGAGAAAAGGCTGGATTTCCTCATCTCTAAAATGAAGGGGTTGGATAAAATCATCTGCAGGGTCTCAAGATGGGCCTGAGACAACTCTTGAAACAAGAGTAAAGCAGGTTACTGACAAATGAGAAATGCAGTCTTATTTTGGATTTTGTCCTTGGTATTAAAGGCAAGGATGGGGATATGCTCTTGACTGACAAGCTGGCCTTCAAACAAATGAGTGTTAACATGCAGCTTTCTAATGGTTTACAATCTACTGACCACACAGATGAGGCCCAAGGCCCAGGTCCACCAAATTAGACTGAAGGAAAGCTTCAGAATATGTTGCATAGAGTAGTGGTTTCAAGCTCAAATAGAAACAGAACCCTGTGGGCTGCATGTTGACTTAAAAACTTCAAATTAACATCTAGGTTGTATTATATTTTTATTTATCTTGTTAAACATTTCCCAATTACATTTTAATCTGCTTAGCCTGCACCTGGAGGCATCAGGCAGAAGGTGTTTTGAATATCTCTAGTTTCAAAGCCTTGTGATGTGGATTAATCACTACCAAACACTAGTATTTGCTGTGCCCAAGATCTCAGCCATCTTGCAGCATGGTGGCAAAAATGTTGTTTTAGAGACATACAAGGAAATCAAAACCTAAGCACAAGGGGGAAACCACCTGAGGTGATCTAATACCCATATATGAATTGTATGGCAATAAAGAGCTCTCACTTCTGCCTCCCCATCTCCTTTGAAAAAACAAGTTTCTACCATGATGATTTAGAGTGCCAGTCTAAAAACCCCATTTAAGCAGCTTTCTTCTTCCTGATTCCTTGTGTTAACCATAGGTCAAAGAGAGTCACATGTCTTCCCCTAGAGCTACTGCCAACTGTACCTTGCCTCAACAACTATGTTGCTTTTCTTGCTTTACTGCATTAAAAGCATACATTTCCTCTAAAAAAGTAAAACAAACAGCTTATTTTACCAGCTTCTGACCTTCATTTAAGTTCTCCTCCAACACCATAGCCTGCCTTAGAAGAGATGCTAGGCTCTCTGAGACTTTGTCATTTGATCCCAAGTTTGGGCAGGCCCTGCCAAGCTAGAATGATGTCAAGGATGCAACTGCTAATAGAACTACTGCTCAGCATCCAAAGACAAGCCTAGCTATGTTAGAAAAAATTCACCAGAAAGTTGTCTAGAGAAACTAATGAAACCATCTCCTAACACTTGGGGTTCTATATCAGCTGAGGCAGGAGTCATGATGTTGTAGTCTTAAATTGCTAGAATTTGTAAAGTGGAGGATCATTTTCTAAGGCAATAAAGAGTTCATGGTTGCAATTTTAAAAACATTCTTAATTTAAGTTGTAATCTGATCTCCTTCTGTCTTCTAGAACCCTCAAACCACCAGTTGCATAGTTGGTCCACTGAACACTCTGAACAATAGCTTCCTTTAAAATGCAATCCTATTTTACTTTTGTCAGAGTTTGTCACGTTGAGGTCCATGATTCAGAAAACAAATACCATATATGTAAAGCTTAATATTGCCATTTTACTGTATCTTTCTGCTGTGCTGAGTTTGCTGTGGGAATATACAAAGTATCAATCTCCTGGGTTATTTATGACCTCCACATAGCGATCTCATTAATGTTGTGGAAAATATGGCCAGAAAATACATTTTGAAGATGTCAATAACTTTTAGGCTGTTTTACTTTAGTTTCAGGCTAAGTTCATTAGCCGAAACTTAGTTCTAGAGTAGAAAATGAATGGCTTCCTTTGACCCAGCAGTGTTACTACTGGGCTTATATCCCAAAGAGATTTTAAAGAAGGGAAAGGGACCCACATGTGAAAGAATGTTTGTGGCAGCCCTCTTGGTAGTGGCCAGAAACTGGAAACTGAGTGGATGCCTATCAATTGGAGAATGGCTGAATAAATTGTGGTATATGAATATTATTATTTGATAAGAAATGACCAACAGGATGATTTCATAAAGGCCTGGAGAGACTTAGATGAACTGATGCTGAGTGAAATGAGCAGGACCAGGAGATCATGAGATACTTCAACAACAATACTATATGATGATCAATTCTGATGGACCTGACCCTCTTCAACAATAAGATGAACCAAATCTGTTCCAAAAGAGCATTAATGAACTGAACCAGCTACATACACCCAGGGAAAAGAACTCTGGGAGAGGACTATGAACCACTACATAGAATTCCCAATCCCTCTATTTTTGTCCGCCTGCATTTTTGATTTCCTTCGCAGGCTAATTGTACACTATTTCAAAGTCTGATTCTTTTTATACAGCAAAATAACTATGGATATGTATACATATATAGTATTTAATTTATACTTTAACATATTTAACATGTATTGGTCAACCTGCCATCTTGGGGAAGGGGTGGGGGCAAGGAGGGAAAAAGTTGGAACAAAAGGATTTGCAATTGTCAATGCTTAAAAATTTCCTATGCATATATCTTGTAAATAAAAAACTATAATAAAAATAAGAAAATAAATGGCGTGCTATTAACAAACAGAGACATCCAATGCATTGCCTGGTGTCAGGCAGCCCATGGCCATTTGGCACATACCATTCTAGGACACATTCCCTATATTTTATTAGGCATAATTTCCACAGAGATCAGATTCTGGTTTGTTTGTTTTTTAGTTATAACTTCAGAGCTTTCAATGGACGATCTTTGAGATACAGCTACTTTTTTCTCTGCTTATAGGATCGATATAAGAATTATGAAGACTGGAAGGAGCTCATTGGTAACCTTGCAAGTAAACAGCCACAGGAAGATAATTACTTGTTACCTAGTCATGGCATATGCTCACTCTGATGCTAGCTTCCAGAACCCACATGTGCCTCCCATACCTGATTTGTGAGAAGTCCCTCCAATGAGGCAGTTATAGTGGAGGAATTGTAGAAAGCCTCCCCTTCCCAAGCCAGTCTTCTGACAATTTCTTTTTACCAGATCATATTCAGAAAAACTCAGGAAAACTTTTAAGATTCATATGTATGTGCATTTCTTGGTTTTTGAAGCAGCATTATGGCAAGGACCACATCTTTTATAATTTTGGGCTTTCCTCACATTAAAATCATTACTTGGAGGATTTTCAGGACATATGACTGAACTAGTAATACAAGATCTGATATGGTTGAATTCCACCCCCTAAAACAGAAAACTCACTCATGAGAGGAAATATTCAAGTGTTATGCCTCAGTTTCCCTGAATTTCTCTGCCTCAGTTTCTCTGATGGCAACCACCCCTTCCTGGCAATCAAGACTGTGATAATTAGGGCTGGGAGCTCTGGCTGCTCTAGCATTCCAAAGAGTCATAAAATTTCAGATGGCTCATCTCCAATACCTAGATGGCACCCCTATCTTCTGCCTCAGACTTACTGTCTCTTAGTTTCTTCACTCCCAACTTATCAGAATTTATGATCCTTCCCTTTTTACCCCCAATCTTTCAGAACTGAATTTATGGTTCTTTCCTGGAACTTCCACTCAACCAGTACTCTACCCCCACCCTGCCTTTGTTTCCCTCGCTAGAACCCTATAAGAGTCTCTGAAATGCCTTGCTTGTCGCTGAATGCTTTGAGACAAGAGTCCAATTCAGTCAGCTGTTTGGCCATGGATCCTGTTTGGCTGCCAGTCCTACTCTCCTCTATTAAAATATTAAAAACCCTCTCTAATCTCTATGTTGCCTCAGTTTCTCTGGCATTATACAAGGAATATTCCTTCACTAGCACACAAACTTTAAACTTATAGTTTGGCAAAAACAAGCCAAAGTCAACAAAAATGTTTTTTGGAAACAGAAAAAATACTTCTCCAAAGTAGACTAATATAGACACTTTCTAGCAAAGAGGAAAAAACTGGACTCTGGACTCTGAAGACTCAGGAAGAAAGATCAAATGCAATTCTGCCTCACTTAAATCTAATTCATGAGCAAATCAAGACATCATCCCAAGGTATCATTGCTCCTCTTAGAAAACAAAAGATGAACAATCTCCCTGAGGGCTGGCCAGCTCCTCATGCCTTTGGCTAAACACTCTGTCAAATCTCAGGTTGATCAGAAGTACCCCTTCTTCCCTTTATAAAGCAAGTCAGTTTGGGATGAAGGAGGCTCAAGCCTGTTACCAGGAGAAAGCAAGCTCCTCAATTTAGGCATGTGATGCATTTCTTTCCACTTAAAGGAAGATAAGGGAGGGTATTCCATTGAGTTGACATGAGTGAAGTTTTACTAAGGAGTTATGCTAGCACCCACATCACTCACATTATTTGGCTAATAGTTTTATTTTTATTATATATTGTTATTATTATATATTATCAATTACTGGCTAACAGAACTTCTGTTCAGGAAGTCAGCATTTTTCTATTACGTCATGTCAACATCACTCACTTTATGTTAATATCTGCTTGCTGCAAGCTGCTGCTCACTGGACAACCTCTCCTCAGTGATCCCAGTTTGACCAATTTTCCTAAGTGGAAGGTCTGGGACTGCCTGTTGGAAATAGCTACCACCTGAATGAAAATATTCCAGAAATCTTACTCATTCTCATGATTTATTGGCAGAGATGGCTCACCCATCCACACCAAACTACCTTGGCTCCACTTTCTTGGAACGTCCTGCTCTCTGGTATTGATATCATCCCAGATGTTGTTTATTTGTCTTATGGAGAGATAGATTCCTGGGTCTGGAATCAAAAAAATGAGTTCAAATTCTGTCTCAGACACTTAATAGCAAGTCATTTAAGCACTATTTGCCTCAGATTTGTTATGAGGATCAAATGTAATATTTGTAAAGTACCTATTAGCATATTACTTGGCACATAGTAGGTGTTTCATAAATACTTGTTTCCTTCCTCCCTTTCCCTTTTATTTATTCTTTCTTTACCCCATCTATGATCTTTGTGCCTATCTTATCTACCAGCTCTGACTATACACACACACACACACACACACACACACACACACACACACACGCTACCCTGGCTGCTTCCAGAGTTCTTATTCTCCCTCTCCTAGGTTTATCCCCTTGTCACTATCATTTGTTACCAGTTACCATTTCTAGATCCACAGCTGGTAAACTGCTACCTAACTTCCACTATCCACTAGTATTTGAAAAATATTCCCCTTTTTCATTTGATAAAAATCTCTTCAGGAGGAAAATAAAAATATTAAATATTAAAAATTCTTTAAGATTATAGAGGACTCAATTGACTTACTTGTGGTTTCCTGCACACCTACTTCCATCAGCAGTTCTTCCTGATATAGTGGACAATGTTAGAGTAAGTGGCGGGATTCCTTCTAAATCCTACAAAAGTCTACTCCAGCTTGGTTAGGATTCTTAAAAACCTGTTACACACACTGTGGGAACAACCAGACCTGCGCCCAAGGCAGCATTAGACTGAGATTTTCCTGCTGAGATTTTCTGTAAAGATGGGCCATCTACTTGTGATCTAAAAGTGTGCAGGATTAAAAGATAGGGACTTTAGGATTTATTTTTAATGAGGCTTTCTCCCTCCTTTTTTTCTTTTTTTATATATCCCATCTATATATACTCTGAAGTCCTTTCCTCCTGTGTGTATCAGATTGTCTGTCACAGAGATCTCTGAAGAACTAGGTTCCTAAATCAACTACAGCTTGATCCATATGGATATCATCACCAAAGTCAGAAAGAATTACTGTATTCTAGCTTCAGGAAGGGTTTTAAAGGATAGCAAATAAGAGTGGTTTCTCACCTCCATTTTCTGATGATATTTCTATGTGTGAGAAGCCAACTCATTTATCATTAGGGTATTGGACCATCAGAAGAGCCAGATTGCTTCAACATAATAAGATACACACAGTTAGAGGACTTTGGAAATGAGAGCAGGAAGGGACTATCTAGGTCTGACCTTTTTGGTTCCTTCACTTAGAAAAAGAAAGTAGAGGAAGAACAAGAAATTCTCAAAGTCAGATTTGGAATAGAAACTCTGTTACAGAAAAGAAGAGTCAGATAGTGTTCCTCAAGAGCAAGAATGAGATCTTCAGATAGAATTCCTAACCAGGTTCCCTCTCCCCTTCCCAGTGGCTTGTGAATGGAAAATTTGATATTTTCTCAAAAGAAAAATTATGAATTAACTAAGCTATGGGATCAGATTCCTATTTTCCCTTGCCTTTCCTCACTGGCAAATAGTTCCCAGAATATGGGAAGGAGGAACAGGTCTGAGAGGGTGTGGAGTGGACTGACTCAACCCTTATCTCTCATACATTGAAAGCCCATGTCTCAGGGTCAGTAAAAGGAATGTCTCAGTCAATGAGAATGTGCCCGTGGGGAGGGTCAGTATTGCATCAAGGAAATTATACAGTGCCCCTTCTGTCTGTGCTTGGAGCCCTCACTTTCACCTCTCCATATGATGACAGGACTACCTGCTTCTCCTGAGAATTGAATAAACTTTCTCCTTACACCTTAGAGACCTCTGAAATTTATTGGGTGAGGTGCATACCACACACTTGTTATTAGGTTGACTCCAGTATCTCCTCCCATTCCCATTCCAAGTGCAGTACTTACAATTGTCTAGCAATAGGATGGCCTGGAAGACCAGTATTCTTGTCTGCTCAGGCCTGAGCAACATGAGATTCAGAGAGAAGAGAGATTCCTATCTTTTCCTTAAAAAAAAATGAAAAGATTGTTACTTGATGAAAACTTAGCCATGGACAAGCCCGAGTAGATATAACAGAGAAGCAGGAATTATTTTGCTTGTGTAAAGTTACAACATGAGGGTATGTAAAGAAACCAAGTACACAAAGCTTATCACATCTAATAGGTAGGGATATGACCTTGAGAATGGCCTTCCCATTCTAAGTTTACACAGCAGTCCTTCAGACATGGCTGGGAGCTTAAAGCAGTAGTTAGTTGGCTTGGGGGGAATCCTGTTCCAAAGTGGCAAAAGGGGAAGAGCTGAATTTTTCAAATCTCTTAAGGGTAATGGGTTAAATTTGGGGCCAGTGGCATATTAGTGTCTAATTAGAACAAGTGGGTAGGACAAAAAGACCAAAATTCTTCATAGAAGTCACTTGTTGATCTTAAAAGCATTTTATCTCTAATGATTCTATTTTCTTAATGGAAAGGTGAACGTCTTATCAGGCAGATGGTCCTTATCTCTCTTTAGTAGCAAAATTAAGGTCAGCTTTCTTGTCTCATACTGCCTCCCAGAAAGTGGTCTGAATTCTCTGAATAGCTTGGCTACCTACTCAGCTCAGATTTGATCAGCATATCATCCCAGAAATAGGTGGAAGAACAAGGGGAATAAAATGAAATGAGAATGAACGAGACAGACCCCTCCCTCTCTGGTTCTAAAATAAAATATACCTTTTGGAGGTAGAAGCAAAAAATGGGGGCTGTTAATTAATGCTCTTCTTGTTCTTCTCCAGAGAGGTTATTTGTGCATCTGTATTGGATGGTAGTTGGGAAACAAGGAAGATTTAAGGTTTAAGTTTGATTAGATTCTCATTATAGGTCTCAATTTTGGATGAAGGAAATTGTTGAGGAACAAATGATTGCAAGTTAAAGATGTTGGATTTAAATTCTAAAACTGAATGAAAAGGAAAGAGTGTTTAATTTTGGCTGAGTCAAAGAAGTAGTTTTTTTGTTGGGCATGGATCTGGGATAAATTAAAAGATGGTATCCCATGACCCTGTTGTCCTATTAAGAACCCAAAGAACTCAAACAAACAAAAAACATGAGGTTATGCCCTGAATTGCTATGTCCTAAATAAAATTATTATAGCCTCCCCCATCTTTTTCCTTACCATTAGGACTCGGAGAATTGAGTCGGGAAAAATCTTAAAATTCTGGCCACTTTACATTCTACTGTATCATAAAATCCAGGTGCTTTATCTCAATCCTTGTTAGGATAATTCCCTCTCTTTTTGAGTATTGTCCCTCATCTTGCTGTCTCCTGCCTTCAATCTTCTTATCTTGACCCTTATCCTGTCAGGACTAAGTTATGATCCTTTCCTGAAATTATGGCTTGTTCATCTGCCCAGGGTCCTTGCACGCGCCCCCCCTTATCTACCTTTGTTTCCCCTATAAGTGGTTTGCAAACCCTAATTAGCTATAAAGGTTCCCTGCTTCAGTCGCTCAGGGCCAGAATGATTTTTGGATGAGTCTCATCCCAGTTGGCTAGCCTAAACTCTCCACAGTTAAAAGATTAAAAACCAATCTCTGTCTTGCCTCAGTTTTTTCTGGCATTACAAGGAGCAAGAGTTTCAGGAAATCCTGAGGACTCTGTGATGTACAAATTGTGGGGGCTTGAGGAGATTCTGTGTATGGTGATGGGGGGGAGTAGGACAGGATGGATGAGTTGTAAAGAACCAGTAAAACCTACAAAAGCTTTTAGCCAAACAGATGGAGGATGTATGACTAAGGAATAGTTAACGCCATAATCCTTATCACTTCAGGAGAGGGCAGAGTAAAATCCCAATACTTATAATTCAAGATACCACTGAGGCCTAGAGACACTAAGGAGGACCCATAAGGATTTACAAAGTCAGATGGACGAACTTTGGATCACAATAATCTAATCACAAAGTGCGTTGGAGAACAAGCTTCCAACAATTCTGTATCAAGAGAATGGATTTTTTTTCTCTATAAAATCCAGATCCTCCTTCTTCTCCATGACAAATTTCTAGTGAAGCTCTTTAAAGAACAGTTGTCCATTCCTACTGTAAGCCTCTTAATGCTACTCAATTTCTCTTAGCCTGGCCTTATATGCTTGTATCTACCTATACTTCTCTTCATAAGGTATGAAGTACTTTTGTAAGTATGGCTAAGGCTCATACTAGTAAGCTAGTGTTTATATTATGGTAATCTTGAAAATGGAGGGAATGGAATTTAAAAATCAGATTCTCTATAGTTCTCTTCTGATTATATGTTTACAGGAATCAGAAAGATATCGTGCCTTATGGAAGGCACTGGACTTAAGAGTTAGATCTAGAATATTGGCTTCAAAGTATGCTTTAGCTTTATGATCTTGAGTATGTAATTTTCTCCAAGCCTCAATTTCCTTGTCTTAGAGAAGTGATACTTATGTGGGAGGTCCATGACCTTGTTTTTTTTTAACAATATATTTTGATAACTATATTTCAATATAATTGACTTTCTGTATTCAAACTCATTATTCTAAGAAGGATCCAATGTCTTCTCTAGTCTGCCAGAGGAGTCCAGGACACACAAAAAGTGAAGAATCCTTGCATCAAACGGTTGTCAAATAACAGGACTGACCCCTATAAATTATTGTGTCACATAAACATGAGTTACCAATGCAACTCAAAATAGAAATCTTCCATATTTTAAAAATGTTTGTTATTTGTAATGAAGCTAGTGAAGTCTTTAATTGTATAAATGTCACAGAATCACATTATCTAATATAGAAGGGAGTGGAGAAATCTTCTAGGCCAACTCCTCATTTTCCAGAAGCCTAGTGACTTCCCAGTAAGTGGCAAATAAAGCCCATGCCACCTTATCTGGTTTGGAGATATTCTGGGTGTCTCATGGACTTTCAATATCATGTTCTTTATACTGAAATAGTACTTGATGCAGACAGTCATTTTGTCAAATGCCTTCAAGTATGCCAAAATTGCTTATCTCAGCATTAAATTGGCTTGTGAGTTTTTCTTCCTTAAGTCTAGCCTTCATTTGATCAGATCTGCACTTAAGAATATAAATTAAGGAGAAATTCATAAAAATACTTCTATAAAGCATACCTATAAAGCATATACGTAAAATACAGCAATTGATATATACTATCCTATAAATCAATGTTCCCTAAATTGAGCTGCAAATGATCCTAAAATATATGTATTCTAAAAAGGAAATGAAAATAAATCAATGGAATGAGAACTCAGTAATCAGGTATATTGGTTTGAAACAATTAAAATAACAGTCTAAGAAAAAATCAAATTGTGAAGCAATTTAAACACTAAATCCACATGGAGTTACTATAATCTCAAAACTTGATGAGTTTTTTTGGGGGGGAGGAGAAGTAGGGTGAGAGTGCAGACTCTTTGAAACTGCCTGGCAATAGGGAAAGCTGATCTATTAACCAAGATATATACAGCTTAGATCAGAGGAGTCAAAAAGCCAAACCAGACTGAAATATAATTGGGAAATATTTAATAAAATAAATAAAAATACAGGAGAATATAGATAATGTTAATATGTGTTTTATATATTTCATTGATCTGTGTACTCCTGTTTCTATTTGAGTATGATATGATTGGCTTAGATCACAGGAATCATAGGTTCATATTCTCAGAGTCAGAAGAGATCTAAGGGCCCATTTGATCTGAACCTTTCCCTGTACAAGAATCTCACTTCTTTAACATTAGCAAGCCAATACCACCAGTAAATGGTTCTAATTCCTGGGAAATTCTGCCTTAAACCAAGTAAACATTTTCTCTTTGCTATCCTTTCATTGCCCCAGAATCTAGGGGCAAAGTAATGGAAGTAATGGAAGACAACTCTATTTCCCCAAAGCCTTCTTCCCAAAACTAAGCATCTCTAACTTCTTCAGCTGAGCCTGGTATAACACCTTTCCCCACCTCTCTCATTTTGTTCACCTCTTTTGAGCATTCTCTTGCTGTCTAGAGCATTCCTAAAATTTGATACCCAGAACTGCAAACATCAGTCTAAATGACAATAATAGGAGCTAATCTTTATAGAGCATTTACGATGTGTGAGGAACTATAACTAAACAATTTACAAATACTGTTTTATTTGGTTCTCACAACAACTCAAGGGAGGTAGGTACTATTATTATTATCCCCATTTTTTCACATGAGGAAACTGAGGCAAACAGAAGTTAAATGATATGCTCAGGGCCTGAAGCTAGATTTAAACACACATCTTCCTGACTCCATGCACCATACTCTACCCATTGCAAGATCTAGCTGTCCCAATAATGTGATAGGATCAGAGAAGAGGCTTAGGCCATTGTTTCCTCCAAAGATGATCCTTTTATCTGCGGCATTTGATACTGTCTTTCCTTCCTCATTCTCCCCCATTCCCCACATATTCACTCTTTATTCCCAGAGTATGATACTCTTATCTTCAGCCATCTTTGCTGGATCATTATCTAGGTTCAGCCTCCTAATTGCAAGTGTCTCCTAAGGTTCTGCTCTAGGCCCTCTTTTTCTCTCTGATTTCCTTTGCTCCCTTGGATTTCCCTTGTCATCTCAAAGCGGATAATGCCTCAATCTACATATCCAAGGCTCCACTCTCTGCTGAGATCCAATCCTACATATCTACTTGGAGGTCCCATAGGCATCCCAAATCCACCATATACTGAACAGAACTCATTATCTTATCTCCCTGCCAAACTAACCCTTTGTCTAAGCTTCCCAGTGCCTGTCAAAGGCACTACCATCCTTCTAGTCATTCAGGTTCACAACCTTGGAAACTCAATTTCCTTCATCCACATATTCAACAAATTGCCAGATTTTTTCAGTGCTACTTGCATACTATTTTCTTGACTCCCTGCCTCTATCATTTCCATAATCAATACTTTAGTTGGCCTTGTAGTATTTGTAAAGCACTCAATACAGTGCCTGGCACACAGTGCTCACATAATAAATGTTTGTCCCTCCCCATTTCCCTTATTACCTCTCACCCTGGGCTACTTCAGTAGTCTCCTAATTGATCTCTTGCCTCCACATGACTGTCCAAAATCATCCCAAAACACACCAAACTATTCTCTGGCTCTCTTCCACCATTCTTTACTTGTGAAGGTGACATTATAACCCAAGTATAAAATAAAACCTCTTTAATCTTAACTATACAAGATTGAACCTAAGTTATAGCTTGTAGAAATGTTCTTGGACTCTGCCTGTCATCCATTATGTTGCCTTTCCTTCCTGACTTTCCCATCCGCAGATTTGGCAAGCATACTGCCTATGGCTTGGTCAAGATAATTAATAAAACCATTAAGCAGTACCAGTCAAGAACAGATGCCTAGGGAGCAACCAGGTGGCAAAGTGAATAGAGAGCTGGACACAATATCCAATCCCACCTATAGTTAGTTATCATGTTACTGAAGCCGATATCTATAAATTACTGATTGTTCTTTGGATGGAGTCATTGAACCAGTCCCCAAATCCATGGAATTTTAATAGTTAGCTCATACCTCAGGCTTATATACAAGAATATCATGAGAATTGGTTAATTATTTTTCTGAAACAAAAGTATAAAATAATGGTAGTATTTGCCTCATCTGCCGGTAGAGTCATACCATTCCAAAGAAAACGAATTAGTCTGATGTAACATATTTTTGATCATGTTATGCTGGTTCTTGGTCATCATTTTCTGCTTCTTCGATTTTCAAGTTAAAATATCTATAATCAGATTTACAGGCTAAGGAATATGTTTTTGATGACTCTTAGCAAAGCTTTTTACATTTCTTCTAGTGCTAATATTTTTGTTTCTTCCTGAGTCACAAGGAATATGTGTTCAAGAGATCTCAGGAGGTAGATGGTTTTATTAATCACATTTTACAGTTGAGGAAGTTGAGGTAGTGAGAGGTTAAATGATTTGCCCAGAGCTATGCAGCTAGGAAGTGTGTGAGGCAGAAATGACACTTAAGTCTTCCTGACCCCAAGTTCAGTACTCTATCCTTTCTGTCACCAAGATCACTAGGTACCTGTGAAGGACATAGTTCCTTATACTATAAGAAGCTGTTTTCTCCTCTGAAGGGTGAGCTCCCCACCCTACATTGAACAAGCCTCATACTTCTTACTTAGCTCCAAATCTTTTTTGCCTCTTGTTTTTGTATCCCATTTTTCTTCCTTTCAGCCTCTGATTAGGTTAGAATTTTTCTCTGCCTTTTCATTATCATTTTTCTTGGTTTAGGCCTTGCAACAAGTCTTAGCTTTCAGAGAAAGCTGTGCTCACCATATTGCCTTAAAATGAGAGGTGATTTCTTCTAGCTTTTCCAATCTCCTGAGGAAAAGACTAACTTGAAATGATGGTATATAGAACAGCAACATGTAGAGTATGGTTTGAAACAGAAGAGGGAGCAAACTCATGAACAGATGCGGGCCAATAGACTGTATATACGAACCCCTGCTGGCCACATATTAACGTAGAAAACCACATATTAATATTCTCTTTGTTTTATAATATATTTTGACTTTGTTAAATATTTACTAATGACATTTTAATTCAGTTGGGCCACACTCAGAAATGTTGCAGGCTGCACGTGGCCCAAGGGTCCAAATTTAACACATCTATGAAAGAACCCCAGACTAATCATTCTTCATTCTCCAGATTTAGCCCCTTTACCTCAGCTGCCTCCTTATACTGCCTCTGTGGTCCTCTTTTCCCATTGGTGAGTTCTTCTTGGACCCTCCATTTTGAATAAGGGTCCTTGTCCAGCCATCTCTCGTTTTCCAGACTTTGGTCCCATGATCTTGCCTAGCTAGGTACCTTGCTTCCCACTCCCTTGTCAGCTTCCCATTTATGTGTTGTCTCTCCCCACTCCTTTTAGAATGCAAGCCCCTTGAGGGTAGATCCTAATATTTCTTTTTGCTTGCACTTGTATTCCCTGATACTTAGTACTGGTTCTTAGTGTGCAGTAAGCACTTAATGATTGCTTATTGAATGTAGCTATGGCAAGCATTGTGTCATCAAAAAAGGAGAGCAACAACTATATATATATATATTTGTATGAATGCATATATATATTATATGTGTATATGCATACATACACACATATGAACTCTATAGGTTATGTGGCAAAGTGTCTTACCTCAGGGCTTAGTTGTTGATCTTTATCTTCCTTCTATCCCATGATAATTATACTTCAGCTGATTCTTTTTATCTTCCTACCTTTCCTAGATCTGTGTGATTGTTTTCTCTTGAGTATTCCTTTACTACCCAATGGACACGATTTCTTCCCTAGCAGTAACTAGAGGAAATAATATCAATTCTAGCTTGAGTTACATGCTAGAAATTAATGACTAAAACTATTGGGGTTTAGTTAGTTTGTTAAGGGAAATGGTACCATGGTTTCACTTGTCCCAAGCCAAACTTTGACCCCAAATTCTATTTTTAATTTTTTTTCCACCTGTCCTCTGGCATATGGCTACAAATCATGTCATACCATGACTGCTGCAGAAATAACATGAGGAGGCAGTTTGGGGGTGCAGTGGATAAGGTGTTGGGTCTGGAGTAAGGAAAAGCTTAGTTTAAATTGGGTATCAGATACTCAGTAGTTGTGGGATCCTGGGCAACCTCTGTTTGCCTCAGTTTCCTCAGCTGTAAAATGTTCTCCAGAGTTGAGGATCAAATACTATATTTAATATTTGTAAAGCATTTAGCATATGACCTTGAACATAGAAGATACTATATTAAAATCATTATTTCATTATATTATTATTATATTAGATATATGGGTGATGGAGAGATGAGGTATAGATATGAATAGGTTCTAATAGACTAGAACTGGCACACTATTTGATGGAAAGTAGTGACATGGTGACAGGCCAGGAGTAGCCTAAAAGTTATCCAAAACTTTATGATCAGAAATGAGGTAGCTCATATTGCTCCATGGAATATATAATGTCTTCAGAGATCCTTTGTGGAGAGCATGTGAAGGATTTCCTGTAGGTCAGGTAAAATAATCCAGGGTACAAATGGTTGGGTTGAAGTTAAACAAATTGAGACATGAACCAAGAGGCTTATCTATAAATGAGATTGAGGATTTCTCCAAGACAGTATCATCCAGAGTACCCCTGGGAAAGCAGAGAATCATACAGAACCAGTGTCATTGTAGCACAGATGCTTTGTTCCATAGAGATTAGGAAGAATTAGCTAATTATAGTCTTTTGGAATGAATTAAGGCCAAAGTTATGGATGTTTTGTCTTGTATTGAAATTTACTCATTTGCTTTCATTAGCATGAGTTCTATTTTCTCCTTCACTGGTAGTTGTGAAAATTAAAACATTAATTAAAACACAAAAAGCTGAGTTTTTTTAAACTCATTTTGTTTGTTTTTCAAAGAGTTTTTTAGGCACTATTTCTCCTACTGAGTTGCAAACATAGAGCTTTAAATTCAATCCAAATTCCCTCTGCCTGTAATTTCATCTCAAGAATTAATAGCATGAAAGAGTAGAGTACATTATAAGTTTCTTAATCAGACATCCATTTAATGGCCATTTGATTATGTAAGGCACTATGTGCCAAGGATGAGGGGCAGAACAAGCTACAGCTTGAGGGCTGGCCTTTGGATCAGGAAGACTGGGCTTCCATTCCTTCCTCCAACATGTACTAGTTGGTGAATTTGGGCAAATCACTTAGTGGCTCTGTGTGCCAAACAACACTAAGATTTTAGGTCATCGATGAGATTAGTTGTGAATCGATAAGACCCATATGAATTATTTTTCCCCTTTGAAATATATTTCCATTTTAGATGAACTGAAAAATCACTAAGCAGCGATTTTCCAGTGTGCCAAACTTAACGATTGTAGGAAATCTTTTCTTTTCAAGTAAATAGTACATTTAATGAGGGGCAGCTTGGCCTATAGAAAAGAGCTGACTTTGGAGTCAGGGAAAACTGGGGTCCGGTCTTGTCTGTGCCATACACTGGCTATGGAATCTGATGCAAATCACTTCATCTCTCAGTGCCCCTAGCAATTCCTTAAGTAGTAGTTGCAGAAAAGAGGAATATGTGTCTCCCTTTGTGAAAGAAAAAAACAATTTTTTGGGAATGGCAACTGGAATTCAAATGCTTCAAAATCAAGCCTTCCAATTTTGTCTTAACTTGTGAAACTTTCACATCTATTAGAGGTTTCTCACTAACACTTTTGTTAAAGTAATTTAATTCATGTCCAATTTTCATATTGATGTATCAGCATGGTCATAGTGGCAACTGGATTACTTAATTCTGAAGGAGAATTTGTCAGGAATCAGATTCCCTTCCCCTTACTAATATAGATGCTCATGTTTTCTAGTATTCTTAGTTGTCCTTTTTAAGGACTACATAGTAGCTAGAGTTACTAGACATCCATTTAAGCACACTCTAGCTGAGTCTCTTTAAAGCATTATTCTTTCTTTCTACTGAATTTATACTGTTAAATGGGTTAGGGGGTGAGCGTAGAAACATGGCTGGGGGGCCCCTTATGAAATGCCATCATCTGGCCACTCCTAGGCCACACTGCTCCCATCTGCCTCTCAGTTGCTGCCAATGACCCTGAATTTATATTGGATTCTCCCATCTGTCTTGGCCTGTGATGATTAGAGACATGATGATGACCTTTACCGCCATACTGCCCAGGCTGAGCCTTCTCTACTTTCCTTTCAGCCTGGTATTTACTTCAATAGTATAGTAATTTGTGCATTAGTCAATATGCCACACAACCCCTTAGTCAGTTGAGATAGCAATATCTTTACACCTTAGTAGATAGTATTTGTGAGTTGTGATGGTTGAAGTTTTATTGATTGTGGCCATCCTGTTGAAGGACCTGCTCTGCTTAAATTCAGTTGGCAGAATTTAGTTTAGGGAAAGAGGTATGTCAACTTTCAATACTTATTTGGAAGCTTGGGGAATCAGCATCTTTGCCCAAAGAACAGTATACAGAACCCATGGTAGGAAATAAGATGTGAGATGGTCATTTTTATTACAATTCATCCTGGAACAACAGTACTTTCTGAGATGAAGACCAGATGACAGGGAGAGACAGTGGTGGGAAGGGTCACACAAAGGACTCAGTTTACAAGAGTGTCATTTTAGATTAGGCCAGGCCTCTATTTTGGATGATGGTTTCTGGAGTATTTGGCTCACTGATGTATCTCTATTCTTCCTTCCAGTCCATCCCCATGCTTACTCACTCAGCAAACACACTCTAGTTCAGATCAATGTCCCTTTTCCAGATAAGGCTCAGAAGAGTGGTTCACAGTGAAGATCAGGGTTGCTTTATTGGTTAACTTCAGATAACTTTATATGGACCTTTGGAGTGTTCTTAAGCAGTTCCCAGCAGTAACTGAACAAGTTGCAAGAACAGATGAAGATGAAACATTAGGGTATATTCTAGAGGAACAAGACGTTGAATCTGAGTGAGAAAGAGGGAATAGGAACAATGCTAAGCTTAAGAAAAGCAAGTTAGGGTCAGCTAGATGGCTCAGTGGATAGAGCAGTAGCTTTGAAATCAGGAGGACCTGAATTCAAATCTGGCCTCAGACGCTTCATACCTATTCTGTGACCCTGGGCAAGTCACTTAACCCCAACTGCCTCAATCCCCCCTCAAAGAAAAAAAGAAAAGAGAAGAAAGTTGGTACTGAGAAAGAACCACTGAAGAAAGAATTGAAGGTGAAGGGAGAGATGGGAGCACCAGGATCTTGCCAACCAATAACGGCAGAAATGAGAGAGAAAAAAGAAAACAAAAGTCAGTGGAAACAGGATGAGGAATTATGGCAGAATAAGAGTTAAGAGAAAAGGGATAATTGAGATATAAAAAAAACTTGCAACAAGATAGAAGTTCCATTTGAACTCAGTTTTGGAGTCTTTGTCTTGTATTTACCCCACATTCTAGGAAAAGAAGCCAGGGAAAGGGAGCAAACTGAGAGCCAGAAGAGAAAATGCTGTCTCTATATCATTCACTGAACAAACATTATTCCTATGGAACTAATTGTCCCTTGTAATGGTGTTTCACCTGACGTTTTTACATAGCTAATTGATATTTAGCAATATATCTTATGGAGTTTGGTAGGCCAAACAATGAATAGTGCTTTTTCCCTTATGGTAGATGTCAATATTTAGGCTCCAGGGATTAGACTTTTAGGGCCAAAGGAAAGGAAAATTATACTCTAGTAGTAGCTTCTATTCCCCAGGGAATATTTCTGATCAGATGTCTCTGTCTCTGTCCATAAAATGATAACTGTCAATGCTTTCCGTGAATATTAAATGCTTCCCAGATGTCCATTACTATTGTTTCTAGTTTAAACAGTCCCATATTGGGGAAACAAAGCAATTTTTCTGTTTGTAAAAATGGCTTGGAAAAAGTGCCCATCCTTTCCCTAACTTGTCCCTAATATTTCCAAATAAAGATTAAGTATTTTCAGTGTTCACGATAAGGTGAGTCATGCCATCTTTTCTAGCTAAGCTAATATGCTTTATTGCTCTAGGGTCCCCTGTTGATGAAAGCAGAATTATAAAGACTGTATCAAGGGACTTGAAATACAGCACTGGTAAGTCTGTGGAATTACTAAGAAAATCTTCTCTATCAAAGGAGACTAAATTTCTCATTATCTTAGTGTAGGAGAAAACACAACTTTTTTTCTTTTTGAAAGTAATCATATCAATTAGGAATCTCAAAACCTAAGTTCTAATCCCAATTCTGTCACTAGACTTGAAGCAAATTAATCTTACTGGACCCCAAATTCTTTATCTATAAAATGAGTACCTGTTAAACAAATAAAAAGTGTCACTATTCATTTCAAAAATGTTTAACAAGAGGTTTTTAAGGGATATATTATTCATTTAATCTGATAGTTTTAACTCAGACTCTCAGATATTGGGACATAGGTTGACTTAGGGCCATCCCTTTACATTATCTTGCTAGGAACATCTGTGGATGGTTACCTCACTTGAGTAGTAGTTACCTCACTTGAGCCAAATTAATGAAGTTATGGTCAGATACTATGGCCAGAGAGACATCATCTCATCTATCAGCCCATGTGCTATTATTTTTACATGAGAGATGAGAGAGGGTAGGTAGTTGAGGCATCTAATGTGATTAGAAAAATATCAAAAGACACATCAATGATTAACCTATATTGGACTGTTTGCTGTCCAGGAGAGGAGAAAAAAGAGGGAGGGAGGGGAAAATATGGAACACAAGGTTTTGCAAGGATGATGTTGAAAACTATCTTTGCATGTATTTAGAAAAATAAAAAGCTATTTAAAAAAAAAGCATGTCAAACTGAGTGTGAGTCATATACACAGGAATGTTGCTCCCCCTGCACCAAATGACTGGCAAATATGCTGTTTGAAAAAGGAGCTTGATGTGATTGAAATGGTGCTGGATTTGCAGTGAGAGGACCTGGGTTAAAATACTGGCCTTCTAATTCAGGGCTAATTAAACTTTTTCCACTTGTGATCCCTTTTATCCTGAGAAAGTTTTATATGACCCCAGATATATAAATATATAAAACATACTCTACCCATCCTGATTTCTTCAAATAATCCTTATATTTGAGTCTCTTAAATATCCCAGTTTTTCACTGGATACTGTATGGCTTATCAATATTCTTCCTATAATATGATGCTCAGAAATGAACACATTACTATAGACATAGTCTGAAAGGTTCAAAGAGCAGCAGACCTGCTACTTCTCTGCTCCAGGACAGCTGTCTAGGAAATAATAGTGTGGTGATATTACAGATCATGATAATGATAATTACTATGTGGTGGGTCAGCGATGTCTGACTCTTCATGACCCCATTTGGGGTTTCCTTGACAAAAATACTGGAATGGTTTTCCACTTTCTTTTCCAGCTCATTTTACAGATGAGGAAACTGAGGGAAACAGCTAGTGTCAATACAGATTTGAACTCAGGTCCACCTGACTCCAGGCCTGGTGTACCATCAATAGCTAGTATTTTTACAGCTCTTTAAGGTTTTTAAAGTACTTTACAAATATCTCACTTTATCCTCACAATGCCCCTGGGAGATAGGTGGCTTTATTATCCTTATAATACAAATGAAGAAAACAAGGTAGACAGAAGTTAAGTGACTTATTCAGGATTACCTAGCTATCTAGTGTCTTAGGCTAGATTTGAATCCAGGTTCTCTTGACTCCAAACCCAGCTATATTTGCTATACTAACAGAGGAACTTTGAGATCCCTGTTACAGTTTATTTCTCCTTTGAGTAGCTTTTCCTTTCACTACTTAAATCTTATGTTATTTGGTGTATGGGTGTGTGTGTATATATGTAATATATATATATATATATATATATATATATTCACATTAAATAGTGATATTATCTTCTTATCTATGCTAATTTTAAGCATGATCTAATTTCTGTGTTTATCTCTTTGACTCAATTTCATTCATTTTTACTTTTGGCTTATCTGAGATCACAGTTGCTACTCCTGCTTTTTTTCGTGGGGGCAGGGGTCATCTGAAAAATAACAAATTCTGCACTACCTCTTCATTCACAACAAGTGTGTGAATAGTAGTATTTCAAGTGTGTTTCTTATAAACAATACAGTGTTGTATTCTTTTCATCTATTATGCTGCCCTTTTTTGTTTTACAGGTGACTTTATCCTATTCACTTTCACAGTACTTGATATCTTTATGTCTTCTTGCTCGCTTCTTTACTTTTTTTTTTTTTTTGGCTGAGGCAATTGGGGTTAAGTGACTTGCCCAGGGTCACACAGCTAGGAAGTATTAAGTGTCTGAGGCCACATTTGAACTCAGGTCCTCCTGACTTCAGGGCTGGTGCTCTATCCACTGCGCCCCCTAGCTGACCTGCTCCCTTCTTTACAAAGAAGTGGAAGGTGGCACATTAAAGGAAAGATGAACAACTCTAGTAATCCATAATTTCAAATTAAATTTTCTTTTTCTTCTAATTAGTAAGGATTTGTTTTCTCTCTTCTCCTCTCTATCCCTATCCCCCAAGCTGGAAGAATAGTATTCCATTACTAGAAATCTATAATTGATATTTTCTACTCCCACTCCATCATCTCTCTACCTTTTCTTGACCCCATTAACTTGTTTTTAAACTTTAATCTCCTTTTAATCATCTCCTTATGATCTCCCCTGTCTAACTTTAAAAGTTGTTACATTTACATATACTCTGATTCTGCCATCCCTCTTGAATCACCTTCTTTCTCCTTTCTATGCTCATGTGTACACCTACTGAGTCTCATGTAATTTCTACATAACACTATGTGTCTGTACAAGTACACGTTCATGTATTCAACCCTCCTTTGTTCAGATAAGAGAAAACTAAGGTTCATGAGATGACTGCTACTTCAACGCCTTCTTCCATGTTTGTATATTGTTCTCTAATATCACAATTGTGTGAAATAAAAAATTCCTCCTTCTTGTTTTGTAATTTTTTCTGTCCCTTTTTCTTCCTCTCTTAAAACTATCAAAATAGAACAAAAGCTCCCCCCAGGTACTGTCTTTATCTTTCTTTATTCCCTCTGTGATCCTTGAGAACAGTGGGGCTCTGAAGGGACACTGTCTCTTCCCCCTTTTTAAAATATAAATAGTTCATCAACATTTTGTCTGCCTCTATTGCTCAGAAGTATTTCTCTTTCTAGATTATTCTTGACTCTGATGTTTAACTGTCAAAGTTTCTACTCAGTTTTGATCTCTTAACCAGGAATGTTTGAAGATTCTCTATTATCTCTCTTTTTTGTGTTGGATCATACTCAGTCTCACAAAGGTAAGTTACTCATGAATATAAGCATTTGGTTTTTGCCTTTTGGAATACCATATTCAATTATATTCTTCCCTTCATGGAAAATGCAAGCTAACATTTTGTTATTTTGACTACAGTTCCCTAGGATTGGAATCCCTTCTTGTTTTTAGCTGATGGCAGTATTCCTTTTTTGACCTGGAAACTCTGGATATGGGCTCCACCACTCCTGGAAGCTTTTATTTTGGAGAGTTTTTTTTAAGGAGATGAAGAGTGGATTCTTTCTATTTTCACTAGGCCCTTTGGTTCTATTAAACCTGGGCAGTTTTCTTTTATGATATCTTGAAACATGCTGTCTAAGTTGTCTTTTTCATGGTTGTTTTTTGGTCTTTGTTTTCAGAAAATCTATTGATTCTTATATTTTCTCTCCTTACTCTGTTTTCCAAGTCATTCTTCAAAAAATAGCAGATACCCATATATTTTCTTGTATTTTTTTGCAATCCATTGATTTTTTCCTAATGTTTCTTGTCCCCTAGAGTCAATGCATTCTGTTTTGTTTCTTCCTTGTTCTCAGAGACTTCATTGTTTGCTTAACATTTTCAACCGCCTGTTGTAAACTATCTATTCTCCTTGTGAACGTAGTTTTTAATTTGTCTTCTAATCTTTGGATTCCTTTTGTCCAGATCTTCTCCAGGGGGCCATGCCATTGTCGGCCTCTACTTTTGGAGTTTAACATTTTTTCATTGTATTCAAGTCCTGTTCTAGGACTTTGTGCCAGGGCAACTCTCAACCCCCTTCCTCACATCCTTAGATTGGTTGGTCAGGCCCCTGTTTGAGCCTATCCTTGATTTTTTTTACCTCATTCCTGATTTGTGACACTGCTGCAACTGGTTTCCACTTCCCCTAGAGTGTTTGTGCTTGTTCTGCTGGAAAACCTTAGACCTACCTTAGCCGGTTATGTTGTAGCTTTAGGGATCCCATGAGCATTCTGGTCAGAGTGCTACAGGCTTCAGTGACTTTGTAACAACCCTTCTCAGAGCATGCTGTGGCCTTCCGCTCCCACCTCTTGCCCTTTGAAATGTCACCAGTCAGAGCACTGGCAGGTTTCTAGTTACCTAAGCTCATGCTAGCTTCCTAACTAGTAGCTTTTTCTTAGGGTCTTCAGGCATCTGGATATTTTTGTTTTACAGTCCTGGCTTGAATGGAGGAATCTGGACATTTTTCTTTGGATTTTTTATCATTATTTAATCTGGTGTCCTTTATAGAATTTTGTGAGAGAGCCAGGTTGTTCCTTATGACCTTTCATTTCTTTATGCTAATCAGAAGTCACAAAACCTCTCTTTTGATGAAAGCACATACACACACATAATATATGTATATGTGCATGTGTGTGTATATGTGTACAAATCAGGTGAACAACAAAAAGCAGAAGCAGAGCTGATTACATATACATAAATATATATTATATATACGACAACCCTGCTGCCATTTTTAATTGTTAATCATTATCTCTGTAATAATGGGAAACTTTTCCCTTATAGTCAAAGTTTCATTTACTTCTGATTTGAAGACTTTACTCCCTTCTCTTTGTTGAAAGTTGGAACAATCCTTGTCTTTTCCCAATTCCATGGTGCCGCTCCTCTTCTCCACATCCTTTCCAAGATCACCAACAGTGACTTCAGCAATCATGTATACTGGTTCTTTCAGTTTCCCCAGGCTGGTTTATCTGAGTCTGGAAAACTGAACTCATCAAGAGTATCTAGGTATATGTTTACTATCTTCCTATTTGTCTTAGGTTTCATCTCCCAATTAGCATTTTCATTATAATACTTTCCAGTTGAGAGATCATTCTCTTTGGCAGAGAAAGCAGAAGCAAAATAAAAGTTAAACCCGTCTTTCTTCTCTTTATCATCTGTTATCAGTTCTGCACACCCTGAGCAATAGGTCTATCCCTTCATTGACTCTCCTTTTGTCCCCAGTATGGTTTAAAAACAAATAAAAACATCTTTTCCCTAGCTTCAGTTTATTTTGAGCTGTAGCCCGTTTGTCATTATTCTTATATACTTTTGTATTTATTTTTTTATCTTCCCATGCTTCCATCTTCTGCACAAGTCCTTTTAAAATCTCAATTCAGTAGTGATTTGTTTGGGATATGAGAAAAGAGCTCAGAATTTTCAGAGAGACCCAGCTATTACTATCTGTGGGGCATTAGGCAAGCCTAATGCCTATCTTCAGTTTTCTCATAAAATGGAAAATTGGACTTAATGAGGTTCCTTCCAGTTCTAAATAGGAAAACCATGATAATTTCTCTGTGCAGCTAACTAGATCCCTTCAAAGAGCTTGCCCTTTCCCTTGCTCATGGTAATTATTTTCCTATGCCCTTAGAATTTTGTTTCTTAGGTAATAGATTACAGAGAGACAACAGACCTTAGGAGAGACTTGGGTTCAGGTTTTGTTTCTGACATTTATTGGCAGTGTGCCTGTGGTCAAGCCTTTTGGCTACTCCATGCTTTTTTTCCCATTATAAATAAAATCTATCAGCCCTACCTCAAAGGATCAAAGGGAGTCTTATGTAAAACATTATTATGCTTGTGTTGAGTGCATTGAACTGCAGCTTTCTCGTCATTGCTCACTTTTTATCCAGCCTATCTACTTTCCTAGTTGTATATGATTTTGATGTGTTTGGTCCCATTGATATTTGTAAGACCAGAAATATGCTGTAGTTCCAAGAGCCACAAGGGCTATTTGCATTACTAGTTGGTATCACGGGTTAGGTAGAGACTTTATGACTGGATCTTTAAGTTGGAGAAGGGATGATACTCACCAAAAAGTGGGCTATAATCATTCCCCTCCCCATCTGGACCCTGGGTCTTTTTGGCCTAGAGTACTTGCAGAAGTACTACAGGACTAGGAGAGCATAGAAACAATTCAGAATCTGAAGTTCCCTGACAGACTTCAAGGCAGGGACAGAGCTGCGGGTGGGAGGTGGGGATTTGGCAGGGCAAAATGGCCCACTGAGTTGTTTCTAAGCCTGAAAGCCAAGACAACACTTGCTGTGTGTGAGTCTGGAGCTTCAATAACAGGTCACTATTGACATTTTGAGGTCTTATTGGGACTGATTTTGTTGTTGTTTGACCCACAGTTAGTGCTAGATCCTCCAAATGCCAACAAAGTGGGGATGTCCTATGACTGTGTGTGTCAGTGAATGATGATGATGGATGGGTTGCCCACATATTGGGGGGGGGCTCATGTTCCCAGTGATGAATCGCTAGAGCCTCAGCAAGGACTGTTCATTAGTGAATGAATGCCCTGGGAAGAGGGCATCCTCAAAACACTTGGAATACTGTTGTATAGGGAAAAGGTGAATTTAAGGTCCTTGAGAAGGTATTCAGGAATTAAGAAAATGCAGTTCCTGCATTGAGTGAGTTGCTTAACACTGAGATGCCCTCTTAGAAGAAAAACGCTCCGAAAAAAAGAATTCTTGGAGATACATCACAAAACCCTGCATGCTTTTTGCTCAGTTTGTGTACCTGGTGACTTGTTAGCCTGAACTGCTTGCAAGAAAACAGAATACTCCATAGAAGAACTGGAAACAAATTATATTGTGATATCCCGTAAACATTTTTTCCAACTAACAAGCATTAATGCTCTTGCTCTCAAACTTCCAATCCCCCTAAAAAAAAGGGGGTGAAGGAAGCCAAAACCCTTGTAACTGATTTGATAGGATTAGTTAAAGAAGTTTCTTCTATTTTCCTGCAGGGGTCGCTGCAGCCAAAGAAGACCTTCAGGAAACCACAGAGCCCCTCAGCTCTGTAGATTTGGCCTGTGTAGTTCAGGTCTTACAGGGGCCATCGAAAATGACACCCCGGATGTATTATTAGTATACTTTTCCCTTGCGCCTCTCGATTTTTACTGTGGCTTTCACTACTACTGTAGATTGAGAGGAAATGATGCTTATTTTCCTCTGCATGATTTGCCATATCTCAAGGCAGCTGGAAATCAAAATTATCATAGTTTCAAATTTTACTGCCCAGGCAATGAAGGATAATTTCAGTGAATAATCCTGATGGATGCACTGCTGCAATGTAGTTAAGACTCTATCAGTGTCTATTTTTGACTCTCCCTTTTAGGAAGGACTGAGCTTACCGAGCAACAACTTTTCCAGCTTTAGCCAATCAGCTGAGAACTCCAACCTCTTCCTGTTACTATGGGATACCAAAGAGATGGATGTAGTCACATGTCTTCAGCATAAGACTACAGTTGAAAAGTGGTGGTGGAGGGCGGGGGGGGAGGGGCAGAGAGGGGGGAAAGGAGCTATATAATAGGCCTGTCCATCTTGGAATCCACATGAGAGAGCTTGGCTTGCTGAATGATTGGGAAATCAAAAAGATGAATAGAATGGGACTGTACAAATCTAGTCTATAATGGACAAACAACAGTTTCATGCATGAAATCATTGATGTTATGAAGTAACTTATAATGTTGGAGATGTACTTTTTGTGAGGCTGTTTCATCTATATCTAATCCCCAATTAAAGTGAAGCCCTGAGGTGCTTATTTGTATAACTGAATTGTGTCCACCCTCCCCATCCCCATCCTAGCCACCCAGTCTCCTTTTAGATTTGTTGTACTGATCTGGTTATATCAAACACAACACTTTATTCAGCTGTCCTTCCAGCTGAGTAATTAATCCACTTCATTTCCCTATCCCAGAATAGAAGAGATGGAAGAGTGCTCAGAGGCTACCTAGTCCAGCCCTTCCCTGAATTAGAATTCCTTCTACAATACAGTCAGACAAGTGCTTGAAGATCTCCTGGGGAGAGAGGCACTTTCTTCTGAGGCAGTTCTTTCTAAGTCAGGGGGCCTTGGACCCCTTCAGTTTCTGTGGATAAATTTCTGGGAGTCTGTGAATTTGAATGGCAGAAAAATGCCATCTTGATTTTCACTAACCCTTGCTTTCATTTGTAATCCCATGTATTTGGTTTTAATCATTTAAAAACCCCATTCTGAGAAGAAAGTCCACAGGCATCTTCCGACTGGCTGCCAAAAGAGTCCCTGGTACAAACAAGATAAGTATCCCTGACCCAAGTGTTAAGAATATCAGGGCAATCTTGCTTCTAACTTCAACTTATTGTTTCTGGTTATACAATCTGGAATCAAGCAGAATAAATCCAATCCCTCTTCTAAACGTTAGCCTTTCAAATACTTAAAGATAGCCTCTCTTGTCTCTCCTCTCTGTTCAGTTTTCTGAGCCAAAAATCCCTGATGCTTTCTCCCTGTCCTTGTGGTGCATGCTCTAGAGACATTTCAGTATCCGACAGCATATTTTATTTTCTTTATGAATCTAGAATCAGAGCAGTTGATTATAAAAATGAAATGTTAGTCAACCTTCTAATGGGTTTAGAATTCTCCCTCAGTTCCTTCAGGCATAGATAAGAATGAGAGGTGAGAATGAAAATGGCACCATATGGTGCCCATGATGAAGATAGGGTGAGCATGACCTACGAAAATCATATGCTACTATATACTACTGATTCATTCCTCACACTATCCATGGCTACTTTTGGCATTTCACCCATTGGCCTCTTACCTTTGCTATGAATAGGGGCACATTTGCCCTTCTAACAAAAAAGGATTCTGTAGTACAAAATCAATATACCTTTCCTGTGGTAATCACAGAAATGCAGAATTGGAAGGAATCCCAGAACTCATCTTGCTCAACCCAAACTTTAACAAGAATCTCCTCTATGATATACCTAAAAATGGTCACAAACCTTGACTTGAAGACTTACAGGTTGAGGAGGAGGGGCAGAATCCACTCTCTGTCAAGGCAGCCCATTATACTCTGGTTAACTCCACTAGGAAGTTTTTCCTATTAACAAGTTTTAATCTTCCCTTCTATATCTATCCACTGCTCCCCATTCTCCCCAGGACAGCCAAGCAAAACAAGTCAAATTTTTATCCACACGAGAGCCACTCAAGGCACATTAACCATAAGCCTTGCCCAAGCAAAACATTACAAGGTGTGACCTTAATATGGCATATCATGGCCTGTCACCATCCATTTCCTTCCTCTGAATACTACGTAGCCTGTCAGTGATCTTGAAATGCAACATGTGGATGTAACCTAACCAGGATAGAACACAATAGAACCATTACCTGGGTACAATGCCACTCTTAATGTGATCCAAAATCACATTCACCTGTCTGGCTGCCACATCCTACAGTTGGCTCATATTGTGCTTGGAGGCCATTAAGAGCCTCCAATCTTTTTTTCAGACAAATTGTTGTCAACCTATACCTCTTCCATCTTGTAAAGACTTATAGTAAAGATCTCTGAAGCACAACACTATAGACTTCTAAATTGTCATCAAGCAATTGACTTTATTTTGTCTGGGCATTAACTAACTCTTTTATCCATCTAACTACACTAGTGTCCAGCCCACATCTCCTCATCTTGTCCATCCTGAAACTGAACTGATATTTGCAGTAATCCACAGTGTTAGATATGGATTCCTTCATTTTGCCTCTCCTAAGCATTCTGGGAGTACAGAACAACTGTCTGAATTTATCAGACAATTCTTCTTGTTATTCTGGACCAGGCCTTATTAAACTGTTCCCATTAATGACCCCTTTTCACCCAAGAAATTTTTATGTGACCCCAAATATACAGGTATATAAAATAGATATACAAATTAAACATTTACTAATAATAAGTCATAATTTTGTGAACCCCCACATTCAGTTACAAGATCCCATATGGGGTCTTAAATTGTGTTTTACACAGTTTAACAGTTAAACAGTTTAAGAAGCTTTGTTCTAGATACTCTTTTCCAGAAGGAAGAAGTATGGGCCTTACCTAGAATCTATGCGGTGGGACTGTAAATGACTTGACTTTTCTGTGCCTTACAATCTAACAGAATGAACAATAGTGATAAGGCCTAATAGCATGGTTAAAATATGCAACGAATCAAATAGACAAGTGCTTGAGGAACCCCAAGGGAGGAAGAGCACCAATTTATGAGACAAATGAGGAAAGGTTGTATGAAGAAGATTTTGAAGTGGGCCTTGAAATTGGCAAGGGCTCAGACCATTTAGAAGGTGACCAAACAAAGTCTTTCAGGCAGGCAACAAGACTTGGTTTGCTTACCAAAGGAATAGAAGAAGCAGTGCACATGGCTAATCATGTTTAGTTTTGCCTATGGAAGTAGCAGGAGAATAAGGTTGCAGAGTAACAGTCAAATATATTTAGGCCTGTAGACAAGAGCATACCACTGAAGATTTTTGAGCAGGAGATGACTTATAGAAATTAGTGTTTTAAGAAGATAAATTTGATAGAGTTGGCAGGAGATAAAAAAAAAAATGTCATCAATAACCAACCAACTAAAAATAACCAATCTTATTTACACAGTTGTTGTACTAATTCAAACATTAGATTATGGACTAATATGAAATGGAAACAATAAAATTCTAGTGGTATAGGTGTTAGGGAAGGCCATCTTGGAGAGGCTAGATAGGATTTGGCCCTTCTATCCAGTCAGTATTTAAGGAAAGAAGTATCAAGAATGATCCTAAGGATTCAAGTCTGGGTAGGTAGCAATGTCACTGACAGCTTTGAGACAGTAGATATGGGTGGGAATTGGGTCAATATCTATCCCTTTTGTGATGATATGACTCACAACAGTTTTGTTATCTACCTGTAAATGAATGTCTAATAAGAGTAACATGGTGTAGATCCCAGCAGGGGTCCTCAAACTTTTTAAATAGGGGGCCAGTTTACTGTCCCTCAGACTGTTAGAGGGCCAGACTAGAGTAAAAACAAAAGCTTTGTCTTGTGCGCCTTTAAATAAAGAAACTTCATAGCCCTGGGTGAGGGGGATAATCGTCCTCAGCCGTCGCATCTGGCCCGCGCCGTAGTTTGAGGACCCTTGTAGAGTCTTAGGACTGAGCACATGGCTACACACAAACCCACAGATATATCTGTATATGCATGTGGAGAGAAAGAGATTGATAAATGGAAGACTTGGGGTCAAATATGGTCTCAGATACTTGCTGTGTGACCCTGGGGAGCGGGGACGTCATTTAACTTTTGTTTGTCTCAATTTTCTCACCTGTGAAATGGGGATAATAATAGCATTTACCTCCCAGGATTATTGTGAAGATCAAATGAAATAATCATTGTAAAGTGCATAGTAAAATTCCTTGTATATAAAGCACCATATTTCTGTTGTTCAGTCATTTTAGTAATATTTGCCTCTTTGTGAGGTTCTCTTGGCAAAAAATACTTGCGTGATTTGCCATTTTCTTCTCCAACTTATTTCACAGATGAAGAAGGGTGAAGTAACTTGCCCAGGATCACCCAGCTAGGAAGTGTCTGAGGCTGGATTTGAACTCAAATCTTCCTGACTCCAGACCCAGCGCTTTATCCACTGCAGCACCACCTAGTGTTACTAAATGTTAACTACTTTATATATATTATTTATATGAGAAATAATATATATATATATATATATTTATAAAAAGATATGTGAGAATAGTTTTGCAGTCAGGAAGACCTGATGCAAATCCTACCTCTGTGTAACCTTGAACAGATTTCTTAGCCCCTCAATGCCCCAAGACAATTGTCTTTGACTATATATTACAAAGCTGTTGGCTGATCTACATTTCAGGTTGACTAACACTGGGAGTGGCCAATATAAATGAGATCCCAGGTCCAGAAAGAGAAATACACATGCGGAGCTGATCCAAAGCTCTCTAGAGAGCTGGTGGCTGGTTGTGGTCTGTGAAAGGAAGCAGCCAAGGCCTTCTGGAATGACCAGCCACATACGAGGTTGGCCTGCATTTTCACATTGGCTTTCTATTCTGGGCTCCCCTTTTTGGAAGAGCGTATTTAGCAATAGTAAAGAGAAAATGACAAACTGTGAGCAGGAGAAAGGAAAACACAGACTGTTTCCAATTCAATGGGAAAGGGGTAGCTCTCTAGTTGGCAAATGAGTGGGGAGAGTAGATATGATGCCAAGGAAAAAAGGTTAGCTAGGCTTTCAAATGCTTTGACTGCTTCATATCTTGTATCTCCCAATATATTCCTAACCAAAAAATATAGAAAGATTCAAATCGTGACAAATATAGGCACACAGCCATTATCTTACATATCTAATAAACCATAACATCATAAAAAGGCACAGTATTACTGTGGTCTATAAGGCTGTGTCTCCTCTGAAGAGTCTCTTAAGGAAAGGCTATCTGTAGAAAACATTTGTTTTGAAATTCACTTTGAATGACTGATGACCTCCTAGCACTCTTGTTTTACAAGGCAATAATCCTTTTCCCTTTGCAAAATAAACAACAAAGATGCCTGACTTGGACTTATAAATCAGTGAGGTAGTCTTATTGTTTGTCTGGTCATTAACAGCCAATATTTTATGAATTAAGTACCTTAAATTTGAAGAGAAGAAGAGGTGATCTTACTGATCCTTGTAATTCTTGTAACTGCAATTAACACACCAATAGATATTGCAAGTCTTATTTTCTTAGAATCCTTGATGTAGGAGAAACCTCTACAATCATACAATTTGAGGGTTGTAGATTTAAATCTAGAAGTAGTCAGAGAGGTCAACTAATATAAACTCCTTACTTTGCAGACAAAGAAGTTGACATCCAGAAAGGTTGTGATTTCTGAAAGGTCACACAAGTAAGAACTAGCAGAGGTAATATCTGAAACTAAGACGTCTCTCTTTAAATTCAGAAGTCCTTCTGTTCTATCACCTCTCTGTTATAAAGGTCACATAGTCCAACTCATATCTCATCAGGAATCCCTATTGCACTCTCCCCAATTCAACCTTTCCTTGAGTTGAGAAGGCTGACGATAGAATGTTGAGATATTTTTATGGAACACAGACAAGTATACTCCTATGAAAGACAGCTAGGTGGTATAGTAAAAAGCTTAAATTGTGCATCCCACCTCCATATAGGGGCACATAAATGAATGTGGGGGTCACAAAATGATGATTTCTTATTAGTAAATGTTTGATTTGTATACCTATTTTATATTCCTAAATACCCAATGTTGTGTAAAAATTTCTCAGGCAAAGAGGAGTTAGAAGTGGAAAAAATTCAAGAAGCCCCAGTCTAGTAGACAGTGTTAGGACTGGACTCAGGAAAACCTGAGTTCAAATCCAGTCTCACACACTTGTTAGCTATGTGATTGTTGTTAAGTCAACCAACTTCTATCTGCTTGAGTTTAGTCATCTATCAAATATAGATAATAATGGCACTTATGTTACAAGGTTGTTAAGAAAAATCAAATGATATAATAATATCTGTAAAATGCTTAGCACAGTGCCTGGAACATAGTACTCTATAAATGCTTATTCACTTCCTTTCTCCCTTTCCTTTGATCCATGAAAAGTTTCCAAACCTCAGAAAAAGACTGATTCCTAAGCCTAAAAAGGCATCATTTGATTCTTCTTGCCACTTTCACCCCCAGTAGGGACCAATTTCTGCTATGTGGAATTGGTGGTTTGGGAAAAGAACATATTAAATCATCTTTGGAAACAATTCAGGGTCCTGAAGTCTGTAATTGTCACAGTTAGGTTTGAGATTCCTCATAAGCGAATACTTACTGAAAAGTGAGTTGCCTCACATGCTCTGGGCAAGTGAGGTAAATCAGGAAGTGAAGACCTCCAAAACTCAGGGTGAGGGAGCCTTCCCTCGTCTTTTTTTTTTTTTTTTTTTTTTTTTTTTGCTATATACATACTAGTTTGCATTTGGAGAAAACCAACAGCCCCACTGTGTGAACTCCTTACAGAAAACCAAATTTATATACAGAATCATTGAATAAATACTCAGAATCATGCTCTGGCTCTGTGTAGGTCATTTAACATACCATCTTCCCCATTTTGTAGAGGAGGAAACTTGGACCCATGGATGGGAAATGACACACAGCAAGCTCAGTTCAATAAGGCAATCTTCAAGTCCTGGGGAGATAAAGAGATAAATGTGAATTAGACCCTGCCCTCTAGAGTTAAGATTCTATTGGAGAGAGTGAAGCAAATACAAGGGTAGGGAGTAACAGGACATGGGAGCGAGCAAAATGCTTTAGGAAAAATTGAAAGATGAAGCACCTGAGCTGGACATTGAAAAGAGATAGAAATTGTTGAAATACAGAGCTTAGAAGGGCATTGGAATTAGTTTAAAAGTGGGGAAATGTATAACTGCAATAGACCTTAGGGGCCATCTGACTTGACCTCTCCATTTTAGAGATGAGAAAACTGAGACGTAGAGAAACAGTGATGGAGCTGAGATTTGAACCCAGGTCATTTGATTCCAAATTCAGCCCTATTTCCATTGTGCTACAACCCATGTCTAGTTAGGATGGAATGGGGTTTGTGAAGATTAATGTAACTGTGGAGAGCTTGAGGAAGTGTCATTGTAACCTAGAGGTTTTTGAGCAGAAGAAGGTTATGAATAGACTTAAAGCCTTAGAAAGATTATTTTGACAATTGTCTGGAAGATGGATTGGAGCAGGGGAAAAGGATTAAGGAACTCTTTATTAATCCAGGCGAGCTGTGATGAGGAGCTGATTTAGGGTGATAGCCGTGGAAGTGGAAATAAGGGGACAGATGAAAGACACTTTGTGGTAGAACTGAGAGTGTGCTGGAGCCAGCTCAAAACTGCTCCTGAAAGCCAATTGTTAAATTTTTAGCATAGGCATTTATACTTTATAATCACTAGAGGCTACAAATAAAGCTTTATTTATTGTTTTGTTGATTGTCTGGACTTAATAAAATAATGAAGAAAATGTTAACGAGGCAGATAAAACATAAGAGTGTCCAGAATACATACATACATATATATATGTATATATATATATATATGTATATATATATATATATATGAATGCTCTTTGTTAAATATCTCCCAGCATGGCTTTGGATAGAAATTATAACATTTGGCACGTGATTGAATATGGGTAGTGAGGGAAGAGAAATCAAGACCAACTCCAAGGTAACTAATCTGGATGACTGAAAGGATGGTGTTGCCAAGGAGAAAAACAGGGTCATTTGAAGGGAATTTTATGAGGAGGATGAGTTACTGGCAAGACTTGAGCCTTCTAACCGAGGTCTCCTAAATCTCTGGTCATTGCTCTTTTCACTCCACAGGGGCTGGTGAAAGAGGGCATTTCTCATATGAATTTGTTGAATGTGCAGCACTGCACAGCTCATTCTCCTCTTTCTCCTATTTACCCATAGCACAGTGTTCTTCTCTGTTGTTTGCCGTACCATACTGAAGCAATGAACCATGGAGATAACAGATAAAAAGAGCACATGGGAAGGAACAGAAGAACTATTGAGAAGACAAGTTTTGTCAAGATTTAATGTAACGTTCTGAAAACCATTATCCCCAGGGAAAATCTCACCTCCAATGAACTCCTCCAAATTCCCCACCCTCGCCTACTACCTAGGAAATTGCCATTGGACTGTAGGGACCAAATGGGGTGGTTCTCTTTAAAAGCTCTATCTGGCAGTCAAATAGAAAACTTCCATATATATGTATATGTTTTAAAAATCTGATTCCCACTAAGTAAAAAATGACTTCATCTTCATTTTATGATTAATAATAAATATAGTACATTTTCAATTAGAGAGTTTATTTTCTTTATACATAATGCAATAATATATTTATATGCAATTTACTTTCTTGGGAATGAATATATTACTGCAAATGAGACACTAAAATACATGATAAATTGCATTCTAATGCTCAAATCATTTTCCATTTTGTGGATGTACATAAATACAGCTTCATTATGAGATTACCAATTTTCTTTTACATAAGAACTAGTTTCACCTGCTAAAAATACTGCTGAATATATACAGTATAGGCTTGCTAACAGGGAGTTGAGATTTTTCAATGTGCTTGTCCCTGATAAACTCAGTCCCAACTTGCTGAAGCAGACTTTTGCCATGGAGATGGTGTGTTGCCCAATATTGCTTCCTGTCCTATAAGAAAAACCCAATTTGTTGCCAAGGCAATTGACTGATAGGAAAATTTAACTTTTTTAAAATCTAATATTCAATGGCCTGGGATAAGTACTTGGCAGCAAGCAGAGCCTTAAGGATAAGGAGGAACCAGCTTGAAAACTGAGAACCTAGCTAGTGAGGCTACCGGTATAATAAAGCAAAGTGATATTGAGTCAAAGAAACTGAGTACGATTGCTTCCTCTATTATTTATTGCATTTCTTCTGTTTGTTAAGTCCTTTCCTCTTCTGTGCCTCAGTTTACCCCTCCGTAAAATGAAAGAATTGAATGAGATGACCTTTAATGTCTCAATATATTTCATCACTCTAATTAGTGACCTCACTGATGTAGACATTCCCTCTAATAATATAGATTGTAACTCAGCCATGTCTGCCCAACCTGGGTAATTAATGCCCATGTTCTCTTGCAAGTCTTCCTCAATCCATTGTTCATCCACTATCCTACTCTAAATTTTATGATTTAAAAAAAGTTTTCATGTAACAAACAATGAGAGGGTCAAACAATGCCAACCCATCACCAACAATCATTCAGGTAACCACTGGTAACACCATGGTAACCCTTAGGGTTACCAGAAACTGCAAGAGTATTGCTCTCCAATTATACACTTCTCTGAGGACAGATTCCTCCTTCATCATGTGATATGCTCTCTCCTACCTTCCTTTCACCTCTTCATCACTTCTGGACAACCCACCAGGTTAATTCAAGTGGATATTTGGCATGCCAGGTAGTCATTATTAAATATCTGGTTGAGAGGCACTAAGTGCACATGTGTATGCAGGGGCTCAGAGAGCTTTCAGAAAGGACAGATGGGAAGGAAGCTGTCCTTTTCCACTTTGGTTTAAAAAAAGTAAGTTTAGGGACAGCTAGGTGGTGCAATGGATAGAGCACCAGTCCTGAAGTCAGGAGAACCTGAGTTTGAATCAGGTCTCAGATACTTAACACTTCCTAGCTGTGTGATCCTGGACGAGTCACAACTCCAACTGCCTCGGCAAAAAAAAAAGCAAGTTTAGAAAACATATTTGATATCACTGGCATGGAAACCATGCATTGCCCAGCCCTCCCTTTCCCCATGACTAATGCAAACTTAACATCTGTGAGCCTTACATTTTATTTTCTCCTCTGTAAAAAAATGAGGTGTTAGTGCCTATACTATACTCCCTGCCCTCAAAGACCTTTTGCATATGCAGGATCCATACCCTGGCAAACTGTCTTGGCAGACAGGCTAAACGAGGTTGAGAGTATTTGACAAGTCTCAAACCCTCAATGATTTAAAGAGATGTCTATCCCAAATATGTGAAGACTTCCCCTAGGGGAATGGGCAGATGGGAACAATTTGTTCCAAGGGCCATCAAAGCACCTGAAGCAAGTAACATGAAGCGCTTAGAGCTTAATCAGACATGGAAGAGGTCAAGGTCTCCCACTGCATTCTGGGCCATCACCAGTCTTTTTGTCTTGCCAGTGGATTTCAACAACTCGGGAAGAAAGGGTAAGTCTGATGACTTTGTGCACCCACAAGTCAAAACATCATCTGTGATCTCACTGGTCCTCTTTGAAAATAAAGGCCAAACAACAGCATACGATCCCTAATTTCCTGCAAAATAAATCATGAAATGGATGTCACTCATGTGTCAAGCCTGTGCTGCAGCTATGATGTGATTACTTCACTTCTTTGATAAGCCAGTCAGGGAATGACAGTTATCCCTCAGAAGGCTGGATTGGCCTATTTTCTGTTATTGATGCTCTCAGCACTTCCCTTGGTACCTTTTCCTTGGGCTGAGCAAAATCTATGTAAATAGGGTACTTCATACCAAACATTGTACACACCCATGTCCCTGACATCTGCTGAATGGAAGAAATAACTGCAAGGGTTATATGTTTTTCGTTTTTTTAAACAGATGGGGGAAAATGCACTATTCCCAGAGAGTCAAGTTACTTTTTTTTGGGGGGGGGAGCACATTTTAATGTAAAACTAAATGTGTGTGTGAAGGGTACACCCTTCTATTTAACCTGAGTATTTTGGCAATCACAAACCCACAGAATTGCACTCTTTTCTTAGGAAGAAAGGTAGTTTTCTCTAGGATGTCATTCATTTAAAAACATGGTTTTCTGGTGTTTCTTCTCCTCACACACTGCATCAAACCATAGAAGAGTGGTCACTTCCCTTACTGATTCTATGGAATCTGTCTTCATCCTCCCCACCTGCCATCCTCCCTTCATATTCCTTCTCCTTTTATTATGCTTGTATATTTTTCATCATCGAGCATTTCTAAATGTCCTTGCAATTTATAACTGATGCACTCTCCAAAATGGCATCTAGCAGAAATAATGCTAATAACTCACATTTATAATCATTTTCACAGGACAACTCCAGGAGGAAGGGAAAAGAAGTAAAATTAACTCCCATTTTATAAATGAAGAAACTGAGATTCAGAAAGGTATGACTAGGATCACACTTGTACTATAGCGATATATGGCTTGAGCCCCTCCAAAATCAGCATTATATGTGCCATATACATTATTCTTCCTCAAGCTTCATTTTTACTGATCATAACTTTATAAATACATTTTCTAAATAAATGAAGAAAAGTGATATCTCTTTAACTAATAAGCAACTTAGGTTGGTAACTAATCAGGCATCATGACCAAAGAGATCTGGAGGATCTTGATTAGAGCCTTTTATATATCTCTGGGGAAGTCAGATGCCTCAGTTCCTTCCCATGCCTCAGTTTCCTGGTTGTTGGTAAAATAAAGGGACTAATTTGATTAGTTGATCTTTAAGGAGAGGTGTGACTGTCAGGTGGATGAAAAAGAATTGGTGGTTTTAAATCAATGACTCAGTAGGAGTTAACAATGTAACATGGCAGCCCAAACAGCTAATCTAATCTTAGATTTTATGTCTAGCAATAAGACTGGGACTGCCCTGAGGAGACTTTATATGGAAAACTGCATTCAGGAAAAAAGTGCACTTTCTAAAATTCAGTGCCCTAAAAGAACGCAAGCATAAATAATATCAAGCATGAAGTGACTTCAGAGGGGAATGAACAGAACGGCAGATGGGGTCAAAGATAAGTAGCAGAAAGAACACTGAATGTGAAATCGGAAGAATTGGGTTTGAATTCCAACTTGATTCTGAACAATTTGTGAGGCTTTGGGCTAGTCACTCAAGCTGCCAAATGACCTCTGAGGTCCCTTCCAGCTCTAAACAATCCATTTATGAAAGAGGTCAAAGAAGTAAAAGTTGGACAGGTGAAGTATTCAAAAGGCTGTCATGAAAAGAGGGCTATGCTTGTTCTTTGGGAAGCAAGCGGTACAAGAATAATAATCAAATTCAACATACCTTTAAAGGTATCTTTTATCAGGAGCCCTCTACTCCAACCTACATCTTCTCTGTCTCCAAAGTTACTATTAAGAAAATATATTGATACACAGTAACAAAAGCATTTCCATAATGTCTCCAGGTCCTCTGCTAAACACTTTCCAAATATGATCTCATTTGATCCTTATAACAACTCTGGGAACTAGATGCTGTATGATCCCCATTTTATAGTTCAGGAAACTGAGGCAAACAGAAATTAAATTATATGCCCAGGGCCACATAGGTAGTAAGTATCTAAGGCTGTATTTGAACTCAGGTCTTCTTGATTCTAGGTCCAATTTCTATTCACTACACCACTTAAGTTCTACCTATATGATGTTAGTATTTCAGAATGCAGAGATGTAGGCCTTAGTTTCCCTTTCTCTAAAACAGATTTCTACAAAATCACTAAACTTTTACATTCTCTTAATTGTTCTCATAAGACCTAAGGTTTGACCCATAAAATGTAGCACAAGTTACAACTTTCCCCTTGAAGAGCCCTTAAGTTGCTTGATAATCTTGAGCAAGTAACAAATGGCTCAAACCTGCTCAATGCCAGACTGCCAAGTTCTATCTCTCCCTCTCCCTATCGCAACCCCTCCTCCTTCTCTGCTCTGAACTTTCCAAAGCCCTTGTTAGTTGTGACTGGCACAGATGTAACTGGCCTCTTGGGAGCCATTCTCCCAAACCAACTTATTGACTAGCCCCAGCCTAGTACATCTGCTTCAGTACCAGTGAACACACTTATATTGAAATAATTTCTGAAGGGTGTGAATTAATAGAATTAGATCCTCCCCAATAGCAATCCAGTTATTAAACCGGCTGTCTAAGCAGGGCCTGGGAAGTCATGCTTTTCACCTCTATTTAGCATAGTGCTTCCAAACTAAGTTTATAGGAGTATTTTCACCAGTTCTCTTTATTCTCTTCAAATATAAGATTAGCTGTCAACCATCATGCTGAAAACCAAGTGACTCATATCATTACTGTAATTTTCCAGCATCTGATCATGTGTGCATTCAACAGCTTTCTTGTCGTGACACTAATTCTGAAGATTTAATTCTTATAAAACTCATTTGTAGTCATTCTTGCATCTATCTCACTTTGTAGCTTTTCATTTTTATAAGCACTAAGGTACTTTCTTATTCAGAAATGTTACCTAAATTATGGGATAAAATGAGAGATTTTAGAGTTATTTTCACCAAAACTTTATCTTTTTTGTTTAGCAAACTATATCTCATGTTTTAAATGGGCAACTTGGACCATTTAATAAAATTCTTCTTTGATTGTCTATATGAGGGTCCTGACTATAGCTAGCACACCACTAACAGCAATATAAATGTCTTGTCTTATTAAACATATTTCAATAGTTTAGTGCATATTTAATTCAAATGTAATGAGTAGTTAGTTTTAAATTTTAAAAATAATTCTATCATTAATTACTGAAGGTTCATTTATCAACCAAAGGAACAATGGATCTGGAGAAATTGTAAGTTCTCAAAGTAGAAATGCTAAAATGATCTGTAAATGTAATGACAAAACTCTTTTTATAAAACAAAGTTTTTGAAATCTTGAGAATTTGAATAAAAACTAACTTTTATAACAAGCATCTCTATAGATTCTTTCCCTGAGATAGGCAAAAGAAGGAGCTCTTAACTCTTTAGGACACCCCTCCAAAAAGTTTATGGACAAATTTCAAGGAGTCCATGAATTGAGAGAGAGGAACAAAATTACATCTTTATTTTTACTACCTCTGCCCTCAATTTAGCATTTTATACTATTATCATTGAAAGCAATAAAATTGATTCTGAGTAATCCATCCTATAGACTTCCCCAGACTTATGGTGTACCCAAAGGGGCCCATAAGAAAGAAAGAAAAAACAAAAGAAAGAAAGAAAGAACATAATTAAGGAATTTGATAATAGGAAAAGGAGAAGAGCTGGTCTCCTGGTGAGAATGAAGAAAGAAAGGAAAAAAGGAAGGAAGGAAAGAAAGAAGAAAAGAAAAAGAGAGAAAAAGAAGAAAGGAATGACGGAAAGAAAGAAAGAAAGAAAGAAAGAAAGAAAGAAAGAAAGAAAGAAAGAAGGAAGGAAGGATGGACAGAAAGAAGGAAGAAGGGAATAAAGGAAGGAAGCAAGGAAAGAAAGACAGGAAAAAAGAAAGAAATGAAAGGATGCAATTAAGAAATTTGATAACAGGAAAAGCAGAAGAGCTGATCTCCTGCTGAGAATGAAGAAAGAAAGAAAAAAAGAAAGAAGGAAAGAAGGAAGGAAGGAAAGAAGGGAAGAAAGAAAGAAAGGAAGAAAGAATGAATGAAAGAAAGAAAGGAAGGAAGGAAGGAAAAAAGGAAGGAAAGATGGGAAGAAGGAAAGAAAGGTAGGAAGAAAGAAAGAAGAAAGAATGAAAGGACACAGTTAAGGAATTTGATAATAGGAAAAGCAGAAGAGCTGGTCTCCTGCTGAGAATGAAGAAAGGAAGGAAGGAAGGAAGGAAGGAAGGAAGGAAGGAAGGAAGGAAGGAAGGAAGGAAGGAAGGAAGGAAAAAGGAAGGAAGGAAGGAAGGAAGGAAGGAAGGAAGGAAGGAAGGAAGGAAGGAAGGAAGGAAGGAAGGAAAAGAAGGAAGGAAGGAATGAAGGAAGGAAGATGAAGAACTTCTGTCCTGCTCTAATCAGGTACTATTAGTTTTCAAGTTAACTATTTCTTGGCATTTCTAACACATTAATCAACAAGCAATAAACCAAAGATCTGAAAAAGTCATAATTTGTAGGGTCTATAAATTTAGTTAAGTTATACCTTAAAATAATATTGTGTTAAATTATAAGTGTTATTCTGTTTAATATGGATTAAGAAGGACCATGGCCTAGTTGAAAATGCTAAGCTTAGAGTCTGAAAGACCCAGGATTCAATCCTGTTAATGGGATCCCACTCAAATCACGTAACCCCTTGCTACATCAGGGAGCTTCCAATAGTTGTGTTGGTTGAAGGGCACTTACAAACCAAGAGTTCCGCACACTGACAATTTATACTTCTTATTTAACTAAAATTCTATATTTGCTTTTCTTCTATTTAAAATTCCAAGTTCATGTCTCATCAGGCATTTACTGGGCATACTGGCAGTGTCTTTCTCAGCTAATTCCCAATAACCAATCTACTCCTGTCCAAGTGATAACCAAGATGTCTTGGTTATTTATAAAGGGAGCAGATTATTCTAAGCATATAGCAAAGGTTTAAATATAGTTTATACTTGAAATTTGGATTTCTCTATTGATAGAGAATCCGTTTGATGTGGTAGATTTGTCTTTGGGAATAACCATTGCTGGGTGTGGTAGTGCTACTAGAAGGTATTTCTTACTGTTGGGAAGGCTGAATCTGGTGAATTACTTGATTTTAGGGCTAATGCCCACCCTGGTACTTATGTAGCGAACTCCTGGCTGTAGGTGTTGGCCCAGATTGGGATACAGCAGAGCAGCTTCTCTGCTGATCAATTGAGGGATGAAGGCCCATAATTAGTAGTTCAGCCTTAAAGAATGAAGAGGGAGAAAGAGAAAGAAAGCAACCACAAACTTGACGACTTGATAGCTAGGCAGCCCATAATCAGAAGGCTACTCAGTTTTAAACAGCCGACTCTATAGGTGAGCCTTTTTACACTGAAACCAATTTTGCTAATATCAGTTTATACTGAGAAGGGAATCACACTTAGACCATGAGATAACATTCACTAATGGAGAATGATGGCCCTGAATATTTGGAGCAAGAGCAGAAATGAGTCCTCTAGACTAAGTTGGTAAAGCGTTAGAGTTAGTGCAATGCAAGCAGGCTATATTATCATGGACATACAGGGTGTCCCAAAAAACTTAGGGCAGTTTTAATTTATCACAGCTTAAAATTGCACTAAGACTTTGGGGACACTCTATTTCTCCATCTTCTTGGTTATACTTTAGGATCACTCCCAGATATGTGTGTTGCTGGAGGGAGAAGGAAGACAAATTCTCATAAGTGTTTTAAGTTGTGGTGCATTCACATTAGGTCTTTTTACTTTTTTTAAAGGACTGATTCTTTTGAAAAACTTGGAATGTGATTTGTTCAAGTAGATTTTCCACTAACAGAATTTTCATTTTTTGTTTATAGTTTAAGCAAGTTAGCCAAATTATTGTACTGACTGATTTCAACTGTGGCTGATAGTACATATTGATAATGAAGAAACTTGTTTTTTTAACCTTTTTTTCCCCTTGAATATGGTGACTTTTTATTTTGTCCTGAGGATGGATATATATATATATATATATATATATATATATATATATATATATATATAAAGTCCTGACACATATGAAGACCCAGGGCATAGGCTATTTTACCTAACCTTCAAGATTAAGGGAAACTGTTTTTGTTTAGTTATTACCAGCATCCTTTCATACAAGAACACCAAATATCCCTTTATTTGGCTACACATATGACGGGTCTCCCTCAAAGGTTTTTGATGATTTGTTCAGATTGTACTTTTACCCCTAAAGACTTGTGGATAAATCAAAGGACAAAGGAGAATTTGGTTTACATGAATACATACAGATACACACAGACACACACACAGGCCATACAAACTCACACAAGAATAGTCAGTCCATTACAAGAAGTTTCAAGGTTCTAATTGCCACATATGAAGATAAAGAACTGAGGCTCACTGTCAAAATGTTTAGCATCTAGATTATGGTGATCCCAGATTTTTTAGTGTCTAATCACCAGGGTTAACTCAGGATTTAATGATGAATATTCCATGTTTTTTTAATATTGAACATGAAGAACTTTCTTCAAGTATTACACTTTTTATTTAATACAGTGGATTGGGATTTATACAAATACACACAATATATAAACACCTCCTCCACAAACACAAAGGGGACATCATTGCCAAGTCAACATTGTTGGTTAGTACAGTTCCAAATCTCACATATACAAGAGCAGAGACATACTCTAGAATGTGAAGTGTCCAACTTTTATCCAAAATTATGTTATGTCCATTTTCAGGGTTACTTTTAGAATATGATGCAAATATCCCTTCAGTTTGATTATAGACAGCAAGAAATTCCCTCAAAAATCTAGGTTGATTTATTTTATAGATTTTACAGACTCTAAATCACCACTCATACATACACCATCATACTTATTAAGAATGAAGGCCTACAACGTTTGGCTGAAAGGCTACTAGACATGATCCTATATGAAGTAAGATAGAGTGGAGGCTCTTTAGAATGTTAAACATCTGACTGTTGAAAGATAAGGATTCCATTACATCCAATTGCTTGAGTTACCTCTCACCATGTAATCCCCAACATCCCTTTTCTGGAGTTGAACTTCAACAATCTCCCTCCAATATACATTTGTGGATTTATTTTTCATACTGCATTAGTGATATGGTGACATGATAACATGCTTCTTATATGTGTTACCTTTTATCTTTCTTGGCTTCCACTCCCTCATTTGTAAATAAATTAAACATGTTTAAAATGATCTATGATATTTCTTTCCCAATTTGGATGTAACCTTAATAGATCAGCTTCTACATTTCCCCATAATAATAATGATGCTGGATGAACAAGGGTTCTTAATTAAATAATTATATTGTTACTGATATTAAAGTAAGAGAGAGAAAGTATGTTATACATGAAACATATTCATACATACACAAGCACAAGGGCAACACTAATAAGCCAACACTATTTCTCATAAGGTGCTAGTTGATATTCTATAGACCATGCTCTCTAGAATGTCCAGCATCTGTCCAGGCAAGTTAATATTCAGTTGTCATGGTTACTCCTCAGCATTCAATCATAAATATCCTTTTTATTTTGAAGCAGAACTTCAAGAATCTCCCTCAAAAAACTTTAATGTTTTAGTTTTATTTTTCAGATTGTATTTGAGGTGTAGTAACATAATCTTCTCCTGATACAGGTAATTTACTTATGTGTGACCTTCAAAATTACTTTATCTCCCCAGGCTCTCATTTTTTCTTTGTTAAAAAAACAACCATAAAACATATTTAAATTATCTTTAGATTCTTTCCCACATTGAATGTAATATTATTGGCTTAGCTTCTACCATTTTTCCATAATAATAATAATAATGCTAGTTAAATAAGTACTTGTTAATTAAATAAATTATTCTTAATTATATCAATGTATTATTACTGATATTTTTGAAAAGACAGATAAAGTGCTATATACCACAAAACATACACAAAGGGTCAAAAGTGATAATGCAATAATTTTGGGTTGAAAGGCACTGATATAGTGCCTGATATAATCCTATATCGGGGTCCTCAAACTATGGCCTGCGGGCCAGACGCAGCAGGTGAGGACATTTATCCCCCTCACCCAGGGCTATGAAGTTTCTTTACTTAAAGGCCTACAAAACAAAAGTTTTTGTTTTTGCTATAGTCTGACCCTCCAACAGTCTGAGGGACAGTAAACTGTCCCCCTATTTAAAAAGTCTGAGGACTCCTGCTATATGTAGTCAGATTACAAAGCATCTGATGCTCATGAGTACATCAGGCACCTGACCTACAAAAGGTATGTTACATTCAGTTGCCACCATTGCCTCTCGGATATGATATCAAATATCCAATTTGAGGCTGGAATTCAAGAATCTTCCTCAACGATCTATATTGATTTGTTTTGCAGATTAGTGGTAATGTAACGAAGACATTCTTCATATTGGTAATACATTATCTGTGTATCACACGATTTATTTGAGCCATTTTCAGACCTCATTTCCTGATGTATAATATATATACGTGTATACACATGTGTGTAAAGTCTATGTGTGTGCAATATACCACACATGTGTGGTGTGTGGGATATATACATGCATATATCATGTACACACATTTGTATTATATATTCACATATTACATTGTATATATATGTGTATACACACATACATTTTTCTATGATCTCTGAGATTCCATCCACTTTGGCTACAAATATTATTGGCTCAGCTTCTACCAAATTTTTCCTCTCTAACCATAATCTGACTAAATAAGAAAATTCTTAGTTATATAAATAATTTCTTTACAATTTGATTTTTTTTTCCTTTGCTGAGGCAATTGGGGCTAAGGGACTTGCTCAGGGTCACACAGCTAGGAAGTGTTAAGTGTCTGAAGGCACATTTGAACTTTTGTCCTCCTGACTTCAGGGCTGGTGCTCTACCCACTGCGCCACCCAGCTTCCCCTATTATTGTTAATTTTGAAAAATAAGTCAAAGTAAGTTTATACCAAGAAACATCATACACACACACATAACCCCACAGGGCCATCATGGCTAATCTCCAATTTGTGGGTTGAAAGCTGACATATTTTATAAGTGGTAAGGTAGGTGGTAGGTCTGAGGTGCTCTCAAATGTCCAGTATTGTGATTGTTGAAAGGTAAAAGTTATTCTGCTATATCCAGTTGCCAAGGTTACCCTTCTCAGGATTTAATTTAATAACAAGTTTGAGGCTTGACTTCAAGAATCTTTCTCAAATACATTTGTTGATTTGCTTTTCAGATCGCACTAGGGAGTAGATACACATAACATGCTTCTGACACAGGTAAATTACCTTTGTGTGATGTTCAAACCCTTTGACAGAATTCTCTAGGCCCCCATTTCATTTGTTACAAAAAACCATAAGCATATTTAAATATGTTAGCCAAAGTTTGACAAGGGCGAATGTTGAAAATTATCTTTGCATGTATTTGTAAAATAAAAAGCTACTATTTAAAAAAATGATATGTTAAGATTCCTTTGCACTTTGGATGTAATCCAAACTAAATAATCTGTTTCTGGTATCTCCATGATACTGACTCATTGAGGTATTAGTTAGTAAACTATATAGTTTATATATAGTAATATACAGTTATATTGTTATGCATAGGAATATAGTTATTAAACTTTATTAGAATATAAGATATTTTTACTGATATTACATAGAACATTAAGTATTATATCAAAACACACATATCCTATACAGACACATGATTTTATCATTTGATAAACCAGTATGTTGGAATTGGAAGGTGCTAGTTTTTATCTTGTTATGTCTGAGGTTCTCTAGAATGTTCAGCATCTTGACTGTTGAAAGGTAAAGGTTCTGTTGTGTCCACCAGTTGCTATGGCTACCTCTCAGGATTTAATCCCAAATGTCCCTTTATTAGGCTGGATTTTTAAGAATGTTCTTCAAAGATCTTTGTTGATTTGTTTTTCAGATAGTATTAAGGTATATAACATGACATTTGCTTTTGACACAAGTAAATTACCCACTGTGGGGCCCTTTCAAATCCCTTTACCTTCCTGCCCCCTCCCATTTCCTTATTTGTAAATAAAAACAATCATAATCATGTTTAAATGAGACAAATGTAATAATATTCCTTCTCATTTAGGATATGACTCCCGCCACATAATAAAATTTATAAGGCATGTTCTAAATAAGAACTTTTCTTAAATAATATTTCTTATATAAGCATTATTGATATTAAAATAAAACACACAAGAGGAATGTGCTGTTGCTCAGTCTCTTTATTTCAACATATTCATGCTGTAAAATGGTGAGCATTACAAATATGCTCTCTTGACTTGCTGAAGAATGCTGATTTTCTCTTCTAAAAAGATGGTTTTCAGGGGCAGTGCTGCTCCAATAATTTTGGAAAGGAAACTGGCTCAGCAACATTTATCGACATCACAATGAAACATGCATTTTGCTTTTTTTTTTTTTTTTTTGCTGTCTGGTAGACCCAAATACTTGAGGCCACACATGACTGTCTGAAAAACCACGTTTTCCAGGGTTTTTTTAATTTATTTTTTAGTTGTGCTGACAGGGTCCATGGTGCCATGGTTCAAGTTCATTTTTCTGTTTTGTCCATCTGGATCTGGAGGATAAATCCGTAGGCCAACAAAAGCCACTGCCATTTTCCTGCAGCTTTTAGAGGGAAATGAGAGCTGGTGAGTTTGCAGAAATTAAATGCAGGCAAGCAGGAACTAGTTCTGTGTGTAGAGTATGCCCAGACGGGTGCAAGACAAGCAGGAGCTAGTTTTGTGTGTAGAGTATGCCCAGACGGGTGCAAGACAAACAGGAGCTAGTTTTGTGTGTAGAGTATATATACCCTGACAGTGCAAAACAGAAATTAGTTTTGTGTGTAGATTATGCCCTGATGTGCAAGACAAGCTGGAACTAGTTTTGTGGGTAGAGTATGTCCTGACAGTGCAAGGCAAGCAGACACTGTCACTTCCTGGAGTCTAGGGTTTCTCCCTTATCTAGAGTAGGAGGTGTTGGTACCCCTCACCCTCTGGACTTATATCCCCAGTGGGAATAAGTTGTGTGTGAACCACAGGGCTTGAGCGCCTCCTTATATACATCCCAGAGGGTGACATGCCTGCTTACCCAACAATGCTTGACATCTGACACTTGGTGAGATGTTTATCAGCCAGGAGAGTAACATTTACCAAAAATGGTAATCTTAACTTTCACGAAAAACATGATCTGAGTTTTTTACCAAAAATAGTAACCTTAACTTTGACCAAAAATGGTAATCTTAATTTTGATCAAAAATATGATCTGACTTTTTTACCAAATATGGTAATATAATATTGATTTTAAAATATGGTAGGGCCTCAGTGGTCATCACATTTGTCACTATCCCTTAAAAATTATATAAATGGATGACTTGAAGTAATGATTTTTAAGGTTCTTTCTAGCCTAAAATTGATGAATATATTACCTATGTAAATAGTGGATACAGAGAACATAGCTGATTTAGGAAGGCACATATAGCTTTAAAAGGAGAGGCTGGAATAAAATGATTATGTATCATTGAACACCAGAACAGCAAACATTTTTGCTATCAAAGCTGAAATAGTAAAACATTAAGAACATCATTAGCGGAGGAATGATTGTGGGGAAGAAGCCATCCTTCCTCATCACCATCAACAACAAATATTGACCAACTCATAACAAGGAGGCATTCTAGATAGGCATGGTGGCCATGGGAGTGATTGTACCCTGTAGACCATGATTTATAAGAGGTACTTCTATCCCAGCCCTCATAGTTATTGTCTGGAAAAGCAACTCTTGTGAAGAAGGGGTCAGACAGCCACATAGCAGGCTCAGGAGCTTTGGGAAGAATAATACTTCTGGAAGTCTGTTGCACCCAGCCCTCATTCAGGGAGAGACCCCCTATGGAGGTGGAGATGTAGATATAGTCTAGCAACAGCTCTTGCAGGGCCTACAGCCTCAGCCACTGAGGTCCCAGAAAAGCAAGTTCTTTCCACCAAAGTTCTTGACATTAAACCTCACCCTAATTCCAATGATTCAACATCAGAAAATGAAAAGATTTTATTGGAAGAGGTATCATCAATCAGCTTTGCCACTTAACCCTATGCATCACAGATGATTCATTAGACTTGCAGCTAAAGTGTCTCATATGTTGTTGTTGCCTTTTCCATTAGAGTATGAGCTTCTTTTCTGGAGAGCAATCTTGCTTGATTGTTTGAATTCCCCAGTGCTTGGTTATGTAATAAGCCATCTTAATAAATGTTTAATTCATACATTCTTTTAAGTTATTTAAAATGAAGGGAAATCAAAGAACTCTGAAAACCATTGGATTTGATAACTTGATATTCAGAAAGTAGGGAAGTAGTGTGTTAGAGCTGAACTTTCAGTGAGGAAGACCCAGGTTATACCTGTCTCTGAAGCACATCTGGCACATAATAACTTTCAGTGCATCCTGCAACTCCCTAAGCCAGCTGGTCTACTTTAGTGAAGGGATTTTTCCATACAGAGAGTTCTCTATATCAGTGAAACTGCATGTTGCAAACAACAGAGAAAAGTAAATGAAAAATAGAGGTTTCATTTTTTATTTCAACATGCAAGGACACAAATTGACCAGGATAAAGACATTTGAGAATAAATCACATACAACACATGACACATTAATACCATGAACAGCATAAAACATATCTAAGCATATCACTTCTTATTCAAAGTTTTGTCTTCTTAGTTTATAGGGAAAAATAGGGAAAAAACACTTAAGGTTGAATTATTAAGACAGAGGTACAAATTGTCCTTAAATGGAGGCATTGAGAATAATCCATTTTACACTTTATTTTTTTCTTTCTTTTTTATGTGTCCAGCAGAACATCAGGGAGGATTCAAAATATATAACAATAAATTACCAGTTCAAGAAAGGTTATATAGTAGTAGAAAAAATTATATTCATGAGTAGGTTACTGTAGGTTATTCTTTTGTTTTCTGCTATAAATCAGGCTATAGCTAAACAAGGATACATATATTCATGTATACTTATCTAGATATATACATACACATATGGCCACACACATAGAATATACACATACATTCACACCTACCACAGACCCACTCACATATTCATATATCTATGTAGACATAGAGTAACATGTATACATATCTACATACACTCAGACACACACATACATATGTATATACACGCACATATTTACCCATATGTAAACATGCTAAAACAAATATTAGTATGGCTGACATTTAATACAGATTTCTCTCTTGATTGAATCTTTAAGTTTGACTTTGTCTAAGTTCAATGATTACTAGCTGTACTTTTTTTTCTAATAAATTTTTCTCCTGATCTTGTTGTAGTGTTAATGTATATCTCTTCTTTCCTTTTCCTCTTCCGCTTTAATTCTGCTCTTTAACTTGCCTTGCTATTACTTAATCTCCCTCAACCCATATATCCCTCCCTTGTCTTCTTCCCCACCTTTTGTTTTCCCCTCTGCTCATCCCTCCCTCCTTATTTCTTTATAGATTTTGGATGATGCTATATCCTTCATGATATGTAGGTAGTGTCACTTATTTAGCCCATCCTCCATGTGAGTAGGTTTTCAGAACTATGAGCTCTTCTCCCTCCTCTTCTAAAAATTCTCTCTGGATAAGGAGCCATTTAATGTTACTCTTTGGGGTAAAAGCTTTTTTTTTACTTCAATGTCCTCTTCTGAAGATGAACTTCAGTCTTCCCTGTTCCTATAGTAAGTTTCTATGGTGAAGTTCTTTTGCCAGTTCATTTTTTAAAAATCAAAAGCATTAATGTAAGCATCTCTAATTGTGAGGTGGAGGGATGATGCCTTTAGCTTCATTTCAGCTGTCCTCTCTGACCTGGAATCCCAAACCAAAAACTCCACCCTCCAGCAAATGCTCATTTCCCGCCTCTGCACTCCTGTGTGCTGGTTCCTTCTTACTCATGGCCTCATTCTGCAGCACAGATGGGCCCGGTGTTCCTAATCAGCTGAGGTTTCCTCTGCTTCTCAGGCTCAGACCGCCCCCCCCCAACTCCACACACAGTCCAGGAGGTAAAAGTTTCTGTGGTTCCTGCTGAGGCACCAAACCCAGCTAGCCACAGGGGTCCCCATCTGGTGTTTTTGTGGAGGTGTAGTCCATAAGGGTTTGCACCCCACACAGGTTAATCCCCAGACAGGGATCTATCTTTAGATCTTCTAGGGTTATGCCAGGAAGACCCCTGTTCCGCCTCAAGTCTTTTTTTGTTTTTGACCAGTCTATGTTTGCCCTGAGGCACAAATTTGTTCTGTTTGTGGGGGAAAATTTGGAAATTCACTGACTCTGCCATCTTTTCAGAATCTTCTTTCAAGAATAATCTTAAATAAATAATTCATTATGAAAAGAAATGAAAGATTTGAGGCATTTTGTTTTATTTTTTGACAAAATTTTATTATTTTGTTCTGAATAACAAAATTTACCCCATCCCCATGTCTTCAATAGGCAATTTGTAGGGATGAGAATTGAAAAGGCTCTTCAAAGATTACTATGGTGGTGATGATGATGACGATGATGATGATATCATTTATATAATTCTTATTACATATGTGAGGGATGTAGAAGACCCTTACCCAAAATGACTACTCAGAGATCACTCAGTAGAAGGCAGAAAAGTTGTTTATTGAAAACCTCCGGAGGATGAGCCGTCCCATTGCGAGATAAGAAAGAGAAAGCTCACAGTAGGAGGGCTAAAGAAGTAGTAAAGATACATAGCTTTTATACAAGAAATTACATCATAAGTAAGAGAGCATTGAGAAGGGGATGGGGAGGCATATAATTGGTTGTTGCTATTTGGGGAGATTGGAATGGAAGGTTTCTGTTTCCCTGAAATCTCCTGATTTCAAGGAAACAGAAAGTCAGGCCTTCAGGCTTAATCAAGCAGACAGTGGTCCAGCTAATAGACTAAATATCAATAAATGTCAAATACCAATAAATGTCATCAGCTCAGGTTAAGTAAATATGTTTCTAGCTGGCGAAGGCTCAAGTAGATATGAGCCTGCACATATTATATAGGTCACAGGGGGAACAGAGAAATAATAAAATACAGAAAAAGAATTCATACATTCCTGTAAGTTCTTCACCTTATCTCTCTCTATTCCATATACATATCAGGTTGTGGCCTAGGATTTTTATGAATATCTTACTGGATTATCAAAACAACCCTGGAAGGTAGGTGCTGTTATCATCCCCTTTTTACAAATAAGGAAACTGAGACACACAGGTTAAGTGGCTTGCTCATAGTCACACAACTAATATGTTATCTGAAGCTGTATTTTGAATTAGTCTTCCTGACTGGTCAATGCTTGATCCACTGCCATCTAGCTACTTCTATACCAACTTCCTCCTCCTATATATCACAGTGCCATGATCATTGTTGTGGGCATGCCATTGGGATGTCCCCCTTAGCAAAATAACAAGGGAGAAGAATATGTGGATATGATAGGTTTGTAGTCATGAATACCTGGCCTCTGATGTTTATACTAGGCTGTGTGATGATTCTGAGCCAGTGAATAAAATAACACATTTTAGCCTCAGGAAACTCCTTATATTCACCTACTAAATTAGCTGTCACTTGTATTGGTGGAGAGGCCTTGGATCTTTCATGTGTCTGTATAAGGTTGTGCTAGCCAATACATGTCATCAGCACACTGAGATGATAGTGGAATTATCTAGGCCACAGTTTCTTAAACTGTGTGCCATGGACTTCCATCACAACATGGGATCTGCTCAGGTCTTATATATGCATGCTAGTGTCACTTGAATCACTGGCATAGCTTTGAGAATCCCTGTGAGGCGCACTGACTTTTGAGTAAATCTTAAATGGGGATAATACCTATTGTGTGACTACACTTCTCTGACAGAATGCCAGGTATCTTCATCTTTTACAAAAGCCAGCCTAGAAGCATCATAACACATCTAGGAAGAATATGTGCCTTATCTACTATGACTCCTTAACCTTTGTGAATCACATTTGGGGGTTGGGGATCTGCACTGATGAAAGGAAGCTTGCATTTTGGGAGCACCATACATTGTTTCAGATCCTTCCATTATCACAATCATGTTTTCTCTAGTAAAGCTTTGTTTCCTTTCTTAAAAGTCAGTCCTTTAAGGGCTTCTTAAACTTTTTTCATTCATGACCCCTTTTTGTCCAAGAAATTTTTACATGACTGTAGGTATATAAAATAGGTATGCAAATCAAACATTTATGATAATAAATTTATGAAAATAAATCATATTTTGCAACTCCCACATTCAGTTATGAGACCCCATCTGGAGTCACAAACAACAGTTTAAGATGCTGGGCTTTTAAGGAAACTTCATTTGTTCTCTGTATCCAATAGTGATGTGACCCAACAATATGGTGGCCTATCTTCTGCCTTTAGTTTGGCTGCTCTAACAAACATCTGATGCATATTTACTAGCACCACTTGGCCCTTCGACTAAATCTTACTGAGGAGAGTAAGGTAGCAATTCCTACTTCGAAATAAACATGTGACAAATTTACAATAGCCATTCTCCTTTATTTATTGCTTTATTGTTCTGGTTATACATGTACTACAAAAGTTTTAAAATACCCATTTCTTTATGAATTCATTTTGGGAGAGAAAAAAATCAGAAAAAGGAAAAACCATGAAAGAAAAAAAAGTGAACATAGCATGTGTTGATTTACATTCTCCATAGTTCTCTGGATGCAGATGGCATTTTCTATCCAAAGCTTTGAATCACTGAACCAATGAGAAGAACTAAGTCTTTCATAGATGATCACTGCACAATCTTGCTGTTATTGTGTACAATGGATTCCTGGTTCTGCTTGTTTGGCTCAGCATCAGTTCATGAAAATTGTTCTAGGCCTTTCAAAAATCAGCTTGTTCATCATTTTTATACACTACTATTTCATTACTTATATATACAACTTATTTAGCCATTCCCCAATTGATGGGCAGATATATCTACTCATTTTCCAATTCTTTGGCACAACAAAAAGAGCTACTACATTTTTACACATATGGGTCCTTTCCCCTTTATGATTTCCTTGGGATACAGGCCGAGTAGCAGCATTGCTGGATCAAAGATTTATAGCCCTTTGGGCAGAATTCCAAATTGTTCTCCAGAATTGCTGGATCATTTCAAACTTTACCAACAACGTTTTAGCATCCTAGTTTCCCACATCCCCTCCAACATTTATCTTGTCATCTTAGACAATCAGAGGTGTGAATTGGTACCTCAGAGTTATTTTGATTTGCATTTCTCTAATCAAGTGAGAGCATTTTATATGACTATTAGAAAACCATTCTCTTAGGCAAGGTGGGTTTATTTAGGGGAAAATGTTACAGACAAAATAAGGGGTAAAATAGGCACACTAAGTGGCAAATATGAAAGAGTTGGGAAAGCAGTAATATTGGGTAACCAAGGAAAGGAATTTGGTTTGAAGAGTCTCTAAAGGAATATGCCATAAGGCCTGGGTATGCCATTGACTGGCAGGTTAGATATATAGAGGAGCTTAATAAGAGTTTAGCTAGGGCAGGGGTCCTCAAACTAAGGCCTGCCGGCATTGCGACAGCTGAGGACGATTATCCCTCTCACCCTGGACTAGGAAGTTTATTTAAAGGACCACAAAACAGTTTTTGTTTTTACTATATTCCGACCCTCTAACAGTCTGAGGGACAGTGAACTGGCCCCCTATTTAAAAAGTTTGAGGACCCCTGAGTAAGGAGAAAGATGCTAGTAGAGGGAAAATGACGAGAGAGAGAGAGAGAGAGAGAGAGAAGAGAGAAAGAGAGAGAGAATAACCTCATAATGGGCTTAGTCCTGAGAAGAAGTCTTGACTTTAAAAATGCAGAGGTTTGAGGGATCAACAAAGTTCCATCCTCACAAATATCACTATGCGAATAGGATAGTCTGGGAATTGGTTATGCCTAACAATAACTAGTTGGGCTTCTTCCAGAGAACGAAAGAATCATCCACATCACTACTACCCCCCCCCTTTAGACCCTGGGCATTCTTACTTGAATTTTGATATACTTTGTCTTTGTAACCATTTGTTATTTAATGGTGTGGCATAGCTGCTCTTAATTTTTCTAAAGTGTTGTAATTTCCAGTAAATCTTGATCTAGTTTTAAATCATTTTATTGTTTTTTATTTGGCCATGTTAGGTCTGTTTATTATTGATTCAGACTTATAAGTAAAGCATTTTCTCTTTGAAGATAGGTAAATAATTTTTTAAAAGCAAGAGTAATCTCAGTCACACATAGACACACGGCGATTAAAGACAAGAGACTTTGTTCTCAGGTAATTTAACTTTATTGACCAGAAAAAACCCCAAAAATTCAACAACCAAAACCAAAACTGGGTAAACAAATTATATTAAGCGTCACAACTATTCTAAACTAAGCTAATAGCTAACGTAGACAGGTTGCAGGATGCTACTCTTCCTCACTGCCCTTCAAGCTGTCTTGGATACCAAAATCCCTAGCAATCCTGCTGCCCCGGGAAAACGGCAGTGCCCGACAGGAAGCTGGTACAGGAGGTCTTCTTACATGATCTACTTGCTGCTGCTGCTGCAAAACAAAGAAAAAAACATTAATATTAATACCTGACCCCTTGCTCCTCCCCAAAGCTGGAGGTTACTATACCTCCCTAGAAAACTGACTACATATGACCTTGAGGTCACAGGGTTTGGGGGTCAGTATAAAGCAAAGATTTCTTACCTAGTTGTAAACTGCCATGCTCTTTAAGAAACAGAAAGCCACATCTCTCATTTGAAAAAATTTTTTGTAGAGTAACTTATATATTTTTTTAATCCAGGAAGTCAGAAACAAGCAGTAAACAACCTTGAGCTACATAACTATTAACTAAGCTCAGGAATTATGGGGCATCTCTCCCTTCCCCTAGGGGAAGGGAGGGGAGGTGATCCCCTCACTCCTGGGCTTGTGCCCAGTTTGGGATTTCCAGTGCAGCTGGCCCTCTATTTATAGCTCTCAGCAAGTGCCACACCCACCCACCCAACAATGCTTTTTACCAAAAATGGTAATGTTGCCCCCCCCACCTTTTTTTTACCAAAAATGGTAAATTGCCTTTTTTAAAACCAAATATGGTAATGTTGACTTTTGTAAACTCAAAGTGGGAATACTGACCTTAAAATCAGGCATGCCATTACTTTTCCGCATGCGTGACACTCTGCAATGTTGTGTGCTCTTCTGAGTCAATCAATCAGGACTTAATAAGTGGATAGAGGTACATATTCAAAATGAAGGCAGCCACCTTACTTATTGCCTCAGGAGACCATAAGTTTCTTGAAGGAAAGTGGCTGCTTGGTAAGAAGATGGGGCCAGAAATAGCCAAGATGCTCAACTTGGATGGACAGTAGCACTACACACAGAAATAATGAGGAGTTAGGGGAGGAAGATATAGTAGCATTGGGAGAGGAAGAACTTTCATAACATGTGGTGTGTTTTCTGAAACTTCCCCTTTGTAACATATGCACAAAAATTTACATAAGAGGAAACTCAATCCTAGGCAGAAGTGATTTCTCCAAGATCACAAAGATACCAAGTGGAAGAGTGTAATATGTGTGTTCATTCCTGAAAACATGTCATTTGGGGGGGCAATCTTTCTACTTGGAAAAATAACGGGGGGACAGGGAATACAAGAAATCAAATCTCAGCCTGGATACTTCTTGGGTTTGGAAACATGGGCTGAGCATTTCATCTCTTGGACCTTCAGTTCCTCCTTTATCTGGAGGCAACTAGCACAATGAATAAGAGTTCTGGACCCGGAGGCAGGAAGATTTGAGTACAAATCTTACTTTAAACACTTCCTAGCTGTGTGATCAAGGGTAAGTCACTTAACATCTCGGAGTCTCAGTTTCCCCAACTGTAAGACAGTGAAACAGCCTGACCCTGAAAACATGTCCATACATGTAAAACCTATCTCAGAGTTACTTTGAGAATCAAATGAGAGAAAATAGTAGTTTTAGAAGCCTAAGAGAGTATTTGAGTGCCAGTTATTATTCCCCACTTTAATGTTGTTTTTAAAATATCCTCACAACAACAATAATAGTAGTAGTTCAAACTGTTTTAATGCTTTGAGGTTGGTAAAGCCTTTTACATATTTCATCTCATTTGAGTCTCACAATCAGCTTCAAAGATAAGCGCTATTGTTAATTGCAGATTACTTGCCCAGGATCACATAGCTAGGTAGTATCTAGGGCAGTATCTGAACTCGTATCCATGACTACAAGTCCAGACTTCTTGCTCATTGTGCCTCCTATAATCATAATGCCTGACTGACATCACAGGACTGTTGAAGGATACATGTAAAATACACTGAAAGCTGCTGATCACTGTAAAAGTGTCTATAACTATTAATAATATTAACAACAACAATAATAATATCATCATCATCATCATCCTAATGTTCTTACCCTCCCTCAGAAGCCCTCACTCCTTGGCTTCTGGAGTGTCATCTTTCACACAGGGAGGGAGGTATATGGTCACTCTTTATCAAGGGGCATAGACTAGTGATACCTGTAGGAGAGTCAAAGTTTGATACCCAAAGAGCCCAAGCCCTGAGGGCAGAAGCTGCCTCAGTCCTTCACTTTCATGGTCTTCTACTTATCCTCTTGAGTAGATACAAATCTTTGCTAAGCCATATTGAGCCTGTTTTTCATCACTTTTTACATCCTATTTCATTACATCCCAGAATTGAACATGGAGGCCTTGTTCTTATTCTAGTTGGGAAGTTCCTCTTGGAGGTAGTGGTCCCAGCTCCCTAGGTCTTACATTAGAGTCTACATATCACGGGATCCTCATTTTTGGACTTCTCCATCTGTGAACTGTGCTATGGGATCCACAGGTATATCCATCAGTTTCTTAGGTCCCTAAGGCACCAGCCAGGCCTTGTTCTATATAAGAGCCCAACAGATTTGCTATGCCCTGTTCATCTTTTACCAGGAGAATGTCTTCAGTGTCATTTACAGGCCTCTGTGTGCTAGCTGCTTCTTACCCTGGTTATGAGATACCTGTGTTGCCTGTGGCAAACCATCTTCCAGGGAGCTATGGGGGCCCCCAGAGCTGAGAGCAGGCCAGGCTCCAGTGAGTCTTGAACCCAACGAGGCCAAAGTTGACATTTTCATGTGTTTTCTGAAACTTCCCCTTTGTAACATATGCACAAGAATTTACATAACAGGAAACTCAATCCCAGGCAGAAGTGATTTGTCCAAGATCGCAAAGATACCAAGTGGAAGAGTAACATGTGTGTTCATTCCTGAAAACATGTCATTTGGGGGGACAGTCTTTCTACTTGGAAAAATAACGGGGGGACAGGGAATACAAGAAATCAAATCTCAACCTGGATACTTCTGGGTTTGTAAACATGGGCTGAGCATTTCATCTCTGACCTTCAGTTCCTCCCTTTATCTGGAGGCAACAGCACAGTGAATAAGAGTTCTGGACCTGGAGGCAGGAAGATTTGAGTACAAATCTTACTTTTAAACACTTCCTAGCTGTGTGATCAAAGGTAAGTCACTTAACCCTCTGAGTCTCAGTTCCCCAACTGTAAGACAGTGAAGCAGCACCTATTCAAGTTACGGAATCAAATGAGAGAAAATAGTAGTTTTAGAAGTCAAAGTATTTGAGTCCAGGGTTTTTCCCATTTAATTTGTTTTTAAAAATATCCCACAAAACAATAATAGTAGTAGTTCAAACTGTTTTAATGTTTGGGTTGGTAAACCTTTTTATTTTTATCTCATTTGAGTCTCACAACCTTCAAAGATAAGCCTTGTTAATTAGATTACTTCCAGGAACTTAGCTAGGTATATCTAGGGCAATCAACTCTATCCATATACAAGTCCAACTTGCTCATTGTGCCTCCTATAATCATAATTATGACATCCCGGGGACTGTTGAAGGAACATTAAAATACAGAAACTCATCATGAAAAGGTTTAAATTAATAATAAACAACAATTAATATCCATCATCATCTCCATTGTTCTTACCCTCCCTCAGAAGCCCCTTCCCTTCTTCGGATTCATCTTTCACACAGGGGGGAGGAAGGGTCACTTTTATCAAATAGACTAGTGATACCTTAGGGAGAGTCAAAGTTTGATACCCAAGAGCCCAAGCCCTGAGGGAGGTTTTCCTAGTCCCCTTTCATGGTCTCTTATCCTCTTGGTAGATACAAATCTTTGTGCTATTGAGCCTGTTTTTCATCATTTTAATCCATTTCATTACATCCCAGAATTGAACATGGAGGCCTTGTTCTTATTCTAGTTGGGAAGTTCCTCTTGGAGGTAGTGGTCCCAGCTCCCTAGGTCTTACATTAGAGTCTACATATCACGGGATCCTCATTTTTGGACTTCTCCATCTGTGAACTGTGCTATGGGATCCACAGGTATATCCATCAGTTTCTTAGGTCCCTAAGGCACCAGCCAGGCCTTGTTCTATATAAGAGCCCAACAGATTTGCTATGCCCTGTTCATCTTTTACCAGGAGAATGTCTTCAGTGTCATTTACAGGCCTCTGTGTGCTAGCTGCTTCTTACCCTGGTTATGAGATACCTGTGTTGCCTGTGGCAAACCATCTTCCAGGGAGCTATGGGGGCCCCCAGAGCTGAGAGCAGGCCAGGCTCCAGTGAGTCTTGAACCCAACGAGGCCAAAGTTGACATTTTCATGTGTTTTCTGAAACTTCCCCTTTGTAACATATGCACAAGAATTTACATAACAGGAAACTCAATCCCAGGCAGAAGTGATTTGTCCAAGATCGCAAAGATACCAAGTGGAAGAGTAACATGTGTGTTCATTCCTGAAAACATGTCATTTGGGGGGACAGTCTTTCTACTTGGAAAAATAACGGGGGGACAGGGAATACAAGAAATCAAATCTCAACCTGGATACTTCTTGGGTTTGTAAACATGGGCTGAGCATTTCATCTCTTGGACCTTCAGTTCCTCCTTTATCTGGAGGCAACTAGCACAGTGAATAAGAGTTCTGGACCCGGAGGCAGGAAGATTTGAGTACAAATCTTACTTTAAACACTTCCTAGCTGTGTGATCAAAGGTAAGTCACTTAACCCCTCTGAGTCTCAGTTTCCCCAACTGTAAGACAGTGAAGCAGCACCTATCTCAGAGTTACTTTGAGAATCAAATGAGAGAAAATAGTAGTTTTAGAAGCCTAAGAGAGTATTTGAGTGCCAGTTATTATTCCCCACTTTAATGTTGTTTTTAAAATATCCTCACAACAACAATAATAGTAGTAGTTCAAACTGTTTTAATGCTTTGAGGTTGGTAAAGCCTTTTACATATTTCATCTCATTTGAGTCTCACAATCAGCTTCAAAGATAAGCGCTATTGTTAATTGCAGATTACTTGCCCAGGATCACATAGCTAGGTAGTATCTAGGGCAGTATCTGAACTCGTATCCATGACTACAAGTCCAGACTTCTTGCTCATTGTGCCTCCTATAATCATAATGCCTGACTGACATCACAGGACTGTTGAAGGATACATGTAAAATACACTGAAAGCTGCTGATCACTGTAAAAGTGTCTATAACTATTAATAATATTAACAACAACAATAATAATATCATCATCATCATCATCCTAATGTTCTTACCCTCCCTCAGAAGCCCTCACTCCTTGGCTTCTGGAGTGTCATCTTTCACACAGGGAGGGAGGTATATGGTCACTCTTTAGGGCATAGCTGTATACCTGTAGGAGAGTCAAGTTTGATACCCAAGAGCCCCAAGCCCTGAGGGGCAAAACCCCTCAGTCCTTCACTTTCATGGTCTTCTACTTTCCTCTTGGTAATCAAATCTTTTAAAAGCCATAATGAGCCTTTTTTCATCACTTTTTACATCCTATTTCTTACATGTTGAACATAGGTTTTCTTATTCTATTGGAAGTTCTTAGGTAGTGGTCCCAGCTCCCCTAGGTCTTACATTAGTCTACATATCACAGGATCCCTCATTTTGGACTTCTCCATCTGTGAACTGTGTATGGATCCACATTATCCATCAGTTTTCTTGGGTCCCTAAGGCAAACCTTGTTCTTAAAGAGATTTGCTATGCCCTGTTCATCTTTTACCAGGAGAATTCTTCAGTGTCATTTAAGCCTCTGTTCTGGTCTTCTTACCCTGGTTTGAATACCTGTGTTGCCTGTGGCAAACCATCTTCAAAGGGAGCTATGGGGGCCCCCAGAGCTAGAGCAGGCCAGGCTCCAGTGAGTCTTAACCAACGAGGCCAAAGTTGACATTTCATGTGTTTTCTGAAACTCCTTTGTAACATATACAAGAATTTACAACAGGAAACTCAATCCCAGGCAGAAGTATTTGTCCAAGATCCAAAGATACCAAGTGGAAGAGAATGTGTGTTCACCTGAAAACATGTCATTTGGGGGGACAGCTTTCTACTTGGAAAAATAAGGGGACAGGAATCAAGAAATCAAATCTCAACCTGGATATCTTGGGTTTAAACATGGCTGAGCATTTCATCTCTTGGACCTTCAGTTCCTTCCTTTATCTGGAGGCCTTTGGGAATAAGGTTCTGGACCCGGAGGCAGGAGATTTGAGTACAAATCTTCTTTAAACATTCCTGGTTGTGATCAAAGGTAAGTCATTAACCCCTCTGGTCTCAGTTTCCCCAACTTTGACAATTGAAGCAGACCCTATCTCAGAGTTACTTTAGAATCAAATGGAGAAAATAGTAGTTTAAAGTAAAATATTTGAGTGCAGTTATTATTCCCCACTTTAATGTTGTTTTTAAAATATCCTCCAAAAACAATAATATAGGTTCAAACTGTTTTAATGTTTGAGGGGTAAAAGTTTTACATATTCATCCATTTGAGTCTCACAATCAGCTTCAAAGAAATATTGTTAATTGCGTTACCCCAGGATCCAATATAGGTAGTATCTAGGGCATATCTGAACTGTATCCATGACTACAAGTCCAGACTTCTTGTCATTGTCCTCCTTAATTAATGCCTGACTGACATCACAGGACTGTTGGGTTTAAAAACATAAAGCTGCTGATCCACTGAAAGTGTCTTAATAATAATATTAACAACAACAATAATAATATTCATATCATCCAAGTTCTTACCCTCCCTCAAACCCTCCCCCTTGGCTTCTGGGTGTCATCTTTCACAAGGGGGGAGGAAAGGGTCACCTTTACGGCATAGACTAGTGATATTGGGAAGTGTTTAAAAAAGAGCCCAAGCCCTGAGGGGAAGCTCCTGTCCTTCCTTTCTGGTCTTCTACTTATCCTCTTGAGTAATACAAATCTTTCAAGCCAATTGAGCCTGTTTTCATCACTTTTTAATCCTTTTCATTACATCCAAATTGAACATGGAGGTTTTCTTATTTAGTTGGAAGTTCCTCTTGGAGGTAGTGGTCCCAGCCCCAAATTTACATTGGTTTATCACGGATCCTCTTTTGGATTCTCCATCGAACTGTGCTATGGGATCCACAGGTATATCCACGTTTCTTGGTCCTAAACACCGGCCTTTTCTTTAAAGGCCCAAAGTTTTATGCCTGTTATCTTTTACCAGGAGAATTCTTCAGTTATTTAAGGCCTCTGTGTGTGTGTTTTACCCTGGTTTAGATACCTGTTTGCCTGTGGCAAACCATCTTCAGGGACAAAAGGCTAGGCAAACCAGGCTCCAGTGAGTCTTAACCAACAGGCCAAAGTTAATTTTCTTTGTTTTTCTGAAATTCCCTTTGTAAATATGCAAATTTTTAAAAGGGAAACTAATCCCAAGAAGTATTTGTCAAGATCCAAAGATACAAGTGGAAGATAAATGTGTTCATTCCTGAAACATGTCATTTGGGGGACAGTCTTTCTTGGAAAAATAAAGGGGACAGGAATACAAGAAATCAAACTAACCTGGATCTTCTTGGGTTTGTAAACATTAATTTCATCTCTTGGACCTTAGTTCCCTCCTTTATCTGGAGGCAATGAATGAAAAGAGTTCTGGACCCGGAGGCAGGAAGATTTGAGTCAAATTTTCTTTAAAACCTTCCTAGTGTGTGATCAAGGAAGTATTAACCCCTCTGAGTCTCAGTTTCCCCAACTTAAAGACAGTGAAGCACACCTTCAGAGTTACTTTGAGAATCAAATGAGGAAAATATAGTTTTAGAAGCCTAAAAGTATTTGAGTCGTTATTATTCCCCACTTTAATTTTTTTTAAATATCCTCACAAAACAATAATATAGTATTAAATTTTAATGCTTTGAGGTTGGTAAAAGTTTTTACATATTTCATCTCATTTAGTTCACAATCAACTTCAAAGATAAGGCTATTGTTAATTGCAGATTACTTGCCCAGGATCACATAGCTAGGTGTATCTGGGAGATCGCCTCATCCATGACTACAAGTCCAGACTTCTTCCATTCCTCCTATAATCATAATCCTAGACATACAGGACTTTGAAGGATAATGAAAATACACTGCCGATACTGTAAAAGTGTCTATAATATTAATATAAAACAACAACAATAAAATATCATCATCATCATCCCTAATTTCTTACCCTCCCTAAAGCCCCCTCCTTGGCTTCTGGGTGTCATCTTTCCACACAGGAGGGAGGTATATGGTCACTCTTTATCAAGGGGCATAGACTAGTATCTTGGAGGTCAAGTTTGATAAAAAGCCCAAGCCCTGAGGGCAGAAGCTGCCTCAGTCCTTCACTTTCATGGTCTTCTCTTTCCTCTTGGTAATCAAATCTTTTAAGCCATTTGAGCCTGTTTTTCATCCTTTTTTCCTATTTATTACATCCCAGTTAAATGGGCCTTGTTCTTATTCTAGTTGGGAAGTTCTCTTGAGTGTGGTCCAGCCCTAGGTCTTAAAGAGTCTACATATACGGGATCTCATTTTTGGACTTTCCATCTGTAACTGTGCTAGGGATCCAATATATCCATCAGTTTTTAGGTCCCTAAGGCACCAGCCAGGCCTTGTTCTATATAAAGCCCAAAGATTTGCTTGCCCTGTTCATTCTTTTGGAGAATGTCTTCAGTGTCATTTACAGGCCTCTGTGTTTGCTGCCTTACCCTGGTTTAGATACCTGTTTTGCCGGGCAAACCATCTTAAGGGAGAGGGGCCCCAGGCTGAAAACAGGCCAGGCTCCAGTGAGTCTTGAACCAAGAGGCCAAAGTTGAATTTTCATTGTTTTCTGAAACTTCCCTTTTAACATATACAGTAATAACAGGAAACTCAATCCCAGGCAGAAGTGATTTGTAAATCCAAAAAGATCCAAGTAAGGAAATGTGTGTTCATTCCTGAAAAATGTCATTTGGGGGACAGTCTTTCTTTGGAAAAATAAAAGGGGAAGGAATACAAAAATCAAATCCCAACCTGGATATTCGGGTTTGTAAACATGGTATTTCATCTCTTGGACCTTCAGTTCCTCCTTTATCTGGAGGCAACTAGCACAGTGAATAAAGGTTCTGGACCAGGCAGGAAGATTTGGTACAAATCTTACTTTAAACACTTCTAGCTTGTGATCAAAGGTAATTTAACCCCTCTGGTCTCAGTTTCCCAACTGTAAACAGAAGCAGCACCATCTCAGGTTACTTTGAGAATCAAATGGAGAAAATATAGTTTTAGAAGCCTAAGAGGATTTGAGTGCCAGTTATTATTCCCACTTTAATGTTGTTTTTAAAATATCCTACAAAACAAAATGTAGAGTTAAACTGTTTTTTTTGAGGTTGGTAAAGCCTTTTAATATTTCATCTCATTTAGTCTCACAATCAACTTCAAGATAAGCGCTATTTTAATTCAGATTACTTGCCCAGGATCAAATAGCTAGGTAGTATCTAGGGCAGTATCTGAACTCGTATCCATGACTAAGTCAGACTTCTTGCTCATTGTGCCTCCTATAATCATAATGCCTGACTGACATCACAGGACTGTTGAAGGATACATGTAAAATACACTGAAAGCTGCTGATCACTGTAAAAGTGTCTATAACTATTAATAATATTAACAACAACAATAATAATATCATCATCATCATCATCCTAATGTTCTTACCCTCCCTCAGAAGCCCTCACTCCTTGGCTTCTGGAGTGTCATCTTTCACACAGGGAGGGAGGTATATGGTCACTCTTTATCAAGGGGCATAGACTAGTGATACCTGTAGGAGAGTCAAAGTTTGATACCCAAAGAGCCCAAGCCCTGAGGGCAGAAGCTGCCTCAGTCCTTCACTTTCATGGTCTTCTACTTATCCTCTTGAGTAGATACAAATCTTTGCTAAGCCATATTGAGCCTGTTTTTCATCACTTTTTACATCCTATTTCATTACATCCGAATTGAACATGGAGGCCTTGTTCTTATTCTAGTTGGGAAGTTCCTCTTGGAGGTAGTGGTCCCAGCTCCCTAGGTCTTACATTAGAGTCTACATATCACGGGATCCTCATTTTTGGACTTCTCCATCTGTGAACTGTGCTATGGGATCCACAGGTATATCCATCAGTTTCTTAGGTCCCTAAGGCACCAGCCAGGCCTTGTTCTATATAAGAGCCCAACAGATTTGCTATGCCCTGTTCATCTTTTACCAGGAGAATGTCTTCAGTGTCATTTACAGGCCTCTGTGTGCTAGCTGCTTCTTACCCTGGTTATGAGATACCTGTGTTGCCTGTGGCAAACCATCTTCCAGGGAGCTATGGGGGCCCCCAGAGCTGAGAGCAGGCCAGGCTCCAGTGAGTCTTGAACCCAACGAGGCCAAAGTTGACATTTTCATGTGTTTTCTGAAACTTCCCCTTTGTAACATATGCACAAGAATTTACATAACAGGAAACTCAATCCCAGGCAGAAGTGATTTGTCCAAGATCGCAAAGATACCAAGTGGAAGAGTAACATGTGTGTTCATTCCTGAAAACATGTCATTTGGGGGGACAGTCTTTCTACTTGGAAAAATAACGGGGGGACAGGGAATACAAGAAATCAAATCTCAACCTGGATACTTCTTGGGTTTGTAAACATGGGCTGAGCATTTCATCTCTTGGACCTTCAGTTCCTCCTTTATCTGGAGGCAACTAGCACAGTGAATAAGAGTTCTGGACCCGGAGGCAGGAAGATTTGAGTACAAATCTTACTTTAAACACTTCCTAGCTGTGTGATCAAAGGTAAGTCACTTAACCCCTCTGAGTCTCAGTTTCCCCAACTGTAAGACAGTGAAGCAGCACACATGATCACATGATGCTCATTTTTGGACTTCTCCATCTGTGAATTGTGCTATTGGATCCGCAGGTATATCCATTAGTTTCTTAGGTCCCTAAGACACCAGCCAGGCCTTGTTCTATATAAGAGCCCAACAGATTTGCTATGCCCTGTTCATCTTTTACCAGGAGAATGGCTTCAGTGTCATTTACAGGGCTCTGTGTGCTAGCTGTTTCTTACCCTGGTTATGAGATACCTGTGTTGCCTGTGGCAAACCATCTTCCAGGGAGCTATGGGGCCCCCCCAGAACTGAGAGCAGGCCAGGCTCCAATGAGTCTTGAACCTACTGAAGCCAAAGTTGAACCTTTCAGCTTCATCCTCTGCTAGGGCAGTAGTGTCTCCATGAGGCAGAACATGCTGTGTGATGATGCCTTTCACCTTGGGCAGGGATGCCTCTGGCATCAGAACCCAGGCCATGTTCACAGATGTCATTGAGAATACCAGTGTTGCCATTGTGGGCAAGAAAGTGTCAAACGTTGATTTTGAAAGCAGCATGAGGAAGGAGAAGAAACCCAGTTTGTTATGCTTATGCCAGCCCCAGCTTGGCAAATGACGTAGGATCCATATTACCAGCATGGTAGTCTTCTAAGTCTCCAATGCATCTTTCTATGTTCAGATCATGCATTAAAGTGACATCATGTGACATGGCTCCAAGGTCTCCTGTGACTTTGTTTGGTGGGGGGGTGTGGGGGCAAAAAGAGAAACATATGTATAGTGCCCAGAGTTTTCCTTGGATTATTTGTTGTGAAACTCTTTGGAGTTCTTATCACAAGTCTTAGTTCTTTACAATCATTTCCTGATAAAATTCAGCACTCTCAGTTCTAAAGAAATGCTTAATGTTAATGATCAGTGTGACAAAGCTCCAATCTCTTAGGCACAAGGTTTTCTAACTGCGTTGTCTTGGGGATAATTCTGGCCTTGGTTTTCCCCTTCTTGGACCCCTGCCCCCAAACCTTTTTGCTCAAATTATATATGTGCATATATATCGATGACCTTTGCATGTGGTACTTAACGTGAATCAAGGATGACAGGTATAACATGTAAGTGATAGAGGCAGCATCTGAACTCAGAACTTCCTGACTTTAAGTCCAATATGCCCATATTGCCCCCTGCTGTGAGTCTTCAGTGAAAAAGGAAACCGTTTGCTCTAGGCAGTCCCACTTGTTGGCTTTGTCTTAGGGATCATCCCCTCTGGTTTGCTTACTTTGCTGTCTCCCAGGCATCTCTAGCATTACCACAACTATATAGTAAATGCCACCTAATAGAGGCTTATGTTAGAGAAATTCTATAGAAGCTGCTCCTTATACTACCAACAGCACCCTTTAACGGAGATGAATGAGGCACAGCCAAAGTTTCTCTTATCTTGTAAAGACATGTGAGGCTGTATCTAGGATCATAGATCTTGGTATCAAAAGGGACCTTTAAGGTTGTGGAGTCCAGGCTTCATTTTACCTCAGGAAGGTCAAGGGTCTTGCCCAGGGTCAGAGCAAGTATTTGAGACAGGATTTGCATCCAGTCTGTCTTACTTCAAATCTAGCATACCTGAACCCAAAGTGAGCAAAACGCAAGAAATGCCAAGGCCTAGAAACTATATTGAGCGACAGGTGGGGTGAGCTTAGGCCGGCTTGAAACAGGGCTGGGCTATATGGGACAAGTCCACAGTGCATCAAGCCAGACACAGACTTGTTTCATTTTGTTGTGTTGAGATGTTATATATCAATGTAACTGGCATACACCTGATGTTTTCCTCTGGAATCTTCTGGAATCCTTTCATAGGATCACATTATAAGATTCTAGGGCTTGAAGGGACCTTAGAGGTCTTCTAGTTAGTGCAACCTCTTCATTTTGAAGATGAGGAGAGTGAGCCCAGGGAGAGGTAAGTCACTGAAATGGGACATGAACATAAGTCCAAGGAGCTGGGGCTCCTTCCCTTGCCCCAGCTAGAGAATTGGAATGCATACAGCCAGGGGTAAGACTGTCATGTAACATCAATCACATCTTAGCCTATCACAGCTGGAAAGATACCCTAGTAACTGCCTTGGCCAATCCCTTAATCTAATAGATGTGGCAAGTCAAGGGCATCCAAGAGAAATAGCCACCCCGGAGTACATTGCTCACTGGTGGCAGTTAAGATCAGAACCTGGGCCTCTCAGAACCTTCTGCACTGATTCAACCCCCCAGCTCATCCTGCCTCACAGCTGGCTAACTGTGTTCTCTCCATTCACGAAGATGGAGCAATCAAGCTCTGCTATGTGCCAGGCACTGTGTTAAGCACTAAGAAACTTCACAATCCCCAGTCAACATTGACCCTGTTTTGGTGTGACAAAAATCATGTTGATTGGGAAAGATTCAAGGCTGTTTGGCTTTTGTTTTCCTTTATGTAGACTTGCTAGTGGGTTTAGTTGATGAAAGATACGTGTAAAATATACTAGTATGTTTGAGAAGTTATGTGTATGGATTAGGGGTTTGATTGGTATTTTGTTTGTTATTATATTAAGTTCTGTGGCAATTAGAATTCCTAGTATAGTTACAATTAGGGCTGAGTTTTGTTAAGGTAGGCATAGTTATTGGAATTATTGTGGTAGGAGGGATGTTTGCTGTTAGGAGGAATCCTGCGAAGACACTTCCGAGGGCCAATGGTATAATAGGGTTGATTAGGTTTGGGTTGTTTTAGTTTAGTGGTGATACAGGGAGGAATTGGGGCTCTTTTAGGAGGGCAAAGTGGACTACTTGCATGCTGTAGACAGCTGTGAGTATTGTGGTGATGCGGGTTATACATAGGGCTCAGGTGTTTACATGTGATGTATTTATGGCTTCAATGATTGAATCTTTTGAGTAAAAACCTGCTAGGAAGGGTGTGTGTATGAGAGCAAGGCTGCCTGCAAGGCTGCCAGCAAGGCTGCCAGCAAGGCTGCCTGCAAGGCTGCCTAAGATTATTGCTGAGGAGGTAATTGGGAGAAGTATGAGTAGTCCATCTATTTTGCAGATATCTTGTTCATCATTAAGGCTATGAATGATAGAGCTGGAGCATAGGAAGAGTATTGCTTTGAAGAAAGCGTGTGTACAGATGTATAGAAATGCTAGATGAGGTTGATTTAGGCCTACTGTTACTATTATTAGGCCAAGTTGGCTGGATGTGGAAAAGGCTATGATTTTTTTGATATCATTTTGTGTGATAGCACAGATAGAGGTGAATAAGGTTGTGATACTTCCTAAGCAGAATATAATGGCTAAGGCTATTTAGTTATTTTGTGTAACAGGGTTGAATCAGATTAGTAGGAAGATACCTGCAACAATTGTGGTGCTAGGGTGGAGTAATGCTGAGACAGGGGTGGGGCCTTCTATGGCTGAAGTTAGTCATGGATGTAGGGTATGTAGGACCTGATGTTCTCAAAGCTGCAAAGCCTTAAAACATGAAATGACTCCTTCCCCAGACTCCCGTTTCCATGTCCTGCTGTCTCAGGTGAGCACATTCTCACTTCCTCCCTCAGGCCTCCCAGGGTCTCCATAATGCTCTCTCCTCTAGCAAAACATGTGCTCAGAAAAGTCATTCGATGAACTTTTTGGCATTCTGTGTTTGTTTCCAACTCCCAGAGATATTTTTGTTTTGCCAAAGAGGGCCACTTATGGTGAAATCAGGACATGGGCAAAGGAGTTATTCTTTTTGTTTGTATTGTTTTGAAATGAGAGACAGTTCAGGGCAGAGGGCACCTTCACAGTATTCTGGAATTATATCACATAACTGGTTCCCTCCTCCCTTCCCTACAAATGAGTTGCTTTCCTTCATCTTAAAATTTCCCAGTGGGTTTGAGAGTCTGGCCAATCCCAAGCCAGTGCTAGGTATCATCCCCTCCTACTAGACCTTTCTTTTTTGTGGTTGTTTTCCTATCTTTCCCATCACAGACTCAGAAAGTGTGACAATATTTCTGTTCATTTAATATGCACCAAGTTCACATTTCATTGTAGAACAAACCAAGAATGTACAGTCTAGACACATAAACATTTAGCTAATTATAGTGAAAGTGAGTTCTCAGTTACTCATGAAAAAAAAAGTGCCTTCCCCTTGCCCCCTCCACATTAAATCATTCCATACAGAGAAAGGATGGAAGTTAAAGAGAGGCTGCTAGGCTTGCTGCCTCCATCTGTTTGGTCTGGTCTTTAGGAACAGACTGTCCAGACTGGACTTGAATGATCTGTGAGTTTCCTTTCTTTCTTCTATCACTGAAGGAGTTTGGAACACCAGATCCTAACAACTGGTAGACATTGGGAAGGTGCCGACATTCCCCTGTCCTGATTAGCCAGAATATGAATTGGGCAATTTGATTGGGTGAGTCATAGAGGACTTCAGAAGAAAAAGGGACTGTAGTCAATGTCATTGATATAGGACTAAGGAGGGAATCAGTACTAGCAACATTTTGTTCACCACACACTTCCCCCTTCCCTCCTCCTAAAACACCCTCCCAAATGTCCTTTCTTTTTTACTCTACTTCAGGTCAATATTTTCTGCAGATTTACCCTTTGCTCCTAGTTGTTTCCTTGCAGAAGCAACATGATTGAGCTGTCTGCCATATGACAGCTCCTTAAACACTTGGAAGAAGCCCCCAGCTTGACTACTCCTGCCCTGCCCTCTTCTGACTCAGTTCTAGTTCTGGTTCTGGCACTGTGTGTGACTTTGGGCAAGTAACAATTTCTTTTGGCCTCAGTTTACCCATCTGTAAAATGAGGTCCTTGAGCCAGGTAATAATTTCCGTTATAATTACTTTGTGCCAGGCACTGAAGATACAGACACTAAAAAAGAAATAGCTCTTGCCCTCAAGAAGCTTATGTTCTTCCAGGGAGGAATCAGTTCCTCATTGGTCTCCCTCCTTCCAGTGATTCTCTCCAGTCACCACATACAGAGATGCCAGGAAAGTTTTGCTCAGACTTAGCTCTGACCATGACATTCCCTTGCCCCTTGCTGTTGTTTATCCTTCATCTGTAAGAAGACCATGACATCAGAGAGATGATGCCATGGCATGTAAGTTAATTGGATTTGAGTGAGAGAGGACCGTGCAGGGTCACTGGCCTCCCTTTCCCCTCCAGAGCCATCTGGGCCCAGTGGCCAGATAGAGATCAGGATGACTAGAGATGGCCCCAGATGTAGTGGGAGACCTTGGCCCTTTTAAGATAAGGTCTCTTAACAGGTCTCAGTTTGACTGAGGCTGCACTAACCAGTGATTAAGGTACTTAACACATAGGCAGAGAATACCTTCTTTTACTAAGTCAAAACAGACCAATCTGGGAGGGGAAAACCCTCAGGGTTTCTGGCCAAAACAGAAACAGCTGCTTGTACATTCACTGTGAGCCAATCAGGGCCCAAATAAAGACCAAGTAGGTTTGGCCTGTGACCTTTTGTTGGCCAATCAATGAAAGCCCAAAATCTTCTTTTGCTTCCCAGTCCCTCAAGACTATATGAAGACTAAAAATGCATGCTAATGCATACTCCTCAGCTTGACAACTCTCCGTTGGTTACTGCCAACACCTGAACTCTTTTTGATGCTACGACCCTTCATATGTGCTATATTTCAGCCAAAGGGGACTTAGGAGTTGCCATGAGATGCTTTTATCTTCTGTCACTTTTCATGCCTATAGGCTATGGCCTCTCCTGGAACACCTCTCCCTCTTCAGCTCTGCCTCCCAGAATCCTTCACTTTCTTCAAGGCTTACCTTAAAGTGCTTCCTCCTCCCCCAACATGTTTTTTTTTCCATCCACAAAGCTGATAAGTGACTTCTTCCTTTTAGAATTACTTTATATTTACATGTGTGTCCCCCAGACTCAGAATGTCCTCTGTCCTCATCTCATCTCTCACATCCCAGCCTCCTTCAAGTTCCAGTTAAAATCCCACATCTACAGGACTTTCCCCAAGTTTATCCTATATGTATCTTCTTTGTACACAGTCATCGGCATGCTCTCCCCCTCATTAGAATGTGAAGTCCTTGAGAGCAGGACTGTCTTACTTCATATACTGGCACTTAGCACATTATCTGGTACACATTAGGCTCTTTATGTTTCCCAACTGATCGTGCATTGTGCATTACCTCCCTTAATAAAAGGTTAGTTCCTTGAGGGAATAGCCTATTTTTGCCCCTGTCTACCCAGCACCTAGCACACACAGTGCCTGGCATGGAAAAGGTACTTCATAATTGGCTGTTGAATTGAATCAAATCATAATATTAGAACTCAATGGATTTTGCCGCTGATACTGTGACTCAAGTTTTGTTGAAGATATACTGTAGCACATGGTACCCATCACCGATAAGCCATTACTATCCTTTGGTCTCAGTAGAATGAAAATAGGATTCTAGAATATTGAATATGTCAGAGCTAGAACAGTTTCGAGCTATGTTTCAGCATATGTACAAATCTTAACATTCTCGTATCTCTGTTAGCCGAAATGATGGTAATAATAAAGAATCTGTCTCAGCACCTGTGAACTGATGGAGGTCACAAAGTTTTTTTGTAGAATGGAGTAAAAGATCTACAATTCCCCAAAGGACGATTTTATATCAGTGCTGTTGGCTAGTAATGCATTACTGTTAAGGGGCCACAGTTTGGAGATGGCTGCCTCAATGGCCCCAACTGTTTTTCTCTTTAGTTAAGTGAATGGATGCTTAGAACTTGTTCCTAAAAAGCAAATGAGGTGTGAGAAGGGATGAGATTTAAACCTGGGATGTCCTTAGATCTGCCAGGCCTAATGTAGCTTTTCCTTTGAGCTTCGTTAGGATTTCAGGCCTTGTTAAGGTATGCTGAGGCTGGCTTCCGAGTTTTAGTTTGCACATTGCTTTCTATACGTTGTCTCTTTAGACTTAAGTGGGGACGAATCTTGCTTTCCTCCAAACTCAATGTCCACCGGGCCCATGTTCGCTTCATTTTTGTGTGTCCCACAGTGCCCAAACCAGGCCATTCTGCATAGTAGGTACAGAACTGAAAGGGTGGATAAAGGGGCATCACAGCTCACAGCAGAAATTCATGCTTTGGGAGACACAAATCCTCCCTCCCTTGACGTTTTAAGAAGGCTAGATGGTCATTTATTGCATATTGTGTAGAGGAGAAAAAATCTCATCATGTCATGGTCAGCGACCGGATGAAGCAGGCAGCCTCTGTGATGCTTTATAATTTTTTTGTTCTGTGATTATCAATTCTAAGGCCATGCCTTTACACACAAAGGAAGACAAGTGTCCTTTCCCTTTAATCTTCTCTTCCTCATTTCTTTCAACTAATCCTCACCGGGTAAACTTTATAGTTTCCTCACTACCCTGGACCTCCGGCTCGAGATTTCCTCTAGTTTATCAATGTCCTCCCTAAACTGTGGCTCCCCAAAATCAAGCACGACACTCTCAAGTGACCGGAGAGACGGAGTACTCCGAGATTCACACCTTTTGTCTGGAGGTTGCTTCCTTTAGGAAAATGATAGCTATTGTGTTTCCTACCTGGACCCCAGGAGTCTTTGCACGAAACCGTGCAGAAGGCCTTCGGGCGCCTCTTAAATCCCAGGCTTCCTTCAGGTAGCCCCCGGGAAACTTGCCTTCATTCCCCACCCCCTCCTTTCAAAGGCACTCGGGATCCTCACTTCTACCTCTCCATTCTGACAGGAATTTGCATTTACTTAGAGAAAATGGAGGACTGAAGGGTTTGGGGGGGGAGGGGAGCAGGGAGGGGAGACTTCTAGAAGATTCCGCCTTGACTAACCGGCAAAGAAAAGAAGGCGGGAGACTGGCCAATGAACGCCTAGGCCTGGAGCATGCGCACTGGGCTCTGCTTGTTGCCATGCCACGTGGTCCCTTAAGGGGCCCGCTGACAGAAATCCTCCTACTCTCTTTCTGGGGCCTGGGCCCTGGAAGTCAGCCAGCTCCCGCAGTTTTTCCCTCTCTGCTGGAGACTGAGCTTCCTGAGGGCAGGAAATGCCAAATTTCTCTTTGTACCAGGAGCACCCATCTGATAATAATAGGTGATTAAAAAGTGCAAGTGGAATTGAATGGCAATGTGAGCTCTGAGGCCCTTTCCTCTCTAAACTTATCCACCTTTAATCTGGTCTCCCCACCCCACCCCCCACTTATAAAAGAGGAAATTGAGGCACTAAGAAAAAGAAGAAAGGAAAAAAGATAGAGTAGAAAAAGAGCTGTAGCTGAGCTGGGTCTCTATCTTGTAGATGTCAGAAAGGAAGCATTCCAACAGATTAAAAGTAAATGGTTGGGAAGGCAGCGCCACCACCAATAGCCAATGAATGTCAGCCCTTTTCCAGAAAGCTTGTGCAAATGTCTGAGCTCCTTCCATTGCATTCCCACCTCCATTCTCCTCCCACCCCCAGCTAACCCTTGATTTCTCTGCAGTCAGAGAGCTCCTTCCCTAGGTTTCTGACTTTAAAAGCTGCCAAGTTGTTAAATAGCATTAAAAATGTTATCTCCAATAATCAGTTACACTGTCTGCCCAGCTAATGGAACTTAATGATGAGTGGATTAGTTCATCGTGTCCTATGTAACTAATGGAAAAGGGTCAGACACCAAAAAGGGTAGCAAGAGAGTTGGAGGAAGGGAAAATGAGACTGCAAACATGTTTGAAATCCAAAGGAAAGCCATATTTTGGTCAAAGTGTTATTTAAATGACATGCTGATCAAGAGAGGACCCTGATCACTAAGAACAATTACCAGAAAAAAAGATATGGACAAAAGTTGACGTTTAAAGATATCAGATCACATTATTTGTAAAGGGGGTTATACTGATTTTTCAGTATATGCAATGGAAGGTGTAAATAAAGTCAAAGAATTTTCTAAATTGGAAGAGACCTTAAGGGACCACTTAATCCAATCCATATCTGAAAAACTTCCCCACTGTAATCATCCAGTCTTTGTTTGGAGACTTTCAGTGAGGGGGGAACCTATATACCTCGTTTATTGGGAATATAATAACAGAGGAGTGTTGTTGTTGTTTTAAAATATGGTCAGTTAGGCCAAAGAATGCATTTCAAAGGAAAAATAATAGTGACAGAGACCAATATCTGGGGCCTCCTTCCTTTTATATAGTGAATTTTGCTAGCTGGCCCCATACTGAAGTAACCCAGCCTCAGCTCTTGTTGTGATGTTTTTGGGGTTCAGCACCAAATGATGAGACTTTTGTTCAGGAAGCAAATGTTGGGCTTCGGTCATGTGAAGAATTCGCAATGGCCATTCTTTTTGGTAAAAAGTAGGTTTATTTAGGAGAAAAGGTTACAGACAAAATGAAGAGATAAAAGGCACCAAGAGTGGTAAATGTGAAATAGAGTTGGGAAGGCATGTAGTTACACACCAGGAGGCATGGGGGAGGAGTGAGGAGAAAAAAAAAAAGGGATTTGGCAAAAATGGCATAAGTCATAGGCAGATTTCTAGGAGAAATTTAACTTTAGACAGACTTGGCTTTCGGAGTAATGTGGGCACATCTCCACAGGGGGTGGGCCTGTAAGGTTGAGCTGATCCCCATCAATGCCCTTCCCTGATTGCCCCAGGGAGTAATCTTCTCAGTCCCTTCAGGCTTTCTCTGTCCCACCTAGAAACTCATCAATTAGTCCCTAAATGTTGTGGGCCAATCCACAAACAAGATGTGTCATTGCTCAGGGGATCTTTGATAACCTGTCCCTTCCTTCCATTTGAATAGTCATGAGTGACAACTTCGCTGGGGCTGCTAGGTGGCACAATGGAAAAAGTACCAAGCTTGGAGTTAGGAATACTCCTCTTCCTGAATTCAAATTCAGCCTCAGACACTTAGCAGCTGTGTGACCCTAGGCAAGTCACTTCACCCTGTTTTCCTCAGTTTCCTCATCTATAAAATGAGCTGGAGGAAGAAATGGCAAATCCCTCCAATGGTTCTGCTAAGAAAACCATTGAAGAGTTGGACATGACTGTAAAGAACTGAAAACAACACCTTTACTTGTTGGTATCATGAGAGTTTAGATCCTCAATCACGGAAATAATCCCAGATCTAAGGTACTGCCTCTCTCCTAAGAGTATTACCACAATCAAAGGAAAGAAAGGCAGCCAACAGCTGCCACCAATACTTCTAATGAGCACACTGTCTAATTGTGCATGGTAGAGACCTGGATTCACATAAATGCTGGGAAAGTCAAAGCTTTTAGGTTTCTACTGTCAGGATTACCATTTAGACAATGGCTATATGGCAGAGTGGGTTGCAGAGAGGGGAAAGTTAAAAGAACTTTGCACTAAGAGATAGAGTAATAGTTTGGAAAGTATGGTAGATCTGTAGTCAGAGGATCTGGTTCTTCACCTTATTAACTGTGTGACCTTAAACAAGTTGATGGTGTTCTAGTGGCAGAGGTTTGTGGGAATTCACTTTTGATCAGAGGCATAGGTTTTTTGTGAAAGAATTCACGAACCTGAAATATTAATGGCAAAAAGGAAGTTTTATTGGCACTGCAGAAGTCAGCTTTGCCAGGACACTGACTTTCTCAGTGGCAAAATCCTAGCAGAGAAATAACAAAAGGTTTTTTTGCTGAGAAGAGAGTCTCTTCCCAGCAGGCAGGAGTCCCGATAGGCAGCTATGCCAAGGGACGAGGTCCTGCTTTGGACATTCTGCAAAGAAATGAGTTTAAAATTGCCCTTTAATGGAAAATCTGAGACTCAGGTTTTAAGATGAAAAGAAAGACAATGTCTCCAGGCCTACAAACTTCTCACTATCAGGCCCAGCTCTTCCAAGTGAATGAAAATCACTTTGAAGGATTTTTCAGCTTGAATGGGGGATCTGGTTTCAATGTGGGGTGATTTGCCTCAGAAAAGGCCCAGCCTGGAAAGTATGTTTTCTCCTAGACTCTTTGGAGCTTGGGAGACCCCAATCTCTCTTCTTTTGCAGATCAAAGGGGACATAGTTTCAGTGATTATTTTACACAATTTTTACAGAGTTCACCTCCGTCAAAAGGGTACACTGTTTTCAGAGTTCATCCCCGCCAAAGTTATGAACTTCTCTAAGCCTCAGTTTCCCTGTTTGTAAAATGATGGGCTTGGCCTAGATCACCTCAAAGGATTTTTCTAGCTATGGATATGAGATCTTAACTATGCTCCTATGATCTTCTCAATACAGAAGAGTGCAGCTTTTGTGTCCTGAATGATTCCTTCTTTGTTTGCATGTATATTCCTACTAGTGGAGAAACTCTCCTACACTGAAAAAGCATTATAAGATTTCTGAAGTTTGGGGAACTAGATATCCTATTTATGTGAGGTTAGGCCTCAGTTTCCTCCTCTGTAAGATGAGAGCATTAGACTAGATGAACCCCATAGACTATTCCAATCTTAAATCAAAAAGTCAAGCAGGGATGGCTCTCTGCTATGAGGTCACTAGCAACTATGCCCCCCAAACCCTTTCTGATTGCCCCCATCTTCTCTCAGGGACCAGTCAAAAGTCATGAGTCCCCAATAGAAAACAGAAAAGTTGAAATCTAGAAATATGTAAAAGCCTTAAGACTGGATAGAGAAATACTATCCTTTGCAGATGGAGAAAGAGAGAGAGATGTAGACAGAACTAGAGAAAGAGACATTGAAATGGAGATAGAGAAAAATAGAGATAAATACCTTCCATGTAAGATGTATCAGTGATTTTAAATGTCAGATTGTTTCTTTCAGTACGGTAATCACTTGAAGAATAGGAGGAGGTGTGAAAATATACCAATGGCAAATGAAGGTGTTTGCCTTAAATAAGAGTGTGGGGCCTATAAAATGAGAGAGTGCTACCAGATGACAATGACAAGTTAATAATGTTCAAGCTCACTGGACTCCAAAATGTCCAGATGGTGTCAAAGCAATTCACAGAGAACCGAGTATGATTTAAGGCCGTGGTTCTATTACTTGGATATAGTTAGTTTTGTCATCAGTGAAGGGGGACAAGGATTAGCGAATCTGCCTGATCAGAGTTCACTAAGTATGCACATACTGTGTAAAAGCTTACTTACTTAGGCCCTGAAGGAAAAATGCTACCTTCCTGTTCTTAGGTCTAGTTAGATGCCATCTTCTGAGCTAGTACTTGAAGCTACAATTACCTCAGTCTGAGTGGCTCTGCTCTTAAATCTCAATATCTTATACTTAAAAGAAGAAATTTAAGGCAAATTGGTATTTGGTCAGGAGCCTCAACTTTAATATGAGAGATCTGGCATTGACAATAGCTAATTCAATCTTAGAGGGAGGTAGGTGGCTCATAGTACTTGGTCTGGAATCAGGAAGACTTGAGTCAAAATTCAGCCTCACCCACTTACTAGCTATGTGACCCCTGGCAAGGCACTTAATCTCTGTGTTACTCTGCTGCAGAAGGAAATGGCAAACTATTCCAGTCTCTTTGCCAAGAAAATGCCGTGGACGATATTGTTGTGCTATGGTCCACGGCATCGCAATGAGTTGGATTCGGCTGAAAAGCAGCACAGCCTTAGGCTGCTTGTGGAGAAGGGTGATGTCCCACAGTAGGGAGAGAATAAGGTTCCATGGGACCTTGTTCTGGCCAAGCCACATCTGAGGCATGTGTTCACTTTGGCGGGGGGACGGGGGGGGGGGAAGGTAGGAGATACATTTTAGAAAGCATATTGAAGAACCACCGACTGTGTCCAAAGTAGAGCAAGCACAAAAGTAAAGGGGCTTGACTCTCATTCATAAGGGGATGTGCCTATGGAATTAGAGAAGTCACAGATGGAGTCAGGGTTAGGCCTAGGACAATATCTGTTTTCAGACATTAGAAGAGGATTTACGCAGAAGAGGAACCTGCCATTCTTTATAGCCACAGAAAGACAAGAGTTGAGTCCCATGGGTGAAAGTTTTAGAAAGGCAAATTTAAATCAGCATAAGGAAGAGTTCTCTAACAAGTAGAAGTATCCAAAAATGGAGTGAACTGGCTCATTAGGTAGCAAATTTCCCATTGCTCTGAGGTGTTCAGAAAGAGACTGGATGACCACTTGTTCATGCCTTAAATCAATGAAACCAGGACTTATCAAGAGCCTACTACGGTCATAACGTTCCTTACATTTATTTCAGAGTTGGACTAGATGAACATTGAGGTCCCTTTCAACTTATAGAGCTATGAAAATGAGGCAACAGGGGCATGATGACAATAGTACATATTCCAAGCAGGTCTCAGTTTCTGTTTATTTGTTTTGCTTTCTTTCCATTTTTCTCTTTTGAGGGAAGTAAATTTACTGTCTCACCCTTTTTCAGTCTATGATGTAATAAGGATATAACGTATATAGCATGTTATACTCATTATCTCATTTGAGTTTCAAAACTAAATGAGAGGCAATCTTTCTCCTTCATTGGAACTAGAATTTCTTGAGGGGAGGACTAGGATTTTTGCTTTTCCTTGTGCCTGGGATGCTTCTCAGCACATAGTAAGTGCTTTATAAATGTTTGCTGACTGATTCTTTTTGTAAAATGAGGTTAGCATTTACAAAATGGTAACCTCATAATACCCATGTGTGCACAGTTGTTTAAGTATTATCATCCTCATTTCACAGATCAGGGAAGGGAACCTAGAAAGGGAAGGTCATTTGGCCAAGGCCACCCCACTGGCAAATGGTGTCAATGGGACTGACTCAGGGGGAGGTACTTTTATAGGGCAAGTTCAGAAAGGGAAGAGTATAATCAAGAGGAAAGCGAGCATAATCTTATGAAATGACACTCTAGGTCAAGAACTGACCAGTCAAGAAAGATGACTGCAGGACAGAGGCATTACCTGCCATGACCCAGTTGGGTGTTTGTGAGGGACTGGTACCTGTTGTCATCCACGCTGGGCTTACTTGAAAATCAGGTTAAAGATATCATTGGTTGTAGTAAGGTGATTCCTGAAATATTTTGACAGAGTTGCATTTGTCACACATTCGACAATAGAAGCTAGCAAAAGGATTGTCCAATTTGGGCCAAGTCAGAACAGAAGATGAGAATCTTAGTGAAAAGGGGGAGAGAAAGTCAGCGTCCAAAGTACTGGGGTCAGAGACCTGGAAATAGAGGTAGAATGGGGCAAGGTTGTCCCCTGTTGGGACTAAGTACAGACCTCTAGAAAGGTTGCAGGTTGAAGAGGGATTTAACAGGATTCAGTCATTCAGTAAACTTTTACAGGAATTTCTATGAGGTGAGCCTTGTGCTAAATACAAAGTTTAGATGAGACACAATCTCTATCCTCAAAAGCCTTAAAATCTGGTAGAGAGACAAGCTTCAGACACTGCTGTTCAGTTGTGTCCAACTCTTTGTGACCCCATCTGGGGTTTTCTTGGCAGAGATACTGGACTGGTTTGCCATACTCCCTGTCCAGTATGCCATTCAGTGCAGCGCCACCTAGATGCCAAACTATAATATAAAACAATAAATAATAAATATGCCAAAAAAAGTAAAAGTCTTGTATAAAGTCCAAAGAAAGTCATCACTGATCAAGGGCATCAGGGAAGATTACCTGAAATAAGTGCCATGTAAATTGGGCTTTAAAGAGTTGATTGAGATTCTTCAGTTTACAAATTTAGAGCTGGAAGTGCCTTAGACAACTTCAACCCCCAATGTTACACATGAGTAAAGTGAAGCCCAGAGAAGTTAAGATATTGCCTAAAGTCACACAGCCAATAAGTGACAAAGTCAGAATTCAAGTCAGAAGACTCCAAATTAAACACCACCTCCACTGTGCCATGTAACCTCACACAATTAAACAGGAAAATATAGGGAAAGAAGCTATTTTAGGCACTGGGAATAGTATAAGAAAGTGTCTAGAGGTAGTGGGGAGGTATATGAGCTGTTTAGGACATAGAGTAAGGATTGTATTTATTAAATGCTTATTCCAGGGGTTCTCAAACTTTTAAAATAGGGGACAAGTTCACTGTCCCTCAGACTATTGGAGGGCCGGACTATAATAAAAACAAAAACTTTGTTTTGAGGGCCTTTAAATACAGAAACTTCCTAGCCCTGGGGGAGGGGGATAATCGTCCTCAGCTGCCGCATCTGGCCCGCAGGCAGTAGTTTGAGGACCCCTGGTATTCTGTGACAAGCAAGCTAGACACAAATTCAAAAGCAAAGGGTGTTCTGGACCAATGGAAAGGATAACACATGTGGAGCAGTGGTAGCTGGAGAAGGAGATTTTGCTTTGGAAATAAAAGCAAAAAATAAAAGCAAAAAATGCTTTGTTACTAGTATGGTAAAGGGAGCCACATGGGAGGAGATTGGCCCGATCTTTCCAGAGCCAAAACAAAATTGATTTGATTATTAATCCTGAACCAGAAGGAGCCTCAGGGTAGTAATTACCAGTTGAAAGGGTTAAGTTCTTTGAGGAATGGTTTCTGGTCCAGACAATGAGGTGAGCTGGTTGAGAAATGTAGTGCAGAGATAGAGTTGAACCTAGTTGTAGTACGCAACTGAGGATAGCACCAAGCAGGACAGTGGCAGCCCAAGATAGGCTTTTCTGAGCAGAGGAGCAAGGTGAGAGGACCTTGGATGAGGCTATTGAAATAGTCCAGACAGTAAGGGTACAAGGTTGACAAGTTTTATCTCCTGGTCTTCTGAAGGAACTTAAGTCCTACTTGGATGGTGTCTGCTCCCCCCCCCCAAAAAAAAAGGCCTTCCTGGGAGGTTTGAAAGTATATTTCCAAGGATCTTAAAGTATTACTTCCTTCTGGCTCCATGGAACATTGCTGTTTTGTCTCTTCTCAAAAAAGATGAGGAGGAGCTGGCCCATACTTCCCTCATCGTAAAATTAAGTTGCTGGACCAGTCAGCCTCTGAGGTGTCTTTCAGCTCGAGATTGATGATCCTTATGGTGCTGTAGTGGGCCCCACAACCATTTTTCTTTAGGCCTCCGAGGAATGAAGGAGAAAGTAACTCCTGCACATTCCTGAGAGGCTGGAAGCATATCTAGCATCTGAGGAAGCACAGAGAGGCCATGGCGGTTGGCAGCCGAAAGCTGCATACTTAAGAAGGGAGATAGAATTTACATCCCAGCACTCAAGGACACAGAAGGAAAGCAGGAGCCAAAGACCAGAGAGATGTGTTAAAAGCAATGATTCTCTATCTCTTGTTATTCTGAGATCTCTAAGATTTCTCCTTGAAGTAGAGAGCTGGAAGGAGGATGAGCCATACAGGGAATATTAAAACCTTTGTGTTCGCACCTGACATGAATTCAGTGGAAACATGAATAACTTTCAACAATCTCCCTTTCCTGATGATATCCGAACTAAACTCAAAACAATGTTTGTCCTTATAGTTATTTATGAGAGAAAGGGGATGAAATCCTAACAGATGCATTTTGAAACAGTAAATATAGATCATGGAATCAAAGATTATTGATTCCATCCCTCTAACTTTACAGGTAGAATCTGTTTTTAAGGTTTTCACAGAAGGGGGCTGGCTTTCCAAAGATCACACAGAGGAATCCAATCCTACAGGCATTTATTTAGTGCCGGTTGTGTGCAAGATAGGACAGCTAGGTGGTGCTGCAGTGGATCAAGTGTTCAGGCGGGAGTCAGGAAGGCTCATCTTTCTAAGTTCAAATCTGGCCTCAGACACGAGCTAGTTATATTATCCTGGGCAAGTCATTTCAGTTTTTTTGCCTCAGTTTCCTCAGCTGTAAAAGGAACTGGAGAAGCAAATGGCCAACCACTGCAATATCTTTCAAAAGAATATCCCAAGTGGAGTGGCAAAAAATCAGTTATGAAATGACTGAACGAATGTTCAAGATACTGTGCTGGGTGCTGGGGAACATAATGTCAAATGAAAATTGGTGCCTGCTTGCAAGGAGCTTAGATTCATTTGGGGTGGGGCACAAAAGAGAGTAAAATTAGTGGCAGAACTAGGACTAACACTACTACTTAACCTTTTTATCGGGCATGTTCTCTCTATCCCTTCATAGTTAATTTGATCCTTATTTCATCTAAGGAGGATGAGCTACCATAGTAAAATATTTAGTGGATGAAGTAATGATGAAATTTACCTCTCTGGGGTCTTATCAATGAAAGAAGGGCCTGGATTTGCAACCAGAAGACTTGCTGCTCATAACCTATTGCCTCCTACATCTCTGGACCTCAGCTTCCACATGTGTAAAGTAGGGGGATTGTACTAGATAATTCTATGTGTCTTTTCTCCTGGAATACCTTGTGATGATCTTTTGCACTTCTCCTCTTTGCTTTCTCTACAGCCTTTGATATTTTCTGATTAAAAACAACAACAATTATAGCAAGGTACTTTGCAAATTTTAAAACACTATATAAATGCGAATTATTCTATAATGATAAAATATATAAGGAGCTTTACAAACCTTAAAGTACTATAGAATTGTTAGCCATTACTAATATTATTATATTATTGTTATTATTAATAATTGATTTATATAGCACCTACTTCATGCCAGGCACTGTGCTAAAGAGTCATACAAATATGGTCTCATTTGACCTTCACAACAACCCTGGTATTATTCCCATATTACAGATGAACAAACTGAGGCAAACAGATTAGGTGGCTTGCTCTGGCTCACACAGCTGTTGTCTAAGGAGGGATTTTATCTCCGGTTTTCCTGATACCAGGGTCGACACTCTATATACTGTGCTACCAGCCACCTTTTCTGTGGTTCTTTATGTAGATTTTTACATTTAATATTCCTGATGAACCCTGTGCAGTAGGTGCTATGGGTATCACTTCCTTCCTTTGTAACATTAGGAAACAGACTGAGAAGGATTAACTGACTTGCCCATGATCACAGTTTGTAAAGAAGCAGAACTTGGAGCCAGGGAAGCCCTTCCTCTAAGCCAAGTATAATTGGAAGCTGAAGAGAGGCATCCATAGGCCCGGTGGTAGGGGAAAAAGCCTAATAAGTGTTATGAAATAGAATAAGCTGTCTTGGGAACTAGCTCCTGGAAACAATACTGAACCATTACTGGTCAGGCAAAGGATTCTTCTCTTTGTTGTGCCCTCCACCTTTTGGCATCGTGTCAAAGTCCATGAAAACCCCTTCTCTTTTCCTCCAAATGTAGAGATAGATCAGATATATATCGAATGATTCAGTCAGCCAACCAGTTAATTTACTAAGACTATGGGAAGTAAGTGTAGGGGCAGGAGGCAGGAATCTCACAGCCCAATTATTGATTTTGGAGAATTATATAATAATAGGATGACAGGGCTAATAGCCACCCAAGAGATCATTTGGTTTGACGATCTCATTTTGTAGATGATTAAAGTGAGCCTCAGGAACAAATAGGTAATATGTGACCATGCCAAGACTAGAACCCAGGGCTCCTAACTATCCCTCCCCCCCAGCTCATATGGTGTATGTATGCATGTCTGTACACCCCACACACTCCAGCAGTTAGGTTGATTTTTTTTTCCACCCTCTTCTGCTATTCCCATAGATGACACTGTGTCAACTGACTAAAATGTATCTTGTCTTATTGCCTACACTGTTACTTTCCATTTTGTTTTTCAATCTGGAGTATCACACAAGTATCTGAAATTTTAGGGAGGACCCGGTTCTCTGTGCCATCAACTTTTACTCAACTTCTATATGGAAAACAAGGATGTAATATATGCAAATTTATGGCATTACAGCAATAATAAATAATAATGATATATAACTGAGAATTCAATATTTATAAAGTGCTGGGCTTTTAAATATAGCACTTTGATAATTATTACAAGAATTATTCATTATTTATGTATAATAACAAATAGGAATAGAACATATTCATTAAAATTTGAAAAGGAAAAATATCTACTTGTTATCTCTTTGATGAATCCAGACGATTAAGGGCTTCGTAAATTAATAGTTATTGTCGCACGTTTTGCTTGCTATTTATCTGACTCTTTTGCCTGACGATGAATGTGTCTTATTTAATTCCTAGACGAAACTTTTAGCCAATAATAAAAATGGAAATGTCTCAGTACACGATCACGTGTGTCAGTGTTTGACAAAATTGTCACATTCACTCATAGTACTCTTTTCCTGTTTCTCCAAACAGGAAACCCTTCAAAATATAGCTCAGTCCCTTCTTCTTGCATGAAGTCTTCCCTCATTCATAGCTCCCAGATCTTCTGTCCCCACTGCCCTCAGAGTTCACATATATTCACTGGTATTAATCTGCAGCATGGTGGAGTGGAGGAGAGGTTTTGTGTTGGAGTCAGAATTTCAGAAGTGATTCAGCCTAATGTCCACTTGAAAGGTAAACCTTTGGATTCACATCCTCTAGCTGAGACCTCCAGTGATGGGAGACGTCACTGCCTTTGCTACTATCCCATTCAAATCTTTCACAAATCTAATTTTTAGCTAATTTTAACACTACTCACTTCCTCTATTGCAAATGAATGGAAGTAAGTGTTAATATTTCTTTTTTTGTGTAAGGCAGTTAGGGTTACGTGACTTGCCCGAGGTCACACAGCTAGTATGTGTTAAGTGTCTGAGGCCATATTTTAATCAGATCTTCCTGACTCTAGTGCTCTAGAAGTGTTAATATTTCAAGCATGTTTGTAAAATTATTTTGCAGCAAGGCACTTTGAACAAAAAGTAGAAATATGAAAATATATTTTTAATTTCTTCTTTCATACATTCATGTCTTCCAGTGTCCTCTACTTCCTTAGTGCTCTATGAAACTTATACAAAAAAGGGAGGAGCGGATTTCTGCTGTAGGCAGGCATTTGGATTATTTTTTTGTTTCTAATAAACTCTCAATAACCTGCTTTTAAAGAGAATATGTCCTATGCTTCTTGTTTCAATTCAACCAAAATTCTGAAAATGTCTGTCTGCATTTAAAGGCCTTTATTACATAGTCTCATCTCTACATTTTCTTCCCATTTGCTTTGGCTAGTTGAATCTTCACAATGGTAAACAAACCAAATGTATCTTGTCATTCATTCTAATAGCCTTGGGCTCGAAAGGCACACAGGTCATTTCAACAGCCACAGACAACACATTGGGTTTTCTAATTTGAAGTTAATTACATATTTCAATTATTTTCAGAGGTACATCTTGAAATGAAAAATGCCATCTGGTTATTAAATTTCTGGAACCCTAATAGTTTATTACATTTGTAGTGCTTTCATGGCTTTGAATTCCCTGGTGTCCAATAAAATTGGTAAAATACAATAACGTTGATGGTATGGCTAGCTATTCAATATGCCACACAGTGGGTATGGCTGGTTATGTTTGATTGACAGTAAAAACAGAGCAGTTAGGCTGACATGAGTAAAGGCTGCTGCATTTTGTCCTCTTTGCGTGTGATGCTTTTATTTTAAAGGAAGAAACAGTAGGCTTTCTATCCTGAAGATAGGTATGAATTATTTTCCTTGATAAGTGATCTACACTCCTTACTGAATCCTTTTCAGGAAGGCAATATTGCTCCAAGGGTGAGGGCTTTTAAGTCCTTCTTCAGTCCCCCAAGATCTGGATCAACTTGAGTCCAGTCAGAAGCAAGAAAGGCCCAAGAACCTCTCAAGGCAGAAGCACGTACCCATTAGGCAACTGATTGAGGACAGAAGTATCAACCAAAGGGTATTTGATTATCAGTTAATTTATATGAATCGGTCAATATTTTTTCTGAAATCGTGATTCAAATTTTATAATTATTATGAAATACTATGCTATGATATAAAACAGACCTGAATGGAATATGGTAACATGGCTTAGTGGGGAGATGGTCCAGCCATAGAACCAGAAAGGCCTAGACTCGACTTTTTTCATTGGCAATTATGACTTATTATCAGTAAATATTTGATTTATATACCTATATACCTGGGACCATGGAAAAATTTCTTGGATGAAAAGGAATGGCAAATGGAGGCATATTTTTTTCCAGTTGGGAATAGCACAGTATAAAAAAAGTTTTCATATTCTTCAGTAGCCGTTTAGTGTCAAGCCTATATAAAAATCAGATCAACAAGATGATCCATAAATAAAGGAAACCATTTAGTCAGGACGAAGAAATTGCAATCCAGAACAATGCACCATCTTACTGGTGCACTGAGACAAGGAAATACAGAGGGAGAAATCAAAACAGATGTTATATACATTTGGGGGGGGGGTAAGAGAGATAGATGGAACGGTGATTGGGTAATATGTTATTTATTGCAGTGTTATAGAACCTTCCTAGAAAAAAACATGACCTGTTTAGACCAAATTTCTAGCCAACAGAGGCAGGCTGCTGACCAGGTCCTAAGCCAGGATGGTCTATAGGGTCCTCAAAATAGCCAAACTGCAGGAAGGGAGAAGTTGTACAAGTGTTCTTGGAACTCTCTATCTGGTAACAAGGATAGTTAGAGTGTCTGGCCAAAGCAGTGATTCCTAGGAGTTTACCTTGGGAATAGGGGATGATTAGAATTTGCTAGTTAGAACAGGGTAGGGGGCCCAGAGTTTCCCAGGAATTGACAGTTGAATGGTAGATGGAGCACAAGGCTTGGAATCAGGAAACAAAACTGAAGAAAAATGAGCAATGGATTCATTTTTGCTATCCTATCTGGCTAAGGCTAACTCTAAATCTTCTCTGCTCTTCTAGTTATCCACACAGTTTTGTTTGTTTGTTTAAACCCCTCTTGTTGCCTTTATCACTGCTCCTTGACTTTGTCTTACTTTGGGCTTTAGGTTTGGGACATCATTCTTACATGATTACACCTTATTTTTAAAAACTCAATGCTCCGTTACTTGCTCTCAATTCTATCTTCTCTACATATTGTAAAATCTGATTTCATGAATGAGTCTGCTGTGCAGACACATGGGTCATTTCTTCATTGGAATTATTTTGATTTTTGTCATTTGGATTGTATCCTTGAGAGCTTCACCCCACTTTGGGGCCAACTTTTCCTTGAATCCCATGGAATCCATTCTATCCTTTCTCAGAATTTTTAACATTCTACTGCCCAGAACTAGAGTGAATGCTCAGCTATCTTACTTTTCCTTTCTCCTCTTAAAAGTTTTAAGCTGGAAGGGCTCCCATTCCTGTCTTTAATAAACATTGTAGCTTTTAAAAAAGGGATACCTTTCCAGGACCCATCCATCATAAATACAAAGCAAGTAATTCTCATTCATGATGCCTGGGAACTAAGATTTGTTTCCTTATATTTATTTCTCTGGGTGACTTTGTTTATACCTGGGTTGGAATCTTGCCTTACAAACTGTGTGATTCTGGACAAGTTCCTTAACCGCAGTCTTCTTTTCTTTATGTCTAAAATGGGAAAAAATAATTAACACCTATAATTGTGCTGATTATGAATATAAAATGATATAACAAATATAAAGTGTTTGGTAAACATTAAAGCACATATAAATCCTTATTATAATCATTATGAAAAATCCTTTTTTTTTTGCTTTATGCATTTGTGACTCCATATGTGAGATCATGGTGTTTGATTTGTTTTTTTCTTGCATGGTAACTTTTGTATAGTATTTCTCTCTTTTGATAGTCATTGACAGAAGTACTTTGTTTTACTCATTTAATATATATGTAGCTGAGATTTGATCTGGGGATCCCTAATCAGTTGATTTCTTCAATCCACATGATGAAATTAGAAAATGCCTGACTTTCAGTAGCCTATTTGCAGTTTTGAAAGGTGTCATACTTTTGAGTAGCCACCTCAAAAACTCAGGAAGCAGAAACGATGGACTTTCCGCGGGATGTTCCCTGGGGGTACATTACCCAGGAACAGTATCTCTACCCATTCATTTAGGAGAGGAACTAATATGAGAACTCAACAGGACTCTAGAATGTTACCTGTGGAGGAAGAACTAAGCTCTTGTACCACTCACTTCTCACCTTTTCCATTGTTCCTCTTATTCAGATTAATAAAGTGGTGGGGTTAGATTTCTGAGCGAGACACTTAACCGTGTTTGCCTCAATTTCCTCTCTGTAAAATGAGCTTAAAAGGAAATGGCAAACCACTCCAGTAACTTTGCCAAGAAAACCCCAAATAGGGTCACCAAAAGTCAAACATGACTGAAATGATCAAACAATAACATTTCTCTCCCCAATCAGTAATCAGTAGCCTTCTGTGGCAGAAATATATGGCCATAGGAGAACTGTGTTTGCATAGAACTTGAAAGGAGAATTCAGATGCATTGCTATCTAAAACCCAACATCCTGTGTAGAATAAAGCTGAGGAGAAAGAGCTTGATAAGTGGAACATGGATCCCATTGCTTGGGATGGCAAAACTTAGAGTAGAGAAACGATAAATGAGGAGATTTATATCACTGGCCCTAGAGGAAGAAATCTTGATGAAAGAGCAGAATACTAGTCTAGCCAAGGACTTCATCTGAGCCAGAAAGAAGCAGGAGTTGGTGAAGATTATGTCCATCTATCAGGGTAAGATGCCCTACAGAGAGGGGGGCCCAGGGAACTTAAGAGAGAAATTCATCCATCAAGAAGTCTGGCCTAGTAAGGAGCCTGAACATCATGAGTAGGGATCAAAGGCTCTGGAAAATCAGAATTCTTCCCATGTGGGGTCCATCATTCATGAATTTCTATATGTGATAATTATCCCCAATTGATGGTCTGTTTGTATGCAGAAGTGTTCTCTAAATTTATAGAGGGGTTATTCTGTTACAGCGGTTCCCATTTAATGGTTCATGCGCCCCTTTGTTCATGAATTTTTCCAAGAAATTCATGCTAAAAATTCTTTAATGATGCCTTAGACAGTAAGTAATTGCCTAAGTATGTTACAGATATATTTTTCTTTACTGACAACAAGTATGTGCGTGTTTGAAATAGTGTGGGTTTCTTTGTACAGTGATTTGGAGATTATGTGGGCAAAAGTTATTGTAGTTATTGTAAGCACTTAATGAATAATTCTAAAAGAATATAATATGTAGTATATTAAATTACTGGGAGGGTTCACAATACAATATTTTGGTGAAATGAGTTCTCAGAACAAAAAAAAAAAAACATTGCAAACCATCTTCTATTGTAAATCTTCTTCCTTTGGAATTTCAATAAATGCCACTAGGTTGAAATAGTTGTGTCCTCTGGCTGACTATCAAAAGATAAACACATCAGTAGGGGCTCATAAATTATAGTTTTAAAGGTGCAGGTGCAGAATAGCTTGAAAATGGGATAGACATTCCCTGGAGGACTTGTCCTGTGAGTTGGGAAGTGCCTCAGAAAGCTACAAATACCAACCATCTGCAAAACATCAATTAATATTTATTAAGTCAGACTTTAAGTACTACCCTAGCTACTGACACAAATTGAAGGAGAGCCTTATAGGTTATCTGGTGAATTTGAATTTGGATGCTGCATTTAACTCTAAAGGTTGATCAAGGTACAGTTTACCCATATTCTATGAATATCAAATGTATCACTTGAAGGAACTGGGAATATTTATCTTGGGGAAGAGAAGACTTAATGAGGACACAATCGCTGTCTTGAAGCACTTGAGTGGTTATCATCTGACAGAAAGAAGACAGAACTAGGAGAAATGCATAGAAATTTTAGAGAAGCAGATTGTATTTTTACGTAAAGAAAAATTCTCTGCCCTTCTTAAAAGGAAAGATTTGTTAGTATTGTTCGATCTTCATTTTTGAAGAAGACCAATGACATTATGGGAGAGAGGAGTACAATGTAGATTGGATTCACAGTTAGGTATGGGTAGGAATTGATAGTCTTCTCAGGTTCCATTCAACTCAGGTTCTGTGATTCTTTGGACGGGCCTTATAGCAAGGTCATCTGGAGACATTGCTCCAGCACATGAAGGACATAACTTTTACTTTAAAAGTAGCACTGAGTCAGATTACTCTACGTAGGCCTTGGAAAGAACTCTGGATTTAGACTGAGAGGACCCGAATTCAAATTCTAATTCTATAATTTGTAATCTGCGTATCCTTAGGCAAATGATTTCAGTTTTCTCAGTTTGCTCATACACAGAATGAGACAATTGGATCATCTGACCTCTAAAGTTCCACACCATTCTAAATCTATGATGAACTTGTGATCTTAATGAAATAAAGAATATGCATGAGGCCACTCTGGTACCAGTGAGCATAGTTATGCTGTGCTGGGAAGTGGTCATACAGTAGGATAGAAAGCCAAATTGAAAAGCATTCCCCAATTTATAAATGTTCAAAGGACATGAACAGGCAGTTTTATTTTCTTTTTTAAAGTTATACATGTACAATCATGTTGAATATTTTCATATTAGTCATGTTGTGAAAAAAAAATCAGAACAAAAGGGAAAACCCACGAGAAAGAAACAACAAAACAAAAGTGACAATAGTATGCTTCGATCTGCGTTCAATCTTCATAGTTCACTCTCTGGATGGGGATGGCATTTTTCATCTCAAGTCTACTGGAATTGTCTTGGATCACTATATTGCTGATAAGAGCCAAGTATCACAAATGATTATCACATAATCTTATTGTTACTGTACACAGTGTTCTCATGCTTCTTCTCACTTTATTCAGCATCTGTTCATGTATGACTTTCCAGGTTTTTCTGAAATCTACCTGCTCATCATTTCTTATAGAACAATAGAATTTTATTCCATTCATATACCACACCTTATTCTGCCATTCCCCAGTTGATGAGTATCCCCTCAATTTCTAATTCCTTGTCCCAACAAAAAGAGCTGCCAAATAAGCAGTTTTCAAAAGAAGAAACCAAGATATCACCAGCTATATGAAAAAATTCTCCAAATCAATAATCAAGAGAGAAAAGCAAATTAAAGTGTCTCTGAGGTTCTATCTCACACCTTTCAGACTGATAAGACAAAAAGGGAAAATGAAAAATGGAAAATAGACACATTCATGCCCAATTCATGCAGCAGTGAATTGATGTAGCCATTCTGGAAAGCAATTTGTAATCATGTCCAAGGAGTTAGCAAACTAGACCTCAAAGATATAATAAACAGGGAAAGGACCCAAATGAACACACGTATTTATAGCCACTTTTCTTATGGTAGCAAAGAACTGGAAACTAAGTGGATACCTATCAAATGAGAATGGCTGAACCAATTATGATATATGAAGGCAATGGAATACTATTGTACTATACGAAATGATTAAAGGATGATTTGAGAGAAACCTGAGTTCATTTTGTGTGAACTGATAGAGTTAAGTAGTAAGAACCAAGGAGAACACTTTGTTAAATAACAAGATTAAAAAAGAAAAATAACTTTTGAAAGACTTAAGAACTCTGATTAATGCCATAACTGACCAGGACTCCAGAAGACCAATAATGTACTGTGCTACCCAAATCCTAAAAGAGCACTAAATGTATTTAAGAATGGCACATACATTTTTGGACACATCTAGTACAGGAATTTTTTCCCTTGAATATCCATATTAGTTACAAGCGATTTAGTTTTTTCCCCCTTTTAATAGGGTGAGCAGGAGGGATGAGAGGAAAAGAAAATAAATATTAACTTAAAAATTAAAATAAAATATGATGTGCATTTTAAAAAGTATTTGTTAAGTTGTAGGCTGTGTTCCCTCTGTTCAGTTTGGAAGATGGGAAGATAATTCATTCCTTTCAAAAACCCAGTAGTAGATGGAGTCCTAAAATTGATCATATTATTAGAAGGAAGTCTCATTTTATTTAGCTCTATTCATGAAGCTAAGATAACAGGGAAATAAAAGTCTAACCAGAGGAACTCTTGACCTCCCTTGCTGTTGACCTCTAGTGTTACTTTCATCAAATTAATCTGTCTCAATTCTGTCTCTCTTGTGAATTATTATAACAGCTTCTTTCACAAAGACATCGGGATCTTCAACTGAAGAAGTAGAACCAAAACCCCAAACATCATAGCCCTGAGGACAGCAGAGAGAAATGACTACTTTAGCAATCAGGGCGGAAAAGACCCTACCTTTCAATTTAGCATCTTCCCTCAAAACTGAATTCCATTTTTTTCATGACCTTTGAATTCACAAAAGAAAGTGAACATCATCTTGTTTCCATTTTTCAAATGGAAACTTAAACCAAATTGGAAAGAATTCAAAATTATAAAATTAAGCTATCATTACATGCACATCCTAGGGTCCTAGATGACATGAATCTCTCTGCAAGTATTTACATACTGCATTTGCCCTCATTTGCTGCTTTAAGACTATGACTATCTCTGAAAAAAAGAATGCCAGAATAGGTTGTAGGTTGTGGGCTGTGAGTCCCTTGGGGGGGACCTCAGAGTTATGCAAGGGATTCTGCAGGCCACCATTGAGATAGTGACATGTTTTACTAACAGAATATGAAACATAACTCAAAAAATAAATACTCAAACATACTTCCTGTAAAAGGATAAATATGTATCTCTCTTATTTGTGTTTGCATATCTGAGTAATCAGGTTCCAAGTGGATATAGATGCTAATGTGATTTAGTGTTTGTTTTAAACTAATATTTATTATTAACATTTATTTTAAACTAATTCTATTAGCTTTTTGTATCATTCCTTGTCTTGATAAAAGATGAGCATCTGTGAAATTGTTTATGTTAAAGAAGGTTCTTAAACTTGAAAAGGTTGGTAACCAACTTAAATAAGAGTTCTAAATAAACTTGTAGGGGGAATGGGTTGGCTTGTGATGTCATTGACATAAGAAACTTCTACTATGCAAATTAATACCACCAGTATACATGAGTAATTCATCAATAACAAGAGTTATACCTGCTGGAAAATCAAGCAATTTGCCCATTTTCACATAGCAAATATGAGGAAGAAGCAGGAAATAGACTCCAGCCTTCCTTTTTCTAAAGCTGGTCCCTTCTCCACTTTACCACTAGATCTGTAATAACTGCATTACGTCTTTAAAATAATGTACTTCATTGTTTCTCCATGTTACTGCCAAGTCATTGTGTATCCTTTCTCCTTCCACATCACGCTTTTCTCCATATGTTATTTACCAGTGTCAGAACCATCAAAAGAACACCTGCCATAGCACAGGATGGAAGCGGGGGGGGGGGGGGGGGGGGGGGCGGGGGGGGGGGGGGGGGGGGGGGGGGGGGGGGGGGGGGGGGGGGGGGGGGATGCAGGGGTGTGGGGAGGCCTGGAAGTGATGTTTCTGAAGACAAATATCCATGTAAAAAAGCTGTGGATATTTCTGTGAGAAACCACAATGAATTCTGGCCTAGGATGTAAAGGCAGAGCCATCTCCTCTCCAAATGTATAGCCTTTAATATCATCAACACTCCTAGAGAAATTCCCTATGTGGTCCTGTAACTGTGGCAATAATTCACTGATTTTTTTTAAGTCCCCAGTATTTACTACAAAACAGATGCTGTTACCTAGAAACATTGTGAAGTGGAGTAGCAGACATCTTTCTCTGAACACTGGATACAGAGTGGTTGCTTTGATTACAAGGATCTATTTACCTTTTTACCTACTCACATATTCCAGGAATTCAATATAATCCGATAGATAACATTTTGAGCTTAAAAGAAAATGGGTGCTACTGATAGGAGTTTTTAGCTTAAAGGTTAAATGACAGTTTCGATTTCAATAGTTGTCCTTCCAACAAAGAGTTAAAGTGAAATAGGGAAGGCCTAGGGAGAAGGTTTAATTCGGGTGTCCTTCAAACACTGATCCCAGGCGCTGAGATCAACTTGGAAAATGGAAAATGGGACTCAGAAGAGACTCCATAGTTATCCACTGGTTCTTTGGAAGAAAAAAATAGTATTTTTCAATCTGATCATCTTGGATTTGAAAGCCTCAAAAGACATATTGTCAAGAGAACTGTTAAGAATGAATTTTCAAGGCTAAGCTAGGAAATAACAGATGGGGAGAGGAGGGAACATTCAAAGCAGAGTTAAGAGGGTATTTTGGTGAATTCTCCGAACAAGTCACTCTAGAGACACCTGGGCCTTTAACTAGAGTCACACTGAACATCTGGTCAATCATTGAAGGGCAGTAGTCTTAATTAAAAGGCAAGATTCTAAGGACAGCCCATTTTAATAACATCTCAAAGTGCCAATGGATATTTGATTGGAATTTAAATGATTCATCTTACTCACCCTGCCCCCACAAAATCCCTTTTCTTGGGTCAATTCCTTTTAACCTTTCTTTTTCTTTCAAAAGAGTTGCTTCTTATAAGTGCCTGAACTGATGTTTGTTTTATACCTAAAATTATTGTAGAAAATTACCTCTTAATGAATACATTTTCTAGAATAATTATTTATATTATAGTAATTTCCTAGATAGATAAAAATCTTCTAAGGTGTATCATTAGTGTCTATTTTTTATCATTTCTAGCAGAACGGTATGTCCTAGCACCCTTGGGAAAATGTTGCTGTATCAGAGAATCAAAAGTAAATAATTTTCAGATAGATCTAAGTTTATAATAATTATATTATTCAACTTGATCAGCCAGCCTAGAACCTTTTCCAAAAGGGAAAAGAGCATTGTCTGGCACAGTCTACTCTTCATCAAGACATGGTGACACTGCTCTGTTGTCAAAGGATTCTCAAAAACATACATTAGAATTTTTCCAGTAATCAATGTTAACTTGAATGATTTACTCTTTGTATATATCACCCTTTTCTCATTTCTCATATTTTCACCCAGGGCCACCTTTCCTACTCACCAGGGGGTCCACTGACAAATCCCCGGCAAGCAGTAACTTGGATGTCCCATCTGCCTGTTCTTTCATTAACCTGAAAGTGAGTTAACCCAGCTTTGCTGATGGGAATTCAAAGAGTTTTGTCCGTTTTTTCCTTCCTTTCTTCTTTTCCCTCTTTCTTTTCTTCCCTTTTTCCTTACTTATTTTTGTCTTAATGTCTCCACTTATTTAGGTATGTTTTTATTACTGAAAGAGTATCTTATATTTGTATTCATACAATTACTATTTGTGTCTCCTTAGGTAGACTCCTAATTATTGTATACATTTGGTAGTTATTTAAATTTAGTTACTCTTTATATCTCTTTGCATTGGATTTTTTCTGGCAATATTTAGAAAGATTAACGGTTTGTGTAGGTTTATTTTATATTCTACTATTTTGATGAAGTAATTGTTTCAATTATTTCTTTTTTATTTGGCTCTCTAGGGTTACTTCTGTAGACCATGATATCATCTGCACAAAGCAATAATTTGGTTCCCTCTTTGCTTTCTTATTTTTATTGCTATCTCTACCATTTTTGTCATGATGTTAAATAATAGTATTGATAATGAAAGTCTTTTTTGTCAAAACATTTTCTGCATCTGTTCTGTAATCATACAACTTTGATTATTTTGTTATTAATATAAATCAACCTTGCATTTTTGGCATAAATACAATTTAGTCATAATGTATACTTTCCTTGATATGTTGCTATAGTCTCTGCTGTTATCTTATTTATGATATTTACAGCAATATTTATGAGGGATATTGATCTATCATTTTCTTTGATTGATTTGTCTCCCTCTAGTTTTAGGTAGTAAGACCACAGTACCCCATCTTTTCCTATTTTTACCAAACAGTTCATGTAATATTGGAATTAATCATTCTTGGAATGTTTTGCTTATCAAGCAAACTGTCAAGGACTTTTTCCTTGGGTATTTACCTATGGTTTGTTCAGTTCTTTTTCTGATATTGATTTATTTAAATCTCTACCTCTGTTAGTCTGGGTATTTTATATTTTCTAGATATTAATTTCTTCATCTAATTGTCTGGGTTTGGGAACATAAGCCAAATAGGTCATAGTAACTTTGTTTCTTGTATTTTCTACATTTTCTTGTTTCTATGTTTACAACATTTCTGGCATCTGATCCCCTTATTCCACTTAAAGCTATCCCATTTGATGGAGAACTGATTATCCCTCCTCTAGATTATGGCCACATCATTTCTTGATTGGTTCAATCAGAACAAGTGTGAACAGGATCTCTCTATCTCTTAAGTAAATCCAAGCCATTTAATGAGATCACTACCTAAAGAACTTATTTAAAAGAGAAGAGTAATCTCAAAACCAGGTGGAGATTTCTGTTGTTCTGGCTCTCTCTCTTTGTGGAAAGTGCTCGTTTCTTAGTCCAATGCATTAAAAAAAATCCTTAGTGGACAAGTGCGGAAGACAGAATGTCATACTTGTACCCACTCAACTATTTTGAAGAGGGTCCAAAAGTTTCTTTTTTTCCAAGAAGAAGTTTATAGCATAGATATTTAAAAATGAATCTTCGTCATTATTCCCTTAGAGATCAAACTAGAAATATACTTTTGCTATTAGCATTAGACTGTTTTCTTCAGCTCTGTCACTGACATTCCTGAAGTTCAGGCATGCTTTGGTGAATTCTATATCATCCCTGAGCTATTACAAGAATATTTAATATTCATGTGTATTTTGAAGACAGCGTTCAGTGACTTCCACTACCTTCCAAATGGACAAATTTGTGCATATATTGAATATAAATAAACTATTTGTCACATCCCTAATCAAGAGTAACAAAGATGAATTTTGTGATATGAATCGATGGTACAAAATATACTAAAGAAAATTATTGGCAGAAAAATATAAATATGCATTTTGGTTTCATCGTTTGCAATAGATGAATGAAAAAAATATTTTTGAAAACTTAAACAGAAGCATGAAGAAATAAGAGATGGTTTAAACTTTAATTTGGTTTCAGCCACTTGGATTTCAGATGCCAGAATTTGAAACTGAGAAACTGTGGTATAATGGAATCAGTGCTGGATAGGCATTATGAAAGACTTCCTTCTAGTCCATCCTCTGTCAGACGTTTGCTGATCTGCCTAGCTAATCCCACTTGGCCACTGTGAACCTCAGTTATAACATCTCTAAAATGGGCATAATACTGGAACCAAATACCTCACAGGTACTTACAGGGTTATGAGTAGTGGTTATCAGTTGAATGAAAGCTTCTTAAGGGAGGAATTATTTGCTTTTGTCTTTGTATGACTCAGAGTAGATACCTGATAAATGTTTGTTGAAGGACAAATATTAATTTAGACCATAAGATCATTATTTTAGAATTGGATGAGAACTTAGAGGTGGTCTTCTCCAAGTCTCCGATTTTACAAATAAAGTGAGACCTTAGAGATATGAAATGGTTTTCTTAATGTCATATAGGGAGTGAAAGAGCCAGAATTAGAACTCTGTTCTCACATATGTTAAATATCAAGTTCTCTGACTCCAAATTCTATACATAGCTTTAGACTAATACATATGTATGTGTGTATATACATGCACATACAATATACGCATATATCGACATATATACATTGTATGATACATGTATGTATATGTGTATACACCTATTTGTAGACTGAGAGATTTTGCTCAAGTTGGAAATATAGTCGCTCATAGGCTGAATCCCACTACTGATTGGCACAGGAGCTTTGAACTGTTCTCTTTTCTGACTTTGGCTAATATGCTCCTCTTTAGACAGCCTGGGGGCTCCCTGCTCTCAGGGGCTCATCATTTTCTTACTAGCCTTAGTATGGACTCTCAACGGGCTTTCCCTGCTGCAGCTCAGAATTATTGAGTTGAAGCAATCCACCAGCCTCAGCTTCCCCAGTACTGGGAATTGCAGGTCTATCCTACCATACCAGGCTCCAGGAAGCTTTCCACTGGGCCCACTGGCTTCCTGGACAGAGTCACTGAGTCACAGAATAGCTGAAAGGGAATGCAAACCAATAATATGTCAAGTGTCTTATAAACCACAAATGTAACTTATTAGTTTTTAAGCCTTGTTTATGTGCAGGGCACTATTTTAAGTGCTAGGGTTACAAACATAATGAGATTCTTTGCCTTCAATGAACTAACTTCTCATTAGGAAAAGCAACATATATATGGGAGTGGTGGCCAAAAACCGAGTGCCTACGGGAACCAATTAATGGGCACTTTCTAGACTCTATGATACAAGCATTTGATTTTGGAGCAAGAGCAAGAGGTAGAAAGGTAGGTTTGGGAGGAAAGTTTGTACTCTCAAGTAAGTGATATGTTCATGAAGGCTGTATGGTTTATTGAGATGGGGTCCTTAGTCTGTTGCTGGCTAGTGCTAGTGAGCCAATTGAATTTTTGCACTACTCCTGAATGGGAGTCCCAAAGCTGAGTACATTCCTGGGGATGAGGGGCGTTTGGTGGGCAGGCTGGTCTCTACTATGGCTCCAGGAGAAGAAGAGTAGCACCAGGACTGGCAACATAGGTGGATAGCTGGGAAATACGTGATGGATGTGAAATATGGTCTGGCCTGGCAGTATCAGGCCAGCTAGATATAGGAGGCTAGGTAAGCATTAATAATTCTAATTCCAAGTCCTATTTTCCAAATGAGATTAAGCGTCCTTACAGTATGTTAGTGTGTTTTCTCATTGTGTACCTATCAGACTTTGGATACCAAGAGAGATTTACTTAAAGTTTCAGAATCTGCTTTGTATCTTTCTTTCAACTTGTTATGGTTGTTTAGCATGACAGATTCCATTTACATTTTGGTATATGGACAAGATCATTTGTTTGGGCGGAAACAAAACACATAGAGGCAACAAACACATGCTGAAATCTAGAAAAATGAGAGTCCAAAAAGAGGTATGAGAGCTACATAGTCAACATGACACGCAAGAGAAATGAAGATTCTTTTATGACTAAACTGTCTGAAATCAAAATGATCGAATTTGTTTTACTAGTTAATATGAGTTTACAAATAACCAAATTCACACATATGTTGAATATCAATCACGTCAGCAGTATTTAAAATATAAATAATAGACAAAGTCAAACTTAAAAGAGATTCAATCAAGAGCCAGATTTCACATCCAATCCAGCTGTCCATCTGACTATCTTACCAAGAACCCTGGTGCTACCCCACTTCTTGCTTAGATATGCAGTGGCAGATCAGCTGTATCTGTTTATATGCACATATGTGTATGTATATAAATATGTGTGACTGTGTGTATGTAGATAGGTATATGTATGTGTGTGTATATATATGAATATAATGTCTTCTATTTTTATATATGCTTTCTTGAAATGGAAATCTGTTATTACACATTTTGACTCCTCCCTGACATTCTACTGGACACATGACAATGTTTTTTCCTTTTCTGTCTTTAATATCTATTTCATTTTTTTTTCTTATTTTTGCATTTAAGTCTTAAATACATTAAAAAATGATTAACTTCCTTTTCAAATTATGTGTGTATATATCTTCAGAAAGAAATTATACATAACAGAAATTCACTGTTTCTTATGCAGTTTTCTTTCAGGTTCTTTTATAATGAAATTTATATGTTTTTTGAATATTAAGTTCACAATAAAAGCTAATAAAAAACCAAAAAATATATAAATAATATAAATAATCATATGATAAGTAGGTTTTGTACCTTAGGCAGAGATCACCAAATGTCACATGGTAATGAGTGGGATGAGAAGTGTGGTTCATGAACCACATGGTTCATGAACATTAAGGGGTACTAGATTAAGGGCATTCCCCAAGGATGTCCCTTGGGGGTAGAAAAGAGAGGAACTCACTTCAACTTATCCTAAAGGAGATTCCTATTTTGAACCCTATATCTTTGCTAACTAGGTGCCACAATTTTTCTTTTCTGATCAAGAACTCAAGTACTGTCAGAGCCTTCTAAATCATGTGCCCTGGCACAAATTCCCCATCACCCCACCCTTGTAATGTCTCTGTAAACCAAATTTATGCGGTCTCTAAAAGCTGTCTGCTTTTCAAATGTTATTGGGAATGCCTTTCCTAAGTAAGCCCCCACATACCTCCAAAAGACAAAATGAAAAGTGCTATGTAATGAAAAATACAAATAACAGTCTGGGGTTAAAAAGATAAAAATGTCTTTTTTTGGAAAATGTTTAATATGACTAGTTTTCCAGCCTTTTAATTACCTAAGCTTCTTCCTTTGCTTTTCATTTCTCTTCCTTGTGATCCTTTTATTGTTTATTCATCATTAACACATCAATCATGGCTGCACCTCTGACACATACTGTGTGACCCTACATGAGCCATTTCAGCTCTCACTGATCACTGAGCTACTTGGGTAACTCACTAACACTGCAAGTTGCCAAGAAGGAATTGGCCTGAATTGGAAGAGGGAATTTCCTCCTCCCAGAGTTCTGTACATGTAGGAAATCACAGGCCAAGCCTTTTTAATGCACCACACTGCAGTGAAAGCTTGAAAAGGAAGATAGTATGTGTGTGTGGGGGGGGAACACCCAGAGTCTCAGACATTTTCTTTCCACAATAATTTCTGAGTACCCACCATAGGCTAAATACTACAGGAAAGGAAGGAAGTAGAACATCTGGGCATTCAAAGAGTTTATACTCAGTTGGAGAAAGGCATAAATACAAAGCTTCGAATTTAATTAAACATTTATTAAAGCCCTTCTTCATAATTGAGCTAGGGGCAGGGCAGACAAAGATCAAAAGAAATAGTTTTTGCTCTTAAGGAACTTGAGTTCCAGTAAGGGGGAGAGGGGAATGGGAAATAGCTTATGCACCAATGATTAAATGCAAATATATGTAAATAAATACAAAATGGGGGAGAAGTAGGTGGAACACCAACTGCTGTAGAAATCAGACCTTTTGTAGGAGGTAGTAGGCCTTGAAATGAGATAGGGGCACCAAGAGACAGAGCTGAGGAAGAATATTCTATGCCTGTGGGCTATTCTGTACAGAGATATGTAGAAAGGAGATGGATGTCATTTACAGAAAATTTCAAACAGGCCAATTTGACTGGAATATAGAATGCGTGAGGGCTATTTGAATGTGAAATCATCCTAGAAAGATAAATTGGAGCCAGATTTAGAAAGGCTTTAAATGCCAAGCAAAAGAGTTTTTATTTTATCCTGGAAATAGTAGGGAGCCAACAAAACTTCTTGAGAGAGAGATGTGACCCAGACCTGGACTTTAAAAGTATCCTTTTGGCAGGCTAGGATGGATATGGGGAACATAAAGGACCGGCAATATCATCACCAGGTAGGACGTTATTGAAGTGGTCAGAGTAAAAGGTGACTTGGGATCTGAAGTAGGGTGGTTATGTGAATAGGGAAAAGAGGAAAGATGTGAGAAATGTAGATGTAGATTCCACAAGCCTTGGAAGCTAATTAGATATGGGGAGGGGGAAATCTAAGGGAGAGGGAAAAGAAGTTGGATGAATTCTAGGCTGCCCACTGGAAGAATGGTGGTGCCCTCCACAGGATTGGCAAGTGGAGATGAGTTCCAGATTAGACATAACAAGTTGGAGATGCCTAAGGAACTTCTGGGGGAGCTGTCCAATAGCTAATCGGAGATGTGGGAGTGGGGCTCAGGAGAGAGATAAATGTTTCATGAATCGCCAATCCCTAGATTAACTAGATGTCTTTATTGAGCTAACTGGTGTTTGTTGTGTAAACAAAGCCATAAATTTATAGACTGCATAGTGCTGGCACCTTTCTTAGAACAATATAACTGGCCAAAGGAGGCAGCTGATTGATTCAGCACTGAGGTTGGGGTGGGGCTAGGGGGAGGGTGCGTTAAACAATAGAAAAAAAAAATACAGTTAGGCTGTGAATGTGGGGATTGCTACAGGCCGGGATAGTTAATAGCATTACTAGGGATTTGTAAGAGATCTGAATACATGTTAGCAGTTGCTGGATTTAATTAGTTTGGCCCAATTGCTTGCCTTTTAGAAGGCACTTTATTTGCACAATGAGAGCTGGACACCCATGAGCTTCTGGGGATTTGGAAAGGCCTCATTATATTATGTGAGTTTCCTGAAGAGAGAATACCCAGTAAGAGAATATCTTGAGGGAGAGAGATGGAGCAAAAGGGAAGGAAGAAGGCAAGAGGACAAGAGGAGTTTGATGATTAAAAAGGGTTGAGACATATTTTCTGGGTAATTTAATTATTTTATTAATAAGCTCAGCACATTATTAATAAAAGAATTGTCATTTGGCCATCGGTCTCTTAGATCAGAGACAGTCATGGTGGTAGGCTCAGAGCTTCTAAGTTCTTTTGAACTTCCTTTTGGAAGCGGAGTAGCAAGCAACTCTAATTGGTTAACACAAGATGAAGTGAGATGTATTAAAATAAGGGGCTAAGAGTGATATCATGTTATCCTGGGATAGAGAGTCTTCTCTCTATACTCATTCTCCTAGCACCAAATTTGGTGAAATATCTATATTAGGTGTTCACTCTTAGGTTGAGAGAGGAAGACCTTCCACTACCTTCTAGTAAACTACGAGCTCTTTGAAGGCAAGGGCTATGTCTTGTATTAACCTTATATTTTCTCCAGAATCTACATCAGTTCTCTCTACACAGTAGGTATTTAGAAAATATTTGTTTTCTTGAATAAATTAGAATTAGTGAGAGGAATAATTTTATTAAAATAATATTTTATTGTTTTGGAGATCTTTGTGTCACCTTATTGTTGCAACTATTTTATATTAAACTTTGGCAAGAAATGGTAATAATAAAGGCAGTAATCACCTTTGCCCCTTTTTTCCATGTCACATTTTTGGAACTGATGGATCAGTTGAATAGGTCCTGTTGAAACTGCTGCCTTTGTTCATAGTGTTTTCTCATATTTCCCAGTTTTGATTTGATCTTGATTTTGGTCTTTGCCCTAACTAGTCCGTAGTCAGACCATACTTAAACAGTTGATGCTGATATGACAAACATTAGCAACCGGTGGTTTTCCTGGCTGAAAGAGCTCAGAAATTTCCTTAGCCAGTAAACAATTGATCTCCTTGTCAAGCAGAGAGAGATGGCAGCCAAGGGCAATGTTGGTTTAGAATACAAACTATTCCTTAGATTCTTACATGCAATGATAGATAAAGTGAAAAACAATGGAAGCAAAAATAAGTCTACAGAAATCTCAGTATGCAGATGGCAGAGCCTTATCATACCAAGAGAGTTCACAAAAGAAACTGGGAAAGAGAGAGAAAATAAAAGGAAAAGAAAGCAGGTTTGTCAATATTTCTACACCAATTTATTTTCTTCATCACTGACATAGTAATCACCATATTCAGCCCAAATACTTCAAGATAGTAGTGAAAATAGCTATCACGAGAAAGAAATAGGGAAAAATAGCTAGACTGGACCAAGTACTTCCAAAAGAAATATCTGCTGGAGGAGATAAGGTTTTTGAAAACATTGGAGGCTTGGAGAAGATATTCAAAGTATGGAGAAAAAAATGAGGGAAACAAAATTATAAGGATCACATAATTATTGACTCAGGTCTGCTTTCTCATCTCTAGAAAATCTATGAAAACGTGCTACACACATATCAAAGGTATTCTTGGAGAAACGGTGAGAAGTGAGTAGGAGAAGGCTTTTATCATCAAGCAATTCTGTATAGCAAACCACACGTTTCTAGTCATACAGTTGCTTGAAAGAATCAGAGAAAGCAAAACTGCACTGTATCAGTTATTTGTCGATTACAAAAAAGATATTTTACTTGGCACTTGACTCCAAAAAGGAGAGATACCATACCGGTATTAACACTATGGTTTTGGAACTCACTTATCTACTCTAAGTATCTCTTACCGACAGGTAGGTTATTTACTCATTGACTCGGGCAACAGATGATTCATGTGTGTCCGCCGTGGACATAGCATTCTGCTAAAGGTTATGGGGGCTCTGCCATCTTAACTAGTCACCTTACTATGCATATTTACACAAAGGTTTAGTGGTCATTTTTATTTTGTCAAAGGGTAAAAAAGGAGAAGAGAGATTTTCATTAAAAAAGACTTTTCTTAAAAGTATGAATTGTTACTCATATTTAGGGAGATAGTACCATGAAGCACTGGTGGAGGTGCTGCTAGTATCAGATCTGTAGAGGCCAGGGAAACATCCAGAAACAAAAGTACACCAAAGGAATATATTACCATGTGGGGCTTAATATATGGAATGTTGGACTGACCCTCTGCATGACTGCCTGGTTTTAGCTGCCTTACCCTTCATCAAACCACTTGGTCATTTCTCTGCTTTTCAGCTGACCATGGGTTTTGTTCAGTAGCTTTGAAATGAATAAGACCAAATCTCATCAGCCCAGGCTCACAAATAATAGAGATGATAGAGAATTATCATTAATGCTTTTTCCTGATCCTTCAATATGTTTTTCAGGTTAATGAACAGGTTTATTGAGTTCAATTATTTCTGATTCTTCTTTGTCTAGTTTGTTCCATTTGTCTAGTTTTTTAAAATACAATTTTTATTTATTAAGCTTTCACGGCTCTCTGTCACTTGTGAGGTCAGATACCAAACCCTTTCTTTGGCATTCAAAACCCTTCATAACCTACTGTCCTCCTACCTTTCCAGTTTTCTCATACTTACTTCCCAACAATATAGACAACTCTGATACTGGCCTTTTTCCTGTTCTACAAACAAGACATTCCATTTCTCTGCACAGAGAATTTTTCTGTCTGTCTCCTGTGACTGGGGTACTCTCCCTCCTCATCTCTACCTCCTGGTTTCCCACAAGTCCCAACTAAAATTCCATTTTCTATAGGAAGCTTTCCCTAACTCTTCTTATTTCTAGTGCCCCTTTCCCTATTTTAGGTATTTCCTATTTATCCTGTACATAGCTTGTTTGTATGTATTTGTTGTTTCTCTCATTACATTGTGAGCTCCTTGAGGGTAGGGACCATTTTTTGGCCACTTTCTGTGTCCCTAGTGCCTAGAACATATAGGTACTTAATAAATGTTTATTGTCTGTCATAGCTCTATGACATAGAGCCCAACATAATTAGATGGCCTTTTATTTTGATTTGATTTTGGAAGGCATCAGGACCATATTTTTCCAGTAATTACTCTCATAGATTTATGTGTGACCAAATGCCAATACAATTCTCACCTCCCAGGTGGTATCAATCAACATCCAAGATACTGAAATGAATAATTCCAATGAAATCTTGTAATCTCCAAGTTTACACTTGTCCAGGGCTTATTTTCCAAGGCAAATTCTAGAAATCTTGAAGGCCAGACATTTATTTGATGACTATAAGGAACCAATTGACTGAGCTTTGATAAAACTTGTGGTCTTTTGGTATGCCTAGTTTAATTTTCCCTTCCTAGGTAAAATCAAAGGGGTCAAGGCTGAACAAAAGTGGCACAGTTCTCAGGAAATGAAAATGGATCAACTGTTTGCCTCCTTCATAAAGGAATTTGTTGGGTGGTAGCCAAAAGTAGGCTTAGTCTTCCAGTTGAAATGGGAATTTTGAAGGAAATTAGATATAGGGGATTAGTCTGTGGTACCTGAAGACATGAGACTCCAGAGCTAGCTGTAGTAGTAAAGAGAGAGAGAGAGAGAGAGAGAGAGAGAGAGAGAGAGAGAGAGAGAGAGAGAAAGAGAGAGAGAAAGTATTTAGCACCCAAGTGCATTTATGCCATGAATGAGTAGCCACTTTACTTTAAACTTTACAACCAGAGAGAATGGACAAAAGGAAATGGCCTATAGGGAATTAGTAATGGAGCTAATGAAAAGAAGGCAAAGAAACTATTTAATGCTTAGCCACGCCTTGGTTTTCCTGCCTATGCTTCTGTTATCAGTCTCAAATCAGAGGTTACTACCTGCCCACACTATAGAAAGACAATGGTGTCTCAGGAAAAATGGTTCACTTAAAATCCCTAGATTCTTGTCTCGGCTGCTGCAGTGTCTAGAAATGTACACTAGGTTGTTTTCATTCCCTCCCATGTACATCAAGTATTTCTGACTCCACTGGAGTAGATGGCGAAGATGGCTCAACTATTTTATGCCCTAAGAGATAGTTTCTTGAAATGTTGCAATGAAAAGAATTCATTCTCTGGTAGTGGAGCTTCCAATGTTGACCCTCTCCAAAGAATATCATTTTGGGAAGGGCCCTCAGGAACCGTGTAAACCAACCTGAATCAGAATCCCCTCTTCAGTATACTTGATATATGGTAATGTAGCCTCTATTTGTTGACTTTCAGGAACAGAGAACTTACTACCTGCAATGGCAGCCCATTCCCCTGTGGTGCAGTTCTAATGATTAGAATGTTTGATCTCATCCAGAATCTAAATTTTCCTTTCTGTAAAATCTACCCATTGCCTCTATCAGATGCCGGGGGGTTGAGAACAAATCGAAGCCCTCTTCAATGTGACTACCCTTTGGACCCTTGGGCACAGCTCTCAACTTGTCCTTACATTTTCTCTTCTTCAGGCCCTTGAGAGGATCCTCATGTGGACTCAAGTTCCTTTGCTATCCTGGTTCTCCTCTGGATGTGCTAACATTTCTGTGTTCAAAATCTTGCTAGTTTGGTAGGACTTATCAGAGTTGCACTTCCCTGGATTAACCTTGGGTCACCTCCATGCTGTGTTGAGGCACAGGAGGGGGGCCTTAGTATAAAGTTCCCCCCTCACTGGAGGGGGAAATATGAATAATTCTCACAGAGATGAAAGGCAACCAGGGGATGAACAGTTCAATTCTTAGCCTTCCTGCTGTAGAATGAGTTGGTACACAGTCACTTAAGAAAGACTCGGGGCTGAAATGAATAGAAGATGTAGAAAGAGGGATACTCAAGTCACTGCAGTAAGTCCACTCCAACCCACTGGTTGGAATAGTTCTAAGGCATAGACTGGTAGAGGCCTCCCTCCATCTCCTTGGTTTCTTTGTCATCCTGTGCAAAACTGAAAGGGTGGACAAAGAGGCCACATAGCTATGGTAGCAGAGATCCAGTGCTCTGGACTGCACATGTGGCATGTGGGGTAAACACTAGCTGCAGAGAGCTATTGCCAGCTCATGTAAATTGCCTAGAGTGGCCCATTTGGGGCAATCTTTTCCTCTTTGGTGTGTGTGTGCGTGTGCATGTGTGCATGTACATGCGAGCATGCATGTGTGTGTACGTGTAAAAGAACTTACATTGAATTGATGTTTTTAATTTAAATCAGAGGTTCTTAAACTGAGTTTTATACACTGCCAAGGGATCTGTGAATAGGTTTTCAGGTACCTTGTCTTAAAAAAACTGATATTTATATTTCAGTATAAATGTTTTCCTTTGTTACCCTATATGTTTTATTGTATTGCTTAAAAAAAAAACCCAACAGCTATTCTGAGTTTATTGACTATTAGTCACAATGGAGGATAAGAATCCCAGTTATAGATGGGCCCCTTCATTTTATTTAGTTCTTTCTTTTTCCCTACTTTCCTCCTGGTATAATAGCTACCAGAAGGTGGTAGTTAGTAAGTATAAGAAAAAGTGGGAAAAGAAAAGTGAAGTTGTGTGCCAAGAGTACTGGCAAGTCAGAATATTTAGATTTGAATCCTTGATCCAATATTCACAAGGCATTGGAAATTTCCCTCTGTACCACTTTTGTGCCTCAGTTTCTCCATCAAAAAAAGGATTCTGTTAGATCAGTTAACCTGTAAGGCCCCTTCTAAATTTAATGGTGTGGTTTATTATTTTTGGGGTGGGGTAGGACATGAGATTTGGAGCTGTAGTTTTATGGTTTTGTAGGTATAGGGAACATCTAGAATGGAAAAAATTCCTCTATAGAGATCTGTAATTTCTAGTCTTCAGGAGTTGTTGAAGTGATCTGCCCTGGGTGACATGGTCAGGATTTGTCATAGGGAAGATTTGGGCCCAATGCTTCCTGCCTCTTCCTTAGGCTGGTCCACTGGCCTGTTATCCTCTCCACCACACTGCCTTACATAGAACACTTATTCCTGGATTTTTTGACTTAGAGACAAAAGACTGGGCTTAAGTCCAGGAAGCTCCCCATAACAGCTGTGTGATCTTGGATAAGTCAAGTCACCTGCTTGAACCTTGGAAAAATGAGGATAACAATCTGTCCACTGTCTTGTTTCATGGATTCAAATGAAAGAGCTTTGTTGCTCCTTCAAAGCCTGACCAGTATAATAATTCCCTCCAGTAATAATCAAAGTCCAGAATCTTAGAGAAGCTAATTTAAGGGCCTTGCCCAGTTTCACATGGCTAGTAATAGCTCAGATTTAGAAAGCACTTGAGAGTTCCCTAAAACATATGACAAAAGTGATTTCATTGTGTCATGTAAACCCAGGGGTCCCTGACTTATAGTCGAACTATCCATTATACTGTGCTGCCAGCTACATAACCTGATAAAAAGAGATAATCCTTCGAAATAATTCTATTGCCTATTGTATTGCAAGAATTGCTTTCTAAGGTAACCAAGAACAAACTTATTGGGATTCTCCTCAATACTCTCTATGCTATTAATATTAGAGCTTCTATAGAAACCTCTCCTACTTATGTGCTCAGATTGCCCCCAGGCCTTTCCCTTGCTGACTCCTGTACTTATTCTGGTCTTCCCCCTACTTCCACCAGCAGCTGTTACTCTTGTATAGGTTGACCCCTTTGGCCAGACTAGGTCAAACTCCAGCTCAGGTTAAACTTGGGTACCGAGTTATACTGATGAGGGTTGTGAAAATTCCGTACCAGAGGAAGTTGCACTCTTTCAAAGGTTCCATGTTGCTCATTTCATTGTAGTAGTGTTCCTGGAACTATAGTCTGTTCTGTGATATTAGCTAAAATTGAGCAAGTTTGCCTACTCAGCATAGTGGCCAGATAGTCACTGCGACAGGGGAGTCAAGGTCTTTCCTGCTTGGAAAGAAATGCTTTGATTGAGATGTGAGATTTCACCCTTCATGATAAGAAACCCTCAGGGCAGAACAATAGAGCAGGAGTGCTCATTAAACTTAAGACATTAAAATTAGGACAGTCATGGAAATGGAGGTAGATGATTTTTTTCAAAGTAGCCGCTAGAAGGATGTCCTGCTGCCAAGTCGATGCAGTGGCATTTTATCTGTTACTGGAAACGGTCTTAGCAAAGTGGTATCTTTTAATGGTGGCTATCACAAAACTACCAAATCAGAGCATTTCTTTTTGTGGTTTAGTCTCTTAAGGGACTTAACCATGACTTCAATAACTTTGCTGGCAATTATAGGATTCTGCCACAATGTGGCAATGGATAATTACACTTTCAATGAATTGAAATTGGAGAATTTCATTGTGGCACGGTGGAAGGGGTGCTACATTTTGAGTTGGATGACTTGGGTTTGAAGGAGGGAGAACTGCATGATCTCTAATGTTCTCTCCAGCTCCAGATCATATCATTTAAGCCTAATCCTCTCATTTCATAGAAGACGTTTGAAATGAAGGCACAAAAAGAAGTCACAACTGACTAGCATAGGCTTTTTAGGAACAGATCATGACAAAATAACCTCCTTTTCTTAAAGGTTGAAGAAAGGTGTTCTTATTTTATCCTATTTTACCTAGTTTTATTATTTAACTGGAGCAGCTAGGTGGCACCATAGTGCATAGAAAACTGGGCCTAGAATCAGGAAGAGTCATCTTCATGAGTCTCAGATACTTATTAGCTGCTGTGATGCTGGGCAAGTCACTTCACCCTGTTTGCCTCAGTTTCCTTATCTGTGAAATGAGCAGGAGAAGAAAATGGCAAACCACTCCAGTATCTTTGACCAAAAAAACCCAAATGGGGTCACAAAAAATTGGATATGACTGAAAAATGACTAACCAACAACAAATGATATAACTAACCACTTCAGTAGCAACACACCAGTGCAGATTGCTACACTGATTTCACAGAAATCTTTTCCCCTTTCTAAGTCAGTTGTAAGATGATCCTTTGAGGGTCATCATCAGAGTGCAGCCCAGTTTTTTCTCCTCTCCTACTGCTAAAGTTCACACCATAGACTAAGAGTCTATGATTCTGGGGCCACCAGAGATGGATTCTAAAATATAGAAAAGATTTCACAATTCTCAATTTTAATAATAAGAAAGAATGTCCTCCTGCTGGGTGGTCAAGTTTAGGAACCTATCACTTGGTCTTCAAGTTTTTGGTAAATAGCACCAAAAGACAGCTACTATGTATGCCACATGAAATAATTGACCAACTATATTTCCTGAGTATTCCTTAGGTGGCAAAGAAGTTTCCTTCATTAAAAAAAATAGTCCACACAATGGGAATATCTTGTCAGAGATATCTTGCTTAGCTCCTTACCTTTGTAGCTAGCATTAAATTTGATTCATCAACATTCTTATCAATGATTCCTAAAATCTCTAATAGTTATTTTTATTATTTTTTTTTAAAAAAAACTGTATTTCAAGCTAGAATGGAATTCATGGAAATGTTTCACTTTGAGGTTGTCGAAGAGATAGGAATAATGAACATTTTAAATGAATAAAAGCAATTGCCACTCCTGGAATTCTGGAATTACTAAAACAATCTAATAATGGGGTCTTATTTGGTGCATTACTCAAATGGTAAATAGATCACACACTGTAACTGGCAACAATGAATCTCAGGGTTGATTTTTGATGGGCAGAGGGGAAAGTCTGTTTATCCTGTTCGTATTTTTTAAAATATTGAATTTTCAATTATAAAAAGGTCTACAAAACCTCAGAGCTAGAAGAGACCTTCTACACAGAGATTATTTTCAGGTAAATTTCCATATAATCACGCCTTTCCTACCTGGTGCTGGTGAAGTTAATTTATTAAACCCATAGGTTAGACTTTGTTTATCCTTGTCAAATTTTAACCCCTTAGATTCAGTCCAGTTTTTTAGCCTCCCCTGATCCCATGGATCCAACTCTGGCATCCAGTGTACTAGCTATCACTCCTCATTTAATGTATTCTGCAAAGTTGATAATATGCCATCTATACCTTTAGCTAAACTGTTAGCTAAATAGTAAAAACTATTTTTAGAAAGGCAAGTAGCACAGCATCAAGCATAGATCATTGGGAAATATCACTAGAGACTTTTTTTCAAGTTGATATCTAGCCATTAACATCTTTCTCTTTGGATCTGACAATTTAATCTTTAGCAAGGAAGGAAGAGGAGAGAGGAAAAAAGAGGGAGGGAGAAAAGGAGAAGGAAGAAGAGGAGATGGGAGGAAAGAAGGCAGGGAACAAGGGAGGAAAGCAGGGAGGGAAGAACAGAGAGATGGAGGAAGGGAGGGAGGGAGTACACAAGCATATATATTAAGTACATACAATATGTTAGGCACCATGCTAAGTGTTTACAGATATCCCATTTGATCCTTCCAACAATCTTGGGAGATAGATGTTTTATGTTCCCCATTTACAGATGAGGAAACTGAGATCAAAAGCATTAAAATGATTTGCCTAGGGTCACCTATCCAGGAAGTAACTGAAGCTAGATTTAAAATCAGGTCTTCCTGACTTCAGATCCAGAGCTCCATCCGTATATGATTTTCTAACCTTCATTTTATACTAAAAAAAAAAGAGGGTTAGTGGGGGGGATGATAAACTTTGTCAAGAGCTTTATTAAAATCCGATTAAGCTTTATGTGCAATTTTTCTGTTATCTACAATTGATCATTACCCTTACAATGTACAATCTGCAATTGTTCTATAAGTCTTCTGACCCTGTCAAAATAGTGTGGTTTTTTGGAAGTTTATAAAGAGAGCTTTAAAGTCAGAAAAACCTGGGCTCTGACATCTCCTGGTTTTATAATCTTGGATAAGTCACTTCACCACTGCAGGGAATTCTCTGTGGCTAGTAATTTTTGAGAATATGCTGACCTCTTTTGGTAAAGGATGTTTCCACACTCTGAGCATTCCCTATACCAATGAAATCAGTAGCTCATGTCCCTATCCCTATGCTGGATTTACTTGTTCTTGTCACAGATATAAAGACATGGGGACAGAGAAAATAAAACTAGTTGAATTGGTGAGTCTCAACTAGTAGCCATCCCTGCCTTAATAAAACCATGCTGGCCCTTTGTGATCATTGGTTTTATTTTCTAGTTGTTCAGTAATTTTCCCTTTAATATTATATTCTATAATTTTGCCAGGCCTAGAAGTCAAACTCAGTGGCCTCTGGCTTTCATATTCAATTTACCATGTGAAGTTTTGATTATGTACATTTTGAGGAGACTGAATTTATTGCTTAACTATCTCTCAAAGGGTTTCTTATTTTATCACTAAATCAAATTTTGATAATCCACTTATTCTAGACTATTGATTGAAATCAAACTTTCTAATAACTTCGTAATAGTATTCTGGCATTCAGAAGACATTACCAAAATGTCCATGAGTTGGTGACATTTTCTCTGTCCTTGGGTTTATTTTTTTTAAGTTCTTTGGACTTCATTATGAGAAATTTCTGGATTTTAGTGAGAAGAACTGGGTTTGTATTCTTGGTCTGCTATTTATAAGCTGTTGCTATTGGATTTGTGCCTTTTTTTGGTAAGGCAACTAGGGTTAAGTCACTTGCCCAGGGTCACACATAGCTTTATTAAGTATTAATAAGTATTAAGTGTCTGAGGCTGCATTTGAACTCGGGGTCCTCTTGACTTCAGGAGCAGTACTCTATCCACTGCGCCACCTAGCTGTACCAGATATGTGAAGTCTTTGAGCCTCAGTTTCCTCTACTATGAAATGTGCTGAATGATCTCTAAGGTCCCTCCCAGTTCTACAACATGAAACCATGAAATGTTATGATGACATTAAAGATTTTTCTCCTTTCTAGAAATACCCTTCTCTGTAAAGTCAAGGTGTTCAAGAAATAGCAGATCTGCTTGGGCAGATGGTGGCTTGGGCAGAGTTGAGAGCCAAGTTGAAAGACTTCCTCAGTAACGTTTGGGTGAAATCTCAGACCGGGGAGGGTAATGATCAAAAGGGCAGACCATAAAGAGGGGAGGGTATCAGGGAATAAGTAGAGAGGCATTGGCCTTGGCAGGGAGAAGGAAAAAACTTAAAGTGGAAAAGAAGAGGGAACTCATAACATATGACCTCCATTTTCTCAGTAAAAGAGAAGAGGCTGTCCTTTGCTAGATAGGAGGAGAGAGGGAATTATTTAAGTGGTTTGAAGAAAAGGTTTGGCACAGATGGCAAGGGGAATGCTGTGCGAAGTCAATCAGGGAAAAGCAGCTAGGGCCCAGTTTGGATGTGATGGCACACATGTTGTAGGCCCATCTGACTTGTGTCTGTGATTTCCTCCAGGAGCATTCCAAAGTTTGTGGATAGGAACAGAGGTGGTAGATGGTGGGGCTAATCCCTGGTTGGGATTTGAAACCGAGTAAGTGGGGCCAAGACAAGAGGCCAAGGGACTCGAGGGAAGAGGACGGTATAAAACTCAAATTGTTCATTTTCTTGTCAAGATTTTGAAGGGAATAAAGTAAAGCCGCAGAGGTGAGAGGAACAGTCTGGGAAAGCAGGCCAGAGGAGTTGCCCAGAGATCATTGTGAGGACAAAAAAGAAATGAGCTTGAGTGAGCCATAGGCTGAAATGGATAAAAGTTAGGGTCAGATAAAGGAATCTCTGAATTGTGGAGGCAGAACATATTTGGGTGATGATGACATCACCACAAAAGACAGCTTGTGTGATGGCATCTGATGCACAGGATGAGGGGAAATTCTGCAGAGAACTCATCAACTTTCCTAGAGAAGTTTGGAGGGAGGCTGGCTAGAGGGTTGGCCTGGAAGTCAAGAACGGTTTACTTCCTGGCTCTGATACAAACCATGTGACCACTGGAAAACCACTTCATCTCTCAGTACCCCAGGCAGCACTCTTTCAAACAGAATTAGAATTAATAAATGGTACTGATACCTAAACCAGGTAGGTTGAAAAGAGAGAAAGAAAATTAGAGACCAATCTCCCTAATGAATATTGATGCTAAAATCTTAAATAAGATATTAGCAAAAAGACTACAGAAAATCATCCCCAGGATAATACACCATGATTAAGTAGGATTTATACCAGGAATGCAGGGCTGGTTTAATATTAGGAAAACTATCATTATAACTGGCCATATTAATAACCAATTTAACAAAAACCATATGATCATCTCAATAAATGCAGAAAAAACATTTGATAAATCTAACATCCATTCCTATTAAAAACACTTAAGAGTACAGAAATAAATGGACTTTTCCTTAAAATAATCAGCAGCATCTATTTAAAACCATCAGTGAGCATCATATGTAATGGGGACAAACTGCAACCATTCCCAATAAGATCTGGAGTGAAACAAGGTTGCCCACTATCACCATTACTATCCAATATTGTATTAGAAATGCTAGCTTTGGCAATAAGAGATGAGACAAATATTAAAAGAATTAGAGTAGGTAATGAGGAAACCAAATTATCACTCTTTGCAGATGATATGATGGTATACTTAGAGAACCCCAGAGATTCTACTAAAAAACTATTAGAAATAATCCACACCTTTAGCAAAGTTGCAGGATACAAAATAAACCCACATCACTAACAAAGTCCAACAGTCAGAGTTACAAAGAGAAATTCCATTTAAAGTAACTACTGATAGTATAAAATATTTAGGAATCTATCTGCCAGGGAAAATCAGAAACTTTATGAGCAGAACTACAAAACACTTTCCACACAAATTAAGTCTGATCTAACCAATTGGAAAAATAGTAAATGCTCTTGGATAGGGCGAGCAAATATCATAAAGATGACAATACTACCTAAACTAATCTATTTATTTAGCGCTATACCAATCAGAGTCCCAAAAAACTATTTTAATGACCTAGAAAAAATAACAACAAAATTCATATGGAAAAACAAAAGGTCAAGAATTTCAAGGGAATTAATTTTAAAAAATCAAATGAAGGTGGCCTAGCTGTACCAGATCTAAAATTATATTATAAAGCAGTAGTTACCAAAACCATTTGGTATTAGCTAAGAAATCAGTGGAATAGGTTAGGTTCAAAGGACAAAACAGTCAATAACTTTAATACTCTAGTGTTTGACAAACCCCAAACCCCAGCTTCAGGGATAAGAACTCACTGTTTGACAAAAATTGCTGGGAAAATTGGAAACTAATATGGCAGAAACTAGGCATTGACCCACAATTAACACCGTACACCAAGATAAAGTCAAAATGGGTTCATGACCTAGTCATAAAGAATGAGATTATAAATAAATTAGAGGAACACAGGATAGTTTACCTCTCAGACTTGTGGAAGAGGAAGGAATTTATGACCAAAGAAGCACTAGAGATCATTACTGATCACAAAATAGAAAATTTTGATTATATCAAATTGAAAATTTTTGTACAAACAAAGCTAATACAGACAAGATTAGAAGGGAAGTAATAAACTGGGAAAACATTTTTACAGTCAAAGGTTCTGATATAGGCCTCATTTCCAAAATATAAGATAATTGACTCTAATTTATAAGAAATCAAGCCATTCTCCAATTGATAAATGGTTAAAGGATATGAATGGACAATTCTCAGCTGAAGAAATTGAAACTATTTCTAGCCATATGAAAAGATGCTCCAAGTCATTATTAATCAGAGAAATGCAAATTAAAATACTCTGAGATACCACTACACACCTGTCAGATTGGTTACAATGACAGGGAAAGATACTGCAGAATGTTGGAGGGGATGTGGCAAAACTGGGACACTGATTCATTGTTGGTGGAATTGTGAATACATCCAATCATTCTGGAGAGCGATTTGGAACTACGTCCAAAAAGTTATCAAACTGTGCATACCCTTTGATCCAGCAGTGTTACTACTGGGCTTATATCCCAAAGAGATATTAAAGAAGGGAAAGGGACCTGTATGTGCCAAAATGTTTGTGGCAGCCCTGTTTGTAGTGGCCAGAAATTGAACACTGAATGGATGCCCATCAACTGGAGAATGGCTGAATAAATTGTGGTATATGAATATTATGGAATATGATTGTTCTGTAAGAAATGACCAACAGGATGATTTCAGAGAGGCCTGGAGAGACTTACATGAACTGATGCTGAGTGAAACGAGTAGGGCCAGGAGATTATATATTTCAACAACAATACTATATGATGATCAATTCTGATGGACCTGGCCATCCTCAGCAATGAGATGAACCAAATCAGTTCCAATGAAGCAGGAATGAACTGAACCAGCTACGCCCAGAGAAAGAACTCTGGGAGATGACTAAGAACCATTACATTGAATTCCCAATCCCTCTATTTTTGTCTGCCTGCATTTTTGATTTCCTTCACAGGCTAATTGTACACTATTTCAGCGTCCGATTCTTTTTGTACAGCAAAATAACTGTTTGGACATGTATACATATATTGTATTTGACTTACACTTTAACATATTTAACATGTATTGGTCAACCTGCCATCTGGGGAAGGGCGTGGGGGGAAGGAGGGGAAAAATTGGAACAAAAGGTTTGGCAATTGTCAATGCTATAAAATTACTCATGCAGATAACTTCTAAATAAAAAGCTATACTTAAAAACAAAAGAATTAATAAGTGGCTAATCTGTATCAGTAGTAAGAAGTTTCCACACTAGAATTTTCTTACACCAGTGAAATCGTAGGTCTGAATCTTACAGAGATCAGTATCTGTGGAAGTGGAGACATACTTTAAGTGAAAGGTGGCCATAGGAGAGGATGGCAAAATATTATGAAAAGTAGTGGAGGCTAAAGCAGATGTCCTTAGCTTGGGGATCATGAATTTATGTATTTATTCTTTTTCAATTTTTGATACCTGCATTTCAGTATAATTGGTTTCTTTATAATCCCATATATTTTAACCATTTAAAAACATGTTTCGGAAAAAGAGTCTCAGCTTCATCAGACTTTCCTGGAAAGCTGGGACACCACAAAAGTGCTAAAGGCTCATGCTAAAGATTCAAGCTAAAGATTCATAGACATCTCAGAAGCCTCTTGTATATTCTCTTCAGGAAAATTCTAGGCAGGAGATGACTAAGTGCAGTGTCCCAATGCATCATGCCAATGACATTGGCTTTGTTTTAATAGACAGAAAATGGGTGGTCACATGTATAGGATGCACTTATTAATTATCTATGTTCCAATATCATACGAACAGCTTATTGAGCAAAGATCAAAATTACAAGAAGCAGTGAGTGAGAAGCAAGGCATAATGGATTGTCAGGAGACACTGGAGTCTGGGAGTGGACTTAGGAACCTCTGTGTTATGTAATGAGGAGCACCTACCAGTACTCTATTTGCTGCCTAGAATATGGAATTCCTGCACTTTCTCCCATCTGTCCTGAAAGATAAAATAGACCCCGGGGTCAACGTCTTAAGAAACTGAAAGTTTAAGAAAGATATTTTCAAGTTGGAGAGATCAGAGTACCTGAGAAATGCTTCAAAAGATCAAGACTGATGCATTCCATTATCACCTCTCCCATGGCCTGGTGACCAGTGAACCAGTTTTATTTTTTCCCTTGGTGGCAGAAAAGGCATCTTTAATTTAAAAAGGAATTATAGTAGACTTTGATATATCAGTCTCATAAGAACTTTTAAACTAAAGTAAAATGGAGCCCTCTAATGATATATTGTTGAGAAAAAGATTGGCATTCAATGTGAATTGTAATTACCACTTTAGGATCCACTATAATAGCCCCAAATCATCAATTGGCCTCATTCTTCGATGCAGAGACTGGAGAGGAAGAACTCTGCAGAAGACATACACGGAAATGTGACCTTCCTACACTCTCTAAATCACACCATCTATTAGGCAGAGTTAGGTCTGGGGTAATGAAGAGCATCCTTATAATCAAGACTCTAGAACAAAAATAAGCAAGTTTGATTTGTAAAGTAGTGAGTTCCTTGTAACTAAGGATATTCAAACAGGGGCTAGATGACCATGTGATACAGATATGACTTCTATTTGGACTGCATGACCTCTAAGATCATCTAAATCCCATGTGAGTTTGTTTCTTCTTTCCCTTGCATAGGCACACAGGTACACCAACAAATCTAGAGATCCTTGAGCTGAAATACACAAATTCTGGATGCAAATTGAGAAAGGCAATCAGGCAGTCAGATATTAGGTCTCCACGACACCAAAGGTCCAAATGTTTTGGACACGTCGGACTATTATTTGATTGTTTAAGTGAAAAATGTTTTTCATTTGAGGCCTAATGCTTTTGGAGGCACAAACTGTTTAGAATAGTTTGATTACAACAAATACTTAATATTTCTATGCAACTTGACATTGACGAAACATCTTCATATGTGTTTTCTCATTTGATTCTTACAACAAAGCTCCTTATTAAGGAAATTGAAACTCGGAGGGCCAAACTGAGTTAATGGCAGATTTGAGATAGGAAGTGGAAATGCCGATCCATCTCACAAAATCACTGAGTCTGGGCATTGGAAGGGACCTCAGAAGTCATTTGGTCTAAACAACCCCCACTAATATATTGCTGGTATTTGGACATCTAGGTTTAGCTAGGGGTCAAATGCCATTTCAGTCACTTATGACCTGTGTGACTGTGGACAAGTCATATCCCTTCACAGGATGTCAGTTTCCACATATCTCTAAAATGACGCTCTTAAACTCCTCTAAGGTCATGTCAAGCTATAAATCTGTCTGATCCTTTGAAAGCTACCAATGGGTTGGGGAAGAGGTTCTGGATGACCCTACTTTACAAGGCATTCCATTCCACTGAGAGGTAACTCACATTATTTTTAGAGCAGAAATCTTTTTTCTACAACTTGCCTTAATTACTTCTAGTGCTGCCCTCTGGAGCCAGACAGAGAAAGGTACACTCTCCTTCACATAGCATTCTTTCATGTACTTGAAATGACTGTCTCATTTCCCTAAGTCTTGTCTTTTTTAAGCTAAATGTCCCCAGATCTTTCAGCATATCCTCAGATGTCCTTCAATGCTCTTACCATAGAAGCAGAATGTTGGACCTGGAGTCAGGAAGACTCTGTGATCCGAAGCAACTCATCTAACCTTTTCTTGCCTAAGTTTTTAATCTACAAATAGTATAGTATATATTATTTGCATAGAGTAATAGTAACTGTCTACCAGGGTAATGAGGATCAAATGAATTGATATTGCTAAAGCACTTTGTAAAACTTCAAGTACTATATAAATGCTAGCTATTATCCTGGTTACCTTCTGTATGCATTCTACTTTTCTTTGCCTCTTTAAAATGAGAGACAATAAGATTGCATTTGGAATTCCTGACTTGTTCAGGATAAAATACAGGGGGACAATCTTATTACCAGAGGAGTATATATGTAATGCTGGAAGGCCCATTATACTCCCTCACTTTACAAATGCAAAAACTAAAACCCAGAGAAGTTAAGGCAGGACTTTTTCCTAGACCCCATGCCTCCTCATGCAGCCCAGAGTAGCTTTAGCATTTTGAACTGCCTTGTCACAATCGACTCTTTTAGCCTCTAGGCCACTAAAAGTCTCCAGATGTTGCTCCTAGGAACTATTTTCTCAACAACATTTGTAATTCCCCATTGTTGTACTAAATCTCATTTTCTAGGAGCTTTCAAAGATGACTAACAATGGTTCAGAAGTTGTGGCTCCCAGTTTTTTCTGTGCCCTGGAATGTAGTTTCTTGGGGCCAAGGCATTTGAATTCATTGAGTCTCTTAAGTGTTTTCTTTGCCACTTCATTATTAGGGAGCGAAAAATTTTTAGAAAAGGAAAAGACAAGAAAGACATTGTAGAAATTGAATAGGAAAAGTAAAGAAAAGGAAGAAAACCAGTTAGCCACAAGGTTACTTACACATGTGCCATTTTGGCTACCATATTCATTATTGACTCATTGAGCTTGCAATATACTAAAACCCCCAGATCTTTTACAAATTGTTATTTAACCACTCCTCTCCCACTTTGTACTTGTTTTTTTTTAATTTTAATTTATTTTTTGTGATATTTTAAGGTCTTCCTCTCTTCCAAATCTCACTAGAGAAGGTCATCATTTGAAGCAGACATGTGTATATCTTTTCTGTAAAAACAATATTTTTATGTAGTTTGTTCAAATCTAGGTAAATTCTATCTGTAGTATTCCTTCATTCTGCCCGTGTAATTCCCTACCAAACGATGAAAACTTCAAGTAGAAGAGTTTTTGTGATCAACTCTTCCTTTCCCAGATTAAGACTAACCATTCCTTTAATGATATACTTAATGTTGAAAGCAGCCATAGATAACAAACCAATATCCGTAATAAACTTAAATGCTCTAAATGTATCAGCATCCAAATTAATAAGCTATGCATTAACCAAAACGCAAGAAGATATAAACAGTAACACAATAGTAACAGCAGACTTCAATGTCCCTCTCTTAGTTTTATATGTTTAATGGAACGATATATAAAAGGGAAAATATGGAATTGAACAAATTGCTGGAGAAACTAGAGCCAAAAGATTTATAGCATCTCTTAAATGAGACTGCAAAAGAATATATGTATTTCCCAGTACCATATGGAACTGCTACAAAAATTGACCACATATCTGGTTACAGAAATATTGCAAACAAATGTCAAAAGACAGAAACAGTAAATACATACTTTATAGGCCACAACACAGTAAAAACAGTTATAGGTTTAGAGATTATAAACAAAAGACACATACTAAAGTAGATACTTAACAATGAAATCTTAAATAATGACTAGGTCAAAGAATAAATCAAAGAAACAATTAATAATTCTATGAAAGAAAATGATAATGATGAAACAGCTTACACAAATTTCTTGGATGCAGATAAAGCAGTTCTTAGGGGAAAATTATATCCCTATAAATATGAATTAACAAAATAGAAAAAAGAGTATTAATGGGCTGGAATATGTATTTTTAAAAAAATTGAAAGCCAAGAAATAAATCTAAACTAAGCATAAGACATATTAACTATTAGAGGAGAAATAGATAAATTGTAAACATAAAAATCCATAGAAATGATAGATAAACATAAAAGCTGTTTCTTTGAAAAGGCTAATAAAATTGATAAACTTTTAGCTAATCTGATTAGAAAGAAGAGGGCATAAATAGAAAATGAGCAAGGTGAAACCACAGCAAAACAAGAAGAAATAAAAAAGAATAATTAGAACACATTATGCATAGCTATATTTTAACAAGACTGAGAACACAAAATAACGTGGAATACTTTCAAATACATAAAATACCCAAACTATCAGAAGACCAGATAGAGATCTTAAATAACCCATTCTCTGAAAAGAAAATAGACTTAGCTGTTAAAAAACTACCAAAGGAAGACCAAAAAAAAAAAAAAAAAAAAACCCTCCTGGTCTGTTGTAGTCACAGAAGCATTCTATCAATTTTTTAAAGAGCAATTAGTACCCATACTTCATAAATTAATCTCAACAACTGAGAACTTAAGCACTTTGCCAAAACTCCTTATGAGAGAAATATAGTTTTAATACCTATACCAGGGGAAGATAAAGCATAGAAGTAAAATTATTGGCTAATATAATTATTGAATATTGAGGCAAAACTTTTCAACAAAATCCTATCACAGAGACCCAAGATTTGCCCAAGAAATCATTTATTATGACCAAGTAATTTACATCAGGAATGCAAGGATGGTTCAGTGTTAGGAAACAATTAACATAATTAATATTATTAATCCAAAAGTCACGTGATTATCTCAATAGATGCAGAATAAGCCTTTAACCAGCCCTAAAAGCAGGAGGACCCAAGTTCAAATCTGACCTCAGACATTTAACACCTCCTATTTGGTGACCTTGGGCAAGTCACTTAACCCTAACTATCTCAAAAAAAAAAAAAAAAAGAAAAGAAAAGAAAAAGAAAAAGAAAAAGCCTTTGACAAAATATGTTTTGTTGTTGCTTCGGTTGTCTCTGACACTCTGTGATTCCATTTGGGGTTGTCTTGGCAAAAATACTAGAGTGGCTTGCCATTTCCTTCTCCGGTTCATTTTACAGAGAGGGAAACTGAGGAAAACAGGGTTAAGTGATTTGCTCAAAATCACATAACTGGTAGCTGTGTGAGGTCATACTTGAATACAGGACAATGAGTCTTCCCAATTCCAAGCCAGTGCTCTAGCTGTGCTGCTGACAAAATATAATCCTACAAATTATAGGCATATAAAGACTATTTTAAATATCATAAAAAGCATATGTCAAAAACCAAAAGCAAGCTATGTAGAATCTTGTCCAATAACTATAGAAATAAAACAAGGATGCTCAGTCTCCCTGTTATTGAATATAGTTTGGAAATGTTAATGACAACAATAAGAGAAAGAAATTAAAGGTATAACGATAGGCAAAGAGGAGATTTACTGATGGTATGATGGTATACTTGGAAAATTCTGGAGAATCAACAAAGATACTAATTGAGACAATAGCTTTACCTGAATTTCAGGCTACAAAACAAACCCTCAAAAATTAACATAATTTCTATTTAATAACAAATGCCAAGAAGTGATAATAGAAAGGGAAATTTCAATCCAAATAATTATAAAATACATAAACTACCTGGTGATTGACATACCAAAGTACACAAAAGACAGAAAATGGTCCTTAAAGAAAGAAATAACATCTTAAATACCTAGAAAAATATCCATTTCTCATGGTTCGGCTTTATCAATATAATGAAAATAAGAACACAATCTATGTTAATTTATACTTTAAATGATATATCAATAAAATCATCAAAGGATACTTTCTAGAACTTGATAAAATTCATTAAAAAAACAAAAAATCTATATTAAGATAAATGATGAAAAGAAGTAGGAATGGGGGAGTAGATAACAACATAGGCATATTAGTCTCCAAAAGAGGGCCACTTTTTTCCTGTGTAAAATGAAATGTCTTTTGACTTGCTACTACGTTATTGACAAAGCAATTGTACTGGCCCAGTCTTCTTAGAATGTAAGATGAAATGGTGAAAGAAAAAAAAAACTTCTTCATACCTCTACTCAATGATACTATGAAGGGGATAGCATCACCCCAGGTGTCCAAACATTGGGAAAAAATGGAATAAAATGTGATATATGACTATAATGCTAACTGATTCGGTTGCATATCATTACAAACATAAAAATAGAAATAAGGATAGAAATTTATGGAATGATATAGAGTACTGGAAGTAGAATCAAAAGAATATCCTACATGCTGATTACAATTGTGGAAATAATGAAAATAACAACCAATACTCTAAAAATGCAAAAATATTACCACGGTGGGTACACATTAACAAATGAAATAATTTTATAAGTCTTTTAAGTCAATTCCTATATTTTTATCAAGCTCTAAATGAAAAAAGCTTATGATTTCAGTCTTTTGATTTTATTTGTATATTTTGAGGTTTGCATTTATTAATTACATTTGAAGGCTTTGATCAAGCTTATGTTGTGTCAGTCTTATGTTTTTTAAAAAAGTATTTAATATGCCAGGCATGGTGGTGAATACTTCTAATCCCAGCTGCTGGGAGGCTGAGGCTGGCAGATCTCTTGGGCTCAGCCCTTCAGATGTCTCTCCAAAATTAGGCACCATTATAATGAGATGGGGGTGGGTGGGAAGGAAGTAAGGGGTGGAAACCAGGCTACCTAAGAAATAGTGGACTCACTCAGGGAGGAAGTGGAGCAGGTTCAAGCTTTCATATTTTCAGTGGTGTGATGGGCCTCTCGAGTGGCCCCTGTACCTTCATCCTGGATGAGATGGGGAGATCCAGACTTTTAAAAAATAATTAAAACAATGTATTTAATAAAACTTAATCATGGCCCATTTCTAAGAGAAGAAAACTGGCTTCTGTTATTTTAGGAATGAAAAAAAGCGTTTAATAAATTCTGTTCACCCCTCTTTAAAAAATTTCGAGGTTGTATTATCTTTTTTTTAAAGACCAGGATTAGCAGATGAGTTGGCTCTCTGCTTCCCACGCTACCTTCCCTCTCTACCCCACTCCTCCATCTCAGGCTCTTACTCCTCTGTGTATGTCTGTAGCTGACTGCTACTGGCTTTTCTTTTGTGTCTCTTTCCCAATGCTTTTCTGCCTCTGGGCTTCTCATTTTTTCTTGGTTCTCTCCTCCCCTTCTCCTATTTTCTCTCCCTCCTTTCTTTTAGTCTCTCAGCGTCAGCTAGTCATAATATAGAGCAGATTGCAGATTACGTGTATGTGTGTTGTCATGTATTGTATTTATCAAGTAAAGGTTCATAAAGACTATTAATTTTAGAAGTGAAGGAGTGACACTTTTGCCAGTGCCTACTACACAAGGAGGCATTTAATAACTGCTTGTGCAATGAGTGAATGAAGCACTTGATCTTTCACCATGTTTTAAAAAAAGAAGAAACATTAAAGCAGTGTTTTTGGTTTGACTTAAAACACTCCTCAGGTGGTTTCCACACTCTCCCTGCCACTCCCACCCCCCAGAATGTAAAAGTTTCAAAAAAGAGCTTGTCTTACTATTATATGGAAAATTTTCCCATTTGTGTTTTCCATTTCCTAATGGTAGCGTTTCAGTAGGTTTCTGTTTTGTCTTCCAGGTCCCTTTCTAATACCTGGGAGGAAGCCTCCTTTCATCTAATCTTCAAACTCTGTAGTGTCTAAGCCAGATGGGAAAAAAAAGTTAGACGTTATTGGGGAAAATAGTAAATACAGCTTCTCACCCATTTTTCATAAGCAGTGCCCTAAGTGGTTATGTAAATTTAATGTAAAAAATGTGTCTTTGGACTTAACATACACAGACACAATTTTCTGAGACTATTAAAGTAGGAATTGAAGTGCATTGAAGCACAGACAAAAGTTAAATGATTGCTGGGAGATTTGACGCTTTTTCAATGTTTAGTTTGCTCTGTTTAATACAGATATACTTTTTTTTAATTCAAAAGGAAGCATATTCATTCCATTTTCAAGCCCTTTTGAAAGTTCACACCACCAAAAACCGCTGCCCTATATTTGGGGAAATATTCTTTTACATGAACCAGAGTAGATTAATATGCTCCAGCAGATGAATGCTTTGGGTATTTATGGGACTCCGGCTATTATTTATTGCTTGAAGAATTATTCTATCACTCCTCAGGGGAATCTGATGTAATTACTTGGTCACTCAGTTTAGGAAGATGCTTGAAGAACCTTCAAACATATTTACGATTCAGTTCCCTTCATTTCTCTCTGTAACCTGGCCGGTTCTGTAATCTGCCCCTCCATCCCCTCACCCAAACCAGCAGAACAGATTTGGAGGCCAAGTGAGTACCACTCACATAGGTAAAGAGGGCACATGCATCTGTCCACGTCTGAATTTTCATCACTGGAAAACTTTTATGTTATTTTTTGCTTATTTTTCAAAGGTTCTATTATTTAATATTCCTAAAGAAATGCAGGCCTTTAAACTGGCCTATAATCACAGGACCTTTAGAGCTCAACTAGTCCCAAAGCTCCTTCTTTGATATCAGAGGCTTCCAAATGGTGGGACCTCACCATTTCCAGACTCCCTAAAGTGTCCTCCTCATCCTTAACTTTCCCCTCCTCCATTTTTTCCATTCTAAGAAGCTTTGGGAACAGAGGTACAGCCAATACTAGCATTATGGGAAAGGAAATACCATTCAATTATTCTACCACTCCCATTTTCCATCATTGTGATTTCCCTGACTAAAGCACCCTCCATGGCCACCATTCTTCTGTATGTGTGCTCTTCATCTATTAGAATGTAAATTCCTTGAAGACAGGGACTATCTTGTTTTTTCTGTTTCTATTCCTCATGCTTAGACAGTGCCTTGTACATATTAATGATTTAATAAGTGATTTTTGATTCATTCATTCATACCCTCATTTTACCATGGAGGCAAATGAGCCCTAAAGAGGTCCAGATTATATGAGATCACAGAGCTGATAAGGAAGGATTCTAACCCATGTCTTCTGAATTGTAGTCACCTTCTTTCTCCACCCTTAAACATTAGTCTCAGTTTATGAAAGGTTGCATGGGATTTAGATGTGGAAAAGACTTTAAAAACCATCTACTCCAAATTCCATCTTTCCAGATGAGGAAACTCAGGCCCACAGAAGTAAGAAAATGGCAGCACCGATGTTATATTTTTCAAATGTTTTATTTTTCCAAATACAGGCAAAGATCATTTCAACATTCAATTTTGCAAAACTTTTGTGTTCCAAATTTGTCTCCTTCCCTCCCTCCCTCCCTTCCACCTCCCCTAGATAACAAGCAATCTGACATAGGATAAACCTGTGCAATTCTTCTAAACATAATTGTCCTGCTGTGCAAGAAAAATCAGCTGGAAAGGGAAAAAACACAAGAAAGAAAAAACAAGCTAATGACAACAAAAAGTTGAAAATACTATGCTTTGATCCATATTCAGTCTCCATAGTTTTCTCTCTGGATGTGGATGGATCTTTCCATCACAAATCTATTGGAATTGCCTTGAATCATCTTTTTTTTGAAAAGAGCCAAATCCATCATGTAATCTTGCTGTTACTGTGTCCAATGTTCTCTTGGTCCTGCTTCCTTCCCTCCGCATCAGTTCATGTCTTTCCAGGCTTTTCTGAGATCAGCCTGCTCATCTTTTCTTATAGAACTATAATTTGCATTACATTCATGTACCATAACTTATTCAGCCATTCTCCAACTGATGGGCATCCACTCAATTTCTAGTTGCTTGCCACGACAGCATCAGTCTTTTAACACAGACCACTGATTCTGTATCCACCAAGTATGGTACTTGGATGACTCGGCGATTTCCTTTAACCATCAAGGAAAGTGTTCATTCTTGCTGATTTAATCATTGTCTATTCCTGAAATGCTTGGAGGGACACCGCAAGATTCTGTCCAGATCAGATACCTAGCCAGTAATTCCATTGTATGGGTGGCAGGGCAACAGATGCTGATGCCAACTTTCACCTACTAGATGTTTTTCATCATATATAAATCTCTAGCACCTCACTGGCCTCCGTGAAATATTAAGAGAGTAAGGTAAGGGCTGCGATCTGCTTCAGTAAAAGGAGTGCCCACACTTGAGTGATCACAGGTTCATCAAAGCATCAAAGCTGTGATTTGTAAATTGTCCAAATTGATGCCTGCTGCACAATGTCTTGTAGGAGTAGGAGTAGCAGACACCATTTAGATAGCCTTTGAAGGTTTACAAAGTGCTTTACACTAACCATATTGATTGACAGTATTCTTTTTGGCATTTGAGTACCATTTTGATTTTGTCCATTGGCTTGGCTGTATTTCATAAGTAGCTTATCAGCTATAAATAAAAGGCATGAAAGGATTAAGGAGTTTGCATAATGTTCCCTAGGTGCCTCAGTGGCAGAGGCAGGAAGGAGGTTCAGCCTAGCACTTTAACTAATAGGCCAGACTATTTAACACAAACCCCCCTCCAGGACCACTGAAGCCCTTTGGGATCTTAATGATTCTTGATGATCCAAATGAATCTGATAATTGAGCAGCCCGGCCAACCTAGGGCAACTCTAATGGAGCCATTTCACTATTGTTGGCTAAGGCTAACAATGGCCAACGATTAGCCAGACTAATTTTTTAATGGAAACTAAGATCCCAGTGGTGCTCATTTTCTCTGAGAATCTGAATCATTCTTTTTGCATTATTCCAGCAGCAAAATAGAAATAGATTTATTAGCAGCAGCACATTGCTTCCCAGATCAAAATTGCCTTTGGCTTTTAGAATCGATTATAATCTCCTATTATGAATAATGTACGAAGCCTGCGCTTCCTTCTCCTCACATAAGAGATGGGCAGAAAGCTAATTAGTATCTTCAGTATGAGGGTGAGATGACACAAAACATCCAATCAGTTTTCCAATTTTCCAAAAAGAGAGAACAACTGAACCCAGGTTCTACTAACATGGACTAGTTGCTATGTACCTTTAGTCCTTTGTCTAGTATCTTGATGGATCTTAGCTTACTCGCTGGCATCACACCACAGTTGTGAGCATGGCCAAACTCATCAGGTAGGGGGAAGGGGAAAAGCAAGTAGCAATAGCTGGGAAAGCTCAGAGATTTGTACAGGTAAGAGAATGTTGAAGGGACAAAATTACTAGAGGCAACAGATTAGAGATTCAAGGAAGAAATCCAAGTACTGAGAGTTACATTATTCCCAGAGTTCAGAGTCAATATAAGGTGCTAGCTGCCATAATGCATCACAGGAGAACTTGGCAATGGAAGCCAGCTTCTGATCTGGCTTCCCGGATCCAGCGGCTACTTCCAGGAAGCCTGTAAAAGCAGGAAGCCATAGCAAAGTATGTAGATCTGAGCATTAAGGAGAGAGGACTTGGGTAGGTAAGAGTTAGGGACTGAAGAGACGGCAGATGAAAAGTAGAGACAGCATGCTGTGGTAGAGATATCATAATGGAATGAGAAGAGCTGGATTCAAATTCAAACCTTATTCATTATGTGACCTAGGAGAGGTTTGTTAATCTTTCTGAACTTTAGTTTCCTTCTCTTTCTTTACGGGGTATATCTGCACTACCTACTTCTCATCATTGTGTGTATCCAATGAGAGAATGCATACATTTGGACATCTGAACTGGATCGCATTGCACACATATGCTTTCATCATCATTATTTCTTTTATACATACATACATATTATATATATATATATATATATATATATATATATATATATATATATGTAGGTTTTCTTCTTCTTTCTTTGATTTCTTTAGGGTCAAATCCTAGTGGTAAAGTCATAGGTGCTGCAGTGGACAGAACATCAAACCTGGAGTCAGCAAGACTCAGCTTCCTGAGTTTAAATCTGGCCTCAAACTGTGTGACCTAGGGAGCTGTGTGACCCTGCTGGTCTTGGTTTCCTCATCTGTAAAATGAATTGGAGAAGGAAATGGCAAACCCACCCCAGTATCTTTGCCAAGAAAACCTCAAATGGACTCATGAAGAGTCTGACGAGACTGAAAGATGACTGAACATCAAAAGCAGCATCATTGGTCTGAAAAGGGATGCATAGTTCAGTGACTTTTTACACACACACTTTCAAATTACTTTCTAGAATATCTGGGCCATTTCACAGCCCAGTATCATTTCTGAATCTTATTATTGTTGTTGTTATTGTATTTTTTTTTTTTTTTTTTTTTTTTTTTTTTGCTGAGGCAATTGGGGTTAAGCAGCTAGGAAGTATTTGAACTCTGGTCTTCCTCACTTCAGGGCTGGTGCTCTATCCACTGCGCCACCTAGCTGTCCCTGTTATTATTGTATTCTAATAGTCATTTGTATCCTGAGTATGCCAACTTCTCATATGTTGATCGACTCTGCCATTGGGACTGCAAGTCAGTGATGATAAAATCCAACTGAGTTTTTCCTTACTAATGGTGCAGAGCTAGAGGAGTACAGCCCATGAGTCTGAATTCTGTCAACAGGTACTGTGGGTATCTAGAGGTTACTGAGGCAGAAACATTTGACAAATACAACGTATATTTCAACTAAATTTTGTATTATTAAAGAGAGAATAACAGCAGGCAGACTCACCAGGGTTGTTTTTTAATTGAATGAAAAAAAAACTCTTGATGGATTCATCCTGTCTTCCCGATTCTGCTGGATTCCCATGGATGACAGCCCACGCTATTATACAAGCATATTTCAGCATACCCATGGATTTGTGACATCACCAGTGTAGACATTCTCTTTATTAATGGGATACTAATTCCTATATGACTGTCCATCCTATCAAACTTTTATTTCTGTTCTCCCACAAATCCTCCATAGAAATAGTGGTTGTATTTCAGGGACCTTCCTTACATTCTCATTCTCTAGAAAGCTCATGAATACCAATGGAGCCTAAAGACGGTTCATTGTTATCCATGACACTTGTCCATGAGATCAGTCCACATTTATTTCTCAATCTGTGAATTCTTTGAGAATCCTTTAAATTGCTTCTCCTGCTCAATGTGCTTTTGTGATATATTACAGTGTACTCGCATCCTCCTTGAACTTCTCCTTTACCCTGCGGCTGGTCCTTACCTTGAATTCTTCAGAGACGATAGTATTTCATGAGTTACGGTCATATAGCATTGGCTAAAAATATTGATATTAATAAGGTAGGCTTTTGTTTTGGGAAGAAATTTGCCTTCATTAAAATAACTATAATTTTCTCCAAAGCAATTCAGTGCCCTTTTTTTCCTCTTATTCAATTCCACACAGTTTATCATGCATTTTTAGCATCCATCTAAGATACGAATACCAATGAATAAGCTTTCTTGGTTGTTAGTTTGACACATTACGGTCCAGACAATAGGCATTCTTCATCCACTTGATCTTTCCTCTGTGGATAGTTAGGTTAAACTGTTAAAAAAAAGTTATCGTTCTCATTTTTTAAGGCCCACAAATTACATGGATGACTACTCTGTTGTGTGTGTGTGCGTGTACGTATGTATGCACACATACATTATTTATGCATACTCTTAAGAATGTTAGGTTTCATTTTGCCCCAAGTTGGATTTAGATCAAAGTGAGAGGAAGAAAAGTCTCCTTTTTTTCCTGAATTCTTGAAAGTTCTAAAATCTAGTCCATGTGAGTCTCAGTCATTTGCCTGCAGAAATATAGAGGTCCAAATCTGATACTGACTTGGCTGTAATCCTCCAAAAGCTAATACCCACCATTCTGAAAAGTCTTCCTATTGGATGAAACCCAGGGGGTAGTCCATAAATGATTATTTAGAAGGAGCCACAGTGAAGACAAGCACATCCAAATGCTATTACTACTTGAATGTTAAAACATCCAGACTATGGATTTTAGATAGCAGGGAGCAGAGTACTCATTAGTGTTAGATAGCAGAGCATGTCATTACAAAATATCACTCTTCTGCATATGATAACTACATATAGATCCGCAAGAATCCTGCTCAATCAGAGACTCAGACAACATATTGAAAATATTGCTGTAACTGCAGGTTAGAGTAGGTGCATTTATCATTAAGCTATGGAATAGCTGTAATGTCAGAAAGTTCGGGGACAAGATTATGAAAAGGATCAATATCACTCTTAGTATCGACCTACCTACAAAACCAAATTATGCATCTTTGGTCATATCAATATAATTAAAAATAGACCCAAGTCTGCAGAAAAAATATTGATATCTATATTATATATTACAAACTAGAAATCTATCTTTCTTTTGAATGACAAAATGGGATTGTATGCAAAATTCGTTCCCTATACTCTGATTGATGGTAATTTGCTGTTTAGAGTCTATATTGGTCATTCATTCATTCATTCATTCCAGAAATACTTACTATATGGCCTGTAAGATCCTGGACTAGGCATGCCTACTGTAGGGAATACAAAGATGAAGACCATATATGGTCCTTACCCTCGGGGAACTTATAGTTTAGAGATAGTGCAGGGAGGATAAATGCTAAATGTGCCTAAATAGATACATAAATAACAAGGGGACAATGTCATGGTCCTTGTATGGATTTCTGTTCTGTAAGGCCTTGGAGAAAGATAATAGGAATCTACTATTTGTTCTAGCTTTTGGTCCAGACCAGGTCAGTCTTAGGTAGGTTGTGGAAATTTTAAGAGTTGCCTTAATTCTGTAAGTTCAGATGTGAGCCATTTAAAATATAAAAGCTAATACTGACTGGGTACTATTACTGCATTTATCTTAAGTCCTAAAACACCACCCAAACATCATTTCCCTGATGGGGATGCAGGCTATATTTTTTATTCTGAACCTGCAGAGACATGCTGGAATTGAGTTACTTAGATCCTTGAAAACATTCCCTAGGAACACTGAGCAAAATGCAGACTTGTTTTCATGGGGCTCTTTTGGCCCTCATCAAATATTTCAGGGCTCCCTCATATCATGTTGAAAATTCTTTCCCTAGAGAACCCCCATCCACTTCTCTTAGTTCTGTTCCTTGGATGAAAAACAAAAGAATAGATTTAACTTTTTTTTTTTTTCATATGACATAAAGGAGTCTATTCAAGGAACGGGAGATAGTATAAGAAAAGATGAAGGCATAGTTCAAAGCTCAGTTTAGTAAGTAAAGGATGTGAAGGGGACTGGTTTGAGAGAAAGGTTGAAAAGTCCAATGAAACCATGTGATAGTTGGCCTTGAATGCCAAGATCTGGAAGTCATACTTTATTTGGTAGGCAATTAGAAGCCCTTAAAGTTTGTGATGTTTTGAGAAGTGCTGCTGTCAAAGGAGTGCATTGAAAAGAATATTTGGACAGTGGCAGGCTTTGTGGAAGAATATAAAGGAGGAAGTGGATATGGTAGAGACTTCCAAGGTACAGTCAACTGAACTTAGATAGCAATTAGATGTGAAAGATAACAGAAAACTAAGACTCAGAAGTGATGATAAATTGTTGGTTAAGCTTATAAGATGGGCCAGATATTCTGGAAAGCCATTAAGCTGTGTATCCCCTTTGGACCAATGATTTTACCAATAGTCTTTGGCTAGAAAAGGATGAAAAAAGAAGAAATATCATAGAGATTATTTTGGTTCAGGCTTGAGTTGTACTAGATGGTGTCTTAAGTCCTGAGAGTCTGTGATTCTGTGACCTCCAGAAGCCAGTTGCTGAGCTGAGAGAATGGAACTAGAGAGTTATAGCAAGAGTGACAATGTTTCCGGAGGAAACAATAAAGTGAGAGAGGGGGAAGTCAGGTCAGGAAGGCACAGTCAGAGAAAGGAATCTGAGCAAGTCCAGTCTCAGAAATGGAGTGCCTTCAAGCCATAATGAGATATGGGCGTGACCAGCCTACCAGAGACGACTGAAGCAAAGAGATGATGGCCACAGGGGCAGCGAGAAGGGTTTTCAAGGAGTTGTTTGTTTCTAGGATCCTACAGAGCTGGAAGCCTTCAATGTGTGCGTGTGTGATGATATATAGCTATATATGGATGTATATATAATATATGCATATGGTTAACTAGATATATCACACGTGTATATATGTATAGATGTCTAGGATATACAGATTCGTGTGGCTATGCATATATGTATATGATATATCCACTCACATATATGTGTAGATACATATATTACATGTATATGGCATAGACAGGTATGATATGTAGCTATTGAAATACATACCTATACATGCATATATTGTATCCAGATATCTCTGTATTTGTATGTATGTGTATATAATATAGGCATATATGTGTAGATGCATATGCACCACACATGTATGTGTGTACAATAAACACACACATATCTGTATATATGTGGGAGAATATTCATGTGTGTATCATAAGACTACCATTTATAACAAGTATTACTTATGAGCTAAAAGCCGTAGCCATGAACTTGTCTGGCCATTCTCATTTATGGGGGTTTGAGAACTCTCAAAGGCCCTCACTCCAGGTTATACTGCAACATGAAGTGACTCTATAGTTTGCTCAAGAGATGGTCACCGTCTTGTGAGGGAGACTTCGTTACCTCCTAAGGCCACCCATTTCATTTGGGAAGAGTTTCAATTTTGTGGAAATGCATTGGATAAGGAAATAAAGTAGGATTTCTTAATTTTTGTTATATCCCGGAACCCTTTGGCAGTCAAAACCGGTGAGGCTTTTGGATACTGTTTCAACATCATATTTTTAAAAGGGTAACATAAAATACTTTCCTAAGTATTTAAGATCATAAAGGAAACCAACTATATTGAAACAAACTACCAAATTTGTTAAAACCATCTATTTCATAGACCCCCAAGTTAAGAATCCCTGGGATAAAAGAGGTTTTAGGCTTAGGCTCCTAAGGGGTGGAGTAAAGATAAAGATTTGGAAGGAGTTCTCTGTAAGGAAAGAGTTTTGTACATGAAAGGCAAAGTAGAGCAAAGAAGAAAGAGAAAACCTTCTGCAGGTATTAAAAACCAAGAGAATTTGGAAGAATGCTTACAAACAAACAAACAAATAAGCTAACCTCAAAATGTGTGTTTAGATGCAATCAGAGCTCCTACACAAAACAATTCAGGAGCCCCTGCCTTAGACTAAGATCTCCCTTTGAAATGACAAAGAAACACTACTCATTTATGACCCTTATTCTTTTCTTTCCATTAAACTAAGATTTGCTTTAATAAAACCAATGGGACAGCAAATGAGGGACACTAATGAATTAGAAAAGAAACATTACAGTGACCTGATGAAGGAAGAAGGGTGGTAGACCTATAGATTTCTTTATGTCTGAGAGGTTGATTGGTAACTAGAAAAGGACTGGCCCCAAGCCTTCTGCTAAACAGACTGTATCCAAATCGTTAGGTCAGGCCGCTACTTGATGTCTTTATTCCCCTTGGATTGCTATCTGGGGTTACACTGAGCTTTTTTTCCTATGACAACAGGAAATTATGAACTTGTTGATCAAGATAGGAGCCATTCCAAGAAGCAAAATCCCTATTGCAATAGTCTCATGAAATGAAACTGACTTGGTGTGATGCTAAGGATTGCTCAGCTGCAGAACGGTAGAAGGACTTTGGGAAGGTTGATTAGAATAAAACAGTGGTGGAATTTGCTCAACTTGTGAAACATCTGGAGATCAGGCCTGTGTGATTCAGAGCACTGTTGGTGGACTCATTTCAGCCATCCTTTATAATCGATACGAATTGCTACAATCTGAATTGCCCTATGGCACATGAGAATGCTTATTTCTATGGCTAGATGTGTCTCTCTTTGTCTCTCTTCTTACCTGTCTACCTAGTAGTCCTCTAGCTACCACTCTTTAGCCTTTCTGTCTTTTCATCTAGAGAAATACTTACCCTACTGGCATTTGAATGCCCAGATATGCATATTCATATTTTCTGAAGCGAAGCATTTATTTTAATATTTGATGCACCAAAAGGAATTATCAAACACTTTGCCGAAAAATCTCTTTTGCATCTTTTTAGAACTATGTAAACCTCTTTAGTCTAAATAGGATTTTTCTCCTTTGAGGCAAGGGAATTGCAATGAAATTTTCCATCCATTCAACTAATTCAAAGATAGCAGAGCTATAGGACTAGACAGTGATACCTGATTGCTGTTTTAGCAAGCGGAAAGTTTATGCCTAAGGAAGACGTGTGTACAGCTGTCATCTTGAGGAGTAACTCTGCTTGTCTACTGGGCTAACTAGTAATGACTGCCCTGCCAAGTCATAACTGCAAGTGGGTACTCCCCTGAACATTCTTTACATCTGCCTTTTAGGGTGATGCAGCTGACATAGGAAATTGGTTCACTCATATGCTAGCAGATCTATAAATACCCAGGATATACCATCTCCAAATATGGTGCTGCTCAGGGCTTTGTAACCCTTACCCAGAAGACACATCACTTCTGTCTTCTCTCCCTCTCCCTCTCTCTCCATATACATATGTGTATATTTGTGTATGTGTGTATGTATGTCTCCTCTTGGCCTGAAGATCTGGTTTAGTTTTAATATAAGGTAATACTTGTTCTCTTCCAGTTTATCTATAAGCATGAACTAATTAACCTTTAGTTGTGACATCCAAGGTGTGACAGAAATCCAAACTCATTTTCGTAGCCTATTTTACTCGACGAAAAAGAAATTCAACTTCATAATCCTTCTATTAGATCAGATCATGCAACCCAAAGGAAGAAAACTAGTTCCAAAGGAGGATCCACTGATCCTAGCAGTAAGAGAGAGACCCATGTGGTATATTTTCATAATTTCCTAGCATGTCCCCTTAAGATGAATACTAATTGAAGGAGGGAAAACTTACTGAATAAAGCCCATGATTCAGTAGCCAAACCCTATCAGAAAAGGATCTCATTTACCAATTCTATTTGTTCTGGATTTTTTCTCTAATGTGAAACAGTCTATTATGTGCTCAGCAGAGTCACATCCAGCAAAGGCAGATCACAAAAGCAACAAAGGCAACACACACCCATCAGGCCGTATGCTTTCAAAAATCAAGTGGTCTCCATGTTTGGCTGATGTTCTGCCTTGAAACAGTCTGGGTCTCAGGTTGAAAGAGAAGGTGAGGAGCTGCCCTAAATACTCCTTTCATAATCTTAGAACTGTAGGGTGCCAGAGTTGGATGAACCTTCGAGGTCCGTGTATCTCAGCTTGGCCCACGGTCTGTGCATCTAGTCTTGGCCCACAGAGAGGAAAGTCTGGACTAATAACACCCAGCAGATTAACTGGCAAAACCGAGGCAAGAAATAGGGTCTCCTTGTCTGTGGTCAAGGAATAAACATTAAACACCTACTGTGTGCAGAGTATTGCATTAGAAAATAGGAGAGATACCAAGATACATGGAAATAAACTACCGTGTTTGCTGTCATGGAGTTTATCATCTAGAGTTCTTTCGACCTATCACAATGGGAATCCTAAAATGGAGCCCATGGTCATCACCACCGAAAGTTGTGCCCCCCCCCACTTAGAACACACCACATCAGCCCAACTTTAGTCCCTATTTCCACGAAGTTGGTAGATCAAGTGAATGGCATAGTCTTTGTATATGTGGCTTTCATTGAGGCTTTGATGGAGTCTCACAGTTACACTTCTAGACCTGTATGAAAAGGTACAGATTGGGAGAAAGCTCAGATAACGATGCAGAATTGGTTGAATGACTGATCCTAGAGAATGGTGATTAATGGATCTATGTCAGCCTGGAGGAAAGTTTCCAAAGGAGTGATACAGGATTCTGTCACTTGCTGCATTCTGTTCAACAACATTTTATCAATGAATAGGTACTGGCAGAGTTGTTATGCTTATCATATTTACAGATGACACAAAGCCTGGATGGATAGTGAACATGGATTATAGACTTGGCATCCAGAAAGATGCCTGTAGGGTAGAATAAAAGACCTAGCATAATAAGATGAAATTTAATAGAAAAAAATAGAGACGGCCAGCATTAGGTTCAAAAATACCAATTTCTCACATATAGCATGAGCAAACATGACTAGAAAGCTCTGTTCAACCAAGAAGACCTAGAGAGAAACTGGAGGAGAGTGGATAACAGACCCTAAGCTCAATATAAGTTAACAGTATAACACTACATCCAAAGAAAATTTATGTGAACAAAGAAACATAATTTCCACTACAAAGGAAAGTGACATTTCCACTGTCCTCTATCCTGGCCACATCACCTAGTATGGACCCCAGAGCTAAACTGGATTTTGGAGAGAACATTTGCAATCTGGATTGTGTCAGGAGGAGGACAAACAAGATGGTGAAAGGCCTAGAGACCATACTGTATGAAGATTGGTTGGAATAACTAGGGCTATTTATGCTAGAAAACAAAAGACAAAGGCAAAATAGATTTGTAATGTTTCACTATTTGATGTCATGGAGTTTATAATCTAGAGTTCTTTCAACTCTCTGACTTATTGAAAAGGGATTAGACTTATCAGGTTCTACCTCAAATGACAGAATTTAGGGTGATAAAGGAAAATTTCAGAAGGGCAGGTTTAAGCTCAATAAAAAGAAAAACTTTATAATAATAATCATTGTTACTCTTGAGTGATTTCAGTCGCATCCAACTCTTCATGATCCCATTTTGGGGTTTTCTGGGCAAAGATACTAGAGTGGTTTGCCATTTCCTTCTCAAGCTCATTTGCCAGATGAGGAAACTGAAGCAAAGAGGGGAAAGTAACTTCTCTAGGGCCACAAAGCTAGTAAGTATATGGCCAGATTTGAACTCTGATCTTACACACTCTAGGCCCAGTAAGATGCTACCCAGTTGCTCAGAGTAATTAGAATTATCCAAATATCAAATCAATTGCTTTTTAAGAGGTCTTCAAGCATTTTTCAGGGACATGATCAAAGGGACTGATCAGGCCTGAAATGAATTTGACTGTGGCTTCTGAAATCACGCAGTTCGCCTTTGGGAACAGTCTCTGGGCGGGCCGGTGAAGCCAGTGAAATGCATCTCGGAATCATGCATTTCAATGCACAAAATCAAATACCTTGGATTATAAAGGAACTCAATGATATTGAAATGCAATTATGAAAAGATTTTATAATAGAAGTTCAGGGATTCCAGGTTCAAGACTCCTAGACTAGATGATTAGATCCTGTGAATGCCTATTTAACTCCTGCTTCCTAACATATCTTCTATCTTTGAAAGCATCTTCTTTCTCTAGGCCCAATAGGTGGCCCTCAACGTGGGTCCCAGGACGCCTAACTTTCTGTCACTGTGGTAAGCCACCATGTATGCCAGTGGGTTGCGTTGATGCGCGTCTCTGCTCTTATCAGTCATTCTAAAACCATCCACAATCATTCCAAGCAGCCGAAGCACAATCTATATGGCGTCGTCCATGGGGAAGCATCTGTAATTGACTATTGTCATTGCATCGCCTAAGGTTCACTGCTTTTCCTCAAAGCACCATGCAGACATTTAGGCCCCTGTGGGAAGGAGGGGGCAGTGGAGTAGGCTGGCTTTCCTCCCACTGTGATACTTAATGTGCCATCTGCTAAGATGCTACATTTAAACTCCAAACCAAGGAGCATGGTAATAAGACCCATAATGCATGTGAGCCACGAACAACTCCTTATTAATAGATGCAAATGTGAAGGCTGTTAATCCTGAAAATGCAGAATAGCCGCTCCAGGATGAGAACAAACGGCTCTCGATAACCATAGTTTGAGAAAACATTCTTTACCGTGCTGGCTCAGTCACGTTTCTGGTAGCAATGCTCATTCCTTCTATAGCTCTTGGGTCTGAGGCTTTATTTGGGAATATAGATTATGATGTTGATGATGGTCTCTGCAAAACAGCTTTGATTAAAGAACAACCATATAATCGAAATTCAATTAGATGTTTCTCATCCTAACATGAATAGTAGTCCTGGAATTTTTCCTTGGCTCTGTCAGTAGGCCTTGAAGGTATTTTTCATGTTCTGGGAAGGCAACTTGGAATACATGTTCCTTGGGGGTTCCTAGGGGTGTCCTGTGTGGCCACAACCTTGTTGTCAAACTATATCAAGGTGGGCAGTGTGAGTCTGTGATGAACCGATGCCACAGGGCCAGGGAAAGTTGTATCCTTGAGAATACCTTCCTACAGAGCGTCTATAAATAGTAAGCAAAGGTACCATGGGATTTGGGTCCAGAAAGGACCCTCATTGAGGCCAGGGTCTGTTAACTTTTTTTTCTGGATCCTGGATCTCTTTGGCAATGGTCTGGGAAAGCCAAGGAAAAAGTTAAGGTCTTTTTTTCAAAACCATGTTTTAAAATAGTTACACTCAAATACATAGAATTACAGAGGAAACCAATTACATTGAAATACAGTTGCCAGACTAATTTTTTTTTTTAATCACAGACCCTGGGTTAAGGACCCCTGAGCTAATCTGATTCCTTCATTTTGCAGAAAGGAAAAGGGAATTCCCTACGATCACAGATGTAGAAAAGAGCTGAGGCTGGCTCCTAAACCAGGAGTTCTTCTATCTCTATGAGCCAGAAAGCTGCTCATACAGAAAACCCATCTAAGGAGACATTTTTTTTATAAGATGACTCTATTTGGCGCCTTTATCCACACATTTTGTAAACTTTGGGGCTGGGGGATTGCTCTGTTCTAGTGATCACTTTCCCTAACAGCTGTCTGCCTTCCCAACTATAATAAATCTTTATGAAGAATCACATTTTTACTGTTGGCTCCGAGTGCCACCCAGACCTAGTGTTCCAGACATTTGGGTGGAAGTGTCTAAGAACAACAAAATGTTCAACTGTTAGTGTCGTGTGTGCATGTGCAGTGTGTGCGCTGGGGGTCGGCTTTTGTTTTGACATCACACGTTTAGGTGAAAGCATATTAATAAAAACAGTTCCCAGGTGTCTCAAAATTCCTATTAGCTTGTTAGCTGAAAATACAAATATCCATCTATAACTTGTTCTGTTTCCTCCTTCAGTGGAGTGCTCACTCTTTCCTGGACGGATGAAGAGTTCTGTTTGGGGACAGTCAGCTTTATGACTCTCCACTGACTTTCTACCCCTAGTCCCCCACACTGGGATATTTTCCCAAAGTGCATTTTGAAAACATAGCCCATCTCCATGTAGTGCTCTCAGCCGAGTTCTGCAAAGGGATCCTGAAGTGATTTTCTTAAATTCAGTCCCTAAAGGAGACGCCTTTTTTTTCAATTGACATATGCATTAATTTTCATTATTTTGCAATACCCAACCAATGCTAATAGAGGTTATTTATTTAGAACGATGCTTAAATCGCAGAGGAGTCGGGTCTCATACCACATCCCTGTAGAATAGCCTGAGCATTTTTCATGGCCTGCTAAGGACACGGACGGTACTCATTAGACATCGGAGTTTGAGTGAGGTATGTGCCACCCCGTAGACATCCTCACTTATTACTGGTCAGGCAGAGCTCCCACTGCTTGGCACCCCTCATCACTCTTTTGGTCTCTAACAATCTACAAGCTCTTTTGAAATTTATCATCATTAGGCTATACGCTGGTTCTGTGCACATCGAGCAGACCAACTTCTAATTGTGCTCCCCGTAGGCTACTTCTGGGCAAACAAACATGGCAGGGAAGCAGATCCAAAGTCCGTCAACTTTGGGCTGTAAGTCCCTGTGGTGTAAGGGGAAGAGGACTGGGCCATGAGTCAAGAGAATAAGACTCTAGACTGACTAACTCGGTTTCCTCATCCATAAATGGAAAATGTAAAAGGAGATGGATGATTTCTCTCCTGCACTATCCAGCTCTGACTTTCTATAATAATAACAGTTTTAATGACTGGTACTTACATAGTCCTAGAAAGTTTGCCAAGTACTTCCTATGTGTTACCTCATGGGGCCTCACAATATTCCTGCAGACGAGCGTTATGATGCCCAATTTACAAGTGAGGAAACTGAGGCTTCCAGAGCTCCCCCGTGAGCACAGTTGAGCTAAAAGGGAGGGTCTTTAGCAATATTCTCATTTGATCCATTCATTTTATAATGAGGAAACATGAGATCCAGACACTTAGCTGACGTCTGCATGGGCAGGGAGAAGCAGAGATGAATCAAACCCAAAGCCTCTGACTACAAGTGTCAAGTTCTCACCACAGAAGCATGATACCTACGTTAAGTCCACCCTAGTTCTAATGTCCCTTTGAACTCACATACTCCGTGAATCTAATATGGAATTGGGCTTCCAAAACTTCATGGTCCCAGGCCAACTTGCTTCCTGCTTAAGAGACATAATCCTGCTGTCAGATTGTTAGGTGAAAATAATGGCAAGAAATTCCACATTCACTTGTCAGATTAAGATTTAATTAGCCTATGCACACCTGCATTTTGGATTTCCTTCACAAGCTAATTGTACAATATTTCAGAGTCTGATTCTTTTTCTACAGCAAAATAACATTTTGGTCAGGTATACTTATTGTGTATCTAATTTATATTTTAATATATTTAACATCTACTGGCCATCCTGCCATCTAGGGGAGGGGGTGGGGGGATGGTAAGAGGTGAAAAATTGGAACAAGAGGTTTGGCAATTGTTAATGCTGTAAAGTTACCCATATATATATCCTGTAAATAAAAGGCTATTAAATTAAAAAAAAAAGATTTAATTACCACCTAATGTGTCAAATCACAAGCCTAAGTTCTTTGACCAGGAAAAAGCAGAAGGCCAAAATAGAAACATTGGCCCCATGTCTTTTTTTCAATATAATGACAGGGACTATATAAGCAGTCAGTTGAAAAGTGAAAAAGAGAAGGCAAAGAACATTTATTTATTAAGTGTTTCCTACATATAGCCAGACACCATGCTAAGCCTTGTACAATTATTATTTCATTCCTTACAACAATGCTTTTATTATTCCCATTTTACTTTTGAGGAAACTGAGGCAGACAGAAGTTAAATGACTTTACTTAGTAAGTTAGTAAGTATCTGAGGTTGAACTTAAACTGGGGTATTCCTGGCTGTGGGCCAGAACTCTCTACACCGAAGCACCACCTACCCGAGAAAGACTACTCCAAGATGGTTATTTTTTTGACATGAGAATTAAATTTATGAGAATTAAATGAGAATTAATGAAATGAGAATTAAAATTAACTATTTGATTAAAGCCAACCAGTTGTTTGGTGATTTGTTTGGTTTTTACCCTGATATGGGTATGTGTTTCATGGCATCTAGGTGGCAAAAGGGATGGACCCGCTGAATTGCCTCCATAACATAAAAAGCTCCCAAGATCCAATAAAGTCCCAACAGTCAAGGGGCACATCTCTGGAGATTTCTAGAGACCTCAGAGGCCATTTACTACAACTTTTACCTCATGAAGAATTCACTTCATAACCTCCTTAACAAATGGTCATCCAGCCTTTCTTTTAAACCCTTTCATGAGAAGAGTTTCACTACCTTGCAAGGCAGCCCATCCCGTGCCATTTGAAGAGAGCTCAAATTGCTTAAAAGTTTCCTTCTTTGACTCTCATCCTTTGTTCCTAGTTCTATCCCCTTTAGCTAAGGAGAATAGACCTAATCTCTTTTGCGTCTGCAAGCCCTTCAAATATTTGAAGACTCCTTTCATGCCCATTCTAAGTCTTTTCCAAATTTCTTCACCTCATTCTCAAATGACATGGCCTCAAGAATTTTTACCATCCTGGGCATCTTTCTTTGGACTCTGTCCAGTTTACTATGGTGCCTACAACTGAACTCCATACTATAGGCAGGGTCTGATCAAAGCAAAATACAATAAACTCATCCAGAGCCCATGGCTCTCTTAACGTAGCCTAAAGGAGCATTTTGGGACAGCTAGATGGTGCTGCAGTGGATAGAGCACTGGGCCTGGAATCAAGAAGACTCATCTTGAGTTCCAATCTGGCCTTAGACACTTCCTAGGTATGTGATCTTGGGCAAGTCACTTTGCCCTGTTTGCCTCAGTTCTTCATCTGTAAAAGGAGCTGAAGAAGGAAATGGCAAAAATCTTTGCCAAGAAAACCCCAAATGAGAGGTGATCATGAACAAAATAACTAAACAACGACTAAGGGAGCATTAGTTTATTTGGCTGACACTTTGCACTATTGCACTGAATCCCATCTCCTAAAATGCCTAGATCTTTTTCAGAAAAATTGCTACCTAGAAAATGCCCCCAGTCTTGAACTTGTGAAGTTGATTTTTTGGAACTCAGGTCTCAGAATTAATATTTAACTCTATTCACTTTCATTTTGTTAGACTTGACCCAGCATTTTGGCCTGATCAGATAGCTTTGGATCACAACCTTGTCACCCAACATATCAGTCGTTCCCCCTGTGCTTTTAGCTCTAACACGTAGAAGAGTGCTTGGTATGTAGGAGACTTTAATAAATGCTCATTGGTTGAATAACTGACAAAATATTTCTTTGAGCATGATAAGTAATAAAAATTGTGAAACAGTATACCAAGCCCAGATTCTTGGGACATTCTGCTTCCAAGCTGACACTGAGTCACTTTCTATCTCCCCCCAGTCCAATCTACTTAATACTTAAAAGGAATAGGTCAATTCCAAATCAGATATCAACGCTGGTCCATTAGCTGACAACATTCCCGAGTTGTCTGCACTAGTTTAAAATGGAACTGGGATATATTTAACAAAATAAAACAAAATACAATAGAACACAGATCATGTTAATGTGTTTGTCAAAGTCAATATGTGATCCATAGGGAGTTCCTGGCTGAATTTGACACCACTGTTCTAAGTAGCTTTGGAGGTCTGTTGTAGTTCTGTCTGTGATCCCAAGACAACTCTTGGGTTCTGGTCAGTAATTCCATGTGAAATCCACTGAATCGTACAATCGTCTAGCTCATGTTACTCCACAGATGACAAAGGCATGTTGGCCATTTTTTTGTGCTTTGCAAACTTCTAGTTACACTATTTCAGTGTCATTCTGCTGTGATCTGTTCTTGATGAAATCACACTGCTTCTTTATGGTCACCACTTTCTTGTCCAGTTGTTCCCTGGTTGTTAGATACCCTCTTGTCATCTCTTGACCTCTCTCAATGTGAGTACAAGGAAACAATGAAGTGGGTATGTGTATAGCTAGAATCACATAATCTTAGGAAAAATTGTTTTTCCTACTGACTTAAGTGCTTAGAGATTCCTCTGATGGACAAATGGTTGCCAAGAGTATGCATAGATGAGGAAATGGGGCAAATATTGTGGCAATTCTACCGCATTAGAGTAGATGTCAAATGTTTACCATTAGAAATGACTTCTTATTGTTAAGTCTATGGTCCTTTGCCCCTTATATTGAACCTTAAATGATGTTAATAGTACTTTCAAAGTAAATAATAAACACGAGTGCATTGAAAATCCGAAAATCCCAGAGTACAGGTGAGCTCCTGAGTATGGCAGGCAGACCTCTACACACAAACAGATGGGCATCTTCCCTTTCCATGCAATTACTCCATGAGAGCTCCATGAGAGGGGGGCTGCTATCATGCAAAACAGTTTAGGAAGGAAATCCTTTGGGGACTGGGCTTAGAGTCTGCTGCTCCTCTTTTTGGATCTCCTGGCTTGTAGAAAATCATCCTCCTTTGGGGAAGCCGCCGATGTCTGGAGGCAGGCAAAGGTCACTTGAGGCCAGGTTGGATGTAGAAAGTAGGTGAACAAGCTGGATGGAAAGTTCATGTGGTCAAAAAGAAGATAACAAATGATATACTGTGTGCTTCACAGCTCAGAAAGCAAACTCCAACCAGAACCCAGAAATAGTACCTTGTTGGAATCAGTGCATAGCAGCCTCCCAGGAGGCCTCCTTTGAAAGGGACAACAATCATTTGAATGTACAAGTTTTGGTCTGTTTCTAAAAAAATAGCTTATGTAGTTACTTAATAGTAACACATTGTGTGTGTGTGTGTGTGTGTGTGTGTGTGTGTGCGTGTAACAGAAATAGAGACAGAGAGAACACATGGAGAGAGAAACAGACAGACAGAGAGGTATAAGGGAGAGAAGGAGAGGACAGAAAACGAAGAAAGAGATAGAAAAAGGGCTACAGGAAGGGTGAAGAGAGGCAATATGTCATAAGAAATAAGATGATGGCCTGGGAGCTAAGAAGTCCTGTGTTCAAAACCTATCAATGACACTTGCTAGCTGTATAACCTGAAACAAGTTGAAAATCTATGTGTTTCAAGTAACTGCTTTGTTTTATCCCCTCCATTTTTGAAGAACAGTAAAGAATTCTCTGAGGTAATAAAGTCAGGTAAATGACACAGCTGACATTCACATCTAGGTCTTCTGGCTCCAAGTTCTAGACTCTTCCCACAGATGGATTGCCATCTCTATTAGAGAAATTAGAGAAAGGAACCCCCCACACTGGGAGTTCTACCACAATGAAGAAATCTAACATTTCATCTTTGCCTATCTCATGTGTTAGAATTTTCTCTCATTCTGGCTCCTGATTACACTGTAAAATGTAATTTGCTTCCTAATGTATTCTTCTGTCTTGCATTTATACCATGCATCCTACTCAGCATTCAGTTTGGGCCAATGCTTTTTTTTTTTTTTTTAAAGAAAGCAAGCAGCTATACAATTTAGTGGAAAGCACCCAAGAATTACTTCAATTAGAGCACTGAACCTGGAGTCAGGAAGACCTGTGTTCATATGCAGCCTAGATATTTACTGTTGTATGATCCTGGGCACATTATTTAATCTATATCAATGGGGATGATAATAGTACTAAGAACTACCACCAAGGGATGTGAGGATCAAATGAAATTCTAAAACTCTTAGCACAGTTCCTGGTCCATAGTAAGCACCAAGCACTTAATAAGTGATTCTCTCCTTCCTTCCTTCTCTTTCTTTTCTTCCTTATTTCCTTTCTCCCCCCCTTCCTCCTTTATTTCCTTCCTTCCTTCTTTCTTTCTTTCCTTCTCCTTTCCTTCCTTCCTTCTTTCTTTCCATTCTTCCACCTTTCCTTCCTTCCTCTTTTCCTTTCTTTCTTCTTTCATTGCTTCCTTCCTTCCTTCACTTTTACTTCCTCTTTTTGACAACTGTTATATGACCTAGATTTAAATCCAGATTCTGCCTTTCTGACTGTGTGACTTTGGCCAAATCATCCCCCTTCCTTACACTTCAGTTTCCTCATTTTAATTTATTCCAAAATGAGGAGGATGGACTATGTCATTGAAGACCTTTTCCAATTCTGATGTTCGGGGGTTCTTTGGAGGGTGAACCACATAATAGGAAAAAAAACAACTAGAGAGCACTGGATTTGGAGGCCTAAGCCCAGGGTTTGTATCTCGGTTCTGCTGCTTATTTGCTTTTGTGATCTTGGGCAAATTTCTTCTCTTCTTTGAAACTATATTATCTCACCTATAAGATGTGAGGAATTAAGGAAATTAAGAATGGTTCCAACTCTGAATCCTTCCCTGCAATGATTTCCCTGCTCCTTCTGTCTTAGAAGATTTCTTCACTACATTAAGGATTTGACCAAGCCCAAATGAAAGCTTAGTGGAGCTTAGGGAGTTCTCTTCCATCTTACATCACACCCCAACTAGAACACATTGCTTTCTTGCTGGTGCTGCCCCCCTCATTTGTGGCTAGATTGTTTTATGCTGAATACCTCCACTACAACATGGACATTAATTCTCTTTTCAAACGTAAATTATGTGCACATTCTATTCTCCCATGAGCAGCTGAAAGATGTAATTTGGTTGTCTTTGATTATATTATTCTTTTCCACGTATCCAATCATTTGTCAATATGTCAACACTAAAACGATTAATGCTATTTGTTGGAACATCAGGAGTATTAATAGCCCCATTAAAATGAAGTGAGTCATAAATATTCTCTGAGCTGATCAATGCGGCATATCATTATGGCAAGAACCCCAGTGGACTGAAAAGAGAACAAATTCATTTCCCTTGCCCTGAGTGGGGCAGAAGGATAGGGCTTCTATCACTCACACTCAAGAGATCAACATCGCTGAGCGATGCGAAAAATGAGTCACAGGAAAAGTTTCCTATAGAGCGTGGAACCTAGAATCTTGAGGAGAAAATGGCAAGTGGGTTGTGCTTTGCTGCCTTGGTAAAGCATGTCATTTCTCAACATGGCCCTGTGGCCATCCCAGCCCTTCCTAAAAAGTTTTTCACCAACCAGAGATGAGAAGTATAATCTTCCGAAAAGATAGAAACTCTTCAATAATCTCTCAAGTAGGGACTCTAAATTACAGTGAACTCACTTATTCAGTGTTCTTTTAATTTTTGTCACTCTGGGCCTGCGATTTCAATCAATAATCAATAAACATTTATTAAATGTCTACTGTATGCCAAGCTTTGTGCTAAGTGCTAAGGATAAAAGAGAAGCAAAAGAGAACCCCACTCTCGAGGAGTTCCCAATCTAATGGAGGAGACGATGCATGAACAAATATATATATATATATATATATATGCAAGCCCCTTGCATGATAAATAGGAGATAATTAAGAGAAGGGAGACACTGGAACTAAAAGGGGTTAGAGAAGACTTCTGGTAGAAGGAAGGATTTTAATTGAGATGTAAAGGAAGTCAGGGAGGTCAGTAGTAAGAGTTGAAGAGGGAAAGCATTGCAGACATGGGGGACAGCCAGAGAAAATGTCCCAAGCTTAGAGGTGGAGGGTCTTCTTCAGGTCAGCCAGGAGGCTGGTGTCAGTTGATCAAAGAGTATGTGTTAGAAAACACAGTATGAGAAGACTAGAAAGATAAGAGGGGGCAGGTTAGGAAAGCCTTTGAGGGCCAAACAGAGAACATTATATTTAATTCTGAACACAATAGAGAGCCCCTGGACTTTACAGGGACAGGGAGGGGGGTGGGGGTGACATGACCAGACCTGCGCTTTAGGAATAGAGCACTGACTAGCCTGGAAAGAGACTTGGGGCAGGCAGCCCCATCAGCAGGAAGGCCATTGCATTATTCTAAGCATGAGGTGATGAGGGCTTACACCAGGGTGACCGTGTCAGAGGTGAGATGTTGCAAAGGTGGTGTGGGTAAATTCCTGGTGTGGAACTTCTCTACACCACTGCAGATCAGCACGTCTTCTATGTGTGCCTTAAGAGTTTTATGAAGTTGATTGTGAATATTGCAAGCCTAAGTGGGGATCTACGGTCACTTGGCTAGGGTACATCACAGGTGGGGCCTGGTCTCTGTCCACTATGCCATTCTGCCTCTTACAGTAAGAATAAAAATCCTCGTATTTCTATGGTGCTCTCTGGTTTTCAGAGTGTCTTATGTCATCCTATCTGGTCTTTCCAACAGTCTGTGAGGTAAGCAATGTAAGAGTTATCAGGTGTTATTAGCTGTGTTTTATGGGTAAGGGTACAGAGGCTCAGTCAGGTTAAAGGATTGCCTAAGAAAGCACAGCTAGTAAGTGATGGAGTTACAGTACCTCATACCTAGGCCTTCTGACTCTCCGGACAGTACTCCTTACTTGATACCCAACTGGCCCAGTGGCCATTCTTCTTCTTTTGATTAGCAATGAATAAAATCCCTCAATTTTATTTCTTTGGAGTCTGATGTAAACCTCTAAAAGAGACCATTGAGGCAACTAAAATTAGACTCAAAACTGGAGAATGCCTTTGCATCTTGTGTGGAGAACACATTTCCAATCTGTCTCAGTGTGGAGTAAAGTGTGTGACACCGGGTGGAGCTGGATTCTAACATGTGACCTGCTCTGATGGTGTCTCTTGGCATGGGGGCGGCTGGACACACCCGAGTCCAATTTCACCACAAGAACAGACTCAGGCAGATCCTATAAGGTGGGGAAAGCTTTGAGGAGAGGCCAGGGAATGGCCCAGCTCGCTGGTGGCCAAAGAACGGCTTAGCCGATGGGGAGAGGCTCGTTGCCAGAAGGTTGGCCACCAGGTGGTGTGAAGTCATTGACAAGTGGGCACCGGAGGGAGCCTAACTGCTGAGAAAATTACAAATTCTATGAGGATTGAAATCTATCTGTTTGCTATTAAGTGCAGGCTGTCTGCAAGTATTGATGAAGTCCCTATATTGTGCCAGGCTCTATGACAAGAAACCAGAGAGCCCTGCCTTCAAGGAGATTACATTCAATGAGAAGAACAGCTCACAGACACAGAAGTGCATATCAGATACCCGTGAAGGAAATAATGTTTCTACTACCATATTCCTTTTCAGATCGACAGAGGCTTATGAAGGCCATATGCTTGGGCCTTGAGCCCGGGGAGTAGGACTAGGGAGCTGCGATCTACTCTGGTGAAGGAGCACTGAATACTGAAGGAGAAACCTTGTCATTGGGGTCGTGTACATACAATACTGGAAGTTATCACCCTCTGAGAGTAGTCTGTCAAAAAGGAAAAAAGGTTATTTTGGCATGGGTGGTTTTAAATAAAACTTTGTTGTTTTATCAGGATGTGTCAACAGGACCTTTCATCTCCTTCTGTTGCTCCTATACTCACCACTCTTACAATCCTTTGCTGTGCTTTTGGATTTACTCCTTTATCTGCCTTTTCATCTTCTTCACATGTCTTTGCTGAAGATAATCTAAGTTGGCTGATGAGTTCCTTGTGCATCCACATCCGTCTCTATGGATCACACCATTTCTCAGCATTTCATTCTTGAAAAATCTGCATCCATGCTGGGCTGACAATTGCATTTTTGTTCCTCTTTTATCTCACCTCTTTGAAATCTGCTCTCCCTTAGTGACATGTAAGGCTTTCCACTCCTCTGTTTCATACATTCTAAGATATAATTGTCCCTTGTTACCATCATTTCCTTTTCAGCAGCCATTTCTCTTTGTTAGTTAAAATTGGATCAAGAATAGAATTCACTAATATTTTTCTCTACCTTTGGCAGGGTACAATTAATAAGACAGATCATGAAATTTTTTGTCATTCTGCTTTCAGGACAGAGAAAGTTTTGGCAGATATCTGGATACCTGAAGAGTCTTACCACTGTTAAAATTCTCTACCAGGTTTGTGATCTGGTTCCCAAACTTGCTAGCACTTTTTCCTTTCTTTCCATTTATTCTGTGGTATGCTGTGATGAGACAATTAAGTCTGTGCCTTTATCTTAATTAAAATATTCTCCAACCTGCTTCTCTGTGGGTCCTGGATTCTCTCACATAAGCAGGTCTTCTTAAAACACCATGCTACCCCATCAGGTCTCCCTTTTACCCATCCAGTTTATTTTCAATAAAATATTCTTTCCCTTCCTCTGAGAAGCTTTCTTTAGTCATCTGTCTACATATCCAAATAGAATGTAAGCTCCCTCAAGGTAAGGATTACCTGTTTTGGGGGTCTTTCCTCCTTACTCATAGCACAGTAACTCCCCCCCACAGAGTCACTTAAATGTTTCTTGAATTGGATATGCTGGTCTTGAATCTCAGCCCACCACGTCTCAGTGACATCTCAGAAGTCTAATTTACCTCCTTGAATTATACTTACTAGTTTAGAGCCTTGCCATTTAAAGTTCAACCCATCCACAGAAGTGATCTTTCCAATACGTTAGTCTGACCATATCAGCCTCCTACTCATAACAATCCAGTGGCTTTCTATTGCCTTTAGGGTCAAATGCAAAACCATCCACTTGACATTCAAAGCCTTTCATAACTACCCCCTTTCCTTTCCAGTCTTTATACATCTCATGCCTCACCACATACTTTTCAGTCCAGTGACACTGGCCTCTTCGTTCTTTGAACATCTCTTTCCAGGTATTTTAACTGGCTGTCCCTCATGCCTGGAATGTTCTCCTTCATTCCTGACTCTTCCCTCCCCCTTTACTCCCCTCCGTCCCTCCCTCCCTCCCTCCCTTCCTTCCTTCTCTCCTTCCTTCTTTCCTTCCTTCCCTCCTTCCTTCCTCCCTCCCTCCCTTCCTTCCCTCCCTCCTTTCCTCCTTCCTTCTCTCCTTCCCTCCCTCCTTCCTTCCCTCCTTCCTTCCCTCCTTCCCTCCTTCCTTCCCTCCTTCCCTCCTTCCTTCCCTCCTTCCTTCCCTCCTTCCCTCCTTCCTTCCCTCCTTCCCTCCCTCCTTCCTTCCTTCCCTCCTTCCCTCCTTCCTTCTCTCCTTCCCTCCCTCCTTCCTTCCTTCCCTCCTTCCCTCCCTCCCTCCCTCCCTTCCTTTCTTCCTCCCTTCCTCCTTCTCTTCCTTCCTTCCTTCTTCTCTCTCTCCCTCCCTTCTTTCTTTTCTCCCTCAGTTCCTCCATCCCTTCCTCTCCTTTTTTCCTACATCGCTTCTTTTCTTTCTACAACCATCTATCTATTAAATGACTGCTGGATTCAGTGGGTGATGGGAAAAATATGAAGCACTTTCCTGTTTTCAAGAAGCTTACAATTTTAGATGAGAATGTGTTTATGTGAAATAAATAGAGGTCAGCTCCACTATGACAGAAACATGAGGGTGACATAGCACCAGCTGTAGGCATAGGAACTGAAAGAATTCAGAATTTTGGAAAAATTGAACTCCAGAGCTTACAGCCAAAGGCAGAGAAAACAGATGGTAGGATTGATTTAAGTTTGGGACTTTGGATGGCAAGTTTAATAGAAGATTGGCAGAATGAGGGTATTCTGAACACTGAAGAAGGCAATTTTGTAGGAATTGACTCGGATCAGGAGGGAATTCAATGAAGTTTAGAGTAAAGAGATGGGGCTGATTGATGAAAAGCCAGGAATTTGGCGCCTGTTCATTTTTGTATTCAGCACGGTGTAAGAGCACATAGCCTTGTACGTAAGGTACGTGTTGAATGAGTAAACCAAAATCATGATGTTCCATGACAGTAGAGACATATTAGGAATCAGTATTTGCACTGGAGGGGTTCTGAATGGGAGAGCTTGGAAGTGGCCTTAGGCGGTCAGGGTTGTGATAATGTTGGAGAGCAGATGATACCAAAGTAGAGGTAAACAAGGAATTCTGTGACTAAATGGGTCCAAGATCATCATAAATGTGGCCAGGAGACCACAGGAGACACAATGAAGTCATCTGGAAAAAGTGAGAGTGGCCCCCGTTGGATGACGGAGGCTCTTAGGAGCCTGCCGGTTCATCGTGATGCTGAGTGGCTTCCATCTCAAGGCAACCGCAATAGCATTGTGTACATAAGGGGAAAGGGACTTAGGTGTCCACCACAGCAGGCTTAAAGACAGAGTAGAAGCAGCAGGAGAATCTATGAATGATAGAACAGAAAATCTGCAGATGATGTACTGGCAGATTCAGCTACAGAGATAGGGAAGCAACAAGGAGAAAGCAACAAGGAGATAGGGAGATGACAGGAAGAGGGAGGACAGGAAGACAGAGACAGTGGTACTGTTTCTATCTACCAGGCAGCTTTTAGAGACAAAACCAGCTCTCCCCTGTGGCTCGAGCAATAATGGAAAGGGTTTGTTGGCAGGGATTCCAGACAGTTTTCACTCTGACCAACTCTACCTTCACATGAACTCCAAAATCATCTTTCAGATTCAAGAAATCTTTTAAGAAAGGCTTAAAGCATAGTTAGGAATAACATTGAAAAAGCAGGACATTCCAGGGAGAATGATATTGAACTAAGAATTCTGCAGGTGAAATCATTTACCTCTAAGTCACAATGATAGATGACCACTGAAGCAGTATGAAAGCCAAAAGGGAACCCAGGAAACCTGATTCATAGTCCCCATCCCTTAATTTTATAGTGAGAGTAGTCTCAAATGGGTAGGTCTGGGCCATTTAGCTCATTTGGTTAAATCAAGGTGCTAGTGAGGCAAAGTCTGTGATTTTGCTCACTGTATGAGCCAATTTCAAAGGTCAATTGGTTTCCCCAGGCTAAATCCCTACCGGTGGGCCAGCTGCCTCACCAGTGCATACCACTGCTGTTGGGAAAAGGGGAAGGGAAGGCTCGCAAAGCTATGACTAGTTTTGAAATCACAGCTTCCAGGACCTGGTGTCAACTTCTCTGTAGTTACTGAGTGAGAAGGCCAGCAAGCACGCATAGACACACAAAGCTCATTTGAAACTAAGCAAAAGAAAGCAAAGAATGGGAATGTACTTAGTAAAAGCTATAGGAGGAGTTAGAGAAGAGTAGGATGTCTTTTTTTAAAGATGGAGCCTGAGATTTAATCTTGATTTTATAAAAATACCTACTTGAATTTGAATTCCCATGGATTTTTTGTATTTTTTCAGCTAGAATTTCTATATCATCTTAAAGTTTGCAAAGTAAGTATCTATGAGGCAGAATTTGAACCCAAGTTTTCCGGAGACCAAGTCCTGCAGTACTTACCCACTAGTTTCCCAGGCCATCAACATGGCTTAGTGGATAAAGGGAAAGGAAATGAAGCAAGTTTGTATTTAAGCTCTTTGAGGACAGGGTCCATTTTTATCTTTTCTTTATATTTCCAGACTCCAGAATAGTGCATGTCAAATAATAGGGGCTTAATAAATACTTGATGAATGAAAGAACGAATAAATTAGAGGCGACTTGACAGTTTGTATCCAGGGAGGTAATGTCCATACCAGGAACTGCCTCAGCTGATGAAATTAGAAGTCCAGATGGCCTCCCCACCCCCTTGGGAAAAAAATTTCAAAAATGTAAAAGCATCATGTGATTTCTCACCAAAGAAGTGTGAACACCTGAATTAAATGTGAAAAGATGATTAAAGTTTTAGGCTAAAACTCAACAAAACCCTCTTCCTATCTTCCTAAGGTTGTGCTTTGAAATCTTAGATTCTGAGCATTCCTATATTACAGGACTATGGAAAACAGAAATGATGAAGTTGATGAGTTATGAGAAAGTCTGTCCTCCCCTTGCAGTGACAGGAGATAATTAGCAGATTAAATGTAAACTCCCATACATGACTGATGCTAGCTCGCCAGAGAGAGCTTGGCAGAGCAGCTTGAAATCTTGGCTGCATGTATGTTCACCGTCAGATACTTTAGGCAAAATAATGGCCCCCACTTCCTCAACTTTATCTCTGATGATATCTCCGCTTCAAGGACTTTTTGTGTCTCAGGTGCAGAAACAGTCACCAATTGTGCAGTTGTAGGATTGCTGAGAAGTTAGGGTCCGGCCTAAAAGGAACGTTCTTTTAAAAGTGAGAAATTTGTAGTTTGGGGCATTTATCTACATAGAGCTTATCCCCAAAGATACAACCATCACCCACAAGTTAGCACACTGGAGTGATTTGACAACAGGGCCCTTCATTTTGAGGATTCAGACATACCCTAGAGGTCACGCTGTGCCCTTGAAGCCATAAATGCGTGCAGAGAAAGCCTCATACGATATAATGCAGGTGGGCATTAGCCTGATCTCCAAGCCTGAGTCTAGTTAATGGGGCCTCTGCAGCAGCAGTCCATGTTATTGTTCCAGCGGTAGCGATTGCTTTTGGAAGGATTTGCCAATGGCTCTGAGAGTCTAGGGGAAAAGTTGGTGGATTCCTAGGAGAGAGTTAGAGGCTGAAGGTTTTGACATACCTAACTGCCTGCATTAGGAAAATAATGAGCTGCTTCCAGGCTTTAAAGACATTCATTGATGTTTTCCAAATCTTATCTCCAGTCGAATCCTCACCCAGATCACAGTGGCAACACCTTGGCTCTAAAGTGAGTGTGTTGATACATTTCCCATTTCCACCTGTCAATTAAAAAGAAAGCTGTGATTTGGAAACTCTATGGAGGTTTGTGAGGCAATTTTAGGTTATGTGGGTTGCAGAACTTTCTGGCTGAAGCCTATCAAGGAATCTAAATTCCAGAAATCACTCAAAGTTACTTGAAAAGATTTTGTAAAATGCTCAGGAAAAAATAGGGCTTATTCTTGGTGGTGGTGGGGGGGGGGATTAGGATGGTTCATTGATGCTTTTTGTTTTTACGTGGCAATCATTTCTAGATAAATACCACTGCATCCTTTTCCCCAAACTCCATTAAATGTCCCATTGTAACAAAGATAAACAGTAAACAAAATAGACTGAGCCGGCGATCGCAGCTGAGGATGTAGGCAGCATCCTGTCATCATTGCTGTACCTGCATCTCAGCAGACAGGAGGAAGGCTTCACTCTCTCCTTTGGGATCATTATTGGGTTTTCAATTACTCAGAATTCAGCTCTCTTTTGTTGGGGATTTCCCATATGCTGCTTTTGTCATTGTTTAAGTTAGTCTCTTGCTCATACTCATTTCGCCCTGTGGCAGTTCATATAAGTTTACTTTAAATTCCTCAGATTTGTCATTTTACTGCACGCTAATATTCTACGTCATTCATGTGTCACAACTTGGTCAGCCACTCCCCAGTCGATGAGCATGCTTTATTTCCAGTTCTTTGCTACCATATGACTGTTTTGGGGTAAATGAGGTTTTTCTTTCTCTTTCCACTTGACTTCGCAGACCATCTCAAAATACCCTGAGGAGCAGAAGGAGTGTAGGATTATCAATCCAATGAAAAAAGAAGTTTGCCTGAATCAAATTCAGGTTATTCATTCGTTACAGTATTGGGGTTTATTATTTTAAAATGCTCCATGATGCCTTTCGGTTCTCCATCACAGTAATTTCCAAATATACTCTACCCCACCTTGGAATCAAAACCTTCCTTGTAAAAGTTTAACAGGAACAACTGATACAATGAGTACCTCAAAAAATGTATGCAGCATTCTGCTGTTTGGGCTATGGAGTTGGTCTGAAATTTGTTCTCTACCTATGGTTTAATTTGTTTTAGCAGCAATGGTGGTTGATATTATAATTTCCAAATGATTTTACATCTATTAACCCAATGAGGTAGATCATACTAATGCTCTTCTCACTTATTTTACAGATTAGTAAATTGAGTCTCGAAACAGGAAGGTAACTTGCTTAAGATTAGGAAGAGCCAAAGCTAGGACCACAGTCTCATGATTCTATACACTGCGCTTTTCCGCCACACCACACTTACCTCCCTAATCATTGTTGTCTACTCCTAAAATAGTCCTGAGTGATTCTCAGGATGAGACTTATACCGACTCTAAAAATATTATGTTGGAGTGAATGTTTATAGCCAAAGAATATATTTCCAATAGACACAAATGAATTAATCTTTATCATATGACATTAACTTAAATGTCAAGCAAATGATAGGTCATCCATTTTCCAAAAGACACCTGGGTAGACTTCATTGCCTTTGGTAGAATTTTTTATTATAATTCACATTCCTGTCTCTCAAATGAATCTGTGATCTCATCAATTCAGCTGTTCCCTCCAACAATGTATATCACAGCTCATCTACACCCGCCCATCCTGCATGACTGTTGTCTGTGCCCTCACAAAAATTCCCACCCCTAGCCCTGGCACCTTGCTTTCTCCTGACATCATGAGGGTATCGGTGGAGTTGCCTTCATGTCTTCCTGGCATTCTTCATTCTCACCGTTCTTCTGCTTTTCCTATTATCAAATTCCTTGATTATGTCTGTTCTTCCTTTCTCCCTTTCTTTCTTTCCCTTCCTCCTTTCCTCTCTTTCTCCCTCCTTTCCTTCCTTCTTTCCTTCCTTCCTTCCATTCTTCATTTCCTCCTTCTTTCCTTCTTAACTTCCTTCCTTCCTTTGTTAGAAGCTGTAGTCTGCTCATACTCGCCATGCACTTCTCCTTTGCTTTGGGAGTGATCCACGTTCTTCATTGTTTGGAGTCAGTTTTGTTCCAAGTCTTATTGCCATAGAACAATTCCAGTAGAAGATTAGTATAAAAAGAAGACTTTTCATTTCATAAGAATTGGGGATCAGCAGGGATTCTGACACATTGGGATCAGCACAAACCATTTATCCTCTCCTGCTCTAGACTAGTGCTGTCAAGTGAGGAGGAAAAAAGTATAGAGTGGAAGCCAGAAAATGGATACATGGGGGCTGTTAGGGGACATTTCCTGGTGTGGAGGCCAAAACAATTCTCTGGTTTATTTAAATAGTATTGTATTAACTCTATAAGAGTTTAGACAAATCTGTTTATAGAGTAATTTTCAAGAACCGGTTAAAAGCTTCAGCAAAAAAAAAATAGACGGAAAAATATTTCAAAAGCCAACCCTTCATCAAAAATATGAACGCATACAACAGTCATCCTTCAAAATGTTCTCTGCACTTATTACCTCCCCAGAAACAGTTTCTGGACTGATTGCTGACACTGAGATGTTAAAACACTTGAATAGATTAGAAAAAAAACAATCAGGGTAATGACATTCTGGAAAGGACTTGTTACCTTCTTTGCCGATTACATTAAATAGAAACCAAAAGCATGTGTGTTGTATGCCTGCTTAATAACCAAATCATCTTAAATTTTCTAAGGATGACCTTAATTTTCTTCCATAAATTAGTATTTTAAGAATAGAAAATAGTCACCACTTGGATTTCACTGAACCTATTATATCTTCCCTTGAAATGAATCAGAAAATAAAAATGCAAATAATTGAAAACATGGTCTGTCTCCCTTGGGAAATCCTTCCTGGCATCCTGCTAGTTCACACTATCGTTCCATCATCTCCTCTCCACTGCCAAATCCCTCAAAAGAGTAGCTAGTAATTAGAAGCTTCATTTTCTCACCACCAATTCATTCTTAATGGACTTGTAGTCTGGCCCGTGTTCCCACCATTTGGCTGAAGCCACTTTCTCAAAGATCACAGTGAAGTTGTAAGTATCAAGTCTAAGGTCCATTCTAGCTCTAAGTCTCTGATTCTATAAGCCTGTGAGTCAGTGGCCTTCCCAAGATCCTTGTTCAGTTGTTTTGATTGTGTCCAACTCCATGGCCCCATTTGAGGTTTTCTTAATGGAGATCCTGGATTGATTTGCCATTTCCTTCTCCAGGTCATTTTACAGATGAGGAAACGGTGGCAAACAGGGTGAAGTGACTTGCCCACTGGGCTGGAGTTATCTACAATCAACATCTTCCAGCCCTGATTTCTCCCTGGGCTCCACTGCCACAGCTCGAGGAGCTTGGTTGGGCATTTACACACATATGTCATAATACCCATTAGGAAAAAAAACCATGAAATGATACTTATCTTTTCCTCAAGCTGTCTTCTGTAGTAAACCTTCTTCATCGTCATCATCCTCTTCTTCTCTTTCTTCTTCCTATAAATGTCAATGCTACTGTAATTCTGATCACTCAGATTTGAAACCTGCAAGTCATTTTTATCTTTTCTATAAATGAAATATAAATTTCTATAAATTAATCAATCATTTCAAAATCTGTTACAAAGTTCTTATTATGTGTCAGGCATTGTGCTTGTCACTGGAGATACAAGGAAAAAAATTAAAGAAAAGGCAAAAATAGGCCCTATCCTCGTTCTAATGAAGGACAACCTGAACATAAATACATAAGTTCCAGACCCATATGTGGTAGATGGAATTTAACCTTAGAGGGGATGAAAGTATCAGCTGGAGGTGGGTCTGAGAAGGGCAGACTGCAGAAGGTGGCACATGAGCTGATTCTTATAGGAAGCCAGGGATTGTAAGAAGTAGGGGGAAAGAGGAAGGACAGCCAGTAGACATGAGAAGTGGAGTGTTGTGTGAATAGTAGAAACTGGAGTCCTTCTGACCGAAGAGCATGCAAAAGGGAATAATTTCTAAGAAGACTGGAAATATAGGCTGAGGTTAGGTTCCGAAGAGCTTTGAATGCCATTCAGAGAACTTTTTATTCACTTTCAGCAGTAATAGGGAACTGCTGGTGTTTATTGAATATGGAGGAAATAGGCAGGAGTGATATGGTCAGATCTATAATTGAAGAAATTAAATGAGAAAAGCATTTCTCAAATGATTACTATGTGTCAATGCTAAGCACTAGGGATCTACTCTATACCATTCTCAACTGAATGTCTTTCTTTCTTTTTTGCTGAGGCAATTGGAGTTAAGTGACTTGCCCACAGTCACACACCCAGGAATTGTTAAGTATCTGGGACCAAATTTGAACTCCGCTCCTTTTGACTGTAGGGCTGGTGCTCTATCCACTGCGCCACCTAGCTGCCCCTTTATTGAATGTCTTTCAAACAATACTTGACACCTGCCTTGCCTCCCTATCCTGACAGGGAATAGGATTATGCAGAAGGAGTCAAATCCAGAGAATTTAGCCAAAGGATTAAAAAGTAGACAGAGTAGATATAGGTAGGCAGGATGTGGAGTTCAAGAACAAAGAGTACTAGGGAGCAAGATTGGGGAACTGACATCTTAGGATGACAGCCATTTGTTTTCTGCCTTCTAGATTTCCCATTTGTAATCAGAAGAAACCTTTTAGGGTGGGGCTCATGCATTCTAACTTGTTTGTGTTCTCCACAGAGCTAGGCACATTAGAATTTACATTAGTGTTAACTACATGTGAGATTTACAGTGTGATTATACTGTTATAATTATGATTCTAGATTCCCCCCCCCCAACACACAACTCAAGAGGCTCAAAAGTGAATCTCATATCTAATTGCAGTATCATTCATCAGCCATCAAGTTTTACACATAGTTAATAGTGTTAAAGGACAATGACACTGAGCAGTTACTATATATGTCTGTGTGTGTGTCAGTGCATATGCATATATGTATGTCTGTGTATATATATATATATATATATATATATATATTATATATATATATGCCCATATGTGCATGTGTGCATGTCTTAAAAGCTAGTTTCAGATCTAAGGCACACTTACATAAAATATTCGAATAACCATTCAAGACATTATATTAATTGCTAAGGTGAGTGGAAAGTGAAGTAATACAATTGGAAGATTTCCGAGCCAAAGGTATCGGCCAAATGAAAATGGATTTAAAGCAGACATGCCCAGGGCTCCATCCATTGAAAAGTGAACAGGGTCACATTCTTTCTGCTCACAGTGATTCTGTATCTGAGGACAACAGTTTTTGTCTGTACACTGAGATGAAAAAAATAGAGCCTGGTTGAGATAGAAAACTCCCAAACAAAAGATCTGTTGTTTTCCTTTTAATGGGGAAAAAAAGAGAATTAAAAATTCACAGCATGAACATTTTGGGTTCCGGCAAGATGTGAAAGGTGACATTATAATGTTTGTGTCGCTCGGTATGGAAGAATGAATCTTGGGTTTCTTATCAGCAAAATGGGGATTGTTGTAACTGCCCTGCATATTTTGCAGAACCTCAGAATTTCAAGAAACATCTAATCCAGCCTCTTCCTAAACATGAATCCCCACGAAACTGACCCCAAGTGTACATACATCCAACTTCTACTTGAAGACTTATGATGAGAGATCCACTGCCTCAGTTTTTTCCCTCCTCTGTTAAATAACATTAGGTTCTTTCTAGCTCTAAATAAATGGTCTTATGATCCTAGGACTTTCTGAGGCAGCCACTTTAACTTGTGGACAGTTATGATTGTTAAAAATATTCCGAAACTATAGATCTCACCACGCTACTTCCTATTCAAAAATCATCAGTGGTTCCCTATTCTTGCTAACATAAAATAGAAAATCTTCAACTTGACATTTATCCTTCCACAGTCTAGCTCCCATTTTTATTTTCCATTAGTTCCTTTCTCTCACTCTCTAGTCTAAATGCTAGCTACTTCATATATGTAGTCCACTTCCTGTATCTACCATTGCCCTCCTTCTGAATCTTTGCCTCCTGCAAGCCTCACTGTTTTTCAAAGCATAGACCATGTCTTACGAACTGTCCAGATCCTTTGGTTATTAGTGCCTTCCCCTTGAAATTACTTGGCAATTATTTAGAGGTGAAGGTGAGATCTCCTCCCTGTAGAATATCAGTTTCTTGATAGCAGGGACTGTTGTGATCTTGGGATTGTAATTTCAGAGTTGGACATAATATACGTAACAGTAGCCGGTTATGACTAAGGCTAACTATGTAACAAATGTTTGTGTACTTGGATGAAAGAACACAGAGACACCTCCTGCCACAGTGTTTTGGTGAAAAATAAACATAATTACTTAAACAAAGTACCTTTCTAAAAGTAGGGATTTTTATTGGTGCCTTTTGGTTTTACAATGCCTAGCTATCTCTCTGAAAGTCTTCCCAGAGAACCATCTATTATGATGAAGAATTTTTAAAAGAAAGAGCAAGAGAAAAAAAGTCAGCAAAACTGACCAATACATCAAAAACGTTCAGTACCCAATGACTGCCTCCTACTCACCACCCACATCTTCCTGGAGTGCAGAGGAAGCTAAGGTATATTCTCATTTCTCTTCTTTCAAGTTATGGTTATTCTTTTTAATTTTACCACATTCATTTTCAACTTTTGTGGGTGGTGTTTCATTTACATTGTTATACTCACTAAGTATATTGTTTTCTCTGCTTACTTCACTCTGTATCGGTGCATGTGTGATTTTCCATGCTTCTCTGTAAACATTATGTCTATCATTTTTTATAACAGAGTACATTCACATAACATTCTCTTGAGTCATTCCCCATTCAATGAGATCTACTTTGTTTCTAGTTCTTTGTTACGATAAAAATGCTGCTTTGGTATAGGCTGGGTAATTCTTTTTGTCATTGACCTTTGTGGACTATACGTCTAGCTGCAGAATCTCTGGATCAAAGGGTATGGACGTTTTAGTCACTTTGTACGTAGAATTCCAAATTGCTTTCCAGAATGGTTGTAATAATTCACTGCACACTCAATAAAAGTGAGTTAGTGTGATTGTATTTCCAGAACCCCTCCAACATGGACTGTTTTCGGTTTTTGTCATGTTTGCCAACTTGCTGAGTCTGAAGCGAAATCTCGGCGCTTTTTAAACCATATCTCTTTAATTAATGTTTTGGAACATTATTTTACATGATTGTTAACAGTTTGCAGTTCTTCTTTTGAAAACTCACATCTTTTGACCACTTATCTCCTGGAGAATGGCTTTTGGTCTTAAATATTTCTGTTAGTTGTCTATATATTTTAGCTACTCAAACCTTATCACAAATAGCTGATGACAAAGATAACTTCTCAGTAGGCTGCTTCCCTTCTCAGCCTAGCTGCATTATTTATTTTGTACAGAAGCTTTTCAATTTCACGTAATCAAAGTTATCTATTTTATCTTTCATCAATGTCTCTGTTCCTTTAAATGTTTGTCTCATCTCTACACCTATGAGAGGTTTCTGATCTGCTTCTCTTATTTGTGTGGCATGCTCTTTAATATTCATGTCACTTATTTATTTTGAATTTATTGCAAAACCTGGTGTAAATGCTTGGGCTAAGCCTAATTTCTGCCACAGTGATTTTCAGTTTTCCCAGAAGTTCTAATCAAATAGGGAATTCTTTCCTAAGTAATTTATATGTCAGACCTTATAAAACACTGATGGTTATTGAGTTACAAAATAATTTTTTGAACAAGAGATCTCAAGAACTATGACGCACTCAGGTGTTAATTTTAAGTCACCTGCAGTGCTAAGGCTGCCTTCTTTCTGCTTAAAGGAAGAAAGAAAAAAAAAACTTAGCTTTCTCCCATGCATGAGCCAGAGATTTCTTTTCTCAATTCCAGACCAAGTGGCCCCTCATCACTGAGTCCCCCATTTGGGGCTGAAGATCTTAGATCTCACTATGGAGATTCCCACACTTGCTCTAAGAATTGCTCTCTTGGTGTATGTTTCAAGGCATGCTGCCTCTCTGCTATTTCCAGGGCAGGATCTCTCTCCTTTCTAAAGCAGTCCATCACGCATTATATGTGTTTTCCACCTCAGAGTATACCATCTTACTACAACAGTCATACACCCCCCCCTTCTGCAGTTGAGCTGCTTTTTTCCTTAGAATACCCAGCAATTTTTTTTTTTTTTTTTTTTTTTTTTTTGCTCCATCGATATTCACATGATCCCAGCTTGGGTTCCTTTGCTAACTGGACCTGATTTTTAAAGGTGTCAACCACAGCAAAACATGACACAGTTTAATCAGTTAAAGAGAGCCATATGATATAAGTTAGAAATCATTTGAACTGCATATTTCCCTGAGCTTTTGCTTAGGGAACTCTGAGGAAGCAAAATATTAGGCAGCTTGTTTTGATATTATTTATTTAAATAGAGTTGGATTTTTAATATTCATTGAACAGCTTAACTTTTTAAAGGGGAGACTTGCAAACTTTAGGTTCTTGCCTAATTTAAATTTATTTTTTATCTTTAAAATGCTTGGGAGCCCGTTATTTGACTGACACCTAATTAGCAGAGGTTTGTAGTGTAAAGTTGCAATATCAAGGCTTTAAAAAGTTTCAAAACAAGTTTAAGGTTCAGAGACAGCCCAGCATTCTGACATTCTCTCTGCTTTCAGCTGTTCTTGAAGGTTGAATACCAATGAGGAACATTTATAGAATCCCATTTTTTACCCTCTACGAACGACGGGGAAAAAAAAGGAAAAAACCCATTGCATTGTTTTGACCCCTGGTCCTGCTCCATAGCCTTCATTCCATGAGTCAGTGATTGTGAAATAATTTATATTCTGCGAAATGACTTATTCATTGAGGAATGTGGGGAGTGGGGGAGGGAACGATTTACATACTCTTTGGCTTTGTCAGCAGCGGACTTGAAGTCACTTTCTCTAGATGCCCCCCGGGGGGGATCATTGATGTCATTGTCAGTGTCTGATGTCATTTCATTTCAAAATTCTGAAATGGGTTACACTTTGATACTTGAGTGGAGATGGGATACAGCTGATGTGGATGCCCCTTTCCCCAGAGTAGTACCCCCATACTTTCTTATTCTTTGAGACTTTTGTCCAAATCCTCCCCTAAATTTCCCACGAGCACTCACCCAGGGGGCCACAGGCCTTCCTCTAGGTCGTGCACTCTGAAGCTGGGCTCGGTGAACTTGTTTTTATTAAGAACTATGTTTTGATGTGATTGCTTTCTTTTGTAACCCTCTATATTTTATTTGAAGAATGTAAAAACTTGATTCTGAGAAGTCCAAAGGTTTCACAAGATTGCCAAAAAGGCCGAGTTGGGCTATGCATCTACCTAGCCTAGGTAAACTCTGTGGGTAAAGGACTGACCCCAGACTACTAATTATCTTTTCCCTTCTACGTGGAAACCTCATATTGATCTGGAGTGTCTGTACTATCATCTCCTTGTCTGTCATATCACTCCCCACAAATTCACATAGCGGGGCAGGATCAATGTTTTCTAAGCAGGTGTTCTGCATCAAGGCCCTGCAAGATTGTGTGCATTGGCTCTGTATGCCCCACATATTGGGTGAGCTAGGAGTGGAGCTGGTTTATGTATTTAGGTTCTCTGCTGTTATTTAATGAGGCCTTTATCTTAAAGCTGTTTCTATCTCCATATCTTCCAAACTCAGCTTTAATTATTCTCGATTTGGCCCAGAGTGTCTTCTTTTGAGACTATTTGGAGAATTATGTAGAAAAGATCTCTTCTGCCATCTTGCTAATCACATCCCAAGGGCCTTCAGCCATCCATTTAGCTACCATTTTCTTAAGTCTTCTAGTTTCATTTATAATAAGAATTTTGCTCAATAGTGATCAGCATTGATATGGTTTATTTCCCTCAGTAATAGATCAACTCAATGATTTCTGGATAAAACTCACGCATTTAGGGTATCGACAGCTGTTAACGTTTATAGACAGCCCCTTCTTTCCCCTTCTCTGTGATTCTGTGATAGAAGCACATAGGAATGAGGGCTATTCTTTATCTCCCTTTGGATGATTTCGCCCTGCCAAAAACTTCTACACCTTGGAGCCAAATGACTGGATGTGAACAGTTATTTAGCTAGACCAGACCCTGGATTCAAGCCACTAATAAGGATGTGCTCAAAATTGTCAAATATTAATATCTTACCTATACATAACGCATTGCGGTTTATGAAGCATTTCTTCAGCGATGATCCTTTGAGGTAGGTAGAGTTAGAGTAGGTATTATTTTGTGCAATTAAAGAAACTGAACTTCAGAGAAAGAACCCGACTTCTTGGAGGCACACTACTAAAACAGTTTCAGAGTGAGTATGTGAACCCAGACTTTGTGATTTCAAGCCTGGTGTTCTCTCCTGAGCAAATGGTCAGACTAAAACTATTCCCACTCAAGGTGAAGCTCGCAGTCGGGAAAGAGATCATTTCCTAAAGCCCAATCTTCCCAACCTATCAATTTTATTGCATACAGTGCAAGAGCTGGAAGGAACTCGTGCTATCAGAGTTCTGTGAGCATGTTTTGCAGATCTGAAACTGAGGTCCAGGGAGCTTGAGGCTTTTTTTTTTTTAATTTAATAGCCTTTTATTTACAGGATATATACATGGGTAACTTTACAGCATTAACAATTGCCAAACCTCTTGTTCCAATTTTTCACCTCTTACCCCCCCCCTCCCTAGATGGCAGGATGACCAGTAGATGTTAAATATATTAAAATATAAATTAGATACACAATAAGTATACATGACCAAAACGTTATTTTGCTGTACAAAAAGAATCAGACTCTGAAATATTGTACAATTAGCTTGTGAAGGAAATCAAAAATGCAGGTGTACATAAATATAGGGATTGGGAATTCAATGTAATGGTTTTAGTCATCTCCAGAGTTCTTTTCTGGCATAGCTAGTTCAGTTTATTACTGCTCCATTAGAAGTGATTTGGTTGATCTCGTTGCTGAGGATGGCCTGATCCATCAGAACTGGTCATCATATAGTATTGTTGTTGAAGTATATAATGATCTCCTGGTCCTGCTCATTTCACTCAGCATCAGTTCATGTAAGTCTCTCCAGGGCTTTCTGAAATTATCCTGTTGGTCATTTCTTACAGAACAGTAATATTCCATAATTTCTATATACCACAATTTATTCAACCATTCTCCAACTGATGGACATCCATTCAGTTTCAGTTTTAGCCACTACAAAAGGGCTGCCACAAACATTCGTGCACTACAGGTCCCTTTCCTTCTTTATAATCTCTTTGGGATATAATCCCAGTAGTACACTAGCTGGATCAAAGGGTATGCACAGTTTGATAACTTTTTGAGCATAGTTCCAAACTACTCTCAAAATGGTTGGATTCGTTCACACTCCACCAACAATGCATCAATGTCCCAGTTTTCCCACATCCCTCCAACAATCATCATTATTTTTTTCCTGTCATCTTAGCAATCTGACAGGTGTGTGTAGGTATCTTAGAGTTGTCTTAATTTGCATTTCTCTGATTAATAATGACTTGGAGCATCTTTCATATGACTAGAAATAGTTTCAATTTCTTCATCTGAGAATTGTCTGTTCATATCCTTGACCATTTTCAATTGGAGAATGGCTTGATTTTTTATAAATTAGAGTTAATTCTCTATATATTTTGGAAATGAGGCCTTTATCAGAACCTTTGACTGTAAAAATATTTTCCAGTTTATTGCTTCCCTTCAATCTTGTCTGCGTTAGTTTTGTTTGTACAAAACTTTTCAGTTTGGTATAATCGAAATTTTGTATTTTGTGATCAGTAATGATCTCTAGTTCTCTTTGGTCATAAAGACCTTCCTTCACAGGTCTGAGGAGGTAAACTATCCTATAGTTCCCTAATTTATTAATATTTCATTCTTTATGCCTAGGTCATGAACCCATTTTGACCTTATCTTGTGTAGAGCGTTAAGTATGGATCAATGCCTAGTTTGCCATATTAGTTTCCAATTTTCCAGCAATTTTTATCAAACAGTAAGTTCTTATCCCAAAAGCTGGGATCTTTGGGTTTGTCAAAGACTAGGTTGCTATATTTGTTGACTGTTTATCCTTGAACCCAATCTATTCCATGATCAACTAATCTATGCCTTAGCCAATACCAAATAGTTTTGGTAACTGCTGCTCTATAATATAATTTTAGATCTGGTACAGCTAAGCCACCATCATTTGATTTTTTTTCATTAATTCCTTGAAATTCTTGACCTTTTGTTTTCCATATGAACTTTGTTGTTATTTTTTCAGGTCATTAAAATAGTTTTTGGGAGTCTGATTGGTATAGCGCTAAATAAATAGATTAGTTTAGGTAATATTGTCATCTTTATTATATTTGCTCGCCCTATCCAAGAGCGTTTAATATTTTCAATTGGTTAGATCAGACTTAATTTGTGTGAAAGTGGTCTGTAATTTTGCTCATAAAGTTTCTGATTTTCCTTGGCAGATAGATTCCCAATATTTTATATATCAGTAGTTACTTTAAATGGAATTTCTCTTGTAACTCTGACTGTTGGATTTTGTTAGTGATATAAGAATGCTGATGACTTATGTGGTTTATTTTATAACCAGCAACTTTGCTAAAGTGGTGGATTATTTCTAATAACTTTTAGCAGAATCTCTGGGGTTCTCTAAGTATACCATCATGTCATCGGCAAGAGGGATAATTTGGCTTCCTCATTGCCTATTCTTATTCCTTTAATCTCTTTCTCAGCTCTTATTGCTATAGCTAGCGTTTCTAATACAATATTAAATAGTAACGGTGATAGTGGCAACCTTGTTTCACTCCAGATCTTATTGGGAATGGTTGCACTTTTGTCTCCATTATATGATGTTACTGATGGTTTTAAATAGATGCTGATTATTTTAAGGAAAAGTCCATTTATTCCTATACTCTCAAGTGTTTTAATAGGAATGGATGTTGGATTTATCAAATGCTTTTCTGCATCTATTGAGATGATCATATGGTTTTTGTTAATTTGGTTATTAACATGGCCAATTATATTGATAGTTTTCTAATATTGACCAGCTCCTGCATTCCTGGTATAAATCCTACTTGATCATAGTGTATTATCTTGGAGATGATTTTCTGTAGTCTTTTGCTAATATCTTATTTAAGATTTTAGCATCAATATTCATTAGGGAGATTGGTCTATAATTTTTCTTTCTCTGTTTTCAGCCTACCTGGTTTAGGTATCAGTACCATGTCTGTGTCATAGAAGGAATTTGGTAGGACTCCTTCATTCCCTATTTTATCAAATAATTTATTAGCATTAGCCAATTGTTCTTTAAATGTTTGGTAAAATTCACATGTAAATCCATCTGGTCCTAGGGATTTTTCTTAGGGAGTTTTTAATTGCCTGTTCTATTTCTTTTTCTGAAATGGGACTATTCAACAATTACTTCCTCCTCTTTAGTCTGAAGTCTGTATTTTGGAGGTAGTCATCCATTTCACTTAGGTTATCAAATTTATTGGCATAAAGTTGAGCAAAATAACTCCTATTATTTCTCTAATTTCCTCTTCATTGGTGGAAAGTTCTCCCTTTTCATTTTAAGACTACTAATTTCATTTTCCTCCTCCTTTTTCTAATCAGATTTACCAAAGGCTTATCTATTTTATTGGCTTTTCATAGAACCAACTCTTAGTTTTATTAATTAGTTCAATAGTTTTTACTTTCAATATTTTTAATTTCTCCTTTTAATTTTAGAATTTCCAATTTAGTATTTGATTGGGGTTTTAATTTGGTCTTTTTAGTTTTTTAGTTGCAAGCCCAATTCATTAATCTTTTCTTTCTGTTTTATTCAAGTAAGCCTCTAAGGATATAAAATTCCCCTTATTACCCTTTGGCTGCATCCCACAATTTGGTATGATGTCTCATCATTGTCATTATCTTGAGTGAAATTAATTGTATCTATAATTTGCTGCTTCACCAATCATTCTTTAAGATGAGATTGTTTAGTTTCCAATTACTTTTGGTCTATTTCCCAACTTTTTGTTGAATGTACTTTTATTGCATCATGATCTGAAAAAGCATTCACTATTTCTGCTTTCTTGCATTTAATTTTGAGGTCTTTATGTCCTAATATATGGTCAATTTTGAATAGGTTCCATGAACTGCTGAGAAGAAAGTATATTCCCTTCTATCTCCATTCAATTTTCTCAAAGATCCAACATACCTAATTTTTCTAATATTCTATTTACTTCTTTAATTTCTTTCTTATTTGTTTTGTGGTTTGATTTGTCTAATTCTGAGAGTGCAAGGTTGAGATCTCCACTTACAGTTTTGTTGTCTATTTCTTCTTGCAACTCTCTAACTTCTCCTTTAGGAAGTTGAGTGCCATACCACTTGGTGCATATATGTTTAATATTGATATTGCTTCGTTGTTTATGCTACCCTTTGCAGGATGTGTTTCCTTCCTTATCTCTTTTAATTAGATCAATTTTACTTTTGCTTGATCTGAGATAAGGATGGCTACCCGTTTTTTACTTCACCTGAAGCATAATAGATTTTGCTCCAGCCTTTTACCTTTACTCTATATGTATCCCCTGCTTAAATGTGTTTCTTGTAAACAACATATTGTAGGGTTCTGACTTTGATCAGTCTGCTATCTGCCTCCTCTTTATGGGGAGTTCATCCCATTCACATTTACAGGTTAGAATTACAAAATCTGTATTTCCTGCCATCCTAATAACCCCAGATTGTGCTTTACTTATTCTTGCCTCCCCAACCTTCTTTCCCCTTTTAAACTTATGCACCCTCTTTTATCACGATACTTATCCTCTTTATAATCCCTCCTCTCCCCACTTTGGTCTTTCCCCTTCCTTCCCTTATTACTCTTTTCCCTTTTCCTCTCCCCCGTTTTTAATGAGGCGAGAGAGAATTTTCTCTAAAACAAATGTCAATTATTTTTTCTTTGAGCCAACTCTGATGAGAGTAAGATTCACACAATGTTTCTCCCCCTCTCTAAATTCCCTCAGATATGATAAGTTTCCTTAGCTCTTTGTGGGATGTGGTTTCCCTCTTTTATCCCTCCTTCCCACCTTATTCTGCCATCATCCTTTTCCATATCTACTTCCCTTTTTATGTATATCAGTACAATCAAATTATACATGTATTCTTTTTGTATATCCACAACAGAAATACAATTCTCAAGAGTTATTTTTACCTTTCTGCATCTCTTGAGTTCTATGGTTGGAGATCAAATTTTTGTTCAGTTCTGGTTTTTTCTTCAGAAACAAATGGAATTCATTTGTTTCATTAAATTCCATCTTCTTCCCTGGAAGAAAATGCTCAGCTTAGCTGGTAGTTTATTCTTGGCTGCATCTCAAGTTCTTGTGCCTTTCAGATATCATATTCCAGGCCCTTCTTTCCTTTAATGTAGAGGCAGCCAGATCTTGGTGATCCTTATTGTGGCACCTCGGTATTTAAATGGTTTTTTTGGCTGTTGTAAAATTTTTCCTTAATCTGATAGTTCTGAAATTTGCACAATATTCCTTGGGGTTTTATTTTAGGGTTTCTTCAGAGGTGTTGATGAATTCTTTCATCCTATTTACCTTCTGATTCTATTACATCTGGGCAGTTCTCGTTGATGATTTCTTCTAAAATAGTATCTAGGCTCTTTTTCATCATAGTTTCGGAAAGTCAATAATCCTCAGATTATCTCTCCTAGATCTATTTTCCAAGTCTGTGTTTTGCAAGTAGATAATTCATGGTTTTTCAGTTTGTCATTTTTTTGTTTTGCTTGACTGATTCTTGCTTCTCAATGAATCATTAGTTTCATTTGTTCAGTTCTAATTTTTAAAGAATTATTTTCTTCATTAGCTTTTTTACTTCTTTCTGTATATGTCAATTGAGTTTTGAATGTATTGTTTTGGTCTGTGGAATTTTTTTCCATTTCACTAATTTTTTTTTTAGTGAATTATTTTCTTTTTCCAATTCACAGATCCTACTTTCTTGCGAGTTCTTTGTCTTTTCTAATTCACAATTCTTACTTTCCTGAGATTTTTTTACTTTTTCCAATTCGTATTTCAGGAAGTTGTTGCTCTCTTGTAAGTCTTCTCTTTCCTTTCCCCATTTATCTTCTAATTCTCTTTTGAGACTTTTAATGGTCTCTTCTAGAGAGCATCATGTAAAGGAGGACAGTCTGATGCATTTTTGCTGTTTGAGGTCCAGGTTTGCTGACCTGCTCTTTTTCTGCATAGAAGCTGTCGATCGTTCTTTTCATCTTTTTATTCATGTTTTAAAGCCTTTAGGTAGGTCTCCAGGCAAGGGTTACCAGCTTCCTCTGCAGAGCAGGAAAGATGTAAACCGATTTCCAGCTCGAGGTATGGGAGTGCTCTGAGTGAGAGTTTTCCTTCCCCAACAGGAAGTGGATTCAGCATGCGAGCTATCAAACTGCTTAGTAGGACTGAGTGGGTTAGCGATTGCCCTCGGCTAGAGACTAAGGGGTGAAAGTGTCACTGCCCCAGGCCGGAGCCTCTTGTGGGACTGTGAGTATTAGCAGCTGACCGCAGACCTAGACTGCAGACCGCCTGGAACTCCGCCCCAGTGTCTCTGCCCAATGGAATTCGGCCCTGGAAAAGCTCTATGGCCCCAAGCTGAGCTCCCCACTGCGCAGATTGGAGGCTAACCCGTGCTGCATCCTCCTGCCGTGCAGGATTACAACTGCCCCAAGGAAAAGCCCGTACTGCTGTGCCTTCACCCTCGGTTTGAGACTCTCCTCGGAACCTAATTTCTCTCCCCGTCTGCGCCGATCTCCCCCCTGGCCCCAGAACCAACCTTTTTAGAGACTGCAGATTTCTTCGGCTGGTGAGTTGTTCTACTTATCTTACGAATTGTAGCAGTCAAGACTATTTTGAGGCTGGATATAATATTGATAAAGAGGGTAAGAGAAGAGCTTAGAAAGTGCATTTCTCCGCCATCTTGGCTCGCCCCCCTTAACGAGGCTTTACCAAAGGTGCTTGCCTGCTAAGTAGCAGTAATTCTGTGAGATCATTTTGCAATGACCACATGACTTGGATAAATATACAACCATCAACTATTTGATACCAATGTTCTCCCTGCTTACTTTCTTCATATTGTACAGATGAATAAGAGAAATGAACTTGAGAAATAAGAGGATGGGGCTTTTAGTTAAGGGAGAGGATGGTCCAAACTGACGAGGTTGGATATCAAAATTAAAAGAAATATCGTAAAAGACCATCTCATCTCCTAACTGGAAGCCAATGTTAAAGGCTCAATATCAAGACCTAGTCTTGTGACACTATATGTATTTTAATAGGCTGCTTAGTGTTTTAAGTGAACATGTACATCTCCTTAGCATAGAGCATTATGTGAAAACAGAGATTTGGCTTACACAACTCTACATTTCTCTAAATTTCACAATGTTCACTTGCAAAATGTTGCATTCTTCTAAGTACATTCCTAAGCATGATCTCATAGACTCCAATTCATTTGAAAAGTATTTTAGGAGTTGAGTTGCAAGCTCAATATGAGCCTAGAGTTTGATATGGCAACCCCGCCAAGCTAATGTGATCTTAAAAAACAGTAATATAAGTATTGGTATCTGTGAATAAGAGGTAATAATCCCATCCTGCCTTGGTTAGAACAGATCTGAAATATTATATTTGGTTTGGTTGTCCACATTTGGGGAAGGCCATTCATAAACTGAAAAGAGTTCAGAGGAAAGCAACCAAAATGCTTAGATGGCCATAGTGCATATAACGAGAAGACTTCTTGGAGAAATGAGAAGGGGTGATGATTAATCTGTAATGAGAAGACTTAATTGATAATGGAAAGATGATAATTATATCTGATGGACTATCAGGTTGAAAAATGATAAGATTGGTTTAAGGTCGAAGCAAGAAAAATCTCCGTAACAGTTTTTGCTGTTGTTCAATCATGTTCCAATCACACCCAAATCTTGGTGAGCTTATTTGGGATTTTCTTGGCAAAGATACTGGAGTGGTTTGCCATTTCCTTCTCCAGCTCATTTTACAGATGAGGAAATTGAGGCAAACAAGGTGAAGTGACTCCTCCAGGGTCACACAGTTAGTATCTGAGGTTAGATTTGAATTCGTGAAGCTGAGTTTTCCTGACTTCTGGCCTTTCCTTCTATCCACTGTGCCACCAAGATGCCTTGTATAACAATTGCAGCTGTCCAAAAGTGGATCTCCCAAGAGATATGATGGCTTATCTCTTACTGATGTCATTATTGTTTTCTGTCCTTTGTTCTGAAAGAGGACAACTGCACCAGCAAGGAAATGCCATGACTTTGAAGTGAATCGGATTGACGTGGGAGAGGGCTGTGCAAAGTCACCAGCTTCCCTGGGTCGAGTGGTCAGATACAGATCAGGACCACTGGAGATAGCCCTGGATGCACTGGGAGACCTTGGCCTTTTTAAGCTAAGGTCTCTTAACGGTTCTCGGTTTGACTGAGGCAGCACCCATTCCGTGATTAAAGCTAGGTAAAAATGTGGCAAAGAATGGCCTCCTTTACCTAGTCAAACATTAAATACATCTGGGAAGGGAAGACCCTCGGGGTCTCTGGCCAACAAAGAAACAATTGCTATTTATACTTACTGAACCATCAGAATACAAATAATGAGCAAGTAAGTATTGGGCTGAGACCTACAATTGGCCAAGAGTGATGTGGTCCATTAAAAAAAATCCATCTTGTAAACCCCAAGATTCCTTTGGGCAGAGAACTTGCAGGTAAGGGTAAGATTCCCTATATGGATAGAGGGAGTGAAGGGGAGGAAGGGAAGAAGCTCTGCTTGGCCAACTGGAAGCGGCCAATCGGGTTCCCAGTTGAGCAGTGGAAGGACATGAAAAAAAGGCTGGAGTACCACTTGACCCAGTGACAACAAAGGTTGCATCCAACTCCAAAACCTGTAATTTGGGGAATTGCATATACTTCCTAGGATTAGTGTGAAATCCAGTGAGATGAGAGATAGCCATAAAGTGCTTTGTAAGCTTATGCAAATGTAATCTGTGATTTGTTGGTATTATTATTGCTCTGCTAAGAAACACTTACATAGTCTCATTTCCTAATTCTCTTCATTCTGTCCCTCACATCATCCTGCTTTCTCTCTCCATTGCCTGATATTAAGACAGTAATTATAATTATTGGACAGTAATTATTTGTAAATACATATCCATTTGAAATAAAAGAGATGGGCCCGTATGTCACCGTGTCTAGTCCTTGAATAATAAATATATTCTTGCCTGTTTGCTTTTCTTGCTATACAAATGCTACAGTGCAGATTTTAACTGGAAGAGTATGTCATATCTAGCTGTCCACCCATATGGTTTTCATAGATAACTATAGCATAATTGGTTTGAATCAAACTCCCGACACCAATATGCAAATATTGTCAGAATAAATTGTGTTTCTGCCATAGTTTCCTTCTGCACCATTGATTGAAATATGAATGCTTAATAATAGCTCTATCTGAATAGTTTGTAATTACATTCATCCTCAATTGTCTACACTCGTAGTCAGATGCTAACAAGGAAAAATGCCTGGCCAAACACAGCGCCTGAAGCCAGCACAAATCCAGGAAGAGCATTAGAGTTGGGATTATTTGTTTTTGGCCTGCACTGAACTGCTCGCTTCTCGGTAAAACCACCACTGCGAGACAGAAGTCAGGACTTACAAGGTTAAGGTTCGATCAAGTACTTGGTAAAATCCACTATTTCTGGTTCAAAATGAGGCCCCTGTTGTTCAGCACATGTGGCTTTCCTCTGTGACAGCTTCTGAACTCTTTTCCCCAACTGCCAAGCTGCCTTCTTTTAATTAAGGTCACTTGGGGATTCTGGCTCCCTCATTTACCCTCTTCCTCTTTCTTTCTCTGACCTTTCCCAATCTGCTCACAGTCAGGCTGAGCTGGGCCTTCTCGGCCATCTCATAAGATCTTTCCATTCAGAACCCTGGTAAGGCCTTGCTTCGGCCTGATCGATGTGAGCACCTGCTATTCAAAGGTTCGTTTCTCTGTAGTTGTCAAAGCAGTTAAGGGTTCCCCTGTAATTGTGATCATTCCTTCCCGGGGGTCCTCATTGTGCACTCTCTTAATTACCCTTGTTTGTCCATAGGGGGCATATGCAAAGAGAAACAGCTGCATTTTCCAGAAACTGTCCTTAATGCACACTGCCATGGTGGCCAATCCCAAGGCTGGAGATACAAAAGCCGGACTGGAGGCCCCCACTAATGACAGCTGCTGGAAGGCACAGATATGTCCATTTTAACACACCTCCTACATTTATTTTGTTTGATAAGTATATTTTCATTAAACATTCCACGCCATATTTTCCATTGCCCTAGACAGATACACGATAAGCTTCAGGACAAAAAGTATCTTTACTTCTGTTTTTTTTCTCCTTATTCTTCCTAGTAGGAGGCAGTTAGGTGGCTCTGTGGAACAGCCGAGTTCAAATCCAGCCTCAGACACTTACTAGCTATGTGATTCTGGGCAAGTCCCTTATCCTCAGTTTGCCTTAAACCACTGGAGAAGGAAAAGGAGACCACCCCAGTATCTTTGCAAGAAAGCCCCATGGACAGTGTGGCCCATGGAATCGCAAACAGTCAGACACTATTAACCAACAACTCTTCCCAGTTTATTATGCTTTCCGTAATGGGGGAGCTCAGTGACTCCTGGTGGCTGGCTGACAATCTCCATTTAAGAGAAGCTCCAAAATGACAAGTAAAATCAGTCTAGTTTTGTATATTTCATCTCTGAGAACTTTCTGAGAATCAGGAGTTTCCTTAGGTCACTGGACTACCATCTAGGAAGCCGCTGTACTTCACTGATTGCTAGCGGAGTGGCTTGTGGTCTATAATCTTTGTCTCTGATGCCACGAGAAGCCACTGAAAAGTGCAGAGGTCAATCAGTCCGCTAGCATTTTGTCTATATCGCTTTAGACCACTGCTTTGAGTGATTGATTTTTTTTCCCCCACCGAGATGTCTGGAATGTCAGCGCGGCCTTAACATGCCTGTATTGGAGAAATAAGACACCCGGGAGAATCTCGCTGAACTCGTGCCTCAATTAGGCCAGTGGTTTGGTTTGCTTTACTGACAGGCTTTTGGCACAAAGTTAAGCAGAAATGAGGAAAAAATCCAGCAAAAGCTATGCTCTGTCACTTCTGAACAAGAAATGTAAAGGGAATTTAATGGTGACTTGACTTTGGGAATGAATAGGTAGCTTTGACTATCCGAAACAATCTAAGATAGAGGAACTGTATGGGAGTAAGTGCTAGAGATTTATATTTAGTAACTAATAATAATGATTAAATAGGGGCAGCTAGATGTCATGGTGGATAGAGCATGGGCCCTGAAGTCAGGAGGGCCCGAGATCAAATCCAGTCTCAGACACTTAACACTTTCTAGCTACGTGACCCTGGGCAAGTCACTTAACCCCAATTGCCCCAGCCAAAAAATTATTAAATAATAGCCAGCAGTCATATAGCAAAATATTTTTCATGTGTTATCTCTTTTAATTCTCACAGAAGCTGTATGAGAGAAATGTTATTATGATGTCCTTTGAACAAATGAGAAAACTGATCCTGAGGAAAATTAAGTGATTTGTCCAGGGCGGTATAGCTACCAAGCGTCTGAGGGAAGACTGAGGCCTCCCTAACTTTAAATCCATAACTACCCACTACCATACCTAGTTGTCATTTAGTGAGTGTTTCAGGGTGCTCCTTTATTAAAGTCTTCTTCTGATGCCCCCTGGTGGTATAGAGATGACCACGGGTTTCAGAAGCTCTATTAGCAAAGGAGAAGCTTTGAGAGTCTTTATTGAGCCAAAAGAGCCCCAAGTAGAGGCCTAACAATGGTCTGTGTATCTCTCACCCAACACTTAGCTAAGTCTCTGAAGCTCGTCAATAGAGAAGGCTGGCTGCCAGAAAATGTAATTTCTGGGCCTTAGCAAGTCATGAAACTATACTCAAAGATACAGGGTGGAGGGGAGGGATGGTGATCTCCCTGGGAGGAGTGAGGGCTAAGTGGAGGAAATCATGGGTCTTTGGAAGTATTGAAGAAGGGGAAGGTGTACCTTCCCCCCTCTCCCCATCATGGAGGCCATGATTCATCCTCAGTTATTTTGATTGCCATGACTCACTGTATAATTCCTATTTCCAGCTCAGGTGTTTTTCACTGAGAAGTGTAATTCTTTTAGAAGATAATGCCAACACAGAAGAAAGCCAAAAAAAAGGAAATTAAAACATATCACCACCAAATATATCGGAAAGTGCTACTACACCAAAAGATCCCTTTTGACCCTTCTCCTTGGAGATTTCCCATCGCCCCTTATATACATCGCCTCATTCTTTTGTTTTGTGTCCTTTTTGGCATACACACAGCCATCGTGGGGGGTTTCGACTCAAAAAAAAAAACAAAAAACTGGAGCATGCATTGTCCTTTGTGAACTGGCTGCAAATCAGACCACAGGAAAAAATGAAGTGATGCTAGTTGACATGAAAACCAGATGGAGGGATGGGCAGGGGTCGTGCATAATGACCCCACCACAGAGGGGCCAACTCCACTCTTTGCCAAGATGTCCTTTCCAACCTCACTTGGGAGCCTTCCTTGCTGCTGACTCCTTGCCTGCCATCTGAGGCGCATCCATCTGGGGCTCACCTGCAGGCCAAGCCTCTGGCTGTTTCCATCCTAATGACATAATCCCTCTGATCCTATACATTGTCATCGCAGCTTCTGGCACACAGGGCCCCAGGACCCGGCAGGATGGTTGTGACTTCACAGGCGGTGAGGAGTAGAGTTGCCCCTCCTTTCACAGAGACCAGTTCAGTGCCATTGAAAGTGCAGGATGAGAATGTGCTTTGGAAAGTCCAAATCGCAATAAAGATGGTAGGGAAGGGGTCTATCACAGAACCAATATTTTCATTTTATAGACCCAGAATAGCTCGGGATAAGGCATCGTTACAGGATAAATTATTGAGGTCTGGAAGAGACTTCAGAGGTCATCTAGTGCCATCCCCTCGTTGTTCAGGTGAGGAAACTTTGGCCTCAAAGAGTTTAAGTGACTTACCCAAGCTCACAAGGCTAACAAGTAGAAGAGCTGACATTTGACCCCACGTCCTCTGACTCCAAATCTGGACTTCTTTCGGTTGTATGCTATTGTCCTAGACATGTGAAGATGGTTGGCCACAAGCAGGCACGGCATAAAGCTCCAAGACAAGATAATGGAGCCTCCAAAGGAGGGCTGTGTGGTACAGAGGATGGGGATTTGAATTCTGGCTCTTCTGTGTTGGACAAAATACCTCATACATCCAGACCTCGTTTTCCTCATTTGTAAGTTGAGGGTGTTGAACTAGATAATTTCCATCTGTTTTCTTCTTTATGATCCCACTCTGTCACAAACAATTGGTCTGGTCACATCATCATGATGAAAATCCAAAGCCATGGTCAACTTAGCATTTGAGCAGCTGAACTGATTATTTATGTAGAAATATCCAACATAGACACTTACATCTGCCTCTTAAACTAGCCCATTATTTAGTTATCTACCTCAGTGCTTAAGCACATAGTTGGTACTAAATAAATGTTTGTTGGTTGATTGATTCAAAGTTGAGAGAGAGAGAGACACACACATAAAGAGAGAGACAGAAACAGAGAGGGAGAGGGAGAAGGAGAGAGGGGGGGAGGGTGGGAGGGAGGGAGAGAGAAAGAGAGAGATCAAACTAGTAATTCATTTTAAGTTAGTAAGGAAAAAAAGATCTGAGGCCAGCAGAACTGGAGCTCCAATCCTTTAGATGATACAACATTTTCGGAGGGACTACAGTTTAATTAACACTGATTGCAGTATATTGATCCTTCAACCATTTACCAAATAATGTTGGGATGCATCATCATGTTCACATCAATCTAGAGCCCTCGCTTCTGGCCTCGAGGTCTCTTTGTTAGAAGGGGAATCCAGCTTCCCAAATACGGGATTCCATGATAATCTATCTTAGTGCATCAATCTGAGAATGGCTGTTTAGGGCTAAATTAGAGTTGACTGTGCGGAGACAATATGTAGGCCTACTGAGTCGACTGAGAAACCCCTCCCCTTGGTACCAGAGGCATAAAGTATACTAAGGTTAGGATGCTGGGCTGCTTTTGGAAACAATTCTTTATGCTTTCATTAAAAAACCCATTCTTGTTGGGGCTGGAAAAGTATTAAATGTAAAGAAGAAGAATGTGGAAACACCAGATTAGCCATCTATGATTTAAGCAATTATTCATTACTTCTGCTCTTAAAGGTCAATCAAAAACACCCAATGGCTACTTACCACCCACCTCAAGCACTGCCACTGTCGATTTCACACGTCCGTTTTCTCCCATCATTTCAGGACCATCTTATTTGGAAATTTTCCATCAGGCACTTGGAGGCACCAGAAAATACGCAGTGTCATTAGCACATGTGTGCTTTGGCACCATGGATTTAAAACGTGCCTATGAGACAGGCAGAGGCACGTGGCTTTTCCAAAGAAGGCTTTGAGGAGGAGGATTGTAAACACAGGGACGGGCCAAGTCTGCCCAGGTATACCCCAATACCTCTCTCAGCACAGTGGGGCTGCCTGCTATACAGAGCCCACCAGAGGCAGCTTTCTCAGTTTGGTGACTTCTGTGGCTTTGGCCACCATGCCCACTATTCCTTCCTACTTCCCGGTTTCCCATTGGGTTTGCCTCTACTACTTGCTTAAACCCATCTATCGGTCCTCTTCCAACTCTCCTCTCCTGTACTGCCTTGCCTGTTTCAAAACTTCTGCTTGGGAAAGCCCTGTTTACATAAGAGTCAGAAAGGCTTCCTTCCAGCACTCATCAGTTCCCCCACCCCACCTTCCCAGGAACTCCAATCAGCTGTAACTAGGTGGGGGGAGGGGCGGAGATCAACTAGACAATTTTCCCCTTTTGTCTCTTCTGCCCTCTTGGTTTTCCACGATTTCAACCTGGGATGTGTCATCTAGAGGCTTTGGCTGCCATCCACAAGGAAAGCAAAAAAAGCTAAAAATTTCAGATGCTGACCAGACCTAGCAGTCTTTAAATTTTTCTGGTGCCCTTTAATGACCAGGTAGGGGTTTAGGAAGTAGGGTCCTTCTGGGATTTTTTTCTTTTGGCCAAGAAAATAAAGATGAAAAGAGTGTTTTTGTATTCTAATGAAAGGATAAAGGTTTGATTACACAGCACTCTTTGCAAAGTCTGTATTCTTTAAACAAAGTTTAGTTCATTTAAAAATGTTTAGTTAGGGTTTTGTTTCTTTAGTTTGTTTGACTAATAAAAATAGCATCCTTTAGGATTAATGAAATGTTTGCCTTTTGAAAACAGAATTCCTGGGGTTCACCCTCTGAGCCTCTTTACCATGCATGCCTATGAATATAATTCATGTAAACTCAACACGGTGAGCATGTGCCAGGCCCAGTGCTAGGAATGCAAATGCAAAAGAAAACTTTCCCTGCCTTCAAAGAGCTTCTATTCCACTGGAAAACCGCAGCATACGGGCCAGCAATACAAAATAGTCACGGAAAGAGGCAGAAAGAAAAGCACTAACTAGTAAGAGTCAGGTCGAGTCTCAGGTAGTTTTTGAACTGAGTCTTGCTGAAAGCTAGGGACCCCTGGGGGGACGAAGGGAAAAAGAGCAGATCGTTCTAGATGTGAAGCATGACTTGTGCAAAGGCATGGAGTTTGGGGAGGGAATGTCAAGTATGGGAACCCAGAGTGCCTGAGGGGAGTAACAAAGGCGAGGAGGGGTCTCTATACTACCTCCACTTCCTGGAAAGACTATAATAAATGGAAAGCCATTGCGGACCACTGTTGTCATTCAGTGGCATTTCCTAGTCTAGCCAAGGGAAACCAGACATAAGAAGTCTCACGGCGTCTTATGGGAAAGCCAACTTCAGTGATTTGATTGTTCAAGAGCAATCAAATTATCTGAAAGGAGAGACTATCAAGTGCAATTTGCGTATTTCTACATGCATAGTGGCCCCCAAACAGCATTAGAAGAACATCAATTCAATTCTCTGTTCTCCGAAGGCGGGAATTATGAAGAGTAAATACATTTATGAAAAGCATTAGCAGCACAGCTGAAAAGAATGGGAGCACAGGGCTGCTTTTACACTGGAAACAAAGGAATCACTAAGGGGGAATTGATAATGGAGCGAGGGAGCTTCTATCAACGTGCCAATACGCAGAATGGTATTCATTATCGTCACATGCCAAATGGAGCAGCACCATGCCAGAATGCGTGCTGCCCCAAATACTGCCGATAGTGGCCAAGGCCTTATCTGGTCTTCTTAACTACCCCCCACCCTGTGCTCAGGACTTTTAGGTACCATAGCAACAAACATCCAGAAGCGAGAAGGCCTGTGATAGCCCCCCACTTGACAACAACTGACCCTTTCATGGTCAGAGTTTATGGGTGTGGAAATTAGGTTGATATCATAAGCCTCGCACACATGAGTTAGGATGCGGTGGAATGGGTGCTCCTGCCTGGGCTGTGGAGTGCTCTTCTGCAAATGAGAAACTCCTTTCTACTCACAGTGGGAAAAACACAGGAGGGCCTCAAGGACTGGGCACAAAGAGAAGGTTTTCAAAAGGAATTTGCTTCTATACAAAGTCATTTTAATCCCTTTCCTTATTCAGAGATCATCAGGGCCCTGTAGAGCTCTGGGCACACGCTCAGTTTTATCCATTTGCTCTTAAAGGGAGAATTCTTCTTGGTTTGGTTATTGACACATTTTTTTTTGGTCCTTTACTTTCTACAATTTCCTAAGGTGCCTTGTTGGCAGAGATGTGACCAGCACTTTTGGTACTCACAGGCAAGTGGTGTGAAATGTACCACTGACTGATTCAAATCACAGATTCAAGAAAGGGAGGGGAATAAAGACACTAGAATACCCTGAGACTGCTGTAGGCAGAGAGAGGTACGGGTCTTGGAAGAACCCATCTGACCCATGTTCAATGGCTGAAAAAAACTGCCATCTGGTAGCTTGCAATTTTAATTAATTATTGTTCTTGATTGGGACTAAGCTCAGTTGCTTTTATGTTTCTGCAAGACTGGAAATCTCATCCATGCCCTCTAAATTTGGGGGCCTAGGGCAAAACTCCATTGGACTAACCCTAGTAATTAACCTTTGCTTGTTGGGTAACAGTGCTTTGGAAATGACATTGTCCCTTCCTATATTCTGCTACTGCCATACTACACCGATTGATAATTAGATGTCTCATGTGAAATTCAGCACACTACTAATAATAGATAACATTTATAAAATATTTTATAGTCATAGAGAACCATATGTGCCCATTTCCATGTAAACCTTGCAACAACCCTGGGGGGAGGGGCAAATAGCACAGCTTTCATTGTCCCCATTTTACAGAGGAGGAACTATTTGAGGTTCCAAATAGTTAAGTGACTTTACCATTAGGTAATAATCTGATGTTGAGCAAATGACCTTTAGAGTTCTTTCCAGCACAGATTTTATAAGCCTAGAAGAGCCAACTTCTCTTTCTTGAACAAATGATATCAGGATCTAGGGCTCATGAAAATATCTTTATTCCCTCTGTCTCTGTCTCTCCCCATACCTCTCTAAAGGTATTATCATCTCTTTTTAGACCCAGATATCCAGTCCAGTCTCTTTTTCAATCTCCCTTTGCCACCTGCCTATTAGAAATTTCTAACTGGATGTTCCACATATATCTTAAACTCAACACGTCCCAAACTGAGCCCTTTATCTTTCCCCCAGAAGCCATCCTCTTCTGAACTTCTTCACCATTATCCAGAGTACCTGGATCACCCCCCCCACACACATGCAATAATTGATGTTGGGTCACTCAGTTACGTTTGATTCTCTGTCACCTGATTTGGCCAAAATACTGAAGCAGTTTACTGTTTCCTTCTCCTGCTCATTTTACAAATGAGGAAACTGAGGCAAAGAGCGTGAAGTGACCTGCCCAGGATCACACAGCTAATGTTTATCCAAGACCAGATTTGAACTTAGGAAGATGAGGGTTCCCGACTGTAGGTATGGAGCTCTGCCCACTGCACCACTTTTCCCTGCTTCATAACGTCAGTGTTTTCCTTAACTGCCTACTCTGCACCCCACAGGGTCAATCAGTTACCACATCTTACCATTTTGACTTCCACAGCTTCTCTCTCATCCCCTGCCCTCTCATCTCTCATTACCTGTACCCTAGATTATTGTACCAGTCTCCTAAAATTGGTCTCCCTCCCTCAAATCTTTTTCCACTGAAATTAATCCTCACCACAGCTGAAGAAATGATTTTCCTTTCATGATCTAAACATGTGACTTCCAACTCAATCAGGCCCTGGTGCCTATAGGAAAAAAAAACACAACTCTTCTCTTTCACTTTGGAAATCCTTCACTGCCTAACTCCAATCTAGTTCTGCCTACCCTATTGTACACGCCTGCTTCTCTCGGCCTCTGTGATCCAAGCCCACTGGCTTTTGCTTTGTTGTTCACAGATGGTGTTCTCCATCCCGTCTGGGTCTCTGCATACCAGGAATGTTCTCTCCTCACCTCCATCTCATAGAATCTCTGTTTCCTTAAATATCCAATGGCTTCTACAGAAGCTTTCCTGCTTCCTCTCCACCCCCACCATGCAATTTGGGCCATCCCACCATAAAATCCCTTCTATTTCGCTACCTTATATTGATTTATATTTATTGTTTTTATATATATATATATATATATATACACACACACACACACACACACACACACACACACACACACACACCTACATTTATGAGGTATTGACTTATATATATAATTGTCTCCCCAGAGAGACTGGAAGCTCCTAATGAGCAGGGACTATTTCATTGTTTGTCCCTAGCACACTACCTGGCACATAGTAGGCACTTGATAAATGCTTATAGATTGATTGTCTTTAACCTGAAAAAGAAAAGTCTATTTATCACCTCACCTTTTAGTTTTCTCTCCAACTAAATTGCTCCATAAAGACTCAACGATCCATGCTGGAGATAAACTACTTCCCTGTAATAGAGGCCAAAACCTAAATTATCACTAAAGACAAGTTCATTCTTTTCATGCCACCTCAACTCAAACTGAATATACGTGTGTTTGAAATCATTCAAGATCTCTTTGTTACCAGGTTCAAGATCTCTTTGTTACCAGGAAGGACTGCTTCTTCCTCTTATTTTTTAATTCAATTGTAAAATCCCTCCGATAGCACAAATTGGAAAAATAGAAAATGGTGCTTATGTTCAGCAATATCATCAAGCACCAATCAAGATCAAGAAGCAGAGCTTAAATAATTGTCAGTCAGTGTGGAGGCAGGGGGATCATGGGAATCATGCATAGACACATACACACACCCAGCCCTTACTAATGGCTGTTGATATTAATGTTAATGTTACTTTGTGAAGGATTTTCCATTCTTTTTTTTTTTTTTTTTTTTTGCCTTACAGTGACCCACTGAGATAGGTACAGCAGGAATAAGTCCATTTCAGAGGTCAGACTCAAGCTAATGCTTGATAATATAAATCATATTTTAATCAAATATGATTTATAATATATATAATAATCAAATCAAATAAATCAAGCACTTATTTAGCACACAATGGCCCTGTGCTAGATGTTAAGATACAAAGGTAAAATTAAAAAAAAAAAACAGTTCCCACTGCCAGGAATCCTATATTTTACTAGAGGGAAAAGAGGTTGAGAGAGTTTAAGTAATCTGTCCATACTCACACAGCAGCATTTGAACTCAGGTCCTTCTAACCCCAAAGGCAGCCCTCTACCCACTATGCCAGACAACATTTTACTTTAGGACTTTCAAAGTGATTTTACCTATATTATACCATTTGAAGCTTTCAGCAAGCCTGTCACGTAGATTATCACAGGGATTTATACCCCCATTTTAGAGATAAGTAACCTGAGGATTAGTCACTTGCCCCTATGAGAGGTAGGATTTCCTGATCACAGGTCTCACACTGTAGCCACTACAACGCAAACCTTCGTGGTGCTCCTTTTGTGTATGAAGAGAGTGGAATTTGCCTACCCTGTCTATCTCACAAATGCTTTTTTTTTCCACTAGTGAAGCTGCAGTGCCCTGAACTATTGGTACTCACCTGCCACCCCTGGTGACTAGTGATATGCAGCTGTGAGATGGCTGGCGCGTGATCTGGATGGTTGAGAAGCACAGCCAGTAGGTCACAGAACAGTGTGTGTCTACAAAGTTCACTGAGCCAGAGATGGATCAGACTTTCAATCTAGGTGGGTTTTTTTTTAGTACCAAAGCAGAACTAACTAAACTTCTTGTCTCAAATGTAGTAAAAATAGCATCAATGTTGAAACTGTCCACATGAGGCACCCACGTGGATGTGAGGATCTGTGCTCACCCCAGTAACTTATGCCAGCAACATATGTTATCAAAGTCTCACACATTTTTCCCTTTCGGAAGCAGTCACAGAGTCTAAGCGAGCTTAGGCTTTTAGGAAAGCTTTATTCTTTCATTATGGAAATAGTATGAGATTATTCTGGAAGAATTAATAAAAGCTGTCCCTACCAATGAAAACTACAGGTTATATAATGAGAGAAAGAACATTCACAAATCAGAGTTAGAAAAAATGTATCAGGAAAACACTATAAAGTGAAGTTAATTGCTCAAAACCCATAACTGGCTCCCTATTGCCTTCTGAGTAAAATTCAAATTCATCAAGCATTTGTTTGGGACCTCAGTGCTGGACACTGAGGATACAGGAATGAAGAACAGCAACTCATATGCTCTCCTCGGACTTAAAGTCTTATAGGGTCATATAACATGTGCATAATTAAGTCTGGAGAGATAGCACAGCATAGGGGGAAGAGAGGTAGCCTTGGAACCAGTTAGATCTAAGGTCAAAGCTTCCTCTGACTGGGTAAGTCATTTGCCTAGGTAAGTCACTGTCCTAGGCTAGATATTCTTTACCTGGAATCCTTGAGGTTTTGAAATTTTTTCTTAACTACATTCCAACTTAATTGATTCCCTTTGCAGTTCTCTCTATATTATTTAATGCCTTTACAAACACTATCTGAGGAGTCTAGATTCCACCAGGCTAGCAAAGGGCCCCAAGATGCCAAAAAAACGTTAATAACCATTGGACGAGGCATCTCTCTTAGGCTTTTGGTTGCAGAGGAGGCACCAACCTGTATGGATAGAAGGAGGTTCCTTATCCAGGAGTTCCCTAAAGCAATATCACTTGCCATATTCTTATAATTCAATAAGCTACACACTGTAGAATGTGAAAAGAGCCACAGGCTGATCCAAACCTCTGCAGGAGGTCAATTTGAGATGATCAAGCTCTCTCCTCACCTCCGTCTCATAGAATCTCTCTGTTTCCTTAAATATCCAATGGCTTCTACTGAAGCTTTCCTGATTCCTCTCCGCCTGATAGATGCTTGATGACTAACTGAAAAAGGAAGTTGTTATCCTTCTTTTAGTATCAGCATAATACAAAGCACTGGAGTCTAAGTTCCTAGCTTGGCTCCTCCCCCTTAGCTTGTATTGTATTATGGTCCAGAACCAGTTTTCTTATGTATTATGTTGGACTCTGCCCATGTCTTCTCTCTCCTACTAGACTGTGTGGCCCTTGTGGGCAGGGACTCTCCTGCATTCCTTTTTGCATCCCTCCACATTATGGCATTAAAGATTTGAGGCTGTGAATGAGCTCTGACTCTAGGCTAGACATTTTCAAGGAAAATGACTTCAGAGTTAAGACAAATACTTCAGTGGCCGTCGTGGTAAGCTGAATAAAAATGATGCCCAGGATATGGTGCCCAGGGTACGGAATAGTCGAAGGCCCATTCTACTAGTCTATATAAAATATATGTGTGATATCTATAGAAAATGCAAGTATCCCCACAGAATTTTGGTTGGTGTGGGCTCAAGGAAGGTTTTCAAGGTCAAGTCCATTTCTACTATATACTTCCTGGGTCATCATTCCCACTCCCTCACTCCCCAATCCTTTGAAGTTTCAACTTGTTATCTGTGTATAATATCTGAAAGGAGGTATCTGTATAATTTTATATAATTATAATATGTTCATAAAATGCAGGCTATAACGTTTTCTCACCATTTAACATATGCTCATTAATTGCTGGAGCATGCATTCGTTATCCGCCATGCTGTCATAAAGTTATCATGTGCTCAAATCACAATGGGTCTGTTAACACTGGATTTAAGGGAGCCCTCTGGACCCCGGTGCTGGCTTATTCTGGAAGGGCTGCTGAAGGTGAAACTGGTAAGTCGAAGGAGTGAGGAGCTGCCAAAAGATAATTAGGTGGTTCCAGAGCTCGTTCGTTCAGTTTCCCTTCAGAAGGGCTATATGTGTAATAAGGTGACTGGGAGACATTCTAGGACCCATCTGTGCCCATTCACTCTCTCAGGGCAGATTGTGAAACCATCTGACATTAAAAGGTTGCTCCTTCTGAAAGAAGTCCAGTGATGTTTACTTCATGTTCTGTTTGGACTGCTCTGTAATCCTTCACAAATGATGTTTCAGCCAAGCCTTTCTATATCTTGTTCCCCAAACCCCAAATTCCAGCCTTTACTTCCATGTCCTGTTCAATTCAACAGACCTTTAGTAATCCACAATTATGTGCCAGGCATGGGGGAAACAAAGCCAGGATGAGAAGCGGTGCTTTCCCTCAAGAAGCTTCTATTTTCCTAACTGTCCTACATGCTGAGAACAGCCTCCCTCTACCTCAACCCTGTCAGAATCTTTCACTTTCTGCAAGACTCAGTTTATGTCCTACTTGAAACCTTTCCTGATCAGACAGGTTATTATCCTCACATTTTCTTCGACTTAATTCTTTCCACGTTGGATGCCCCAGTAGAATGGTAGTTTCTTTAAGCACAGGGATCATATTTCACTTTTGCCTCTGTAGCCACCTAGTATGGGGGTTTGCACGTTACGAGTGCTTCATCACTGCTTGGTGTATGGGTGGAAGCCTGGTGATAAAACATATGTAGTCAGTCACCTAGGAGGGGCTAAGAACAGCTGGAGGGAGGTGGTGACAATATATTCATCCCGTTCAAAAGAACAATTTGGATCTAGTGGTAGAAGAATGGAAAAAGACGAATCTCAGAGACTTGGACTGTGGGGAAGAGAGCTGAGCTTGGGAGTCATTACAAGTCACTTGGAAGTATTTGGTGCTCAAAGAAAACAGCAGAAGTAATGTTAAATAGATAAATTAGTAGGAGCTAAGTATTAGCTGGAAGGATGGGGCCAGAAGCTGAGAAAATGACCTGAGTTAAATCTGTAGATGGAAAAAGCAAATAATAAGTGAAATAGAGATTATGTAATAGCAGAGAAACTGAGGCAAGACAGATTGCTTTTTAATATTTTAAATTTTAAATACTATTTAGTGGCAGATGGGACTCATGTGCCATCATTCCAGCTCCAGGAAGTGAGGCAGGGAACTTATATAGGGTTTTACCTAACTAGAGTTTGCAAACAGAATACATAACCTGAGTACACAATTTTATAGGTGAAATAAAGGCAGATAAGGGGGTTGAGGACACTGGGTGGCCGGACAAGCCGTAATTCCAGGAAAGGATCATAATTTAGTCCTTGTTTTTTTATTAAAGCTTTTTATTTACAAAACATATTCATGGGTAATTTTTCAACATTGAGCCTTCCAGAGTTTTCTGCATAACTTAATCCTGACAGGATAAGGGTCAAGATAAGAAAGTGGAGGGCAGGAGACAGTGAGGCAAAGGAGGGGGAATACTCAAAGGGAGGGGGAATTATCCCAGATAGTGCACCTGGAGTTTATGACCTACGGTTTTTCCTGACTCAATTCTTCTAGTCCCAATGGCAAGGAAGGGGTGGACATAACAATTTTATTCAGGGCATAACAATTAAAACAGTTAAGTTAGGGGCAGGGTCCTAAACTGTACTTATGTGGGCTTCTTGCTTATTCAAACCCTTGCTGTAAAGGGTTAATGTTGTGGATTTTTTTTTTTTTTTTTTTTTGTAGAAAGTAAACTCATTTACATACTAGTGTCTCAACAAAAATAAATCAACATTTTATGAAAAGTACAATTGGTTATATTAAGCTACAGCCCTGTTTCTCTCCACTATGAATGTCTGCAATAAGGCTAATTGCTTTGTCTGTGCTACCCTAATCCCTCAGTCCTGATTACTTCCTTTAGAGGTAGGAAAACGATAAAGGGAAGAAGAATTCCACCTTGTTTGTTTGTTTCTTTTGGAGGGATTATTATCAGCTCCTTCTTGTAAGTGAGTCTGGAAGGGGACCAGTTTTTTTCTTCCTCCTGGGCTTCATTCTAGCTTAATATTTCCCCCTGATTCACCAGAAATATTGGTGGAATATTAAATATCGCTGGAAATATTAAACTCCTGCCTTTTTGGTCTCTGAACCTGTGTGCCTCCATATATCCAAAGAGCTGCTGCATACTCTTCCTCCCCCTTTTCTCCCCACTTACAACATCTGAAGCTTCTAGCCTCCTCCCCACTGTAGTCACCGTCAAATATCCTTGGTCCCAAGAGAGCATTTTCTCGGGTTGATTCAAAAGAAAACTACCCAGAAATACCAAGAATGGGGTTGCGAGGGATTAGAAGGATGAGGAAAGTCTAGCCAACCCAAACTAGATGACTTTCTGGCAAAATTTCCCTTGGATTAGCTTGCCCTACATTTATGTAACCTGAGGGTCTACTCTCTGGGTGGGAGGCTGTTCCAGAATGCATAAATTATATTTAAATCCTAACAAAATGCAGTACTTCATCATTGTGTTTCCTCTTAGAACAAGCAAGACAGCGCTACACCAAGTGCTGTAACTGATCAACACTGTCCTTGGCACTCAATGCCTGAAAAATTTAGCATGTGAATGACTGTCTGAAACACCATATATTCTGCAACGGTGACAGCTTTGGCTTACAATGGTTTCAGCCTCTCAACTTTCTAGTTGTGACCTTGAGGATACTATTTCACTTTTCCGAGGCTTGGTTTACTCAGCTGTATTATTGCCATATTTTTCTTCTTACATTTTTTTTTGTTTGGATTCAGATGGAAAGAACCTGAGGGTAAATTATTATGATTCTTATGTATTTAACTTGGTCTGTCAACTGTAAAATGGCTGCAGATTGTAATTGAATCCCAAAATGTGGATGTCTTTCATCTTCTGTAAATTTATGGAAGGCACGTCTGGATAACTCCAGGAAGACACAAAATGACAGCACTGGCTAAGTCTCTATAATTCAGAATTTTTTTATTCCACATAGTTTGGAAATGCTGACTATTTGATACGTATTAAAAACATCGCTCCTGAGTTGCGATGGCTCAATGTCATAGGTGGCTGATCGTGGACAATAGTTCTGACTCACATCTGGTGGAATTTTTGAATGCTTATGAATATTTGGGTGTTGGTGATTATAACATTTGTTATTATTGCTGTTTTAAGGATTTATTCTGACAGGCACTGAAACGAGATCCATTTAATTTCTGTTCCCCATCAGGCTAGCAAAATGCTCTCAATGATAGCCTATTCAAAGACATCAGTGTACTCAGCCCATATCTACTCATTGTCTCTTCAGATGGAGTCAACTTTTGGATCTGATTTTTTTTAACATTAGAGATGAATGCAAAGATGCTGGAATTTTTCCCTTTTGAGGGTCCTTTTGGTGTATGCCCATAATAAAGCCCTCAGCTGTTCTCTTCCAACTTGTTTTGTTCTGGTTGGGGAAAGAGGAGCTCAGCTGTTTCTACTTCATTGACTGAATTGGATTTTAACTTGCTTCGTTTGGATTTTAACTTTTCTCGACAAAGGTTCCTCAGATTCTCAGGTGGCATTTACTGAAGCATCACCGCCCATACAATATGCCTTCCCAGTGTGGTTCCCTGTCAGTGAGAGTCATGACAGATAGAGCCGCTTCGTGATAAAAATCGGATCGAGAAACTGTACATAAGTAATTGTACATTTTAATTGAGGACTTGCTTTGACTTTTGGAAGATGATCCTATGGCATGAATATTCAATAATCTACAGCCTCCACCTCGACCCTTTCCCCTTCTTCCCCTGACACCTCACTTTAGTGCAGAGGTGGCCCAAAATTTCTGCCAAAGGATCACAAGCTTTGGCAGGGCTTCAAGTATAGGTCTAAAGTAGCTACATATCTATTTCCAGTGCCATGACTAGTGCAAAGAGAATGGGGCTTTCAGTCAAAGTGCCAACCTGGTAGGGGCATGCTTACTCCCCACAGTGACCATATCTCCTCATCCCAAGTTCTTCCCCCAGATTATAATGATATATCATATGATATAACTAACCCCAGGGCCTCCTTCCTCATTTAACTCTTGAAGATGAAGATTGTACTCCCATGAGCATTCATGTGCCTACCAACCCAGGCTGCTTTTACCCTGAACTACTTTACCACTTACATCACCTTACTGCCGCTAGCTTCTTGTCTGTGTCACCTTGCACACTTTCCCATCTGGGTCTCAGTTTCCTTTTCTGTAGAATGAGGCAGTTGAACTAGATGGTCTTTAAGGTCCTTTTCTGCTCTAAATCCTATAATTCTACGATGTAAATGTCCTCTTACCTAGTGCACAGACTTATGCATTATGATTCAACAAATATTTACTGAATAAACGAATGAACAGTCTAAGGAAACTTACTTAGGCAATGCAAAAGAGTCTAAAGAGAATTTCTACTTTCTCAGGTTATTACCCATGAGCCTGCTTCTTTAGCATTTGCTGGGAATTTATTGAAGATGCAATTTTATTTGTAATTTTGTAGCATATGAACTTAAGTAGAAAATACATGCTATTTCATCTTGAGTTTATCCATCAGATTAAGTGTATAGATTAAGTATTCTAACATGTAATATACATGTAAAAATGTACAATTCCAAAGAGTAGAGAGGTGCTAGGGTTAGGTTAGGGAATTTTTGGAAACCTTATTATTGGGAAGTTGGATAAATGCCCAAATGGTATGTTTATCAAATTTAGAAATGATATGAAATCTGGAGGGATAGCTAATTTATTGGATCATAAATTTCTGCTCCTAAAGGATCTCAGGTTAGAACCCTGGGTTAAAGCAAAAAGGGTGAAACTTGATAAGAAAAAATATGAAATCCTATACTAGGTTCAAAAGTGAATTGTACAAGTTCAAATTTGGGAAGCTGGACCAGAGGATGGGTCACGTTAGGTATCAGTTGAAGGACTTGAGAAAGTATGGCATAGTGAAGAATAGACCAAGTGAAGACACAATAATTGTTTGGAGGTATTGGAAGCACTGTTTCAAGGAAGAAGGATTAGATTTTTTTATGTTTGGTACAAGAGGCCAGAATCAGGAACGTAGCATTTAGGCTCAATGGAAGGAAAGAGTCCCTAACAATTACACTTATACCAAAGTGGAATAGGCTGCCTCTGAAGGTAGTGACCTTAGGTAGTAAGAAAGTCTTGCTGTGGGATTCTGTGAGTTGGGGACTTGGATCTGGGGGACCTGGCTTTCTTAGCCTTCTTCTGCTTATGAACAGAAACACTGAAATTAGTTCTTTTGGAACTCTAGCCTATAGAAGGGAAATTGGACTCATATAATTGCCCTTCTCCCCTGGCACTCTCTTGTCAGTCCCGAGTCTAAGCCCCATGGCCCTCTTCTGTGACCTGCCAAGGTTACACTAACTCATCAATCTAGGGGCTTTGCACCCATAACAGTTGGCAGTTCAAAAGCAAGACATGGGAAAGCTGGATCTGGCCCCACAGACTCACTCTGTGGAAGGTTAATTATTGAACAAATGAAGAGGGGAGCCTCCCAGACACAACTCAGAGCAGACGTGTCATTAATGAGGCACCATGCCACTTAGGAGACTTGGCCATCGCCTTCCTTAAGAAGAGATCACGAGCAAGATCAAACAGGGTTAGGGAGTGAACAAGGTGAGTGGCAGGGAACTACAAACAATCCAGCTAAAACTGTGTTGTGGCCTTCATACTGTAGGTCTATTGAAAGGCATTGGAAGAAGGCTTGTGGTTTAATTCCAAGAAGGGGAGACTTCTGTAAGGCCTAATAAATAAGGAGCAACAGCATAATTTATGTTGTGAGGTCCTGTGCTAGAATAGAAATGGTATAGAAACGAAAAATTGTTTTTTTGAACCTCAATTTCCTCTTTTGTAAAATAGGAATCATATACAGCCTATCTTTGGGGTCATTCTGAAGAAAAGGCTTCTCATGGCTATAAAGACAGAATAGTTCACATTTTGCCAAACATTTCTGTACAAGTATTTTGAAGATGAATGGAATGAGGCTCAGAGAGGAAAAATGACTTCCCGAGATTCCCCAAGAAAAAAGAACACTGAATTCAGAAGCAGAAGATTCAGGTTCCAATCCTAACTTTGCTGTTTCCTAATTATCTTGCATCATTCACCTTCTTCATTGGTACTGAGTTCAATGGCCTCTGGAGTCCCTTTCCGGTGCGACCCTCTGACCTCCAAGGCACCTTGCAGCTCCAAATCCATGATCTTCCGATGTTGGGCTTCAGAGCTGGGATTCAAACTTGGCTTCCTACCTTTCCATCCTGTTTCCAGCTGTCTTCCACTTATACAGACATATACGATGTATTTTTTGAGACCATTGGCCTGGTCTTTCTAGCTAGGGCTTCCCTACATTTATAAGGTACCTTTCTCGACTGGTATTATTATAATTCATAATCCCAATTCTGGTAGGGGGCCTGGCGCACTGGGGGTGCTTAATAAATGCTGAGTGAATAGAATTATCTAACATACTTGCCGTGAGTATGGGTGGTCCTGTTTGGGTACAGGAACTGCTTAAGGTCCCTGTAGGAGCCAGTCATTTCCTTAGCTGGCACTAAGATCTGCCAGAGATTTCTGTATTGACCTCCTCGGGGCAGGGGTGGAGTGGGGGGTTAAGATGCTGTATCTTTTCTCTTGATATTTTAATCGCCTTATCCCAATTTGATGGCTTATCTTGGCATAGAATGGACTCTAGGCTGTGTGTGTTAAACAGTAGCTCAGATACTTCCTTGGAAGCTGGAGAGATTTTGAAAGAGCTGAAAGACTCATTTGCTTGGCATCTAAGGCCCAGGGGAACTACAGAGTAAAGAAGTTGGGGCCACAACATCTCTTGCAAACCATTTAGCAGATAGTGAAGGCCTTGAGTTCTGCTGGATAGAGGAAGTTTAGAAACCAACAAAATCAGAGCACCAGGAAGGGTGATGGTTTTAGAGCCAAAAGAAAACAAAAGGAAGAATGGCTAAGCAAGGTTTTGTGGTGGTTTCCTCACCCTATCCATGCCAAACGTGCTATGGGCTTCCTGGCCCCAGGAAGACTTCCCGATTCTGGGGAGGCATCCGATGCCAAGCAAAGCCCGGGGCCCACCGTGCCGTATAACTGAGTCTGGGAATCGGTAAAGATGGAATTTTGCCTGTCCGTTCCTCAATGGGCTCCACATTCTGAAGCAGCCTAACCCCAACATCTGCAATGAAGACAAGATTGCAGCTGAGGGAAGGGAAAGTCATTTCCAGAGAGCTTCAAGGACAGCTGCAGAGTTAAATTTAGCTGTAATCGTCCACTTCCGGGCATCATCCTTTGGCCAGGGGCCACAGATGAGGAAAGTCACCCGGGGTGGGCTCTCCTCTGGCAACAGACACGCATCTCCCTTTTTCTTGGCCCTAAAATGCCCACTGGATCATTTAAGCAAAGTCACATTTTGTTTCTTGCAGTGAAAGGGATGCCTGGAAAACACATAATGAGCAATGAATTCAATACAGGCACCAGAATGCTTTCCAGCTTTGAGCAATGCCATATGGATTGTACATAAACTCGAATGGATAAGAGTGATAAAATTTATTTTAATAGCGCATTCCATATCCTCAGTGTATTCTAGGAGAATGGCTATATTATAGTGTGCCACACAAAAGAGACTTTTGTAATAGAGGGGAGAGACAGTAAGTGGCATTATAAATGGGAAGATGTATTTGATGGACTCTGATTTGAAAGAAACTTATTATGGTATGAACTGAAGTGGAAACTGGTAATGGGAGAATGAGCCATGGCACGCTAACAGGCTTGCAAAAGGAGTCAGAACATCCATGCTGTTATTAAGGTGTGAACCAGGGTTAGCTTTCTTCTCTCCGGAAATCCATACAGTGTTAGTGCTACACGTACACTCCCTCAGAGGCTCTACCTCACTCATTGCACAAATATGGTTTCAGCTCCATCATTCCTGAGCCAAAGGGGAAATAAAAGCAAAGGCGACTTCAGCCTCTAAGATTGTGAACTCCTAGAAGGTAAGAACTGTATCTTTGTACTGCCTAGAGCAAGAGATGGCATGATAGAGTACTAGCAAAAGGGACCACAATTTTATTAATCATCATAGCTTACTTTATCCAGCTCATTAAGGTTTGCAGAGTGCTTGACATAGATGATCTCATTTAACTCAATACTCCAAACCATCCTGGGAGGTCAGTGCTATAATTATTTCCATTTTATAGGCACAATTCTGAGGTCCAGGGCCACACAATTAGAAAAGAGCTGGGGCAGGTCTTCCTGAATCCGTCCCTGGAGTTGCACCATGCCAAGCGGCTGTGGAGTAATGGAGAGAACTGGCCACTGGATTAAGAAGGGTCACATTTAAGGTCGGCCTCTGAACCACCCTATTAGTGTACCCAGGGGCCAGTGCCCTGGATGGCAATGTCTGACTCTAAATTAGAGACACGTTAGTGTTTAGCATCATAGGGCACATACGCATCAAGCCGAGGGCCAGGCCCCTGTGTGGACTTTCTGGTTCAGCTGGAAGAGACTGAATGCAATTCAATTTTATAAGAACCCATTAAGTGCCAATGGGTGTGCCCAGGATACAGAGACAAAAGGGTGTCCTTATAGTCAAGGAACACAGTGGGAGACAAGTAGGAACCAACAGGCACATGAGCACACACCCATGAGGTAATGGGGTACAGATCTGGGCTTCAGTTTCCTGCTTTGTAGAAGCAAGGAGAGAAGCCATCAGCCTTCTAAGCTCTCATCAAATTTGAAATTATATGAGCCTCTAAGTGCTCAGTGAATCCCTGAATATGCTACAAAGTTACAGAGGAAGTCAGGTGGGCCCACACACAGCTCAGCTGATCAGGGTACACTTCATGCTGAGCCTGGGAGAATGGAAGAATTCCAGTGGGCAAAGAAGGGCAAGGTTGGTAGAAGGTAGGGGGCCAAGAAGCACTGCCAGAGCACTGAGGAGGTCATTTGGGAGGGAGTGTGGGAGTTGTGAAGGGGAGGATTGAGGGGAAAAGTTGGAGGACATAGATTGTGGAAGGCCTCCAGTGCCAGCCTAGAAAACTTCCACTGTCCTTGGTAGGCAGTGGGGAACCACTGAGTTTGTTTTGACTAATTTATGACACGGATAAAAACTAAAGAGCAGTTATATAGTAAGCTAATGGAAAGTAACCAGAAATGACCCTTCTTCAGATGGGCAATTTTCAATTGATTCAATTTTATTCTGTGAACTCCAAAACATAATCACTTTTTCAAATGAACTATTCAAGATTTCCTTTCCATGGTGCACTCTCCTGGATACTGTTTGAGAAAACCCAGATAAAATTCTAAGGCAAGTTTTATGGACAAATGGCTTCTATTCTATGTGTGTCTGACCAGAACTCTCTCATCTCCTTTATTTTGGGGTGGGAGGTGTAGAGCAGTGAATAGCCAGCCTGTACATGAAGACCTCCAGAGATGGGCACCTTTCAGGTGTCAAATCTTCAAACACTGCCCCTCAATTAACTTTAGAAAACATCTGGAGATCTCTGTAATATCGGCAACAAGCAAAAATGTAGCTAGGTATGAAAAAAATCCAATATACCTCTATGGCACTAGACAGCTGCAGGGGTTCCCTGCTAACTCTAGTTCTTCCTCCACTCAGCGGCCAAAGTGAGCTTCTAGCCGTGACGCCCCCCTCACCCCTCCACTCAATAAATCCCATTGGCTCCCATTCTCTTCAGGAACAACTACAGACTCCACTTCTTGGCCTTAACAACTCAGTTCTTTCCTACCTCTCCCTTCTGCTTATACCTTCCTCATCTTCCCCCACCCCTGTACTCTGTGATCTAACAGGAAACACTGGGCATCTTGCTGTTCCACACTCTACTTCATCTCCCCACTCACAGAGTTTTCACTGGCTCCTCCTTTCAGATCTGCCCCTCCCAGGTTCCTGGACTTTCACTGAGACAACTCATATTCCACCTTCTGAAAGAGATTCCCTCCCATTCGTCCCAGATAGCTCTTCTCCGTGTACAGTTGTTTGTATTTTGTCTCCTGCCATTACAACGCCCATTCCCTGAGGAAATGGACCAGGCTTTTGCTTGTCTCGTCATCTCCAGTGACAGGGAGAAGGTTGTTGTTGTTTGTCCTTGTCCAAGAGGACCATGGCATCTCAGTGGGTTGGACTGAAGTGAGGGAGGGCTGTGCAAGGTCACCTGCCTCACTTTCCCCTCCACAGCCATCTGGGGCCAGTGGCAAGTTATAGATCAAGAGGACTGGAGATGGCCCAAAGAGACAGCACAAGGCTTAACAGGTAGCAAGCACTTTATAGATGTTTGCTGATTAACTGACTCAATTAATTAATGAATACATTGTGAATCAAATTAATGAACAAATAATAAATTAGATGCCAATAATTCTCTAATGAATTTGGGAGGAGGAGAGTGCTTTGGGGCCATTAAATACAATCACGATGATGACACATAGGAAGGATATTGGGATTGATGGAAAGATTTAAATCCAGCTCTGTGCCTGGATATATCAGAGAAGAGATGCAAGAAGAAAGCTGGCTAGCTTCACGTACACCTTCGAGGAAGCAAAATTTTTGCACCTTTACTGGTGAGCAAAGGGGTAGGAGGAAGGCTTAGGGGGAGGGAACCCAGAGGAGCATCACATTCCCCTACCAGAAAAAAAAAGACCAAGTCATCAAAGAGACAGCACCACTAACAAATGGCATCCAGATGAGAGCTGAGGGAAGAGTAAAGCAGACATAAGCAAAGACAACTTGAGCCCCCCCCCCCTCCAAGGACAGTGACACTCCGAGGACAGCTGAGGGAGCACTGTATTTAAGGGGAATTCTGAAGGTAGAAAAGGCCTTACAGCCAATCGGTAGCTGTGAGGTACTCCTTTGTTTCATGTGCCATCTCTCAGACTTTGGAGGAGATCCTTTTATGCCAACACTTCTGTAGTACCATATTAGCAACTATCACTTTTTAAGTGATAATTAGCTCTAGCTAGCTAACTGATAATCAGTGGGGAGCACCCTGGATGAGGTTTTGTGGGTAAGTGCTAGAAAATTCCAGCTCTTCAGGTTCCCTGAGCAGAGATGTAATTAATTGCCTTTTGTGGGAGTTGAGAGAGAGAGCCAGGATAGGGTGCTACGTATCTACTTCCATTATGTCTCTTTCTCTCCAGACAGACAATCAGCAAGTTCCTAGTTCGAGGTCTCGTTCACTCTTGCCTAGACAATTGCAGTAGTGTCCCATTTGATTTCCTTGCCTGGGCCCTTTTCCTTTCCAATCTACCAGCCAAGATTTTTTCTGAAAGGTCAAATCTGTCCACAAATGCCCCTTACTAATGAGCATCCGGTGGCTCCTGATTCCCTCCAGGATGAAATACAAACTCCTCTATCTGGAAGAGTTCACAGTCCCGACCCCTTCCTACCTGGCTAGTCTTAGGCCTTTGCTCCCTCCCCAAACTGGGCATTCCACCCATGCCAATCTTCTGTTACTCCTGCTTTGTTTGGGTCTTCGCACAAGTGGAGAACACTCTTCTTCTTCCCTTCTGCCTCAAGAAATCCTTGGTTGATTCCAGACTGGCCCAAGCACTACCTTCTATCTGATGACGTTAACACTTTTACATTCAATTTGGATCTCTTCTTCATATACACATATATACATGCCTATATATGTAATGTGAAACTCCTAGTGGGCAAATAATTTTTTTGGCCTTTGTCTTTATACCCCTGGAGCTTAATGCAGCTCTTGATATTTACTTGTCACTTTGTTAATGTGTGTGGATCGATCGATTCTGCTTTTGGATAAATAGGAGATTGAGAGACCTAAGTCTTTTCTATGCTGGCTTAGTGGTCGCGGTCCCAGGGTTGGGAATAGGAGTGCTGTTTCAGCTGTGACCGTTGTGGGGAAGTTACGCCCTAAGCAGTACTTATACTCACTGCGTGGGCATCTATCCTGAGCAAAGTTCTATCCTGCGCAAAGTCAGAATCCTTCCCACATGGACCCACAAAGTCTCAGTGTCTCATCTTGCTCTGAAGTCGGTACTTGCACTGAGGTGTGGCGAGAAGGAAATCTCAACATCTGTGCTTCATATTGATGTGGTTAGGGAACCAAAATGATGCAGTCGGTGGCAGTGCAGAGAGTAGTGGTAACTCCGTTTTGGTTGGCACAGATCCAACATGAAAGAATTCACGAACCCAAAATATTAGACTGGCAAAAGGAAGTTTATTGTGGGCATTGCAGAAGTCAGTTTTTGCTAGGAAGACTGACTTCTGAATGACAGAGCCCTGGCAGAGAGATAAAGGTCCTAGCAGAGAAATCCAGACAGAGAGAGAAACAGAGGTGTTCACACTGAGAAGAGAATGTCTTCACAGTGGGCAGGGGTTCTGATGGGCAGCTATGCCAAGGAGAGAGGTTCCTTGACAGGCATGGTCCTGCTTTAGGCCTCTGCAAAGAAATGAACCCCAAATTGACCTTTAATAGGAAATCTGAGACTGAAGTTTCACTGGAATGAAATTCCGTCAATGTTGTCACTCCTCTCAGGCTTAGATTCCCAGGTGAATGAGACCACTTAAGTTTGAGCCAAGTAGAAAGTGGTCCTGGGCCAATTTTAATGAAACCACTTAACTGCCCCAAAGGTGGGTTCCTGTCAGGAGAGTTTCAGGGCTCATCCCAAAGGTCAAGGACAATTTCAGGGTTGACCCCATCAATATTATTTGTCTCAGGCAACAAAGTTTCATATGTACGCACCACCTAAATGCACAAACTTAATGGAGAAGAGCCTTGAATTGATGTTATCTGAGAATAGCCTGAGGAATTTGGTCTGGGGAAGAGAAGGCTCCTTGATTTCTGGGACATCCACAGGAACTGAGCCTGTTCTGTTTGACCCCAGAGGGCAGAATTAGTACTAATGGATTTCAAAAGTTATAAAGAGAAGAATTCAGGTGAAATCTTAGGAAAGTTGTCCTACCCAGTAAGATGATCCTCAAGCAAGTAGATGGAGAAGGGGCAGCAGCAATTCCTTTACAGGCATAGGCTGGGCTAGCCAGCCCCTGAGTCCCTTCCAAACCATTCTCTTTGTCAAGCATCGGTTATTGGAATTGCTGACCATTAAAAAAATGTGGATAACGAGAGATCTTTTTCACCTCCCACAAACGATGAATTCTAAAACCTAAATATGGCTGAACCAGAGTGGCCATTTGGACTTCCACCATGCATCCCTTTGGTCAGCAATCATTTTCTCGGTATAGTCACACTGTACTAATATTTCCCGTCATTTTCATTTCTGTATGTGGCATTTAGAACGAGCAGTAACATCATTAAAAATGAATGATTTTATTTGGAAGCTGGCTATTATTTTTATAGGTTTAAGTGTTTTAATATGATTTAAATTGATTTCTTTAGAAAGCAGCTGTGTTCATCATTTTTCCATTAAGCACATTAACTTTAATTTGGACGTCAACAAGCGAAAGGGAGACACAAGCTGAGAGAAGGCTTCTGGTACAAAGTATGCCCCACAAAGTTAATTCTAAAGAGTAAAATATAACCTTCTGTTTCAGTAAATCAAAAACATGAGCTTTTTTATTGCTCATGAGAACGTGTAGCCTATTATCTCACTTTGTTTGGGTACCTCGAACGGTCTATTGACCCAATCTGTCTTATAATATTAACCATATTAACTCATATGCAGTCAAGCCTATTAATATCACTTCAGAAGGCGAAAGATTTTTCTAGGAGCAAATGAGCCTTCCTGAACAGATTATACAAATAAGAAAACTCCAAAATGGTCTCCAGGCTTCTCATGTGACATTCAGATATTCTCTATAGAATGATGGCAGGATGATGTCAAGGGTAATACATTTGGGAAGAGGCATAAAGGAAGATGGGAGGGAGAGTTCCTTATTTTAGAGAACAGAGTCTCTTTTATTTAGAATTTTACAAATAGTTGAGTCCTCTTCCTTTCCCCATGCCCCAGGCCTTTGTGAATAATTGGCATGCACATTCCTTCATATCATTCACCCCATGAGGGGATATTACTTAAATAGCCTCGCACTTTCACCATCTCATTCTCTGCTAAGAAATCAAGGGCAACAAGGGCAGGAGGAAGGGTTGCCTAACTCATCAAGCACTCTGGGAATTTATAATTAGTGTGGCAGGGTGCTGGACACATTGTTAATGTTGAGAGTCATTGGACAAATGATGCTATTTCCGAACTATCCCTGTTTTTCATAATAATTAGAAACAACCTAGCCAAGATAATAAAGCTCAAATATTCATCTCTAGAGCTGTTCTAGTCAGCCACAAAGCAGCATTAAGACACGAGATTCAGCTATGACCTGTCTGGGTTCTGAGGAATGGAGAATAAAACACACAGTTCTCCTCTTAGCAGAGAGGTGGTAGACCATGAGTTGGGAATGCTATATAGCTCATCAGGTATGGTTGCTGTGTCCTTTTAACTTAATTGTTTTACTTGTTACCAGTAATGTTTTAATGGTGTTGCTTTATCATAAAATGACTGGCATGTTTTTTTTTTTAAAGGCATCCATTAAAATGTGAAAAAGGCAGTTAAACTTGTACTAGTACTAATGATGAACATTTCTATGGTTTTAAGTGGACACAGTTTACAGACTGTATTTCACTGGTGCCTCAAAGGAGTCCTTTTAAGGAAGTACTATGGGTATTATTTTATTGATGAGGACTACAAGACTCAGATATATTAAGCAACTTTCCCAGAATCAGAGAGAGAGAGATTTTGAACCCAAGTCTTCCTGACTCTGAGGCTAGGATTCCAGCCCCTAACCATGTTGTTTTTCCATATAGAGTGATGGGAAAATAATAGGCGAGATCTTATTTCAAGGAATGGAGAAAAAATACTGAAAGAATTCTCTGAGATGAACATTCTTCATCACCCTGTTTGGGGCTTCTTTGGCAAAAATACTAGAGTATTTGCCATTTCCTTCTTCAGCTCATTTTACAGATGAGGAAACTGGGGCAAACAGGGTAAAGTGACTCACCCAGGACCACACAATATCTAAGGCCAGATTTGAACTCCAGAAGATGAGTCGACTGATTCCAGACCTGGTGCTATATACAGTAGCTCCTTATTAAACTTTCTCTTGTACAAAAGAAAGCAGTTAAACAAAACTAACCAGATACAGACCCAATAGTCTGTACTCATCATCCCCAGCCTTTCCAGAACTCTGAGAAGAATCAATAAATTATTACTCTCATTCTTTTCATTTTGCTATATAAAGAAGCATCCTCAGATAAGTCACTATTCTACCTTTATGCTTCCGTGTTTAATGTTTGGTGGGCTACTGCACAGATGAATAAAATGGTTGCTTTCTTCATTCAAGGGTATTTATTAGGATAGCAGCTCATCTGTTCTAGACTCACCAAAAGCATCTTGCCAATAATGGGGAAGGTGACCGAGATGATATGAACCTCCTCCAGTTTCCACGAAATTTCAGTTTCTTCTTGCTAAGTCTCTACATTTTGAAGGCTTTTCATTCCATGTAGTTTGGTGGTTAGGGTTAGTGTTCAGTATGGCAACATCTACTAAAATACATTGTTTTTATTTATTTATTTTTTTAAATCAGTGTTATATTAAAGCAATTTTCAAGGTTATGTGGGAATTTATATTTGTAATAAGGGCACTTGACATCTATTAATTTAGGAACAATACTGAGTTTCTAGTGTATATTTTTGATCACTTGATCATATATTTCTAGGTCTTCATTAAGTACTAAATTTTCTGAATATTCTACATAGTTCCTTCTTAATTCCTTAAAATTTTTGATTCATCGGGTTAGTTCAGGCTTCTCAAGGATGACCTTTTTGTACTTTTTTGTAGCACTCAACTGACCTTATAAATCTACCAGAAATCCCTCTATTTCTATTAACAAATCTTCATGACTTCATTTGTTAGACTTTTATTAACATATTATTAACATATTGCTGATTGAGCTCATGTGACTGTTGCTCACAGAAGGCCTTTTGGTTCCACACTTGAATCTTAGCCATTTCGTAGGCAGAAGGTAAGCTAATATCATTTACATTCAGTAACTGATATGTAACTATTGGTAACCTTTAATAGTAATAATTACCGATGATAATTGTAGAGCAATATAAAGTTTCTAAAGAGCTTCACATATATTACCTTGTTGGATCCTGACAACAAACTTGTGAGATAGATGCTATGATTATTTTAAATTTATGATTGAGGAAACTGAGGATCTTTAAGTGACTTGTTCAGGGTCAGATAGTTAATCAGTGACTGAGGTTTTCCCAATTCTATGCCCAGCACCCTTTCTACCATATAACCTCATTGCTTCTTTGTAATCTATTGTCTCTTTGTTCTAAAAGTAAATTTTTTAAAGTTTCTTATCTGTTTATCATGTGATCTGAGGATAATTATCAGTTATCTTTATCCTTTTGCTAGGAAGTGTTCATCTTTCCGTAGCTGCTTTGAGGTAATGGGCCCTGTGGTTTAATATTGTGTGGGTTCATTCTAGAAAAAGAGTTGGAACTATATCCACAAAGTTATTTAACTATGCACACCCTTTGATTCTGTGATCAAAGAAAGAGAAAAAGGATCTGCATATAGAAAAATACTTAAAGCAACTTTTTGTGGCAGCAGGGAACTAGAGATTAAAGAGGAGCCCATCATTTATGCTAGATGAATATAATGAAACATTTGTGGGCTGATGAAAATGATGAAAGGAACTGTTTCCCAAAAAGCTGGAAAAATATGGATGAACTGACACAGAGTGAAGTTAACAGAACCAGGAGAATCATTTATATTATAATCACAGAGTAGAGACAAATAACTCTCAAAGATTTAGGAATCAATACAAAGATCAACCTCATTTCCAGAGGACTCAATGAAACCTGTTACCCACCTCCTAACAGAGAAGCAACAGACTCAGTTGTGTCAAATAAGACACATTTTTGTACATAGCCAAGTCCTTTACCTGACTAAACGTATTTTTACAACAGTTGTGTTTTTCTTTCTTTTTCAGTGGGCAACAAAGGGTAGGAGGGAAAAGAAGGCAGATTTGTGTTCATTAAAAAAGGGGAATGAAAAATGTCATCTGGGTTTTTGTTTGAACCTTTGCAATATCCATAGGTAGCCATTTTGCTGCTCTGCAAGTGTATGTTGCTGTGGTAATTTCATTCTTCTCATCTTATTCAAGGGAATTCAAACAGAAATGGGTCAAGGGCATGTTCCTAGACTGTTATTTTATGTTTACTGTTCTGTGGACTTTTGTACCCATGAATAAAAAAACTGCTTTTGTAGTTAAATAAAAGGATTGATGGATATAAGCTTATTTTCTGTTGGCTCACTGGAACCACCCTTAGTGAAACTCTAGTAGTATACAGGCTAACAGGGATGATATGGACCTCATCCTATTCCACAGGATTTTCATTTCTTTTGCTAGGTCAGCAGATTTTTAAAGCTTTTCATTCTCTGTTTATTACGGATTAGAAATATTTGGCAGGGTAACATTTCTTTAAATTGTTTTAAGTTTTTAAATTATTTTTATGGATCATTGTTCAGTCAGCGATAAGCTCCAGTTCCTATACGCTTATAGGTGAAACTGTCAACGGTATTTTAAGATATTCATTTGTAGCATGAAGATTTGTCATCTGTCAGTCTGTGAAAGATAGTGAACTTCTAGTGTATAATTCTAGCCACCAGGGCATGTCTTACTAGGTATTCTGTAGATGATAAATTTTTGCAGCCTGCAGGGATGTATTACTTGGTTTCTGTTGTTTTCCTTGCATAATCTGCATCTGCTAAGTCCAGCTTCCTTAAGGATAGCCCTTCTGTAATTTCCTATGGTACGAACCTCCTCCAGAATTCCTATACACGTCCCTGCATGATTCAGCCATTTTTCTACATTTCTTTGTCAGTATATTATTGGCTGAATAATATGTAAATGTCTCCTGACTCTGAGAAGAAGCTGGTAAATTACTTTTCTAGTTATTCAGGCAACCAATCTGAAGAATTTGGCCCAATAATTACGGATCTCATCTAGCCTAACTACTTTTTCAAAGAAGTAGATTTCAATCAGTTCTGCTCTGTTATTCATCATATTAACAGTTTGGATACTTTATGTTTCTCGTCTGATCCTACTTGTATTTTCATTATGTTGCACTTCTTGAAACCATGAAGATGACCAGAAATTGCCCACATTCTCCTCCTTTGCAGTTTCTTTCTCTCCTCTTATTTCTTTTCCTGGTCATTCTCTAGTAAAGTTCTTGATTGATGCGAATTGTAGATTTTGTTCCTTGAACTCTTTCGACTTATCTTAATCTTTTTAGTTTTGCTTTCAATCATTGATTAGGAAGTCTAGAATCTGTGGTATATTTATTTCCATCTGCTAGATTCTACTTCCCACATTTTGTTTGTATGCTGCTTTTAATGGTGTGAAATGGCACTTGCATTTTCTGCTAGCCATCCTAGCCAAATATTGGTATAACTTTCCAATACCTTCATTCAGACTTTTTTTTTCCCACTCAGATCTTCAGTAGATTTTTCAAGTCACTTCTGTCATAGTGCTGTCTGGCACATGTCCTTAAGATTATCCCTTGATAGTTCCAATTTTCTCCCCTTGCTTTTCACTGTGGCAAAAGCCTCTGCATGTGCTGTTGTATAAAGACTACAGAATGTTTTTAAATACTTTCCCTCAAATATTGCAGGAATACCATCATTCATTGCAGCTATAGAAAGTTCCAGCTTTTTTTAATTACTCTGCTTTAATATTCTACTCTGCTAGTTAGATTCATGTGGTCAGGCTCAAAAGGGCTTTCCAAAATGCCAGTCTAACCATGTCTATCTCCACTTCAAATCATTTGAGACATTGGTATTGTTTGTGTCATCCATTTAGGGATTTGCATTAAGTGAAGATTTTCACTGACCTTGGGTTCATCAATTCTGTTCATCTTTAGATTTTAGCAGCTTCTCAATTTCACCTCTTTTAATCTCATCTAGGCTACGGGATGTACTTTTTCCTTGTAATTCCCACATGCTGGTGAGCTTTACCTTGTGATGTGAGTTAGAGCTTAGGGAACCATTGATAAAGAACAGCATGAAGCTTACTATAACTGGTAAGATCACCCTGCATTTTGATTATCCATGTTGTCGTTCCTTTAAAAAATCCTGTCTCTCTCTCTCTCTCTCTCTCTCTCTCCAGTCTCCAGGGTTAGTCCACATTAGTGGGATATAAAGGACAAGAATGACCGTTGGAATTTGCTGTGTTCAGAAAAACCAGATAGTGATTGGTGATGAATTGACCAGTGATGTATTATTTAAATGTCAGGCATTTAAAGACTCTCACCATCTGGCTCCTATTGAGCTTTTGGGTCTTGTTTCCTATTACTCATCTGCACACACAACCTATTTCAGTGCAACCAACCTTCTAAACTAAACATTGACTTCCATCTTTTGCTTCTACGCCTTCTTTGTATAAGTCTTCCCTTCCTGCTGGTCTAGATAGTACTCTGTTCTCTGACCTCTGCCTAGTAGAATCCCTAGATTCATTCTAAACCCAACCCAGGTGCCCCCTCCTACACAAAGACTTCCTAGCTCCAGCTCTTTGTGTTCCTTTTCTCTTGAAATTATTTTGTACTCATTCATTTTTACTTATGAGTACATGTTGTATTTTCCTTAGTAGACTGGAAAGTCCCTGAGTTCAGGGCCCATTTTAGTTTTGTATCTGCATTGTATCTTCAACAACTAGTGTAGTGCTCTAAATCTAGTAGGTACATAATAAATTTTTTTAACTGAATTTAATTGCATACTTGGACCATTTATTGGATCCACAATGTCACAGGCATGGGTACCTTCTTTCACCTGTGCAGATTTCAGCAAGTCAATACCTTAACTCTCCCATGCTACTCTCGTCCTGCTATTTCCCTAGCAGACAAATAGACCTTTCCATAGAGTATCCATTCACCACACTAGAGGCCTGCCTCTCAGTGTTTTACTTTCTTATGCCTAGCAGGGCCATCCTTAGCTGGCTCACTATCGTCCTTCACTTTGGCTCCATAACCATCCTTTCCCTCTCCTTTTCCAGTCACACTCTCATTCCTTCCATAACTGGGGCTATTGCTTGCTAGTGGGAATGTAGTTGTAAGCCCATTTCTAAGATAAATTTCATCTATGTAGAGTGATAAGACTAAAAACTTAGGGAATCTTCTAATGTAACGATCTTGAGCAGAGCTTTGGCACCGGAAGAACTTGAGCTACTGAGAGACAGGGTAAAGAGGAGTAATCCTCACAGGTGAAGTCACTGCACAGAGGGCATTCTACAGTATACTGGACTAACTAGGGTCATTTACATGTGGCTGCCAAAGAACAGATTTCATTCGATGCCAAAGTTGAAGAAATTCCATCTTGCTGCCACTCAATCTCCCTTGGGGGTAAGCAGAATCATCTTCCATCCTCCTGATGTAGGCCTAACCAAATCCTGTCAGGTCAAACAAAAACACTGGATTTGTGCTCTGCCCCCATCAGCTACAGCTCAGCTAACTGTCATCTGAACAACATACTGATCAGCTGGGCCCCAGAGGGAATACTGTTCCCAAAATGCCCGACAGAAACAGCGTAGCATGCTGCCAGGAGAAGAATGGGTGGCAGAGGGGAGTGAAGAGGAAGGATTTTAACTGTTTCTAAGTGTACAGTGTGAAATTTGGTGATGGTTACTCAGCTGTAAAATATAAATGCAAATAACAGAGGTAGGGGGGATCCTGGGGCAGTGACAATCCACCCTCGATGCTCTCTTCATTCATAGCAGTAGTGCAATAGAACTGTCTCTTTGGGTTCTTCGGGGAGGTGATTTTGTTTTTTAGAAAGAGGGACTATTTATACTGTACATCATCCCAGTTGCCAGGCCTGTGGAAATACATACAGCCATACAAAAACATACATGCATAATACATAAATCCACGGCATCAAGCTCAATTGTACTTCCCCATTCACTGGGCCCCATCATTTGGATGGTGTCCAGTGATTGTCACAGCATCCAAATGTTCAGATGTCGACAGGGATTTTTGACACTCATGACCTCTGGCACATATTACTACCCCCTGCATGTCCTGATGGGTGGGCAGACTTGTCAAGTCCCTTTCTTTCTCAACCGTCACTGAACCTACTGTTGGCTTTCTGGTCCAAATGACAAAATGAGTTGACTCACAGCTCATCCTAATGCTGATCCTTCTTGACTTTTGTTTCCATCTGTGCCAGAGGCAGGAATTGTACATAATGTATGACTAAGTCTAGAAGATGTCTGAAAGGCTAGAAATAGAGGAGAGGTAGATTACAGATGATCACTTGACAACGATGGGAAATCTATTAGGATATTCGATGCTGAAATTTTCCCCTTTAATTCTCCAGATTGTCATGATGTGCATTTACAACACTTAGAGGCTTTGAACCATCTAAATAAACCTATCCTGTGAAATTGGTAATAAATATACTGCCCCGGATAGGTTAAGTTTGACTCAACTGAGACAGGAGAATTGGTACCAAGAGGAGTAACTTTCAGCCAAAACATCTAGAACTAAAAGTCAGCTATGAAAAAGTGTGATGTAATGATGGAAAGTTGAAAATGCTGATCGATGAGCATATGAGAAAGTTTTTGAAAGATGTGTGCATATGTGTGTTGGTGTATATGAAATTCGACACAAATCCTTCGTTTTTTTAAAAGGCAGAGTAGTATGTTGAACTGTGTGCTGCCCTTGAAGTCAGCAGATACACAGATTCCAGTGACACCTTCCATCCGGACCACATGTAGATCATGAGCTAGTCACAAACTCTGAGAGTTTCGGTTTCTTCCTCTGTAAAGTAAGGATAATAACACTGAATTCTGGGAGGAAATTGCCTCATACCTCTTAAAGTGCTCTATAAATGTTAGTTGGAAATAAAAAGAGAACGTATTTTGAATGACTCATGATTAACCACAATAATTAATCATAATTCTCTATTAAACATTTCTTATGTTACCTTCCTTCCCTCAGCCTTAGTTTCTTCATCTACAGAATGAGGGTTCAGATTAGATTATCTGTCTCTAAGGTCTCTTCCAGCTCTAAGTCAGGGATTTTGAACCTGGAGTCCACAGATACTCCCCAACCCCCACAAAAGACATGTGGATAGAGTTTAAGGAGTTTGTGAACTTGGATGGGGGAAAAATGAAAATGCAGCTTCATTTTCACTAAGCTCAATTCTAACTGAAATTTATACCTACACTTATTTAAAAACATGATTTTGAGAAGAAGGTCATAAACTTTACCGGACTGACTGTCAAAAGGGGCCAGGACACAACAAGAGTGAAGAATCCCTTTGCTAAATAGATAATCTTACTTAAGCACATGCAGAAATGCTCTGAACTTACTGTCTTCAAAATATCCCTGCAAAGAAGGGAAAGAAGAAAAAAGGGAGGGGAAAAACAAGATCCAAAGAGGCACAGCAATTACCCAACCTCACACAGCAATCCAGCCACTAGATTATTAATATAGCTGTACTTTACATTCTAAGCCGTCAGTGGGAGAGTTAAGTACTTACCATTTGTTTCTGCTGTAGCAGCAGCTGATAATGGGGAACAATGAAAATCTTGCGGTTAACAAAGATGACCAGTGCTGTGGATCTACCCAGGTCATGGATTCCCAATGGGATTTCCAACCCAGCTGGGATTTCCAAAGTAGGGCATACATTCCAGCAGTGAATGAAAATGATAGACAAACTAAGGTGGACTGAGATCCAAAACAGAAAGGCTGGAAAACCATGTGAAATGCATGAGAGGTCTGGTTTACAGCTTCACGTGGTATTTCCACCATGTACCAGGACAGGCCTTTGTCATAGGTTTGCACACACTGGAAAGCAAATCCCACAGCAAGCTCCATCAAGGTTGATGATTTAGTCAGGTGGCAAGTCCAATCTCTTCCACAGGTTCATGATTTGGACTCAAAATATAAGTCACAGACATCCCAGGACAAATATTCTCAGGAGTACTGATCCATTCTTAATGTGAAAACGGCATGTGGAAATCACCAGGTAGCTTGGTCCTGGGACAAGACTGCCTATTCTCATAGAAACCCAAGTGGCCCAGTGGAACTTAGCAATCCTGAGCTGGAAGCAAGAAGAATGGATGACAGATGGGTGAGCTGGAGGGGTTGGGGTACAGGAGAGGAATATTAAATGGGTTTACTAATAATCGCCTTGAAATTCTGGCCAGAAAGGATTGGGAAGGAATAGCAAAAGGCAGAGTCCCTTGCTCTATAACAGCTGCATTAGGCTGTAGCCAAGAAACAGTTAAACATCTATTCAACTCTTCAGATCTGGCTTCTCCCTTTCTCTTTTGCTTTCTAGCCTTCTTTTCTTCCTAACTCATCTTTCTCTCTTGCTTAATAGAGGCTTAACAGGTACAATCTTCCTATGTTACTTCGGTCAAGTTACTAGGGAGTTCGCTTTGTTTCTGGCTTTTTTTCTTCATTTTCTTACTTTTTACCTCTCTCCCTCCATTGCTCCTCTCACCTTTCCTCCTTTTCCTTCCTTCTATTTCTTCCTTCCTCTATTCCTTTCTTGCTTCTAGCCTTCCTTCCTACCATCCTTCCTTCTTATTGCCCCATCAAGAATCAGAATCCCTTACCATATATGTCATAACCTCTACTCTGAGGTCAAATGAGTAAATGAATGAAGGAATGAAGGAATTTCTTGGTTGGTGAAGAGCTCAATGCCATTTATAAAATCTTTATTTAGGTAATGCAAACCCTGCTTGCCAGGCCCATAGCTCTGACTGCTGAAAGGGGAAGAAGGAATCTGAATGTTCTTCTCTGTAGAAAAGAAGTCACTAATAGAGGGGAGTCAGGAAAAGAGGATACCTAACAGTAAAGGTCCTGAGGATTCAGTAATCTGAGACACAGTTGGTTAAAGGAATAAGTGCCTGGTAGGAGGGGGGAGAGAGGACGTAACCTAGGATAGGGTATCACATCAAGTATCCATGTCAAGTAAAGAGGAAACTGGGAAAAGAAATGACAAAAAGCTCCATGGAGGAGTCTTCTGTGAGCGATGGGGAAATAACTCGAGTCTAATCCCAGCAGGTGGTTCTGGGTAATTTATGCCACCCTTGAGGAAGATCACAAATCTGATCCTAGACCGACAGAAAAGAGAACAAGAGAGATAGGAATCCTGCTGGCAGATCTCATTTGGAGGTAGCCCTGTGTTTAGTCCTAGATACAACAATGTAGGGAGGATGCTTATAAGCTGGAGAGCATCCAGAAGAGAGTAACCAGTATAATGAGGACACTGGAGATTGTTCCTTACATGGAACAACTGAAGGAAATAGAGTGCTTTTAGCTTGAAGAAATGAACCCTTAGCAGTGGGCTCTGTCTTCCAATAGTTGAAGGCATTGGCAGAGAGATAGAGTAATGGATAGGGTGTTAGACTTGGAATCAATAAGATTTGAGTTTGGATTCTACCTCAGATGCTTGTTAGCTGTGAGTTACTTAAGCTCTTTAAGTCTCAGTTTCCTCATCTATATGATAGGCCTAGTAATACCTACCTCCCAGGATTGTTGCAAGGATCAAACGAAATAACGTGTCAGGTGCTTTGGCTCTAAAATGCTATTCTTCTTGTTATTATCACTGTTCAGAAGAGATTGTTCTGCTCGGTCCCAGAGGGTAGACCCAGAAGCGATAGGAGACAGATGAGGCTTAACGTCAGGAAAACCCTCTGAACAATGGAAATTGTCCGAAAATGAAATGGGCTCTCTTGAGAGTCGGTTAGTTCCTCCTCATCAGAGGTCTTAAAGCAGAGGCAAGGTGACCGTGAGGGACAGATGCAGAGTCAGAGAATCTTCTAGTTGGGAAGAAATTTGCAGCTCATCTTTTCTAAAACTGAATTGGGCAGGCTGGGCCCTAGAAGACAAACTGTACGTTCCACCGGGCCTTGGCTCATGGCCTTTGCGCACTATAAGGGTCTGTTTGAGGCTTTGTTTCATGGACAGAGCCTTCGGGAGCTGGGGTCACCTCTACCCTTGAGGATAAGACAGAGTAATACTGACTTTAGTAGTAGTTACTAAGCTATATCCAAGAGGAATGAAGCTCGTAATTATGTCACTTCAGGTTGCCATTTGCACTCCAAAATTAATCCATGTCGTTGTTTTAGTCCATGTTGTACTAAATGCCATTTGTGTTCAAAACAGATGGGCCCTGGCTAATTAAAAGAGCTGCTCCCCTTCATTAAAGAAATAGCACACAACCAACCAGAATGTCAGTTCTATGGGTCACTCAATGTACAAAACTACCACATTACTCATTTGTTCCCTCTCCCCACAGAAACTTCAGATCAAGCTAATGATTTCCCGTAGATTGTATTTAATTACAGTAATTTCCAAAAGTCACAACATTCCAAGCTCTTTAAATCCAGTCTTTGGGGCGGGAAATTTTTTAAGGTTCCTTTTAAGCCCCTCACTATAATGATTCATATGATGTTATAAATCCTCCTGCTTGTTAAATTTGTGACTTAAAAGGTTTATTTTTCCCCTGACATCCTCCTTCAGTGGCTCATTAGAGTGTCAAAGTAAGCCTGGGTTCTCAAAAGCTACACCAGCAGAAAACAAACAGTCCCTCCCAGTCTTGGGCCCAGAAATGGACTTGTGTTTTCTTGAGCCTGTTATTTGCTTCATCGGCCAACCAATGCAAATTTCCTTTTGGTCTAAAGGAACCTCTTTTGGAGAAATCCAGCCCAATAAAAGCCAAGGTCTTTGAAAGAATTAAAATCAAGCCTTTATCTCTGATTTCAGGAATATTCTCTAATAAACAATACCCTAAGCTGAGTTTTCTGAAAGAGAAAATTAATAAAGTTTCAGCTTCTATTTTCTTTAATATAAATTTTTATTGAACTCTTTTTCATATCACAATCACTTTCCAAATGAACTCCTTCTACTCTAATGAAACCTTTCCTTATAATAAAGAAGTGTCATTTCTCAAAACCAATGTATCTGTTAGCCCTGTCACAGAGTATATGCCCAATTCCCATGCCCAGGGCCCACTGACTCTCTGTTAGGAGATGGGAAAGGATGAATTTTTAGAATTTAGATTGTTACTACTACCTAGAAAGCTTGGTGGATGTGGAGAAAGGAATAATCCACCATGACAGTTAATTAAAATTCAAATCGTGTGCTCTAACATTGAATTTAAGATCTAAATCTAGAAGAGAATAAAAGAGCTACCATGGAGGAATGGAAGACTAAGCAGATAGAAGAATTGGATTCCTGCCTCAGCTCTTTCATTGATCATCAGTGTGGTCTTTGGGCTTTACTTTCCCTCTTGGTAAAATGAGGGGATTCAACAAGATGTTCTCTACGTCTCCTCCCAGTTCTTACAATTCTAGGAATTTTCCCAGCCAACTTCCACAATGAAGATCAATGAGTAAAACAAGTCTCCTCTATCATTTACTTCCATTCAATTCAAGGAATATTTATTACAAAGTAAGTCAGTTCAATTCAATCAGCCTTTATTTAGTGTCCCCCAGATTGTGCTTGATCTACTGGGTGCTGGGGACACAGACACAGAAGCAGAAACACTGGCCTTTAAACAGGCTACATTCTACTTGGGGTTTGGTGGAGGAGATGTACAGAAAGAAAGAAATATAAAATATATATGAAATGAAGACAAAGGGATTTCAGTTGTGGGATGATGGTCAGAATCATTAACATTAGGAGGAGGAATGAGGAAGGCTAATAATAACAATAAAAATAGCTAGCATTTATATATGGATAAATAGCTTTCAGGTCTGCAAAGTGCTTCCCTTAAATTAACTTCCTGGATCCTGACAAGAAGCTGGGAAGGGAGGTGCTATTATTATCTCCATTTTAAAGATGGGGAAAGAGTCTCAGAGAGGTTAAATGTCTTGCCTTGAATCATACAACAGGCAGGTGTCTTGGGCAGGATTTCAAATGATGGCTTCCTTTCTTCAAGTCTACCGCTCTATCCACTAGACCACTTGCACTTCATGCGTTGGGACTTGGCACTAGTCGGTGGTACAAAATCTAGATGATATAGTTCCTATCCTCAAGGAATTGTAGTCTCCATATATACAAAGATTTCTTTGCATTGGACAATTATAGAAAAATTATTGAGATAGATTCAAACTGGGGGGCGGAGCCAAGATGGCGGAGAAGACACCGACTTTGCTCTTTCTCCCTCTTTACAAATTATCGAGCCTCAAAAATAGTCTTGACTGCACAAAAGAAAGAAGAAACAACCTCCCGGCCAAAGAAAATTTGCAGTCTCGCCAAAAAAGGTTGGTTCCAGGGCCGGGGGGGAGATCGGCGCGACAGACGGGAGAGAAATTAGGTCCCAGGAGAGTCTCAAACCGAGGGGGGCACAGATCACAGAAGGCCGAACCCCCAGTACAGGGCTTTTCCTTGGGGAGTTGTGATCCCGCACAGCAGGAGGACGCAGCCGGGCCCTAATCTCACAGGGGGAGCTCGGCTTGGGGCCAAATTTTCCAGGGCCGATTTCCAGGCAGAGACCTGGGCGAGTTTGTGGGCTCTGCATTCTGCGGTCATTCCAATACAGTCCCAAAGAGGCTCCGGCCTGGGGCAGTGACACTTTCACCACTTAGTTCCCAGCCAAGGGCAATTTCCCCCCTCAGCCCTCTAACAGTTTGAAGTGGCCAGTGGAATACCCTTTGGAAGGAAACCTCCCAGAGACTCCCATACCTCGGAGCCGGAAACAATCTTTCCCTGCTCTCAGAGGAAGTGGTAACCCCTTTGAGACCTACCCTAAAGGTTTAAAACAGAATAAAAGATGAAAAAAACGACAGCTTCTATGCAGAAAAGAGCGGTCAGCAAACCAAGAGACCTCAAACAGCAAAATGCATCGAGTCCTCCACAAATTTTTGAAGGCCATTAAAAGTCTCAAAAGAGGTTAGAAGAAAATGGGGAAAGGAAAGAAAGCCTTCAAAGAGCAACAACCCTGAAATAAATTGAAAAGTTAAAAATTCCCAGGAAGCGGAAAAAAATTGGTGTTGGAAAAAATAAAAAATCCAGGAAAGTAAGAATTTGGAATTGAAAAAAAAAGAATTCACTAGAAAGTAGGTTTGTGTTGAAAAGACAAAGAACCTCAAAAAATAGGATCCTGAATTGGAAAAACAAAGAACCGAAAAAAGTAGGATCGTGAATTGGAAAAGAAAAAATTCACTAAAAAATTAGTGAAATGGAAAAAATTCCAAGACCAAAACAATACATTTCAAAAACCAATTGGACATATGAAAGAAGTAAAAAAGTTTGAAGAAAATTTAAAAATTAGAACTGAACAAAATTAAATAATGATTCAGAGAAGCAAGAATCAGTCAAAAACAAAAAAAAGAAAACTGAAAACCACGAATTTTCTACTTGAAAACGACAGACTTGGAAAATAGATCTAGGAGAGATAATCTGAGGATTATTGACTTTCTGAAAACTGATGAAAAAAAGAGCCTAGATACTATTTTACGAAATCATCAAAGAGAACTGCCCAGATGTAATAAATGAAGGTAAAATGGGATTGAAAGAACGAACACCTTCTAAAGAAACCCAAAATAAAAACCCCAAAGGAATATTGTGGCAAAATTTAGAACTATCAGATTAAGGAAAAATTTTGCAGCCAAAAAAACATTTAAATAGCGAGGTGCCAAAGGATCCCGACGGCTGCCTTCATTAAAGGAAAGAAGGGTGGAATGAAGGAAAGGCACAAGAACTTGAGATGCAGCCAGAATAAAACACCCACTAAGTTGAGCATTTTCTTCCAGGGAAGAAGAATTTTTGAAAAATGAATTTTCCATTTGGAAAAAACCAAACTAAACAAAATTTGATTCAAGAATGAACTCAAGGATGCAGAAAAGGTAAAAAACTCTTGGAATTTTTTCGTTGTATAACAAAAAGAATACATGTATAATTTGACTTAAATGTATAAAAAAGGGAAGTAGATATGGAAAAGGGTGACAGAACAAGGTGGAAGGGGGATAAAAAGAAAACCACATCCACAAAGGGCTAAGGAAACTTATCAATTGGGGAATTTAGGGGGAGGAACATTTGGTGAATCTTACCTCATGAGCTGGTCAAAGAAAAATACTTGACATTTGTTTTGAGAAAATTCTCTCTCGCCTATTAAAAATGGGGGAGAGGGAAAAAAAAAAAAGTAATAAAAAAGGGGGGAAAAGACTCAAAGGGGAGGGAGGGTTATAAAAAGATAAATATCAAGAGGGTCAAAGTTGGGGAAGGGGTTGGGGGAGGCAAGAATGTAAAACAATTGGGGTTATTGGGTAAATTAAGGGATGAATTGATAAGAGGGAGGCAGATAGCAGATGGATCAAAAGTCAGAACCCCAATATGTTGTTTGAAAAACACATTTAAAAGGGGGATGTATGAGTAAAAAGTAAAAGGCTGGAGCAAAATCTATTATGCTTCAGGTGAAGCCCGGGTAGCCATCCTTATCCAGACGCAAAAGTAAAAAATTGATCAATTAAAAAAAGGAAGGTAATACATCCTGCTAAAGGGTACAAACAACGAAGCAAATCAATATTAAACATATATGCCCAAGTGGTATGGCATCCAACTCCAGGAGGAAGGGGTTTGGAAGAAAAGACAACAAAACAAAGTAAATTAACCTCCCTCAGAATTAAAAATCAAACCACAAAACAAATAAGAAAAAAAAAAGAAATAAAATTAGAAAATTAGGTATGTTGGACTTTGGAGAAAATTAAGAGAAGGAAATATTTCTTTGGTTTGGAACCTATTAAAATTACCTAATTAGGACATAAAGACCTAAAATTAAATTCAAGAAAGCAGAAATAAAATCTTTCTTTTCAGATCAGATGCAAAAAACCTTTAAAAAAGTTAGGGGAAATAGCCAAAAAAAAAATAATTGGAAACTAAACAACTCATCTTAAAAATGATTGGGTGGAGAAATTTTGATCAAATTTTTTCACTAAAAATAATGACGTGGAATAACCAAAAATTTGTGGGATGCAGCCAAAGGTAATAAGGGGGTTTTATATTTTAGAAATAAAAACAGAAAAGAAAAAAGATTAATGTTGGCTTGCAACAAAAAACTAAAAAAAGACCAAAATTAAAAACCCTAAATACTAAATTGGAAATTGAAAATTAAAGAAATTAAAAATATTTGAAAAAACTATTGAACAATTAATAAAACTAAGAGTTGGTTCTATGAAAAAATAAAATAATAACCTTTTGGTAAACGTTTGAAAAAGGAGGAGGAAATGAAAGAGTCTTAAAATAAAAAACTTTTTCCAAAAATGAAGAGAAAAATTAAGAAATAAAAGGAGTTATTTTGTTAATTTATGAAAAATTTATAAACCAAGTGAAATGGATACTATCCAAAAAAGACTTCCCAATAAAAAAAAAGTAAATTGGAATAGTCCCATTTTAGAAAAAGAAATAAAAGGGAATTAAAAATTAAAGAAAACCCCAAAGAATTTATGTATTTTAAAAATTTAAAGAACAAGGCCCCAATGCAATAAATTATTTGTTGGGAAAGAAGGACCTCCAAACCCTTCTATAAAGCATGGTAATGAATTAAACCAAGTAAAAAGAGAAAAAATTAAACCAATTTTTAAAATTAGGTAAATTTAAATGATTTCAAAAAACACAGAAATCATTCCAAGTAACACTATGTAATGGAAACCAAAATCATGGTTCTATTGAAAACAAAATTTCCAGTTAAAAAAATTTAAAAACCATATATCACTAAAGAGAAAAAAGATGAAAAAATCCAACTCCATTCCTATTAAAAAACACTTAAGTATGAAAAATGGCTTTTCCAAAATAATCACAGCATCTATTTGAAACCATCAGTAAGAAATATTTGGAGCAACTGAAATTTAATAAATCTGGAGGAAAAATTTGAAATATAGAAAATTTAATAGATTAGAAAGCAGCAGCAATAAATAAAAAGGTTAAGGGAAAAAATAAAGAGGGCAAATTTATCTTTTGGATGAATGAAAATTTTTTAAGAACCCCAAATTCCAAAAGTTAAGAAAAACCAAAAGCAAAAATTCGGTTTAAAAAAAACCCAATAAGTCATCAGATTTCTAATATAAAAAACCAACAGTCAGGGTTACAAAGGAAATTCCATTAAAGTAATATGATAAAAAATATTTAGGAACTATCTCCAAAAGGGAAAAATAAACTTTTTGGGGAAAAATTAAGCCAAATTTTTACACAAATTAAGCTACAACCAAGAAATATTAAATGCTCTGGATAAAGGGAGAAATATAATAAAGAGAAATTTTAAACCTTAAGAGGCTATACCAAAGCCAAAAACTAAATGGACCAAAAAAAAAACAACAAAGTTTTGGAAAAAAAAGGCAAAATTTTGGGAATTAATGAAAAATCAAAGATGGTGGTATTCCAATTAAAATTATATTATAAAGCATTCCAAAAATGGTAGGTAAGGAAAGAATTTCAGTGGAATGATTTTTCAAGGGTAAACAGTCAACAAATTAAGAATGTCTTTGAAAACCCAAAGCTTTGGGTAAGAATACGGAAAAAAATTGTGGGAAATTGGAAAAATGGCAGAAATTAGGTTTACCAACCTTAAGGTACACCAAAAAGGTCAAATGGGTTCTGCCCCGGCATGAATAAATTATTATAAAAGAGGAAAAGGAAGACCTTGTGGGAAGGGGGGTTTTTTGACAAATGAACTAGAGATCATTAGATACTAAAAATTTGTTTAAAATGAAATTTTTTGTAAAACAAAAACAAGGCAACAAGATTGAAGGGGAAGAATAAAACGGAAAATATTTTTACATCAAAGGTTCTGATAAAGGCCCATTTCCCAAAATAAGAGAAAATCAATTTATAAAAAATGTTTCCAAAGAAAAAAGGTAAGGGATAAACAAAACCAATAAGAAATTGAAACTATTTTATCTAAAAAGTGCTCCAAGTCATTTTAACAAAAATGCAAATTAAGAAATCTGATAATCCCACCTGGTTTGATTGGGGAAGGAAAAATTAAAGGTTGGGGGTGGAAAACTGGAATTGTTATTGTTGGTGGAGTTTAAGAATCCAACCTTTTAGGATTTAAATTAAAAAAGTTATCAAACGTATATTTGACCAGAGGTTATAGGGATTATATCCCAAGAGATTTAAAGAAGGAAAGGGCCTTGTTGGAATTTTTGGGATTTTGATTTAGAAACTGAAATTTGAAGGAGTTCCCGTTGGAGAAGGTGAAAAATTGGTTATGAAATTAGGAAAAATTTTTAAGAAAGCCAACAGGTTTTAAAGGCCTAGATTACAGAACTATTGAAAAAATGAAGGGACCAAGTATTTAATTTTCAAAAACAGTGTACCAGTTTTGGATCAAAGGCCCATCCTCAAACGTCCCAAATCATTTTTAATGGAGCGTAATGAACTGTTTGGGTACCCAGAAAAAGAACTTTAGATTTTCAAAACCTTTTTAGAATTCCCTAATCCCTTTTTATCCACCTGATTTTTATTTTCATTTTTATTGTCAATTAAGTTGATTTTTTTGGGTTTGCAAAATAATGTTTTTTGGATACTTTTGTATTTTTATTTTTTATTTTTTTATTATCCTATTTAGGGGATGGGGGGAGGTAAAAATTGGAACAAGACGTTTGGCAATTGTTAATGCTGTAAAGTTACCCATGTATATATCCTGTAAATAAAAGGCTATTAAATAAAAATTAAAAAAAAAAAGAGATAGATTCAAACTGATCGATCTGGAAGGTTTGAGGCAGAGAAGACCATTAGGGATCGAGTGATCAAGATGACTTCTCACAAGAGGAAGCATTAGGATTGAACTTTAAAGGATCTGTTGAAATTCCAGAATCACATGGAGGAGGTTTGGGGGAGAAAGGTAGTTCCAGGCATGGAGACTAACAGGAACAAAGACAACAAGGCCTTGACAGTTCATGTCAAATTTCCCTCTCCTCAAAGGAATGGGAATTTCAAGGAACAGCCTATAGAGGCTTTTTTATATACTGTACCATAGATTACAGATTTTTCTATTTAGAAAGGACTGCAGCAGGTACCTAGTCCCACCTGTACCTTCTCCAACACAACAAGTGGTCATCAAGGCTTTGTTTGAAGACTTCCAATGAGGGGGAACCCACTGCCTGCCAAACCAGCTCCTTCAATAATGGACAGTTCTCAGTGCTAGTCTGTTTTTTTTTTACAATTGCTCCCCGTTGCTTCTGTTTGGGCCCCCTCAGTTCGAGCAGAACTGATCCTTCTTCCATATGTCAGCATTTCCTACGTCTAAGGATGGCTTTCTTGCCATGTAACCATCTTCTCCTCTCTATCCAGCCTTTTTTCTAGGGAAAGTAATCTCACTCTGAAGAACTTTTTGGATCTAGCCTTGACTTGGTTTCATATCTGACTTTAGCATTCATTCAGCGTGCTAGGTATCCCTCCCAACTTTGCATCATATATAATTTGATGAGTGTGCTTGCTATCTATGCCTTTATCCAGATCACTGATAAAAATTTTATTTTATTTTATTTTTTTATTTAATAGCCTTTTATTTACAGGATATATCAGGAGAACTTTACAGCATTAAACAATGCCAAACCTCTTGTTCCAATTTTCACCTCTTACCTCCCACCCCTCCCTAGATGCAGGATGACATTATGTTAAATATATTAAAATATAATTGATAAAATAAGTATACCTGACCAAAACGTTATTTTGCTGTAAGAAAAGAATCAGACTCTGAAATAGCAAATTACGTGAAAAATCAAAAAATGAGTGTGCATAAAATAAGGATTGAATTAATGTAATGGTTTTAGTTCCCCAGAGTTCTTTTCGGTAGTAGTTCAGTTCATTACTGTCCATTAGAAATGATTTGGTTGATCTCGTTGTGAGATGGCCTGATCCAAGAACTGGTCATCATAAGTATTTGTTAAAGGCTATAATGACCTCCTGGTCCTGCTCATTTCACTCAGCATGAGTTCTGTAAGTCTCTCCAGGCCTTTCTGAAATTATCCTGTTAGGTCTTTACAGAACAGTAATATTCCATACTTTTCATATACCACAATTTATTCAACCATTCTCCAACTGATGGACATCCTTCAGTTCCAGTTTTACCACAAAAAGGGCTGCCACAAACATTCATGCACATACAGGTCCCTTTCCTTCTTTATAATCTCTTTGGGATATAATCCCAGTAGTAACACTGCTGGATCAAAGGGATGCCAATTTGATAACTTTTGAGCATAGTTCCAGATCTCTCCAAATGGTTGAATTCATTCACAACCCACCAAATGCATCAATGTCCCAGTTTCCCCATCCTCCAACAATCATCATTATTTTCCTGTCATCTTAGCCAATCTGACAGGTGTTAGTGGTATCTTAGAGTTGTCTTAATTTGCATTTCTCTGATTAATAATGACTTGGAGATCTTTTCATATGACTAGAAATAATTTCAATTTCTTCATCTGAGAATTGTCATATTCCTTTGACCATTTTTCAACTGGAGAATGGCATGATTTTTATAAATTAGAGTTAATTTCTTATATATTTGGAAATGAGGCCTTTATCGAACCTTTGACGTAAAAATATTTTCCAGTTTATTGCTTCCTTCTAATCTTGTCTGCATTAGTTTTTTGTCAAAAACTTTCAGTTGTATTAATTTGTAGATCGTAATGATTCTAGTTCCTTTGGTCATAAGACCTTCCCTTCACAGGTCTGAGAGGTAAACATCCTATGTTCTCTAATTTATTAATAATTTCATTCTTTATGCCTGGTCATGAACCCATTTTGACCTTATCTTGGTGTACGGCGTTAGTATGGATCAATGCCTAGTTTCTGCCATATCGGTTTCCAATTTTCCAGCATTTTATCAAACAGTAAGTTCTTATCCCAAAAGCTGGGATCTTTGGGTTTGTCAAGGACTAGGTTGCTATATTTGTTGACTGTTTTATCCCTTGAACCTAATCTATTCCACTGATCAACTAATCTACCTTAGCCAATACCAAAAGTTTTGGTAACTGCTGCTCATAATATAATTTTAGATCTGGTACAGCTAAGCCACCATCATTTGATTTTTTTTTCATTAATTCCCTTGAAAATTCTTGACCTTTTGTTTTCCATATGAACTTTGTTGTTATTTTTTCTAGGTCATTAAAATAGTTTTTGGGAGTCTGATTGTATAGCGCTAAATAAATAGATTAGTTTAGGTAATATTGTCATCTTTATTATTTTCTCCCCTATCAAGACATTTAATATTTTCCAATTGGTTAGATCAGACTTAATTTGTGTAAAAGTGGTCTGTAATTTTTCATAAAGTTTCGATTTTCCTTGGCAGATAGATTCCTAAATATTTTATATTATCAGTAGTTACTTTAATGGAATTTCTCTTTGTAACTCTGACTGTTGATTTGTTAGTGATATATAAGAATGCTGATGACTTATGTGGTTTATTTTATAAAGCAACTTTGTAAGTTGTGGATTATTTCTAATAACTTTTAGCAGAATCTCTGGGGTTCTCTAAGTATAATCATGTCATCGGCAAGAGTGATAATTTGGCTTCCTCATTGCCTATTCTTATTCCTTTAATCTCTTTCTCCAGCTCTTATTCATAGCTAGCGTTCTAATACAATATTAAATAGTAAGTGATAGTGGGCAACCTTTTTCACTCCAGAAATCATTGGGAATGGTTGGTTTGTCTCCATTACATATGATGCTTACTGATGGTTTTAAATAGATGCTGCTGATTATTTTAAGGGAAAGTCCATTTATTCCTATACCTCAAGTGTTTTTATTAGGAATGGATGTTGGATTTTATCAAATGCTTTCTGCATCTTTGAGATGATCATATGGTTTTGTTAATTTGGTTATTAACATGGCCATTATATTGATAGTTTTCCTAATATTGAACCAGCCCTGCATTCCTGGTATAAACCTTACTTGATCATAGTGTATTATCTTGGAGATGATTTTCGTAAGTCTTTTGCTAATATCTTATTTAAGATTTTAGCATCAATATTCATTAGGGTGATTGTCTATAATTTCTTTCTGTTTTCAGCCTACCTGGTTGGTATCATAAGTTGTGTCATAGAAGGAATTTGGTGGACTCCTTCATTTCCTATTTTATCAATAATTTATATAGCATTAGAATTGTTCTTAAATGTTTGGTAAAATTACATGTAATCCATCTGGTCCTGGGATTTTTTCTTGGGAGTTGTTTAATTGCCTGTTCTATTTCTTTTCTGAAATGGGACTATTCAAGCAATGTACTCTTCCTCTGTTAGTCTGGGAAGTCTGTATTTTGGAGGTAGTCATCCATTTCACTTAGGTTATCAAATTTATTGGCATAAAGTTGAGCAAAATAACTCCTTATTATTTCTTAATTTCCTTCATTGGTGGAAAGTTCTCCCTTTTCATTTTAAGACTACTAATTTCATTTTCCTCCCTCCTTTTCTAATCAGATTTACAAAGGCTCATCTATTATTGGCTTTTCATAGAACCAACTCTTAGTTTTATATTAGTTAAAGTTTTTTATTTCAATATTTTAATTTCTCCTTTTAATTTTCAATTTCCAATTTAGTATTTGATTGGGGTTTTTAATTTGGTCTTTTTAGTTTTTAGTTGCAAGCCCAATTCATTAATCTTTTCTTCTCTGTTTTATTCAAGTAAGCCTCTAAGGAATAAAATTCCCTCTTATCCGCTTTGGCTGCATCCCACAAATTTGGTATGATGTCTCATCATTGTCATTATCTTGAGTGAAATTATTAATTGTATCTATAATTTGCTGCTTCACCCAATCATTCTTAAGATGAGATTGTTTAGTTTCAATTACTTTTGGTCTATTTCCCCTAACTTTTGTTGAATGTAGTTTTTTTGCATCGTGATCGAAAAGAAAGCATTTACTATTTCTGCTTTCTTGCATTTAATTTAGGTCTTTATGTCCTAATATAATTCAATTTTGAATAGGTTGCATGAACTGTGAGAAGAAAGTATATTCCCTTCTATCTCCATTCAATTTTCTCAAGATCCAACATACCTAATTTTTCTAATATTCTATTTACTTCTTTAATTTCTTTCTTATTTGTTTTGTGTTTTGATTTGTCTAATTCTGAGTGCAAGGTGAGATCTCCTATTATTACAGTTTTGTTGTTCATTTCTTCTTGCAACTCTCTTAACTTCTCCTTTAGGAAGTTGGATGCCATACCACTTGGCATATATGTTTATATTGATATTGCTTCGTTGTTTATACCCTTAGCAGGATGAGTTTCCTTCCCTATCTCTTTTAATTAGATCAATTTTACTTTTGCTTGATCTGAGATTAAGGATGGTCTTCTTTTTGACTTCACCTGAAGCATAATAGATTTTGCTCCAGCCTTTTACCTTTACTCTATATGTATCCCCCTGCTTTAAATGTGTTTTTAAACAACATATTGTAGGGTTCTGACTGATCCAGTCGCTATCTGCCTCCTCTTTATGGGGAGTTCATCCCATTCAATTTACGGTTAGAATTACTAAATCTGTATTTCCTGCCATCCTAATAACCCCTGATTGTGCTTTTCTTATTCTTTTGCCTCCCCAACCTCTTTCCCCTTTTAAACTTATGTTCCTCTTGTATCCTTGATACTTATCCTCTTTATAATCCCTCCCTCCCCTTTGAGTCTTTCCCTTCCTTCCCTTATTACTTTTCTTTTCCCTTTTCCTCTCCCCGTTTTAATGAGGCGAGAGAAATTTTCTCTAAAACAAATGTCAATTATTTTTCTTTGAGCAACTCTGATGAGGTAAGATTCACAAATGTTCCTCCCCTCTAAATTCCTCAGATATGATGCCTTAGCCTCTTTGTGGGATTGGTTTCCCTCTTTTTATCCCTCCTTCCCACCTTATTCTGCCATCATCCCTTTTCCATATCTACTTCCCTTTTTTATGTTTTATCAGTACAATCAGATTATACATGTATTCTTTTTGTATATCCACAACAGAAATACAATTCTCAAGAGTTATTTTTACCTTTTCTGCATTCCTTGAGTTCTATGCTTGGAGATCAAACTTTTTGTTTAGTTCTGGTTTTCTTCAGAAACAAATGGAATTCATTTGTTTCATTAAATCCATCTTCTTCCTGGAAGAAAATGCTCAGCTAGCTTGGGTAGTTTATTCTGGCTGCATCTCAAGTTCTTGTGCCTTTCTGGAATATCATATTCCAGGCCCTTCTTTCCTTTAATGTAGGGCAGCCAGATCTTGGGTGATCCTTATTGTGGCACCTCGGTATTTAAATGGTTTTTTTTTTGGCTGCTTGTAAAATTTTTCCTTAATCTGATAGTTCTGAAATTTGCCCAATATTCCTTGGGTTTTTATTTTAGGGTTTCTTTCAGAAGTTTTGATGAATTTTTCAATGCCTATTTTATCTTCTGATTCTATTACATCTAGCAGTTCTCTTTGATGATTTCTTGTAAAATAGTATCTAGGCTCTTTTTTTTCATCATAGTTTTCCAGAAAGTCCAATAATCCCTCAGATTATCTCTCCTAGATCTGTTTTCCAAGTCTGTCGTTTTGCAAGTAGATAATTCATGGTTTTCCAGTTTGTCATTTTTTTGTTTTGCTACTGATTCTTTTGCTGTCTCAATGAATCATTAGTTTCTATTTGTTCAGCCCAATTTTTTAAAAGAATTATTTTCTTCATTAGCTTTTTTTACTTTTCTGTATATAAACCAATTGGTTTGAATGTATTGTTTTGGTCTGTGAATTTTTCCATTTTCACTAATTTTTTTGTGAATTATTTTCTTTTCCAATTCAGATCCTACTTTTCTTGCATGTTCTTGCTTTTCCAATTCACAGATCCTACTTTCTTGCGAGTTCTTTGTCTTTCCAATTCAGAAATCCTCCTTCTAGTAGTTCTTTATTTTTTCCAATTCACAATTCTTACTTTCCTGAGATTTTTTACTTTTCAATTCGTATTTCAGGAATGTTTCTCTCTTTAAGGCTTCTCTTTCCTTTCCCCATTTATCTTCTAATCTCTTTGAGACTTTTAATGGTTCTCTTCTATGAGAGCATCATGTAAAGGAGGGACAGTCGATGCATTTTTGCTGTTTTGAGGTCTCTTCAGGTTTGCTGACCTGCTCTTTTCTCCAAGGTGTTCTTTTTCATCTTTTTATTCATGTTTAAAGCCTTTAGGGTAGGTCTCCTAGGCAAGGGTTACAGCTTCCTCTGCAGAGCAGGGAAAGATGTAAACGATTTCCGCTCCGAGGTATAGTGCTCTGGTGAGAGTCCCTCCCCCAACAGGAAGTGGATTCAGCACTGGCCGAGCTATCAAAACACAGTAGGGCTGAGTGGGTTAGCGATTGCCCTCGGCTAGAACTAAGGGTGAAATGTCACTGCCCCAGGCCGGAGCCTCTTGTGGGACTGTGAGTATTAGCGTGACCGCAGACCTGCAGACCCAGGACCGCAGACCGCCTGGAACTCTGCCCATGTCTCTGCCCAATTCAAATCGGCCCTGGAAAAGCTCTATGGCCCCAAGCCGAGCTCCCCACTGCGCAGATTGGAGGCTAACCCCGGCTGCGTCCTCCTGCCATGCAGGATTACAGCTGCCCCAAGGAAAAGCCCCGTACTGCGGGTTGGGGCTGCGGGCTTGTGCTGAGATCTGTGCCTTTGCCCCCGGTTTGAGACTCTCCTCGGAACCTAATTTCTCTCCCTTGCTCGATCTCCCCTGGCCCCTGGAACCAACCTTTTTGGCGAGACTGCAGATTTTCTTCGGCCGGTGAGGTTGTTCACTCTTGTCTTTACGAATTGTAGCAGTCAAGACTATTTTTGAGGCTCGATATAATATTGATAAAGAGGGTAAGAGAAGAGCTTAGAAAGTCGCGTATGTCTTCTCCGCCATCTTGGCTCCGCCCCCAATAAAAATTTTAAATAACACAAGAACAAACTCAGATCCCGTCCTGGAGACTTCCAGGGAAAGCTGACATCGTACCACACCTTGATGCCAGTTATTCAACCACTATAATCCCTCTAATTCAGGGGTTTGTGATCTTTACTGTATCACGGTCCCCTTTGGCCTAAAGATACCATGCATCAATTTGCCTTGACATTTTAAAAACCTTGAGTATAAGATATGGATTAAACAAAGTTATCATGTTTCTTCACAAAGCCAGTTAAATAAGTAAAGATTCCTTTTGCGATTAGTTGACTGACTTTCTGCTATGAAACACTGAGCTTTGTTATCATGTGAGGTATGAAATATGGATACGTGTATGTTTGCGAAAGCTATTTTCCAGGATTGTGGTAAGAACCAAATGTAGAGAGTTTATTATGGTGACATTTTTTACAAGTTCCTATTCACAACTGTCATTGTACTAATTTTGTTAATTCTCAAAATTCTACAAAACCAGTTTAGAGAAATCCATGGTAATTTGAAAGACAGTAATCTAATCATCCACATATAGAAACAAAGTGGATGAAAACACTGCTTATATTATGCATGGAAATGGAAAGTCTTTTAGGCAAATGCCTGTATGACGATGCCGAAAAGATAATTTATTGAACTGATAATTGAATAATAGGAAGTCGAATTTCATTTTGGAAATTATGCTATGTTTTCCAATGAATGCAGGAAACTGTCTAGCACTACAGTATTTTCCTAACAATGGATGAAACAAGTGCAATCTCCAAAGTGGTGAATACCCCTAACGTGCTTTGGAACTCACATGGTATCTGGGAGCAAACTACAACTCTAGATGAAATGTGGTTGAAAAATGGGGGTGAAAGTCATTATATATATGACAAGAGAATGATATGGACAGTTACTTACCAAGAATGAGAACCAACAAATAATTCAACAAGTACTGAAATATTAACAGAACAAGAGAAGAGTGACCTCAGCTCCTTTCTGGAAGTTTGTGACAAAAACAAATAAGACTCAAACAGGATGAGGAGGTGTAGAGCATGCTGGAAGGAATGCCTAAAGCATCAAAGTGTAGGGCAGAACTAAGTAGCTCACCCACCCACAGTCAAGAGTCAGGCTAGTGATTATAGCCTATTTTTCCATTGGATTGTCATAACACAACTTATCAGCTGCCAAAGGTGATGAGTCTGTGGCTGTGTAAAACAACAGTGAAGGTCCAGTATGAAGCATTTTCCCAGAGCAAGTAAATTCCAACTTCTGTGAAATTGTCGATTTGGGTTTTGCTGAAGTCACAAATTTATACTTTCTTTTGACTAGCACTTATGACGTTGTGCAATATTTGATCACAAACCGAAACTGTAAAATTAAATTTCATTTAATCAAAGCTCTAAAACAATCAAAATGTTTCCAGAGTTTGGCTTTCAAAGAAACATCATGTTGAGCCAACTCACCCATATGAATTACAATAAGGAACTTATTTTTTCTCCTATTTCAATTACATGTGTGAGTAATTCCACTCAGGAATTCAAATTCTCCACCCCTCCCCCTTGAAAACAATAGTAAATACTTCTTTTGCCTCAATAATGCAAGTTATTTTCTCCGAAATCCTGAATAGCAAATAGATGTCATTACTGTATAATATAACAAAAGTACTGGAGCCGACAAAACAACTTATAAGAAAGAAATGCAGTAACCACATAGAAAAACAATGACCATCTAGAAAATCTGTACTGGTTGAAGGCATCTATTCTCCCCGGGACATTTGGTTAACACTGGTCAGAAAATTTAATCCACTCCTCTTATGAGTTGAGTCAGATAAGAAGTCCATTAGAGAGAATGAGAACAATCTTTTCATCCTCTTTATATCGGGGGTGGGAGGAATGTGGAATCTAAACTGTAATTGAGTTATTTGATTGGCTGAAGAATTAGGAACCGTGAGTGTTCTTATAAAATTTGGAACTATAGGATAGATAGTAATAATTCTATATTAATATATGATAACTCAACAGGTGAATTTTGGTGATAGTGTTAATCTGTAGGTTAGCATAGGGCCATGTTTCTAATCCAGAAACGTTTTGCGACCTACTGGATCAGAGAATCGGACAGAATCTTGGGCTTGCTATTGATCTAGTTGGCACAGCAAGAAGGTTAAGGGAGTCATTTGTACTCTCATATCATATGAACTTGAGAACCCTAGTCATTTAGGAATCACCAAATCCTTAGCATTAAAAGAAGAGATGACAAAACCTTCTTGTGTAATAGAAAAAAAACACTTGGTTGGGAAGCAAAAGACTTGAGTTTCTGGCCTAACCCCAATACTATGGGACTTTGGGTAGGATCTCTACTTCCTCTCACATAAAACTGGGATAATAACACTTACATACTATTTGTCTGGCAAGGTTGTTCTAAGGGAAGTACTACCCAAATGCAGACTATTATTAGCATCATATCACATTTTGAATCTGCCACTGCTTTTAGCAATCTGTTTGTATTGTTGTACATGTCTGCTCTAGATAACTAAACTGATTCCAAAGTTAGTAGAAGCATACATACCCATACATCAATTATAACAAATTCAGGGGGTGAGCAAAATGCTAATAGAGATCATTTTAAGAGTTAAATCATTTAATTCAATAGTACAGATTATAGCCAGTGTTAGAAATCTGCCTGCACAGTCATCCTTGGCTGTAATGTAACTTATCAACTGACAATACCTCTTGGCTGTAAGTAATATGAGGGAGGTGGTGTACAAAACCTTATCTTCCCATCATTTTGGTTCCAGTTGAGAAAGTGGGCTCCAAATAGTCACACTGACAAGACTGCAGAGTAGCTTTCTGGTTTTAATAGGTTGGAGAACCTCAGATTCAAATCTGGGTCATTCCTTGGAAAAATTAGGAAAAGGCATCTCGATCAACCTTCAGATCTGACAGAGTTGAGGATGTACAATATGAGACATTGCCTCTAACTCTCTGCCAGGAAGGACAAACTGAGAGGCAGGCCTAAAGGAACATGATACATGAAGAGAGAGAAGCAATGGATAGGGCTAAAGACGTCTCTCTGTTCCTGATCTCTTTCATGTTGAGGAGAGCAGAGACTTGTCTTTCCTCTCCCTCTCTCTCTGTCTCAGTCTTTCGCTTTGTCTTTCTATTTTCCCTTTTCTCTCCCTCCCCCTCTTCTTTCCTCTGTCTCTGTCTCTTTGTCTCTCCCGCCCTGCTCTTGAATGGAGGAGAAGGGCAAAAGGGACTGTTTGATTCTATCCTTTTCTTTGCATAGAGGCCTACTTTGGGCCTACCCATTACCATCTTTCCTTTAGGAATCCTGTTTCATATCTTTCAACTTATTGTTGAGAATTCTAGTTTTATTATAGAGGAGTAGATTTAATATAAATTTATACAGCAAAGTAGGAATTTCCTTGAAGAATCCATGTGCTAAGCAGTTCCAATTAAATGGCATCCTCCCCTTGATTAAAACTACATGTTTATTTAGTGGCTAGGCCTCAAAGGGTCCCCACTGGCAGCGATCCCTGTGTCAAAAGAGGGCCGGCCCTTCATAGATCGTCAGTATGGCAGCCTTGTTAACATTTTTCTGATGGCAAGATACGGGTCCTCAGATAATTGGTGAAGAAAATTAGAAAATCTCATTAAGGACACATCAGGGAAATAGGTACAGAAGTTGAAGGGTTATAATTTCAGAAGAGAATTATCAGCTGTTCATGATCTCCACTGAGACTCTAATGAGAAGGCGTTGGCATTAGATTGTAGCAGGAGAGATAAAAGAAGGGACTTTCTGAGAGATCCAGAGGCAAGAAGGGAAATGAAGTGACCTCCAAAGGTCCCTTCCATAGTCGATGAATTTCATGTAACAATCACAAGATTAAGGCCACCGGTATCTGACGTGCCTATTCCCTAGCTCCTCTGAGGTCCTTTGTACCACTTGTCTTTGAAAATATTGAAGCCTCACAGTTTTTAAGAATTGAACTGTTTGGGATCGAAGTTGTGTGGAGAAATTACTAGGGGGTTATGATTTTTAGCTCTTGTCTCGTTCAGAAAATTAGGAAGTTTCCCAAGTTCTATTAAGTAATTCTCAACTTAAAAACCCATGAGATGGGTTTAAGAACTGTAACTGGGACGTGGAATGTCTCACTGCATTTTTTTCCCTCCACTGCTGAATAATTTCACATTAGTTAGGCTCTGTCATTATGTATTTCTATCACAATAGGGGGAAAAAATTAAAACCAATGAATGTCGTGCCTCATTTGTCAAGATCTGAGTCACTAGCCTGAAACATCTTTCGTTGAAAATGCAATTTGGGAAATTCAACCATACTTGTATCTGAAGATCCTCATGCAGTTCATATTGAACTATTTGACTAATACACTGAGCATTAAGAATAATTTGGCATATGGAAATGTTTTTTGTGAGCCTTCATCATGAAAAAGTGAGGCTGGAAATGAAAGTCAGTCCCTTTTATTAGCACAAACTACAGTTTATCCCTTTGTAGGGAACAGCAAGACTGTTCTAAAAATGGATACCTATAGAGCCAGACTGAAATGGCATAAATTACTTTATATACTTCGGTTAAATGGACTCCATTTTTCTAAGGACTTCAATCAGGATTCCTTCCTGTCAGGATTCAAAGTTGGGCCTATAAAGATTATTCTTTACTTAGAGGCATACTTTGGTAACTTGATGCCCAAGACGGGGAAAGAAATCTTCAGTCTCACCAGGGTAAAAGGAGGTACTGGAAATGCTAGGGTATGTTTTCCTTCTCAAAAGTGGGGAATAAAAACCAATGAAACAAGTGACCTGTTTCTTTTTGACTTCCTTCCTATCACTTTTTCTAAATTGCAGTCTTCTTGAGGGTCACAGAAGATAGTGAATGGTAGCATGTCGCAAACCTTAAAACATATATGGGTGTGAGTTATTGCTGCTGCTGCTACTACTGCCACTACCACCATGACTACTACCACTGCTATTGTTGTTATTATTGGCAAGGACTGTCTCTTGTCTAGAGCAAAGTGTATAGCGTACAGTAGCTTCCCTTCAGAATCTGCTGAATCAAGTTCATCGCTTCCTTCTCCAGCAATGTGAATGTCTATACTGTGAACCTCCCACATAGTCATGGAGTGAGCATTATGCTTCTAGCCAAGCAGCAGTGGGTTGGTTCTAAAGGAGAGCTGTAGGACAAAGGAAAGTACTATGAAGAGTCATTTCCCCTTATAGTATTCTGGAGGTTTCAATTAAAAAAAATTAGATGTGTTTGAAAACCTTGCTAATAAGATTAAGTGTCCTTTTAAGCTACTTTGGGACTTTGGAGAAACCATCAGAAATCTGAGTATAGTTTATCTAATCCTGATAAAGGAATAGTTGCTTCAGTGACCATATAATGGAGATTTGTAGTATCTCAAACTATCAGATAAAGAATAGAAAAAGAAATATATTGAAAAAAATTTTAAAGTGGACTCCAATTTTAAAAGAACTCTAATTAAAAGAGACATCTAAGCAAGTATGAAACCCTTCTTTGATTGGAAAAGGGCAGTCATTTGATTGAATATATGCCATTGTTAAGTCCAATAATGGCTTTCTTCCCCTTCACTTTCTGTCCTTATGAGTTAAGGCACTGAAACTCTTTAAGTATTTATATGCTATGAATGCAAATCTGCACCTTCTGCGGGATTGGTTCCGAAGTATCCAGGTCTTTCTCATGAGCAATACTGCAAAAGGCTTGATGGGAGCAATCTCCAAAGGCTTTTCATGCAGAGCTGACCAGAGGAGCCGGGAACAATGAACATGCCTTTGGAAAGCTGTTACTCAAAATTAAGAGATTCACGATGCTTGTTTTACTCAAGTTTGGGGAAAATAAGGGTTATATTATATAGGGCATGATCACAGGTTAAGAGCAGTCAGTAAACTCCTTACCTGTATCTAAGTATTTGTATTCATTTACATTGGTTTGCACATTTTTCTTGTCGGTAAGTCTTTCTGTCATGTCCAACTCTTCATAACCCCATTTGGAGTTTTCTTGGCAGAAATACCAGAGTGGTTTGCCAATTCCCTCTCCAGCTCATTTTACAGACGAGAAAACTCAGGCAAACAGGGTGAAATGACTTGCCTAGGGTCACACAGCTAGTAAGTGTCAGAGGCAGTAGATTCTTAACAAATGTTGAATTTTAATTTAGTAGATTATATATTTTCTTCAGATAGATTAACATTATTAATATTAATATAAAATTAATATTTATGCTTAGATGTTTATGTAAAACATTCTTTTAAAAATTTTTAGTATTACTGGTAGAGAAAAATTGGACCTAAGACCATCATAAGGCATCATAGGGAACTACCTAGAGAGCAACACACGGGAACTACAACATGCGACACATTCACATATCACTTTATGTAGTGATATTTGCCTGTGTGTGTGTGACATATGGAGAGTATTTATTTGGTAATGTCAGATCGTATGAGACGTTAAGTTTCCCAGGTGATAATAAGTAACACAAATTAGCTGATATTTTCAAATGCGAGAGGAATAACTTTTCAAAATGCCTTCTTCTGGAGCTGATGGTGAGGTCTGATAACCTGGAAGAATGGAAATATTAGTGCTGGAAAGGCTATTTATCAGTCTTCTAATTCACCTCTCTCATTTTATGAAGGGAGGTTCTCTCCCACTCAAAAAGTGAGATGTAAGAAAAAAAAGTAAGCAAAGAGGCATCTTTTCCTATAAATCACAGTTGGTGGTGTCCTAAAGCTGCAAGTGGCTAAAACACACCAAGAAGAAGCATTACAAGTCACCTGAAACACCAAATAGAAATACGGCAGAAACCAAATAGCAATAAAGCAAAAAAGAGGAGAAAGTAAAAATAAAAAGCCCCTTTTGGGTCCATATCTGGAGTGTTTTGTCCATGGGTGCCATACTGTAGAAAAGACACTGATAAGGTGACGAACGTGTGAGGTAGGTGGAGGGTGACTGGGATAGCGAAGAGTCTTCAGATCATTCCATCCAACAGTCAGGCAAAGAAATCAAAGGAATAAGGGAGAAAAAGACTACATGGAGACAGGATGGCAAGTATTTGAAGGACTGTCCTGTGGAAAAGGGATTATATTTGTTCCATGGGATCCCAGAGGGCAGAACTAGCATCAGAAGTTGCAAGGAGGCAGATTTCAAGTTGATGCAAGGAAAACTGTCCGTCCAATTCCAAGCTGTCCATCATGTACTGTGTCTCCTCTAGACAGAGTTCATTTCCCTTTTGGAGTTCTTCAAGCAGGGTCGAATGACCATTTAATGAGGATAAAGGATCACAGAATCATGGCATTGGAAAAAAAAACTATTGAAAATCATCTCATCCAAACCATACATACAGCATGAATGCCTTTGACAATAGCCCTGACAATCTGTCATCTACCCCTTTATATTGAGCTCAGCTTTGCCTCTGTCTACCTTCCATTCATTGTCCAGCACCAAGGAAATCAATTCTGTCTCTTCCTCCACCCCAAGGGGGCTCGACTCGGTGATCTTATGGCTGTCTCTCTTAATGAAGCCAAAGATCACATCACCTTTCCTGGCTACCATCTTCAGACTGTTGGTTCACGTTCAGCTTGGATTCCCCTAATCCCCTGCTCATTGATTCAGCCTGTATTTGTAAAGTGGACTTTTTGAACACAAATGTGACATTCTACATTGACTTATATTAAATTTCTTATCTTATTAGACTCAGCCCATTGTGTTACCTTAATGTGATCTTTGGGAAAGAAGGAAGGAAATAAGCATTTAGGTAGCATCTGCTATATGCTAGACAACCCTGGGAGGTAGGTGCTATAGTGATTCCCATTTTACAATTGAGGAAACAGAGGTAGACAAGTCAAGTGACTTACTCAGGGTAACAAAAATGGTAAGAATCTAAGGTCACATTTGAACTCGGGTTTTCCTGACTCTGGCCTTTGCAGGGTATCCCTGGAGTCACTTAATTTCTTCTAGGCCATGGAGATCCTAATTCTTTTATTCATTATAATATTTAGCCCTCCCAGATTTCAGCCATTTACAAATTTGTCAACTGTTCCACCCATGCCTTCATTCAAGTCCATTGATGAAGAAATGTTTAATGGAACAGAACCAAAGACAGAGCCCCATTTAGAGTTTGCTTCCAGGGTGACAGCAATCATAGTTCTTCTGATAAGGGTAGTCAACTAGAACTAGACTGTCCTATAGGCCGCATCACTTCATCTTGTGCACAGGATTATTGTCAGAGGCTCTGTCAAGTTTTTGATAAAATCCAGCTGTCCTACCTATATAGCTTTCCCATGTTTTTTTCTAGATTAATAATGGAAAGGGAGGAAAAGAAAGAAAAAGAGGGAGAGAGAGAGGGAAGGAAGGAAGAAAAAGAGGGAAGAGGGAGGAAGGAAGGAAGGAAGGGAAGAAGTAAGAAAGGAAGAAGGGAAAAAGGGAGGAAAGTAAGCCATACTGGCCTGTCATGATCAACACTTCCCTTTCTCATTGCTTACAAATCATAAAACAATGCTTTGCAGCTTTTTGCAAAGAATCCAAGGCAAGCTCACAAGCTTATAACCTGACAAGTCTCTCTTCTTGCCCTTCTGGAAGGAATGCAGAGAGCAACATTAGAAGTTTCGGTTAAATTTTGCTTCTGGCCTTATTTCTATCATGCTTCCAACTACCAGAGACTTAATTGAATATAATAGAACCACAACATTGGTAGGTTCCAAGTTTTACACCTTTGCTTCACAACAGAAAAACTTGCATTGTAATAGATTCTTTTCTTCCTTGCTGTGTATGGAAATATGGGCAAATCCACGCTCAGAGTGGGTATATATACCCTAGTCTGGAATTGTGCCTGCAGAATTATCTTCTTGAAGAGGTAACTTTTAGAAGGCAGATTCTCCTGAATTTTTCTGGAACAACAATGACAGCCAGTGGCCAGTTAGGTTAATCACAGCTGTCTGCTTCCAGCTCCTGTCTTATTAGTCTGCCTGAAGGACCACAGCTCTAGGCTTTCAGTCCTGCCTAATTAGAAGACTGAAGTCAAATTATAACAGTGAACATCGTCACCATCAGGCCCCTGACCTGCAGCAATGCAGCGGCGGGTACCATTAAAAGGCTGACACAAATTATGGAAGGAAAATCACAAGATAGGCTTGGACTTTCTGGGAGCCCCAAGATCAGATTACAAAAAAGACTATTTTATAAAATAAAATAATACATTAAAAAACCCCTTTTTTTTCTTTACAGGCTGATTATACATCGCTCCTTGCCCCCAACTTCCACTCCACTCTCCAGCCAAGTGGGCTTACTGACCTGTCCCCTTACTCAGACAATCTTATTTCTAGCCCTTCTGCCTTTTCACAGGCTTCCCCACCTCCCCCTGACTAGACTGAACTAGAAGGACCTCCTTTCTTCCTTCAAATTTCAGCTCATGTACCACCTCCTTTAATAATAATAACAAAAATCATAATGATGATGCTGGTGAGAATAGTAATAAAAATAATAATGATGATGATGTTAATAATTATAATTAGCATTCATGTAAAATTTTGAGGTTTGCAAAGCACTTTTCATTTATCTTATTAGTTTAAGAAGCCTTTCCTGAATTCTCTAGTTGTTAGCTTTCCCCTTCTCCGATCACAGTGAATTTATTTTATGTATAGCCTGTATTTAATTCTCTGAACACTTTCTCATCCTCATCCCACCTCCAGGAGAAGATAAGCTCCTTACAGGCAGGCTCTGTGTTGTTTTTGACTTTTTGATCTTCAGCAACTACCATAGTGCCTGGCAGAGAGTAGGCAGTCAACAAAACGTTTGTGGATTAAGTGATGGAAAGTATCTCCTCTACTGGATCATTGATTGAATGAGTGTAAGAAACTTCTTGTATGGAAATTCTCGCCAGTGATTCAGCTCGGCAGTTCCTCGGCAACTTACAGTCTTAGAGAACTGCCTGGGATATGAGGAGCTTAAGTCACAGGTAGTAGATATTGCATTTGGGACTTGACAGGTCTTCCTTTTTCTAATGATTGCCCTTTATTCACAGTATTTTATTGCCTACCTTCTCCAAACAATTCCTCCACGTTGAGCAAGCTTTCTGCTTTCCTCTTTTTGCATTAAAGCTGACTATCTATTTTTATCTTGAATTTACAAAGACATCTCTTCTCTCAAATTCCATATCTATTTCTGTGCACATCGATGACCTGGCCATCTTTATGAAACTTACCAATTAATTCAAAGAAAAAAAGTAGGTGGTGTTTTTTTTTAAAGAAAAAAATTATTATTTCATTTTGCAAAGATTGTCCAGTCCCACCAAAGACACAGGATTTATCATTCTAAATTAGATTTTTGAACTTCATTCTGCCTTATTCTGTAAATTAGTACATGGAAATAAAACTGAACAATAGTCAGTTTAGAGCTAAGGTTCATATACTGCAGAGTATTTTGTTAGCAAGTATGCAGAGCAAGGCTACTAGTCTGTCTTGTGAGTCTGTGAGATGTGCCTACGTCTCAAATTGACAACATGTATCCACTGGAAATGGGCGGCTAGGGGGCGCTAGGGTGGATAGAGTGCTGGGCTTGGAGTCAGGACGATTCAACCCCCGAGTTGAAATCAGGTCTCAGACACTAGCTATGTGACCCCCCGCAAGTCCCCTGTTTGCCTCAGTTTCCCCATTTCTAAAATGAGGTGGAGAAGGAAATGGGAATCTACTGCAGTATCTTTGCAGATACTTTTTTTTTTTTTTTGCCAAGAAAATCCCAAAGGGGGTCGCAAAGAGTTGGACACAATCTAAGAATGACTCAGCAACAATCCACTGAAGATATCTGTGCTTAATAATCTGGATTATGTAGAATGGGCTTAGAAATAGCAACCATCCGGTTCGTCACACTTAAGACTCTTAAGAATATTTCAGAACATCCTGGACCCAGTCCACATACAATTCTATTTCCATGCTAAGGCATTCCTTTCATGCCTGCTCCTGGGCCTTCAGACTCCATGTCTTAGGCTCTTTCCATAAGACCACAGTTCCTCAAGTAGCCAAAAGAAACAACAAAGGAATATAGAGGATTAAAATATTTTCAGTTGATCTAGATAAATTTTCCATGGTGAGATGAGCGCAGTTCTTCTGTTTACCAGTCTTACCCACCCTTTCCCCTGTACTTTCTCTAGTTCATATTAGCTGATCCAAGTCTGATCCAAGATATACTGTCCTCTTTGTATTAAGTATTCCCTAAAAGCCCCTTTAGAAGTGCTCATACAATTAGCTATTACTCGATCCAGCTGTTTCCCATGGAAACACATCAGGAGAAGCTGCTGTTCCCTGTAAGATGCACCACTTAAACCCGCTTTCTCCTCTTACCCCCGTCCCCAGGATGCCTTTCTTTCCAGAGTACTGATAGTGTTAGAGGACAAAGAAGTTTCTTTACTGAGCTCCAGGAAAATGTTTTCATGTGGAGGGGAGAAATGGGACCAGTAATGTACTCGTATTCTTTGATTATGTCTATTTAAGGTAAATATTGCCAATTAGTACAATTTTTAAAAATTCAATTCAACAAATGTTATAAGTCACCGACTACATATGAGGCACCGGGGATACAAAAAAAATAAAAGAATCCCTGTCCTCAAGGAACTCACATTCCCATGGTGTAGGGGGAAGAGGTACATAACACCTATAGAAATAATTAAGTACAAAATATGTTCTTATTTAATGTAACTTCAAGAGAAAGAAAGTATTAACTAATGGGGAAATAAGAAATGGCCTCCTCTAGGAGGCTATACCTGAGTCAGTCCGTGAATGAAACTAGAGGCAGAAGTGGGGAGGAGTTAATGGCAGGCATTGGGGGGGGGGGGGCAGTACAATTCATGCAAAAGTATCAACTGGAGATGGAATGTGATATATGGGGGACGGCTAGCAGGCCAGTTAGATGAAAAAGTAAATTGTGCCAAGTAAGGTAATTTAAGACTCCAAAGGTAAGTGAGTGGATCATGCAGAATCTTAAATACCAGACTGAGGAGTTTTTCTCTCATCCTGGGGACAACAGGGAGCCATGGAAAAATTTTGAATTGGGAGGAGAGGACTGATGTAGTCAGAATTGTGTTTTAGGAATATCAGTATGGCAGCTGTGTGAAGGATGAATCCTAAAGGGGAGAGAACAAGTTCACCAAATAAATTCATAGGTTGTATACCTGCGAGAGACCTGAAATATCATTTAATAGAATCCCCTTGTGTGATAGATGAGAAAACAGATCTGAAAGCAAACCCAGAACCTGGAACTTCAAATGTATTACTTTGTTCTACTATAGCACACTGGAATTATTTAAGAGGCAAGTTTTGGCTTTGCTGTTTTGCATCTCTGAGAGTAATCTACCCCACAGAAAATGAAATAGAAAAACTGGAAGTTGGTCAGTTCGGGGTGATGTCAAGCTAGGAGTGTTCCATCTTATCTATCCTGCAAATCGGAAGCCCCAGACAGGGACATACCTTGTGTTCCTATTTCCTTGTCCATCCAATTAATGTTGTACATCATGGGTTGAAATCATCTGTCAAGACGGTGCCCCTTGAAATGGCTACAATATATTAATCTCGCTGAGATTTTAATGTTTCATTTTGAAGTGGCCCAGTGACTAATCAATTATATTAACAAAAATAGAATTTAAACTAGTACAGCATGGGAACTGGAGAAGAATGATTAGACTCCAATCCCCTGATTCATAGTGGGAGGTAGCTGTAAAACTACTGTAAAAAAAAGTCGAATTCCTTTAGATCACCAGTGGATTTTTCCAGTCCTTTTGCCAATAATTTCTTGATAGCTCCTTCTTCTTTAATGGACCTACTTTTATGTCATTTTTTTATCCCCTTTCCCAAAGCCTTCCAGGGCAGAGTTTGCTTTATTGCAGGAGTTCCTAGACAAAAATAGCAAGTGAAATAGTGAACAAGGGTATTCCTTGTGATGCCAGCACACAGTGAACAAGGTCCCTTCTTCGAGGATGGGAAGGAAGAGGAACATCAAGCATTTATTAAGCACGCTACTGTGTGCCAGAAATTGTGCTAAGCACTTAACAGACGTGATCTCATTTGCTAGGAATGGGAGAAGCATCTCATACACACTCCCCACCGTGTGCCATGGTGAAGAAGTTCTAAGCCATATTATGACCCAGTAGACTCTGTTCTACTTCCCAAATAACTTGAACATTTGTCCCTCTTCCTTATACTTATTCTCACCAATTGTATAATTTTTCAGTAATAGCTTCCTAAGTGGCCTCTCTCTCTCCAGGCTTCCTTCTCTTCAGTCCATTCTTGCCAAATCAGTTTTCCAAAGTCACAGGTCTGGCCATGTCCCTCGAATGCTCCAAAGCCCTCAGCAGCTCCCTATTACCCAAGCAGTAAAAGGTAAATTCCATTATCTACCACTAACCAAACTCCTAAAAAAAATCATCTACAGTCACTGCCTGTACTTTTTCAACACCCATTCACTTGTTAAACACTTGCAAATGGGTCTCTGACCCCATCTCTCCATTGGCCTCTCAGAAGCGACCACTGATCTCTTTTTTTTTTTTTTTTGGAATGCACTTTGCAAACTTTATTTTTTTTTTAATTTAATAGCCTTTTATTTACAGGATATATACATGGGTAACGTTACAGCATTAACAATTGCCAAACCTCTTGTTCCAATTTTTCACCTCTTACCCCCCCACCCCCTCCCCTAGATGGCAGGATGACCAGTAGATGTTAAATATATTAAAATATAACTTAGATACACAATAAGTATACATGACCAAAACGTTATTTTGCTGTAAAAAAAGAATCAGACTCTGAAATATTGTACAATTAGCTTGTGAAGGAAATCAAAAATGCAGGTGTGCATAAATATAGGGATTGGGAATTCAATGTAATGGTTTTTAGTCATCTCCCAGAGTTCTTTTTCTGGGCGTAGCTAGTTCAGTTCATTACTGCTCCATTAGAAATGATTTGGTTGATCTCATTGCTGAAGATGGCCTGGTCCATCAGAACTGGTCATCATATAGTATTGTTGTTGAAGTATATAATGATCTCCTGGTCCTGCTCATTTCACTCAGCATCAGTTCATGTAAGTCTCTCCAGGCCTTTCTGAAATCATCCTGTTGGTCATTTCTTACAGAACAGTAATATTCCATAATATTCATATACCACAATTTTATTCAGCCATTCTCCAACTGATGGACATCCATTCAGTTTCCAGTTTTAATACCACTACAAAAGGGCTGCCAAAACATTCGTGCACATAAAGGTCCCTTTCCCTTCTTTATGATCTCTTTGGGATATAATCCCAGTAGTAACACTGCTGGATCAAAGGGTATGCACAGTTTGATAACTTTTGAGCATAGTTCAAACTACTCTCCAAAATGGTTGGATTCGTTCACAACTCCACCAACAATGCATCAATGTCCCAGTTTTCCCGCATCCCTCCAACTATCATCATTATTTTTCCTGTCATCTTAGCCAATCTGACAGTGTGTAGTGAGTAATCTTAGAGTTGTCTTAATTTGCATTTCTCTGATTAATAATGACTTGGAGCATCTTTTTCATATGACTAGAAATAGTTTCAATTTCTTCATCTGAGAATTGTCTGTTCATATCCTTTGACCATTTTTCAATTGGAGAAAGGCTTGATTTTTTATAAATTAGAGTTAATTCTCTATATATTTTGGAAATGAGGCCTTTATCAGAACCTTTGACTATAAAAATATTTTCCCAATTTATTACTTCCCTGATAATCTTATCTGCATTAGTTTTGTTTGTACAAAAACTTTTCAGTTTGGTATAATCGAAATTTTCTATTTTGTGATCAGTAATGATCTCTAGTTCTGCTTTGGTCATAAAAACCTTCCCCTTCCACAGGTCTGAGAGGTAAACTTATCCTATGTTCCTCTAATTTATTAATAATTTCATTCTTTATGCCTAGGTCTGAACCCATTTTGACCTTATCTTGGTGTACGGCGTTAAGTATGGATCAATGCCTAGTTTCTGCCATATTAGTTTCCAATTTTCCCAGCAATTTTTATCAAACAGTAAGTTCTTATCCCAAAATCTGGGGTCTTTGGGTTTGTCAAAGACTAGGTTGCTATATTTGTTGACTGTTTTATCCCTTGAACCTAATCTATTCCACGGATCAACTAATCTATTCCTTAGCCAATACCAAATAGTTTTGGTAACTGCTGCTCTATAATATAATTTTAGATCTGGTACAGCTAAGCCACCATCATTTGATTTTTTTTTCATTAATTCCCTTGAAATTCTTGACCTTTTGTTTTTCCATATGAACTTTGTTGTTATTTTTTCTAGGTCATTAAAATAGTTTTTTGGGAGTCTGATTGGTATAGCACTAAATAAATAGATTAGTTTAGGTAATATTGTCATCTTTATTATATTTGCTCGCCCTATCCAAGAGCATTTAATATTTTTCCAATTGGTTAGATCAGACGTAATTTGTGTGAAAAGTGGTCTGTAATTTTGCTCATAAAGTTTCTGATTTTCCCTTGGCAGGTAGATTCCTAAATATTTCATATTATCAGTAGTTACTTTAAATGGAATTTCTCTTTGTAACTCTGACTGTTGGATTTTGTTAGTGATATATAAGAATGCTGATGACTTATGTGGGTTTATTTCATAACCAGCAACTTTGCTAAAGTTGTGGATTATTTCTAATAACTTTTTGGCAGAATCTCTGAGGTTCTCTAAGTTTGCCATCATGTCATCAGCAAAGAGTGATAATTTGGTTTCCTCATTGCCTATTCTTATTCCTTTAATCTCTTTCTCAGCTCTTATTGCTATAGCTAGCATTTCTAATACAATATTAAATAGTAACGGTGATAGTGGGCAACCTTGTTTCACTCCAGATCTGATTGGGAATGGTTGCACTTTGTCTCCATTACATATGATGCTTACTGATGGTTTTAAATAGATGCTGCTGATTATTTTAAGGAAAAGTCCATTTATTCCTATACTCTCAAGTGTTTTTAATAGGAATGGATGTTGGATTTTATCAAATGCTTTTTTGCATCTATTGAGATGATCACATGGTTTTGTTAATTTGGTTATTAACATGGCCAATTATATTGATAGTTTTCCTAATATTGAACCAGCCCTGCATTCCTGGTATAAATCCTACTTGATCATAGTGTATTATCTCGGAGATGATTTTCTGTAGTCTTTTTGCTAATATCTTATTGAAGATTTTACCATCAATATTCATTAGGGAGATTGGTCTATAATTTTCAGGCTACCTGGTTTAGGTATCAGTACCATGTCTGTGTCATAGAAGGAATTTGATAGGACTCCTTCATTCCCTATTTTATCAAATAATTTATATAGCATTGGGGCCAATTGTTCTTTAAATGTTTGGTAAAATTCACATGTAAATCCATCTGGTCCTGGGGATTTTTTCTTAGGGAGTTGTTTAATTGCCTGTTCTATTTCTTTTTCTGAAATGGGACTATTCAAGGAATTTACTTCCTCCTCTGTTAGTCTGGGAAGTCTATATTTTTGGAGGTAGTCATCCATTTCACTTAGGTTATCAAATTTATTGGCATAAAGTTGAGCAAAATAACTCCTTATTATTTCTCTAATTTCCTCTTCATTGGTGGAAAGTTCTCCCTTTTCATTTTTAAGACTACTAATTTCATTTTCCTCCCTCCTTGTTCTAATCAGATTTACCAGAGGCTTATCTATTTTATTGGCTTTTTCATAGAACCAACTCTTAGTTTTATTAATTAGTTCAATAGTTTTTTTTCTTTCAATATTTTTAATTTCTCCTTTTAATTTTAGAATGTCCAATTTAGTATTTGATTGGGGGTTTTTAATTTGGTCTTTTTTTAGTTTTTTTAGTTGCAAGCCCAATTCATTAATCTTTTCTTTCTCTGTTTTATTCAAGTAAGTTCTAAGGATATAAAATTCCCTTATTACCGCTTTGGCTGCATCCCACAAATTTTGGTATGATGTTCATCATTGTCATTATCTTGAGTGAAATTATTAATTGTATTATAATTTGCTGTTCACCCATTCATTCTTTAAGATGAGATTGTTTAGTTTCCTATTACTTTTGGTCTATTTCCTAATTTTTGTTGAATGTAGTTTTATTGCATCATGATCTGAAAAGAAAGCATTTACTATTTTGCTTTCTTGCATTTAATTTTGAGGTCTTTATGTCCTAATATATGGTCAATTTTTGAATAGGTTCCATGAACTGCTGAGAAGAAAGTATATTCCTTTCTATCTCCATTCAGTTTTCTCCAAAGATACAACATACATAATTTTTCTAATATTCTATTTACTTCTTTAATTTCTTTCTTATTTGTTTTGTGGTTTGATTTGTCAATTCTGAGGTGCAAGGTTGAGATCTCCTACTATTACAGTTTTGTGGTCTATTTCTTCTTGCAACTCCTTAATTCTCCTTTAGGAAGTTGGATGCCATACCACTTGGTGCATATATGTTTAATATTGATATTACTGTTGTTTATGCTACCCTTTAGCAGGATGTGTTTCCTTCCTTATCTCTTTTAATTAGATCAATCTTTTACTTTTTGTTGATCTGAGATAAGGATGGCTAACCCTCTTTTTGACTTCACCTTGAAGCATAATAGATTTTGCTCCAGCCTTTTACCTTTACTCTATATGTATTCCTGTTTAAATGTGTTTTTGTAAACAACATATTGTAGGGTTCTGACTTTTGATGCAGTCTGCTATCTGCCTCTCTTTATGGGGAATTCATCCCATTCACATTTACGTTAGAATTACTAAATCTGTATTTCCTACCATCCTAATAACCCCAGATTTTGCTTTACTTTATTCTTGCCTCCCAACCTCTTTCCCCTTTTAAACTTATGTACCTCTTGTAACACAACAATCCCTCCTCCCCCTTGGAGTTCTTTTCCTTCCTTTCCTTATTCTCTTTTCTTTTCCTTTTCCTCTCCCCTTTTTAATGAGGCGAGAGAATTTTCTCTAAACAAATGTCAATTATTTTTCTTTGAGCTAACTTGATGAGAGTAAGATTCTCACAATGTTCTCCTCTCTAAATTCCCTCAGATATGATAAGTTTCTTTGCCTCTTTGTGGGATGTGGTTTTCTTTTATCCTCCTTCCACCTTATTCTGCCATCATCCCTTTTCCATACTACTTCCCTTTTTATGTTATATCAGTACAATCAATTATCATGTATTCTTTTGTATATCCTCAACAGAAATACAATTTCAAGAGTTTTTTTACCTTTTTCTGCATCTCTTGGGTTTCAATGGTTGGAGATCAAATTTTTGTTTAGTTCTGGTTTTTCCTTCAGACACAAATGGAATTCATTTGTTTCATTAAATGTCCATCTTCTTCCTGGAAGAAATGCTCCACTTAGCTGGTAGTTTATTCTTGGCATGATTCCAAGTTTCTTTTGCCTTTTTGAATATGGATTCAGGCCCTTTGGTCCTTTAATGTGGAGGCAGCCAGATCTTGTGTGATCCTTATTGTGGCACCTCGGTATTTAAATGTTTTTTTGTTTTTTTTTTTTTTGTTGCTTGTAAAATTTTTTCCTTATTCTGATAGTTCTGAAATTTTGCCACAATATTCCTTGGGTTTTTATTTTAGGGTTTCTTTCAGAAGGTGTTCGATGATTTTTCAATGCCTATTTTACCTTCTGATTCTATTACATCTAGGCAGTTTCTTTGATGATTTCTTGTAAAATAGTATCTGGTCTTTTTTTCTCATAGTTTTTGGAAAGTCCAATATCTCAGATTTCTTCCTAGATCTATTTTCAAGTCTGTGTTTTCAAGTAGATAATTCATGGTTTTTCAGTTTGTCAATTTTTGGTTTTGCTTGATGATTCTTGTGTCTCAATGAATCTTAGTTTTATTTGTTCAAGTTCTAATTTTAAAGATTTTTTCTGTATTAGCTTTTTTTAGGCTTCTTTTTTTGTCAATTGAGTTTTTGAAATGTCATTGTTTTGTCTGGAGATTTTTTCATTTCACTAATTTTTTAGTAATTTTTCTTTTTCAATCAGATCATTTTTCTATGGTTCTTTGTTTTTCAATTACGGATCCTACTTTCTTGCGAGTTCTTTGTCTTTCTCAATGAATTCTTACTTTCTAGTAATTCTTTATTTTTTACAATTCAAATTTTACTTTCCTGAGATTTTTTACTTTTTTCCAATTGTTTTAAGGAAGTTGTTGCTTCTCTTGTGAAGGCTTTTTCCTTTCCATTTACTTTAATTCTTTTTGAGACTTTTAATGGTCTCTTCTATGACAATCATGTAAAGGAGGACAGTTCTGATGCATTTTTGCTGTTTGAGGTCTCTTTCAGGTTTGCTGATCTTGCTCTTTTTCTGCTAGAAGTGTCCGATCGTTCTTTCTATACTTTTTATTCATGTTCTTAAAGTTCCTTTAGCGTATGTCTCTAGGCAAGGGGTTTACTAGCTTTCTGCAGAGCAGGGAAAGATGTAAACGATTTCAGCTCCGAGGTATGGTGAGTGCTATGAGTAGAGTTTTCCTTCCCCCAACAGGAAGTGGATTCAGCACTGCTGAGCTATTGAGTACTCCAGTTGGGCTGTTGGGTTAGCGATTGCCCTCGGCTGGACTAAGGAGTGAAAGTGTCACTGCCCAGGCCGGAGCCTCTTGTGGGACTGTGAGTGCACTGACTCTTTGCAGACCGAGACCGCGGAACTCGCCCCAGTGTCTCTGCCCAATCGTTAAACCTGGCCGAAAAGCTCTATGGCCAAGCTGCAGCTCCCCACTGCAGCAGATTGAGGCTAACCGGCTGCGTCCTCCGCGTGCAGGATCAGACTAGCTTTCCCAAGGAAAGCCCTACATGGGTTGGAGCTGCGGCTTGTGAGATCTGTGCTTTCACTTTCGGCTTTGAGGCTCTCCCTCAGAACCTAAGTTTCCTCCCCTGCGCCGATCTCCCCTGGCCCTGGAACCAACCTTATGACGCGAGACTGCGGATTTTCTTCGGCTGGTGAGTTGTTCTACTTCTTATCTTTACAAATTGTAGCAGTCAAGACTATTTTTGAGGCTCGATATAATATTGATAAAGAGGGTAAGAGAAGAGCTTAGAAAGTTGCGAGTGTCTTCTCCGCCATCTTGGCTCCGCCCCCCACTGATCTCTTAACTGCTAAATCTAATGGCCTTTACACTGCCCCAGCCTCTCTGATTTCTCTATAGTTTTAAAAAATATTGGCCACCTGCATTTCCTATGTTCTTTCAGTGTTGGGATTTCATGAAGTTATTACAGACCGTTCACTGGAAGGTCCAGTACTGAAACTGAAACTTAAATGCTGTGGCCACATAATGAGATGTCACTCATTGGAAAGATCCTGATGTTGGAAAAGATCAAAAGCAAAAGGAAAAAGGAACAGCAGAGAACGAGCTGTATCGACAGGGTCACAGTAATAATGAACATGAGCTTGGACAGACTTCAGTGTGTTATGGTCCACAGGGTCATGAAGAGTCAGACATGGCTGAAAAGCTAAACAACAGCAACGACATTTCCTGACGCTCTTCTCTCCTAGTTTCCTCCTACCTCCCTCCACTATTTTTCTCAATTCTTCTTTAATGGATTATCTGCCATCTCCCACCCCAACTGTGAGTGTCCCTTGAAGGTCTGTCCTGTGTCCTACTTCTATATCCCTGATGAACACTCCAAGGATATACTCCAAATGGGAACTTCAATCTCAAGTGTGAAGAGAGGTGCTAGATGCATTTTCTTATTGACCTGACTTTAGGAAGCTGAGGCTTCCAAACCCATCTCTGACACTCATTAACTACATGACCTGAAACTATTCATTTCTCTTCTCTCATACTCAGGTTTCTAATCTGTAAAATGGAGTAATTAATTCCTGGATCACCTATCTTCAGGTTCAGATAATCTGTGTAAACAAAGCACTTGGAAGCCTTTAAAGTACAATAGAAATGTCATTTATTAGGGTTATAATCATCTTTGCTTTCAAAGTCCTGGGGTCCTTCCCAAAGGATCCTGTAGGCACAATATAATGAAGTACATTTTTGTGTCTCTAGAGAGTGAGAGAACCAGAAAGATATAGTGACAGAGGGAGCTGCAGTACAGAGTCCTAAGCGAGTCTAGGGCTATCTGTCTAGCGGGTCCCCTTTGTCCTTCACCATAGTGTGGTCTACTCATTTATAGGAAAGAGTAGCACAGAATACAATAAAAATCAGCTTATCTTTATGTAGAGGGAGAAAAGCCTTACAAACATACAAATGGCAAATAAGCAAGATTTAAAGAGCATGTAAAACTGCTGTGAAGCCAGTTCTCTAGGTAGTGGTGAGGCAAAAGAGAGGGGAGTGGAGAAGGGAAAAACTCATCAGGTCTCCATTTAGCAGCAAATTTCCTTCAGGCAGAACATTCTTTAAGGGTCAGTGAAGCAGGAAAGGCTCCAACAACTCATGATTATATTCAGTTTGGGATAACTGGGCCCTTTCCTTACAGTCAGCTGGCCACTGACATAGCACATATCCACAGCTCAGTTCTCCAAAATTCCTGGACTTCCCCTCTACTTTGCCAATGAGGGGTTACCCGAGTTTTAAAAAAAATCTAGCTCGGCTCCATCGCAAGTGAATAGACCTTTGTGTACCGGCCTGGTAGGCTAACTACAATGGAAAATATCCATTCACAACATCCCCCTAACCCTCCTAACCCTGACCCTCCCCTCCATCTTTGTCTATACAAAAGCTATCCTCCATATCCGTAAGGGGGGAGGTATCCTGATTATTCACCAATGACTAGTGCCTTTAATCCATTCAATTATTCTGTATTTACTAGATATACATATACACATATGGTATTTCCTTATCTGTGTACATATCATCTCCCCTACTCTTACCCCTAAGAATTCAATCTTTTTGAAATCAAGAACTATTATTTTTGTCTTTATATTGCCAACTCCTACCAACTCACAGTAAGTACTGAATAAAAGCCTGGTGAATGAATGGACAAAAATATATTTCAGAGTTCTTAACAACCAACTGACAAGTTAACTTCAGAAACATGGCCCATCTGGAAGTTGGGGACTGTCAGTAAATTCAAATCCTTCTTTTTCTAAAGCTATGTCCACTTAATAAAAATGTAATTTCATGACTCTAAGAAAAAGGAGTTTTCTGTTTTTTCCCCTTCTAAAATAGACCGAAGAGTCCCTTGGATATAAATCAGCTCTTATAAAACCACATCTTAACGAGTTAAGTATAAATGAATTAGGAACTTAAAACCTGCATCTCATCCTTTGCAATTCCAGGCACTAAGTTCTCTTTGAAGTTTCTGAGAACCAGGGAATGCAAAAGGCATAGGTGAGGCTGAGTGGGTGAGAATTGGAATGAAAATAAATTAAGTTTCCCGTGAAATACACATGGGCTGAAAAAGTTAATACTAAGCAAAAAGGCTTCTTGGAGGATAGCACTATAGGTGAAAATGGATTAAGGAGTTGGGGAGCTCAAACCACAGATGAGTTTACTGTTCTCAAATGAAAATGTACTAGAAATCAAAAGTAGTTTGGGGTTGTGAAAGGACACATTGAGCTTCTTCTCTTCATGAAAAAGACAAAGTGGACAATCATATAAACAATGTGCTTTTGAAGGGCTCTTGAAGTGCCTCTTTGTCCCTAAATATCGCCACTACTGGGCTTCACCTCCACCATTAGAGATTCATTTCTGTGGCTTTCCAGTGAAATGCTGGCTCTATCTTTCTTTCCATTCTTATTTCCTAGTCATGCTCATCATAGTACAGCTAGGTAACAAAATGGATAGCATAGGTTGGGCTGGAAGCCAGAATCTCTGTGAATTCAAATCCAGCCTCAGATACTTACGAATTATATGACCCTGGACAGGTAACCTCACCCTGTTTGCCTCAGTTTCCTCATCTGTAAAATGAGCCGGAGAAGGAAACGCCAAACCATTCTAACATCTTTGCCAAGAAAACACCAAATGGAGTTGGGAAGTGTTGGACGTCACTTAAAACAACATAGCGGCTCCCATCATTTTCCATCTTGTGATCCAGAAGAAACAGTATGACCTGGTAGCTAGAAGATCAGCCTTGGAATCAGGAAAATTTGGTTACCAGCTAGATTATGATGAGCAAGTCATTTCATCTCTCAGGATCCCATGCAACTCTGTAAAGGTAGAAGTTGCTGGAGGGAAAAGGTCCACCAAAGCTGGTTCCCTAGTCCCCTGCAGTGGATGCTGTGTCTTATTTGGCCATACTGATCTAGGCTGCCCCACCCACATCCTTGGAATCACTCCTTCCTCATCTCTGCCTTCAGAATCTTGAGTCCTTTCAAGGCTCAGCTCATATGTCATCTCTTCCCTGAAACCTTTCCAAATTGCCTCACCTAAAAGGGTTCTCTCCCGCCACTGACTTTTCTAGGATCTTTTGTCTGGATTTCCCTCCTGCTCCCACTGGTACTCTCTACTTTATCTTATGCTTGTCTTCATACGTGTCACATCTCACCCCAGTCCAGATTCTTTTTGGTTGGAAAATATAATTGAAGTCTTCTCATTATTAAGCATCCCTAGCATTTGTCACAAATCTTCCACATAGGAGACACTTAATAAATATTCAATTACATTGTATTTTGTCTCCCAAATGAATTATAATAATGCAGGATTCTTTAGGAAGGACAACATCTTAAGCATTAGATTGTAAATTCCTTGAGGGCAGGGACTGGTTTTGCCCAACTTTTGATCCTTGGTGCTTAGTCAAGTGACTGGCACGTGGATTGACTGAGGAACCTTAAAAAAAAGGATAACACCAAGGGAAAAAAGGATTCAAAGAGACAATGAAGATCCCTCAACCCACTTTCTCTAGCTACTATCATAATTTCCCTCCAGGGATTCGCAGCAGATGGATAGTTTTTCAGTGGCCAAGTCCATAAATTGATACTAATGAAGTGGGATTGGACCTTATTTAGCCAGACTGGAATAAGACCCCACAGTTAGGGACTAATTATGTAGCTCTCTGTGTGGAACTTCCTTTAGAATAATGATTGGAGGAGAAAATTGTATGATGATGATAAATCCATGTTTGTTTCATATATGGTCTACGTGGCCTAGATGGGAACAGTGTGGCAAGTGAGAACAAAGTGGGGCGCGATTCTAACCATGGATGCAGGCTTTGACAGGGGACAGGCAACCAATATGTAGCTGTCACTCCTTGTCACCTAGAACAACCACTTGAAAAATGAAAAAATACAGCAACCTGAGTGGCAAGAAGGGAAAAAATACACCCCGCCCATTGACTGTAAAAGGACTGGGAGTCTCAGCTTTGCATTTCACTATTTATGAGACTTTGGGCCAATCATTTTACTTTTCTAAACCTCAGTTCCTCACCTGTAAAATGATAGAGTTGGACTTGAAGATGCCCAAGAAGTCCTCCGGACCTAAGTCTATAATACTATGAATTCCAAAATCCTAATTCCTATTAGGGTTCAAGAATTTAATCTCAAAGGAAAAAAAAAACAAGCCTAACTGTGGTATAGACACAGCTAATAATTTAATACCACAAAACATTTTTTTTAAATTTGTTTTTTTTAATTTTATTTTTTTATTTAATAGCCTTTAATTTACAGGTTATATGCATGGGTAACTTTACAGCATTAACAATTGCCAAACCTCTTGTTCCAATTTTTCACCTCTTACCCCTCCCCCCCTCCCCCAGATGACAGGATGACCAGTAGATGTTAAATATATTAAAATATAAATTATATACACAATAAGTATACATGACCAAAATGTTATTTTGCTGTACAAAAAGAATCAGACTCTGAAATATTGTACAATTAGCTTGTGAAGGAAATCAAAAATGCAGGTGGGCATAAATATAGGGATTGGGAATTCGATGTCATGGTTTTTAGTCATCTCCCAGAGTTCTTTCTCTGGGCATAGCAGGTTCAGTTCATTACTGCTCCTTTGGAAATGATTTGGTTGATCTCGTTGCTGAGGATGGCCTGGTCCATCAGAGCTGGTCATCATATAGTACTGTTGTTGAAGTATATAATGATCTCCTGGTCCTGCTCATTTCCTCAGCATCGTTGTTAAGGCCTCCAGGCCTTCTGAAATCATCTGTTGGTCATTTCACGCAATATTGCATAATATTCATATACCACAATTTATTCACCATTCTCCAACTGATGGGCGCCATTCAGTTTCAGTTTCAACCACTACAAAAAGGTGCCACAAAACATTTGCACATACAGGTCCCTTTCCTTCTTTATGATCTCTTTGGGATATAGCCCAGTAGTACACTGTTGGATCGGGTATTCACAGTTTGATAACTTTTGGAGCATAGTTCCAAACTACTCTCCAGAATGGTTGGATTCGTGACAACTCCACCAACAATGCATCAATGTCCAGTTTTCCCGCATCCCTCACAATATCATTATTTTTTCCTGTCATCTTAGCCAATCTGACAGGTGTGTAGTGTATCTAGAGTTGTTTAATTTGCATTTCTCTGATTAATAATGACTTGGAGCATCTTTCATATGACTAGAAATTTTCAATTTCTTCATCTGAATTGTCTGTTCATATCCTTTGACCATTTTTCAATTGAGAATAGCTTGATTTTCTATAAATTAGAGTTAATTCTCTATATATTTTGGAAATGAGGCCTTTATCAGAACCATTGACTGTAAAAAATATTTTCTCAGTTTATTGCTTCCCTTCTAATCTTTTCGCTTAGTTTTGTTTGTACAAAAACTTTTCAGTTTGGTATAATCAAATTTTCTATTTTGTGATCGTAATGATTCTTAGTTCTTCTTTTGGTCATAAAATACTTCCCTTCCACAGGTCTGAGAGGTAAACTATCCTGTGTTCCTCTAATTTATTAATAATTTCATTCTTTATGCCTAGGTCATGAACCCATTTGACCTTATCTTGGTGTACGGTGTTAAGGTGTGGATCAATGCCTAGTTTCTGATATTAGTTTCCAATTTTCCAGCCAATTTTTATCAAACAGTAAGTTCTTATCCCAAAATCTGGGTCTTTGGTTTGTCAAAGACTAGGTTGCTATATTTGTTGATGTTTTTCCCTTGAACCTAACCTATTCCACGGATCAACTAGTCTATTCCTTAGCCAATACCAAATGGTTTTGGTAACTGCTGCTCTATAATATAATTTTAGGTCTGGTACAGCTAAGCCACCTTCACTTGTTTTTTTTTTCATTAATTCCTTGAAATTTTGACCTTTGTTTTCCATATGAATTTTGTTGTTATTTTTTCTTGGTCATTAAATAGTTTTGGGAGTCTGATTGGTTAGCTAAATAAATAGATTAGTTTGAATATTGTCATCTTTATTATATTTGTCGCCCTATCCAAGAGCATTTAATTTTTCAATTGGTTAGGATCAGACTTAATTTTGTGAAAAATGGTCTGTATTTTTCATAAAGTTTCGATTTTCCAGATAGATTCCTAAATATTTTATATTATCAGTAGTTACTTTAAATGAATTTCTCTTTGTAACCTCTCACTGTTGGATTTGTTAGTGATATATAAGAATGCTGATGACTTATGTGGGTTTTATTTTATAACCAGCAACTTTCTAAAGTGGTGGATTATTTCTAATAACTTTTTTAGCAGAATCTCTGGGGTTCTCTAAGTATACCATCATGTCATCGGCAAGAGTGATAATTTGGTTCCTCATTGCCTATTCTTATTCCTTTAATCTCTTTCTCAGCTCTTATTGCCAAAGCCAGCATTTCTAATACAATATTAAATAGTAACGGTGATAGTGGGCAACCTTGTTTTACTCCAGATCTAATTGGGAATGGTTGCACTTTGTCTCCATTACATATGATGCTTACTGATGGTTTTAAATAGATGCTGCTGATTATTTTAAGGTAAAGTCCATTTATTCCTATACTCTCAAGTGTTTTTAATAGGAATGGATGTTGGATTTTGTCAAATGCTTTTCTGCATCTATTGAGATGATCATATGGTTTTTGTTAATTTGGTTAATTACATGGCCAATTATATTGATAGTTTTCCTTATTGAACTAGCCCCATTCTGGTATAAATCCTATTTGATCAAACTGTATTATCCTGAGGATGATTTTCAGTCTTTTGCTAATATCTTATTTAAGATTTTAGATCAATATTCATTAGGAGATTGGTCTATAATTTTCTTTCTCTGTTTTCAGCCTACCTGGTTGTATCAATTACCATGTCTGTGTCATAGAAGGAATTTGGTAGGACCTTCATTCCTATTTTATCAAATAATTTATATAGCATTGGGGCCAATTGTTCTTTAAATGTCTGGTAAAATTCAATGTAAATCTATCTGGTCCTGGGATTTTTCTTAGGAGTTGTTTAATTGCCTGTTCTTTCTTTTTCTGAAATGGGACTATTCAAGCAATTACTTCCTCCTCTGTTATTCTGGGAAGTCTGTATTTTTGGAGGTATCATCCATTTCACTTAGGTTATCAAATTTATTGGCATAAAGTTGAGCAAAATAACTCCTTATTATTTTCTAATTTCCTCTTCATTGGTGGAAAGTTCTCTTTTCATTTTAAGACTACTAATTTCATTTTCTTCCTCCTTGTTCTAATCAGATTTACCAGAGGCTATCTATTTTATTGGCTTTTCATAGAACCAACTCTTAGTTTTATTAATTAGTTCAATAGTTTTTACTTTCAATATTTTTAATTTCTCCTTTTAATTTTAGAATTTCAAATTTAGTATTTGATTAGGGGTTTTTAATTTGGTCTTTTTTTTTAGTTGCAAACCCAATTCATTAATGTTTTCTTTCTCTGTTTTATTCAAGTAAACCTCTAAGGATATAAAATTCCCCCTTATTACCGCTTTGGCTGCATCCCACAAATTTTGGTATGACGTCTCATCATTGTCATTATCTTGAGTAAAATTATTAATTGTATCTATAATTTGCTTCACCCAATCATTCTTAAGATGAGATTGTTTAGTTTCAATTACTTTTGGTCTATTTCCCCTAACTTTTTGTTGAATGTAGTTTTTATTGCATCGTGATCTGAAAAGAAAGCTTTTACTATTTCTGCTTTCTTGCATTTAATTTGAGGTCTTTATGTCCAAATATGGTCAATTTTGAATAGGTTCCATGAACTGCTGAGAAGAAAGTATATTCCTTTCTATCTCCATTCAATTTTCTCCAAAGATCCAACATACCTAATTTTTCTAATATTCTATTTACTTCTTTAATTTCTTTCTTATTTGTTTTGTGGTTTAATTTGTCTAATTCTGAGAGTGCAAGGTTGAGATCTCCCACTATTACAGTTTTCTTGTGTATTTCTTCTTGCAACTCTCTTAACTTCTCCTTTAGGAAGTTGGATGCCATTCCACTTGGTGCATATATGTTTAATATTGATATTGCTTCGTTGTTTATACTACCCTTTAGCAGGATGTGTTCTTCCTATCTCTTTAATTAGATCAATTTTGCTTTTTTTGATCTTGAGATAAGGATGGCTACCTCTTTTTGATTTCACCTGAAGCATAATAGATTCTGCTCCAGCCTTTTACTCTAGATGTATCTCCCTGCTTTAAATGTGTTTCTTGTAAACAACATATTGTAGGGTTCTGACTTTTGATCCAGTCTGCTATCTGCCTCCTCTTTATGGGGGAGTTCATCCTATTCACATTTACAGTTAGAATTACTAAATCTGTATTTCCTGCCATCCTAATAACCCCAGATTATGCTTTACTTTTTCTTGCCTCCCCAACCCTCTTTCCCCTTTTTGAACTTATGTACCCCACTTGTATCATGATGTTTACCCTCTTTATAATCCCTCCCTCCCCCCTTTGAATCTTTTCCCCTTCCTTCCCTTATTACTCTTTTTCTTTTCCCTTTTCCTCTCCCCGTTTTTAATGAGGCGAGAGAGAATTTTCTCTAAAACAAATGTCAATTATTTTTTCTTTGAGCCAACTCTGATGAGAGTAAGATTCACACAATGTTCCTCCCCCTCTCTAAATTCCCTCAGATATGATAAGTTTCCTTTGCCTCTTCGTGGGATGTGGTTTCCCTCTTTTTATCCCTCCTTCCCACCTTATTCTGCCGTCATCCCTTTTCCATATCTACTTCCCTTTTTTATGTTATATCAGTACAATCAAATTATACATGTATTCTTTTTGTATATCCACAACAGAAATACAATTCTCAAGAGTTATTTTTACCTTTTCTGCATCTCTTGGGTTCAATGGTTGGAGATCAAATTTTTTGTTTAGTTCTGGTTTTTCCTTCAGACACAAATGGAATTCATTTGTTTCATTAAATGTCCATCTTCTTCCCTGGAAGAAAATGCTCAGCTTAGCTGGGTAGTTTATTCTTGGCTGCATTCCAAGTTCTTTTGCCTTTTGGAATATCAGATTCCAGGCCCTTTGGTCCTTTAATGTGGAGGCAGCCAGATCTTGTTTGATCCTAATTGTGGCACCTCGGTATTTAAATTGGTTTTTTTTTTTTTTGGCTGCTTGTAAATTTTTTTCCTTAATCTGATAGTTCTGAAACTTGACCACAATATTCCTTGGGGCTTTTATTTTAGGGTTTCTTTCAGAAGGTGTTCGATGAATTCTTTCAATGCCTATTTTACCTTCTGATTCTATTACATCTGGGCAGTTCTCTTTGATGATTTCTTGTAAAATAATGTTGACTGCTACAATTCGTAAAGATAAGAAGTATAACAACTCACCAGCCGAAGAAAATCTGCAGTCTCGCCAAAAAAGGTTGGTTCCGGGGCCAGGGGGGAGATCAGTGCAGACGGGGAGAGAAATTAGGTTCCGAGGAGAGCCTCAAACCGAAAGTGAAAGCACAGATCTCAGCACAAGCGCGCAGCCCCAACCCGCTGTACAGGGCTTTTCCTTGGGGCAGTTGTGATCCTGCATGGCAGGAGGACACAGCCCGGGTTAGCCTCTAATCTGTGCAGTGGGGGCTCGGCTTGGGGCCATAGAGCTTTCCCAGGGTTGATTTGTCGAGCAGAGACGCTGGGGCAGAGTTCCGGTAGAATACCACAAAACATAAATGCACATACAAACACACAGAACCAGAGATGAAATCAAAAGATCCACATACCAATTTGACTGCATGCAAAATTGTTGTTTTAAAATCAAATTCAGTCAAGTAAACACAGTCAAAAGCAGTTGTTTCCATTTCCTACTATTCCTGAGAAATAGTGAATCTGAATTAAAATGAACCTCTGGGGTCATTAAATCCCATCTGTTCGTGAGTAAATCTCTCTCTCAGCATTACCAAGAAATAGCCATCCAGTCTGTACTTAAGTCTCTCCTCCCCCTTCTCCCCCCAAGAGGAACCTCATCACCTTCCAAGATACCCCATTTTACTTCCTATTAGGAATGGAACTGTCTTGTGAGGAGACAAGATGAGGAAGGCACAGGTAGATAAAGGTTTGCCTAAAAATGATCTGGGCATTTAAATGCATATTCAGTGAGAATCAACAGATGGGAAAAGGCACCCCAGAGATCTGTTGTGATTTTAAGGTACACTGAAATTAGTCTTATCCAGGTTTGGAGCATTTTCTTAACTTCTGGGCACCTGATATTAGGAAACACATTGATGGGAGGTATCCACAGGGGAGTGCCCAGATGGTCAAGGATCACTGGCTTCATGTTATATAAGGAGAAGCTGACAGACTTGAGGATCTCAAGCCTCTTCTGGTAGAGATTCATGAGAACTGTCCTCTAGTACCTGAAGGGTTGTCATGGGGAGGGATTAAACTTTTTCTGCTTAGTCCCAGAGGGCAGAACCAAGAGCAATGGGTGGCAGATTTAGACTGCATGAAAGGACAAATTTCCTGACAAAGCTGAAGTGAAATAGTCTGTCTTGCAACGTGGTGAGTTCCTCCTTATTAGAAAAGTCAAGTTGGAGCTGAATGGGCCCTTGTTTGGGAAACACTAGCAGGAATTCATGGTCAGATACATATTGGCCTGGAGAGCCTGAGGTTCCTCCCAACTCTTAAGATTCTGTGGTTCAGGGAAATGTTTCCCTTATTGCCTGTCTTAGGCAGGAAAGTGTAGTCTAATTCACAGCCTGCCATATTCAAACCCACCAAGCCACACGATAGCATTTATTCCCTCATCCTAATAAAAATAAATCCATCTCCCACAGACCACGGCAATTCTAGTACACCCTCCAGTTAGGTTGAAGAGTCAGGAATGCAGTGCGTTGGCAAGGGGCTGTTAAACAGGCCCCATGAATCATGGGCTCAGGGAGGCAGAGACATCCTGACAAGGGCACTGTCTTGTCTGTAGGAGAGTCACATATCACCAGTTGGGAATGCCTGCTGAATAGGAATGGGCACATCACCAAATTTGCATTGGGACAGTGGGCTCCGTGCCTGTTACTGTGGGGAGGAAGCCAGGAGCTCCAAACACCTCTCCTTTAACCACAGCCCTTGACATACTTGTCCTTCATCTTCCCCATGCCCTGGTTTCCTCCCATCCTGCTGGTGGCCTCATCAGCTTGAGAATGAAATCCTGAGCCATAGTGAAACCATAGAGTGTTAGAGCTAAAAGAGACTTTGGAGTTTAAAAGGCCTTCTCTACCTTCTATTTTACAGGTAAGAAAACTGAAGTCCAGAATTGTAAAAGTGCTCTGCTCAGAGTCACACAGCGAGTTAGTGGCTAAAGTGAGATTAGGGTTAAACTCTCCCAGGCGAGTACTCTTTCCCCAGACAATGTCTCCCAAATGAAAATATACTTTTAATAGTTTTATGTGTGTCAAGCGTAGGCCAGTGTCTTTCCACCCTGTCACCCACACTTGCTAAGCGGGGGAGGTTGGGGAGGAGGAAGCCGTTATTCTAGAATGAACAGCCAATGCTAATTTAAATTTGTTTTTTCCTGACTAGTGTGCCATAAGAAACATTTGCAATTGCAAAATGATTAGTCACCAGTGTGGATAATTATTAAGTAAGTAATTAGTAATTCAACTGGTTTTTGAACAGAATTTATAATTGAGGCAAGTCACAAAGGACTAAATCTCCTGTGTCAAAACCATGTGATAATCAAAGGTTTTAGTATTTGAATTCCACAATAACAGCAGTCACTCAAAGTCAGGGCTTTCCTGCTGGCAACTCTATTTATTAAAGTTCCTCCAAAGGGTTCTAGCCTGACTTTCACAAATGCATTTCAAAATGTGGGATTGCTGGCATGCTGAGCAGGTAAGGGATTTGTCAGGAGGAAGGCTCACGTTCAGACGCAGGGAAGAAATTCAACAAGAAGAATCTGGAGTGTAAACTCAGCTGCTGCTTAGCAACTTGCCAGCCTCTCTAGGGTGAGAAGATACCGTTTTTGGTTACTATGGGAGTAGGCCCAGAGTTTGGCCCGTGAGGCCTAAGGCCAGCTGACTCTGAATCAAAGAAGCTAGAGAGCCACAAACACTCAACAGCTCTGGACTCCACGCTGTCAGCACCACCAGATTTTCCTTAATGGGCACCCTCTAGTGTTAACTTCTTTCTCACTTTCAGTACAAAGTGATGATATTTCTAATGATATTTCTACAGATTCTTTCAGAAAATGTTCAATTACCCAATGACGCCCAATGTCCAAAAGCCATTTTCTCTAATATTCAAACATTTTCTCCTTATTATCACCCATTATTATGCCTGAACTTTCCAAAGTGTTTAATTTATTCTCATAAATAACCACAGTATTGAGAGGCTCTAGCTACCTACTGAATCCTCTTCTATTTCTCTCTTCCTTCCATGTCATGGAACATGGCTATTAATGTTGAACCTGAAGACAGGGAAGTAATCAATGCGTTTTAAAGAAAAAGGTCTTCGGAAGTCTGTTCCTCCTATCCAGTGTCTCCTTACTTGTACAAAGGCTTCCAGGCTCCTCTCTCACTGTCTTTCATTCCATTTGAACAGAGGAGACACATCTTGGGCATTTTCTCTCTTCTGTGTATGGCAGACAAGAGAGAAGTTTTTTTTTTTTGTTTTTGTTTTGTTTTGTTTTGTTTTTTAGCTATTCCTTCTTTCTGTCTTAATTCTCTTTTCTTGGAGAATAGAGCTGTAGCTAGCTATATGGAATGTCAGGCCTCTTCAAGTTCTCGCGGGATACCAGGACATTCTTTTGGTGGGCAAAGGGGCAATGGCAGGCTCACAGTTTCTCTTTTACAAGGTGGAAAGACCATATGACCTTGTATTGCATAGGACTGGTAGAAATAATTCATTATAACCCTCCCTTCAGAAATAACTGTCTTCCTCATCTCTTCAGTGTTATTGTTAAGAGTGATTTTTATCACATACCAATTTTGATATATTTTATGTTTTCAATGAGCTAGAAATTTCCCGACAGTCCATGTACTTGATAGTGCCCATAAACTACATTTAATAGGGTTCAGCCCACCAGCCCTCTATTGGCCGCTGCCAAAAAAAAATCTCTAGGTAGAAAGAGCAGTTTCTCTTAACAGATCTCTAGTAGTCAGATGAGCAATTTCTGGTGGCAAAGAAAAGCAGCCCCTCGCTTGGAAGGTTTTAAAATGCACAATTGCTAAAGGAAATCGGACAGTCTCATCAACGCAGTAAAGGTTTTGACTGAGTCACACAATGGCCTAGCTGATTTTATTTTCAGAGTTGATTAAAAATCAAGCAAATCAATGTGTGTCCCAAACAGCCTTCTGAAGGCTTAAATAACAAAAATGTGTAATCATTTGAGATTCATCTTTGGATTTCTCTAGAAGGTGCCAAGTCAATCCAGTGCTGCAGCCCATCCGACCCAACGATTATTCAGTGAAAATAGTCCAACTATCTGACTGAATTGTCCAGGTAGGCCAATGAAAGTGACCACTTAGTAGACCCAATGGATGCAGCACTCACCAGACTTCTGTGGCTGAGGTTTTTGGATATTTTGATACTTTCCCACTGGCTCCAAATTTGGAGATTTTGCCATTCTCTTTCCTCCCTACTCTTCTCCATACACATTTTATCAGATCATACCCATTCGGTAAATATGCATCAGATGGTTACACTGTGTAATAGCACATGCTAGAATCTGAGTAAGGTAAAATCAGAAGCAGATGTAGTCCCTGCTTGCTGGAGGATCGTATAAGCTAGTTGGAAGCATAAGCCATAGCCTTTGAGGCTCAGAACACTCTCATAATACCCCAGCCCTATCCTTACCCTAACGATTCAAAAATGATGGACAGATAACAACACCCCCAATGTCCATCTCCAACCCTTTGAATTCCTAGTATTTTTCAAGACTCTGCTCAGGGGTCACCTTCTATTGGAGACCTTTCTTGGTCCCATCAACAGCAAGCGCTTCCCCCTAGTTTCTTTAAAACTAGTTTGTACATTGCCAGATATGCTCATGTTGACTCCCCCAAGAGAATGTGAGTATCTGGAGGGCAAGGACTCTACCATTTTCCCATATATCCATCCACACCCAGCACAGGGCCTGCCACACCAAAGCGCTTCACAAATGGATGTCGATTACTAACATATGCTTAAATATCATAATCTAAACTAGCATAAGTACACAGAAGAGTTTCAAAATGTTATGTTTTATTTTTCTATATATTTTCCCCTAATCTCTTGCTCTGAAACTCAAATTGAGCATCATGTACCCATTAGCTCTCTCCATCTTAATAACGTCTAGGTCAAAGCTTCTTAAACTGTGGGTTCTAACCCCATATGGGGTCTTAGAACTGAATGTGAGGGTCAAGGAATTATGATTTATTATCAATAAATTTTTGATCTGCATACCTTTTTATATGCCTCTATGCCTGGGCTCATATAAAAATTTCTCAGGCAAAAAGGGGTTACTAGTAAGAAAAGTTGAAGAAGCCCTGCTCTAGGCATCTCAAACTGTACATGCCCAGCTCAGAACTGGGTTTACTCCCCTCCAAGGTTGTACTGCCTCCAAACCTCTTCATTTTTTGTCAAAGGCCCTAATGTTTCTCCAGTTCACTCATTTTCACAATCTCAAACTCATCCTGGACTCTTCCTTCTCCCTTGCGTGGTCTTACTAGTTCTATCTCCAGAGTATGTCTCCCATCCATTTCTTTCTTTCCAGTGAGTGGACAGCACCCTTATGTAACCTCTCATCATGTCTTACTCACATGGACTATTTCAGTAGCCTCTTAATTGGCCTCTTTGATTCCAGCTGCTACTGCTAAACCAACATCTGGCCAAGTCACTTCCCTCCCCTTCGCTGGCTCCTCACTGCCTCTCAGTCAGGCACTTGTCGCCCTCTATAATATGGCTCCCACATACTTTTCCATTCTTATTTCATACTGGCCTACTAGGAGTTCTCTGAAGTGAGAAAAATGATTATTTTTCTGATATTAATAACCAATGTGAGAAACAACTCTCTTGGACTCAGAAAGGGCTGAAGGTAAAAGTCTGTTTTATTACAATCTGGAAAAGTGGTTTTGTCCTATTATGGAACAGGCACACGCCAGGAGGAGGTTTTTATTTTTTATGGGAAATTTTTTTGATATGGGAATTGTGGGCTACAAGGTCCCTCTCCTGTTTTCCCTTTTGTGGGCTACTCCAAGAGGTACAGCTTCCCACTCCACTTTCTATATACTTACCCCTATATATGTTTCCCTTCCTATCACATATATCTCATGATCATTTAAAGGAGCCTAAACTCCTCCTGGAGAGAAGTTAATATTCATAAAGCAGTTAAGCATACATACTACAGCTAACCTATAAACTACCCTACTTTCTAGTCAGCATGACCCTCAGCTTATGTTTTTAACTATAAATTCAAGATATAAAATCTATAACAGTATGCTGCCTTCATGGGATGTTTTTCTTGCTTGCATATTTCTGTGGAAATACATCTCATATCTCACACCGATCTTAGATAAGCCAACCAAAGACCCTGTTTTTCTGCTCATTCAAAGCCCAATCTCACTAGGACATTTCTGACCTTGCCCAAAATTTCATCCCATCCAGGCCATTTTATCTGGGTGAATTCTTACTGTCACCCCACCATGATTCTACTGGGGGTAGTAGAATCCCCCAGGTAGGACTGGGTGGTATAGCTTCGGTATAGCTTGCTAAAGAAGGGATGATCTGGTGGAGATGAGTCTCTTTGTGCAAGAGGGATGTGATCAGAGTCAGCCCTCCCCCTCAACCCTTTATTAGAAAATAGCCCACTTCTCCTTACAATGTTTATTCTCTCATAAATTGTTAACCAATCAGATTGATTGTCATCTTCAGGGACACCCCCTTTTTCTAAGAATTCAGTGATCTCCATGAAGGATCTTTGGTTCCTAAGAGAACCATGGCCCTCAATTTATTGATTATCTGCTAGCCTAATTAATAAATTGGCTTTTAATTACCCAGAAGCCATGTCTCTCAGACTTTTCATTCATTTCAGTCGGTGATATTCCAAATTTCAGCTCCATGCCTTTGCCCAGGTGGGCCCCTTGAGCCTGAATTGCACTCCTTCTCCACTGCTTCCTGGTCTCCCTTGCCACCAGCCCATGTATAAACTTCTCCTGGAACTCTTTGCTAATCCCCTTCCAGCTCTTGATTCTCTCTCCCACTTGACATTCCTTTTCCTATTTTCGTGCTCATCTATCTATATCATATATCATAGAGGCCGTTTCATTTTTGGCCTTGTACACCCATAACCTAGTATCTCACCCTACACAAAGTAGGGACATAACTAATTGTTGAGTAATTGGATTGAATAGAATGAAAAATCTGTGGAAGAAGCCTGGTTCACTTCAGAAACAAGTTAATCCTAGTTTCTTCCCCCTGACATAATCTCTTATTTATCCTCCCTCTATCTCCTTTGGACATGGTTTGTAACTCGTCTCCGTGTTAGACTCTGACTTCCTTGAGAGCGGCGCTGTCTTTTGCCTTTCTCTGTGTCCCTGGCACTTACCAGGTGCCTGACACAGAGCAGGTACTTAATAAATGCTTATTGACTTGACTTCCGACTCCCCATCCAAAATTCTTTAGATTACATCACTATGCTCTTTTGTTTTATTGACAATATAACTGAAGATGAGTGAAGCTGGGAGTAAACTGAGTAGCTAATGATTTGAAGTACACGGGGATTGGGTTTACCTAGAATTTGAAGGAGAAGGAAGGACCGTGACTGTGGGTGGTGGTATTTAATATTGGCCAAAAAAGCCTGTGGGGTTCACAAAGATTGTAGCCTGAGTATTTTTCTGTTTCAAAGGAAGAAAGGTCAAAGGATAGGGAGTGTGACACTGTGATGTAGTTGCAGTCTTCTCCCAGACACCTTGTATGCTGTGCTCTCCTAAGAGTAGGAAATCAACTTTCCAAAAAAAAGTATGTCTACACTGACCTAGTAATTCAGAGATTGGCCATTCTGCCTGTCTGATGCATTATTTGTCTGAGATTCCATTTCTGTTACCCAAACAGCAGATCTACTCACTGTGGCCCCACTCTGCAACCATCTCTAGCTCAGGTGCATCTCCTCTTGCTAGAGCTCAGACCTCCAGGACATTCACCAGCTGCCTCCTCACCATACCTTTATGCATATGCCTTCTTTTATGTCTCCATCATACTTTTACGTCTTGTATTTCCCTATTAGAATGGAAGTTCTTTGGGGGACAGAAATTGTCCTTCTTGCTTGAATTTGTATTCCCAGCACTTAGGACAGTGACTGGCCCATAGCAGGTCCATAAAACTGCTCTGCGTCTGTCAGTTTCTGTGCCTAAATGGAGGGACTAGTCATTATAAATGGTTCACTAGGTATCCACTAGGTATACCGCCCCTACCAACTTAGAGGTGTGTGACCTACTGGGGAATGAAGAGGTAGGCAGGGTGAAGCCATGGAATGATGGTCAACCTTCGCTTTCCATTTAATGCGGTTGATGATGTACATGGGACCTAGGATTGTGGAGATTTGTTGCAAACAGGGAGCTGGACACCTAAAAATAGTACAGATTTGAAGCAGTGCTTTAAGATTTGCAAAGCACTTTATATATGTTAACTCATCTGGTGAGTCAACATATGTAAGGGATGGAGACAAAAATGTACGAACACTTAGGCAAACCAAGCTGCAAAGTAGAAGAAATGTCGTTCTTGTACTCTAAGACCCAAGTGAAAATCCCTGCTCTGAGACTTAGGATCCAAGTGATGATGACCATGTCATTTCAACTCTTGGGATCTTGGTTTTCCGGTCTGGAAAGTAAGGGGCTTGAAGCAGATGACTTCTGGGTCTCTGCCCTCATCATCCCAACTATAGTGGGCAGCTGCTGCTTCTGGCAAAAATAGGTCCTCTCATCGGAGGTCCCGGGCACCAGCTGTAGGGTGTGTTGGAGAGACCGGAAGATGCCCAATGTGAGTTGACCTCGATGGTCTCTGAGGTCTCTTTCAGTTCTGAGAGACAATGGTTCTGACTTGATTCAGTAAGGAGGGGGACCCATTCCAGATTTCAGCAAGGAAATGTTAAGAACAGTGTTGTGCATTAAGAAGATTAAACTGGCAGCTGTGCAGAAAGGAATAGTCTAGCCAAAAGGTAATGATGACAGTGCTAGCCAAAGTGTTGTCTAGTATTAGAGAGAAGGAGATCAGAGGACGGAAGTGAAGATAATCAAGGATGCCACCTCAGCTGACGCAGATAACTCAGATTGCAAATCCTTAGGGTGGGCAGCTCTCACTGTTTCGACCTCCTTTCATTCCCGTCTTCTAATCTAACAACAGGAATTCTTATACCTGGGGAAAATATTCTGGTGGAAACAGGGGGGACAGTTTGACCGAGATCCATCCCCTAGAGAGCCTGATCGATGCTCCCATGAGAGTTGGAGAGGAAGGCAGGCCCAGAGAAAGGTGTATTTATGGCCATGGGACCTAGTGATGGCCAAAAGCATTGCAGAACCACGAAGTGGATGAGAGTTACCATGAGGAGGAGGTGTGCACCCTGCCATTAGTATCCCACATCAAAGTCACAGTCACCCTGGCCCAATTCCTGCTCGCCTCACTGTCTAAAGGGCTTCGGCATATATTTGTGCTGGCTCATGCGTCTTTAGCCCCATTCCTTTCCCAGTTAATAAGCTACGGTTGTGCTATTGCCTGGTTTGGATATGTAGTGATTTGTTTGTTTTTTTCTCCCTTTTCTGTGGTTGATAGTTTTTTAGAATCAAGTGCAGTGATCTCAAAACTTTATGTAGCATCCCAGAGTTTGAAAATCTCTCCCCAGTAATCTGTATAAAATCAGGAGCACTGGATTTTCTTGTCTCCAGAAAAACAACAACAACAACAATAATTTATCTTCATCCAATTAATCTGTAGCTCTTTCTTCTTTGTTTTTCTGGTACCCAACTGTAGTACCCAATTATTCATTCCTCTAGATCAGTGAAAGCTCATTTTCTAATCTCTTTCTTTATATCCAGTAAAAAAGAAAAAAAAGTCATAGGATTTTCTGGCCTGGAAGCCAGTTTCAATTACAAATGGTCTACAGGAGGAATATAGCTCTTCTTTTCTTTTTGACATCAAGATCATAGGAATGGATCAGCAATAACCAGACATCCCCACTCTGCTCCCCACTCCTGCCAAAACTCATCTGCACAATCACAGAGAATGTGTCAGTCCCATTATTGTGCTTACTTTAGCCTCCCTTGATGACCTTGGAAGCTCCTTGCTGAATTAATGGCTGATTGAGTGCCCGGACCTTCAAGGTTTCATTGAACAAATCTTCCCTTTCAACTCTATAATCGGCACATGAACCTCCTGGAATTTACCCCACCATGTGCCCTTAGATTTCCCGGTCTGGAAACGTGCGAGCTTCTCTTTTAATGAGTCAGTGTACTTAGGGGAAGAAACATTTGGGAAAACATGATCAATCACTTGAGGACTTCCCACAGCAGGCAGCAAAGCAAGTTCAGGAAAGAAAACTGTGTCTTCAAATGTATCCAGTCTTGATCTGTTCTGTTGCAGGTGGAGAGGGGTGGCAGGGGACCCAAATGTCCTCAATGGCACAGCTCCTTCCGAGAGTCATGGGGAAGTGACTGTACAGGGAAAAGATTTGGAAGAGCATGAAATCCTGAGTCCAGATAAGCCAAGGGCAGAGGAGACTTGTCATCTACTTGGCCTGACTCTCCGTGACCTCATTTGGCATTTTCTTGGCAAAGATGTGGTTTTTGCCATGTCCTTCTCTCCTTCATTTTACAGATGAGGAAACTGAGGCATCCAGGGTGAAGTGATTTGCCAGGGTCATCCATCTAGTAGGTGTCTGAGGCTGGATTTGAACCCAGAAAGAGGAGTTTTCCTGACTTTAGGCCCAGTACTCTGTATACTATGGAACCACCTAGCTGCCCCCAAGACTTGTCATCTAGGCCTAGCAGGCCAAAGTCTGAAACATTAGGAAATATTTCCCAAATTGAAGTGAATTGCAATATTTCTTGGTGCCCTGTTTCCTTCATCCTCAAAGTTTCCTGAGCTGAGCACTAGCCATGCCTCCCCATTCAGCCAGATAAGTCACAACTATTATCTTAAGTGGCAGCAGACCTACTGGGAATAAAAGTAAAATCACCAACTTATCCTTGAATATGGCATGGGTATATGTAGGCATTGGGGCAGCATGGTGCCGCTGTAACAGATGGAATGCTGGGTCTGGAGTCAGGAAGACTTATCTCCCTGAGTTCGGATCTAGGCTTAGATATTTACTAGCAGTGTAAACCTTAGTAATTCACTTCATCCTGTTTGCCTCAGTTTCATCATCTGTAATATGAGCTGGAGAAGGAAATGGAAAACCACTCCAGCTGGTATCATTGGCTTTTCTTGCCAATGGGGGTCACAAAGAGTTGGACGTGACTAAGGTGAGTGAACAACAACTTGCCTGAACATTGTGGTTATTAGTTCAAGCAATGGGTTTTCTGAAAAAGAAACACAAAGGTGCTCCCATATTGTCTTTGCATCTAGGCTGCCTTTTCCTCAGTTCTTGACTTTAAACCGTCTTCAAAGAAAGATCCAGAATCACCAATAGGTTTTTCTTGCAGTTAAGGCACCAGAAAGATTTCTTTGGATGATTAAGTCCAGATAAAAGATTTGCAATTCAGTTATTGCAAAATTGACTTAATATCTGCCTTTGAGTTTTGCTGCTGCCTACAAAGAAGTCCTGGTAGGCAATGGTCTCTTAGTAAAAATCTGAATGTATTACAAAAGGGAGTAAACATTCATTCAAATGCCATGGGTTTATTTCTGTTTTCAGTTTCTGGTCTTTTGCTTTTTAATGAAAATAGCAAGATGATTCAGAGCAGACCCCTCCTCACCTTACTTCCATAGTGTGAAACAAAAGCTGAGAGAGGGAAAGTTCTTTACCCAAGGTCAAATGCACCTTAATTACAGGCTTGTTTTACATCCCTTCCTTTGGCATAGCAGAGTATGCAATTAGGATATGGAAGTAGAAGACGCTTGGGAAAGGCACCTATTTTAGGACCCTGCAGGCAGGCACACAAATCCAAAAAATGATGGACTTTTATGTCTCGCCTATATGTTATATTTTTTGCATCCAAAATGTACTCAATGTACAAGAAATGAGACTTTATTATTCACATGGTGTATACTGGCCTTAATCATTAAGCTTTTTTAGAGCAAAGGATACAGATAGACTACAAATCATTTTTACTAGTACAGTTGACGTGCCCTTCAAAATCCCCAAGGCCACCATCCTTGAACTCTGTTGACAATTTGGCCAACAGATATTTCAGTGGCTAGAGGAGTCGACATCCTTGGTCTGGATACTCATAATCTCTGCTCCTATATGAAATTTCAGAAAGATCTGTTCAAAATTAGAGATGATCCTCTCAATAGATGCAGAAAAAGCATTTGATAAAATCCAACATCCATTCCTATTAAAAACACTTGAGAGTATAGGAATAAATGGACTTTTCCTTAAAATAATCAGCAGCATCTATTTAAAACCATCAGTAAGCATCATATGTAATGGAGACAAACTGCAACCATTCCCAATAAGTTCTGGAGTGAAACAAGGTTGTCCACTATCACCGTTACTATTTAATATTGTATTAGAAACGCTAGCTATAGCAATAAGAGCTGAGAAAGAGATTAAAGGAATAAGAATAGGCAATGAGGAAGCCAAATTATCACTCTTTGCCGATGACATGATGGTATACTTAGAGAACCCCAGAGATTCTGCTAAAAAGTTATTAGAAATAATCCACAACTTTAGCAAAGTTGCTGGTTATAAAATAAACCCACATAAGTCATCAGCATTCTTATATATCACTAACAAAATCCAACAGTTAGTATTACAAAGAGAAATTCCATTTAAAGTAACTACTGACAATATAAAATATTTAGGACTCTATCTGCCAAGGAAAATCAGAAACTTTATGAGCAAAACTACAAAACAATTTCCACACAAATTAAGTCTGAACTAACCTAATTGAAAATATTAAATGCTCTTGGATAGGAGAGCTAAATATAATAAAGATGACAATATTACCTAAACTAATCTATTTATTTAGCGCTATACCAATCAGACTCCCAAAAACTATTTTAATGACCTAGAAAAATAACAACAAAGTTCATATGGAAAACAAAAGGTCAAGAATTTCAAGGGAATTAATGAAAAAAAATCAAATGATGGTGGCTTAGCTGTACCAGATCTAAAACTATATTATAGAGCAGCAGTTACCAAAACTATTTGGTATTGGCTAAGGAATAGATTAGTTGATCAGTGGAATAGATTAGGTTCAAGGCATAAAATAGTCAACAAATATAGCAACCTAGTCTTTGAGAAACCCAAAGATCCCAGCTTTTGGGATAAGAACTTACTGTTTGATAAAAATTGCTGGGAAAATTGGAAACTAATATGGCAGAAACTAGGCATTGATCCATACTTAACGCCGTACACCAAGATAAGGTCAAAATGGGTTCATGACCTAGGCATAAAGAATGAAATTATTAATAAATTAGAGGAACATAGGATAGTTTACCTCTCAGACCTGTGGAAGGGAAGGTTTTATGACCTAAAGCAGAACTAGAGATCATTACTGATCACAAAATAGAAAATTTCGATTATACTAAACTGAAAAGTTTTTGTACAAACAAAACTAATGCAGACAAGATTAGAAGGGAAGCAATAAACTGGGAAAATATTTTTACAGTCAAAGGTTCTGATAAAGGCCTCATTTCCAAAATATATAGAGAATTAACTCTAATTTATAAAAAATCAAGCCATTCTCTAATTGAAAAATGGTCAAAGGATATGAACAGACAATTCTCAGATGAAGAAATTGAAACTATTTCTAGTCATATGAAAAGATGCTCCAAGTCATTATTAATCAGAGAAATGCAAATTAAGACAACTCTAAGATACCACTGCACACCTGTCGATTGGCTAAGATGACAGGAAAAAATAATGATGATTGTTGGAGGGGATGTGGGAAAACTGGGACATTGATTCATTGTTGGTGGAGTTGTGAACGAATCCAACCATTTTGGAGAGTAGTTTGGAACTATGCTCAAGAAGTTGTCGAACTGTGCATGCCTTTTGATCCAGCAGTGTTACTGCTGGGATTATATCCCAAGGAGATTATAAGGAGGGGAAGGGGACCTGTATGTGCACGAATGTTTGTGGCAGTCCTTTTTGTAGTGGCTAGAAACTGGAAACTGAATGGATGCCCATCAGTTGGAGAATGGCTGAATAAATTGTGGTATATGAAAATTATGGAATATTACTGTTCTGTAAGAAATGACCAACAGGATGATTTCAGAAAGGCCTGGAGAGACTTACACGAACTGATGCTGAGTGAGGTGAGCAGGACCAGGAGATCATTATATACTTCAACAACAATACTAGATGATGACCAGTTCTGATGGATCAGGCCATCCTCAGCAACGAGATCAACCAAATCATTTCTAATGGAGCAGTAATGAACTGAACTAGCTATACCCAGAAAAAGAACTCTGGGAGATGACTAAAAACGATTACATTGAATTCCCAATCCCTATATTTATGCACACCTGCATCTTTGATTTCTTCATGTCTAATTGTACAATAATTCAGAGTCTGATTCTTTTGTACAGCAAAATAATGTTTTGGTCATGTATACTTATTGTGTATCTAAGTTATATTTTAATATATTTAACATCTACTGGTCATCCTGCACATCTAGGGGAGGGGGTGGGGGGGTAAGAGGTGAAAAATTGGAACAAGAGGTTTGGCAATTGTTAATGCTGTAAAGTTACCCATGTATATATCCTGTAAATAAAAGGCTATTAAAAAAAAAAATTAGAGATGATCCTGCGAGCACTGAAAAACTCTTAGGTTACCATTTTGATTCAAGTATGAGCAACAAATCAAACAGTACTTCTTAGTGAAGTACTAAACTTAATGAAATTCAAAGCAAAATCCACCAGAAAAGGGTTTCGTACCCACAATTAGATAAACGTGAAATGCCGAAGCATTCACTTAAAAACTGAGACGTCGTTTCAGTTGCCTCATCCTCATACAGGAAGTGACATGATTCTCTGAGAGACAGGAGCTCGGTGAATTTGGAAACTTGAAGAGACAGGCCAGAGAAAGAAGCCAAAGCCCCAAAGATGTAAGACTCTGATGTATTTTGACCATGTTAGGGACATTGTCCCTAGTCTCATCTCTGCCATAAACTACCCTACGTGATTTTGAATGACTAAATGAATATATGAAAACATATTTAGCAAAATGCAACACGTGGATACAAAGAGAAAAGCAAAATAGTCCCTGCTCTCAAAGAACTCGTATTCTGATCGAGGGAGAAAACCCCTGGGAAAGGGTTCGGCTGCAGGCATTGGTCATTATGGCACATTAGCGGGGCAGATGGCAAAGCTTTGTGGTCCAGAGGTTAGACTGATGGTCAGATTGTTGGGCTTGATGGTTTACCTATTCTCTGAAAAGATTATAATTGACAACTCCATCCAAGCGGTGTGAGAAACCAAGTCCTTCCAAGGGTAAGGGGTGGAGAGCCTTGTTGAGGATGGAGAAAGAAACCTGAGAAAGTTGAGGAATTGGGACTATAGGTTTCTTCCCATGATGTGGGATTGGGGGCAAAGGTCTGGATCTTGCTTGGAGGAGTTAGGAGACTTTGGCAGGAAGGGTGGGGAGGGAAGAAGGCCATCCTGCATTACGTATTCTTCTAAGACTTTGGTAGGGGTCCCTGGTGAGAACTTGGAGGTGGGGCCTGGGGCAGAGGAGAGGAAAGGTTCAGGTAGCTGTACCTTGTGCTTCTGTTGAGCTCTCAGGCATCCAACAGAATATGAGTAGCAGGTGGGCTGAAGCAAGGAGGCAAGCCATATAATCTCTCTGAGCCTCAGTTCCTTCATTCACAAATTCAAAGTGTTCTATTAGATGAGGTCCGATATATCTTTCAGCTCTAATGTTACCAGATTCTAAGGCTTCTTTCCAGGTAGGAAAAACTTGGGTCTGTTGAAGGCAAAAGGAAAGAAACGCTTATAGATGAGCAGATTGAAGACAGGAGGGTAAGAAGGTATAATTCATGGAGAAAGTCCTAAAGGAACCAGGCTGGGCTGGGATTATGAACACAGATCTAGAGGTTAGCTTTGGAAAGGAATGCCTCATCTGAGAGAGAAGGGAAGGAGAAGAGTCTATCTGCAGATGGAGAGGAGGCTCACTCCTTTTGGCTTTAACCATCTAGGCTCAGTAAGTAGAATGCCCAGGTCACAGGCTGAGAGTGAATGGTTAGGCGGGTTTGAGAGTGGGGAAAGAGAAACCTTTCTAACAAGCAGTTATCCAAAAGTGTGCTTCAGGACACAGTGAGTTTCCCATCCATGGAGGTCTTCCATCAAAAGCTGGCTATTGAATTATTGGGGATTTCGTAGAGGGGACTCAGATTTGTGTTTGAACAGATGGTCTCTAGTACTCATTGTTGCTCAGTTGTGTAAGTGATGTCTGACTTTTTGACCTACTTGGGGTTTTCTTGGCAAAGACACTGGAATGGTTTGCCATTTCTTTCTCTAGCTAATTTTACAGATAAGGAACCTGAGGCAGACAGGGTTAAATGATTTGCCCAGGATCACAGCTGGTAAGGTCCTGAGGCCAGATTTGAACTTGGGAAGATTTATCTTCCTGACTTCATGTAAGGCACTTTATCTACCATACCACCTAGCTTCCTGAGATGGACACCAGGGTTGTTTCTAATTCTGAGATTCGATGTTTCTGAGAAGGAACGACAGAAAGTAACTAAATCTATGAACCCCTACTGAGCCATTTCCTGTCTACAAGCTTTTTTTGGTCATTAACCCATTTTAGAATCCATTAATTCTTCAGACAAAATGTTTGGGAAGCAGATCACTCATCAAATAGTTCTCAAATATTTTGTCCACGGTTAAGATATGGCCTTTGGAAATCTTGCTCTCATAACAATATAAGTGTTCATCAAGCTAGAAAGGACTTTTCAAAATGGTGTAGCATATTAGTACAAGAAGCCTTTTCATGATCCTTCCTCCCTCATCCTCCTCCTCCTTTTCCTTCCTCTCTCTTTCTCTTCTTTCTCTTCCCTTCCCTCTATTTATGCTTTTTGTTTTAAACATCAGTCATTTAAAAAAAACTCTACCCCTACCCTACTGTGAGCTTTCTCTCATAACATGGAAACCTAGTAAAGCAAAATCAACTACAGAGTGATCTTTTCTGACAGTGTGTGCAATATAGCACCCCTATAAGCCCCTACTCCTCCAGGGAAATGAGTAAGGTATATCTCCAAGGGTTATCTCTTTTGAATCTATTAGTCTCAAAGAACATTTAGATCATGTTGTATTTCTTTATAATATTTGTAGCCCTCCCCATCACAAGTGTGGAATGGCAATCCTTTGCCAACACTTTGCACTAATCAGTAACGGGAGACCCCCTTATCCAGGTAGATTTGCCTCTCTGCCCAGACGCCTTTGCTGGTAGTCTCTGATGTAGGCTCACCCGCCCAGTCAACCACACAGGTTCACTGCCACACTAAGTTTCTCCTGTCTTCCCTGGAGCTGGCACTGTGCTCTTGAGGTGGATGCTGAGAAGTAAATAATCTAACACCTGCTCCATGGAGGGATCCAACCTTCACATAATAGAGCTTCCTCTTCCAAAGGAATAGAACATGCCTTTAATCAAAGGCCATCAAATGCATATCTAATATGGAACTCCTTCAATAAAATATGACTGCATAACTTGAAAACCAAACAGAACAGATTGTATGTAGGCAGACAGAAAGGCAGAAAAAGTATTTTGAATTGTAAGGGGCCTCTACGCAACCCCCCAAACTGCTAATGCCATAGAGGAGAGAGCATGTTTCCCAGGAAATCTGCCATATTCAAATGCAAGGATCAAACTTGGTCAAGTTCACAGGAGAAAGATCTAGTAAGTCTTAAGATGTTTTGTGCTCCGAAAGGCCCAAGGTTTGTTGCTGCTTTCAGGACTTTGGGGCCACCAAAGACAGATGCCCTAGCAGCTGCACAGTGAGGTGTACTGAAAAATCGACAACAGAGGTGATCATAGGCCTCTTACTTCCCCCCCAAAATTTGGCTTCCTTCAAGATGCACCTGGTCCTAGACGATTTTTCTTACAGGGATCTCCTTTCCCAGCCGGCACACACTGGCTGTTGACCATCAGCAGGTCTTTTGACCACTGTGATCCTCAGCCTCTTCAAGTTTAAGATGAAGGTAATGATAGTAATCAAATCGACCTCTGGGGTGGTTTCATGGGATGAACAAGAGAATGAATGGAAAGTAAATTTGCAAAATGTCATATGCTGCATGGATGTCAACTGTTATATTATGGCTTTTGAGATAACTGTCAAGCACAGTACCTGGCACATAGTAGGCACTTAATATGTGCCTTCCCCCTAACCTTTTCTCCCCCCCCACCACAATATCACTTTGACTGGTGAGGAATTGGGCATTTTAGCCAGGAAGTCTTCCAAGGAAAGACCTCTAGGGTGCAGTGAATGGGGCTGATGAAGAGGAAATTCTTTTACAAGCATAGATTGAACTACATGCCCACTGAGGTCCTCTCCCTTGCAAATCTAAAAGTCCTTGATTCCATGATTCTGCTCTGATTTGGCCAATCTGCCCTTGGCTCAGAAACTAGTGAGAAGCAACTCTGGAAGCAAGGACACTTATTAGAATTGGCACAAGAAAGGGGAGAGAATGTGGCATTGTGAGAAAAGTCCTGGGACCAAGAATTGGGAGCAATTATATGAGTATGTGAGGAAGCTCAGCTCAGCCACTCACTATCCGTGACCTTGAACACATCATTTAACTATGTGTGCGTGTGTGTTTCTTTGTTTGTCTCTGTCTCCCTATCTCAGAAGCTAGAGGGGATGATTAGGATTCTCCTCTGATTTCACGAGTACCCTATTCACCTACCTGACAAATTTACAGTAGTAGTAGGCATTCTTGTTGTATCCACTATGGAAATGCCCACATACTATATAAAAATCCTAACTTCCAACCTACTTTTCCCTCTCCCCATTCTATGAGAAGTGGAGTCATTGTTTCAGTTGTACCTTCCTGGGCTCATTGACCAAAATGGCGTCTAGAGTCTAGGGAAGTCTGACATTGGACCTAGTGATCACTATATATCATTTCATCTCCCTGGGCTTCAGTCTTCTCCCCCATAAGTAACAGCTCCATCTCTAATGATCTCTAACATCCCTTCCAAATCTGAATCAATGACTGGAATTGTGTTTGAGACAAGCGACCATGTTTTCTCTTGGTACTTATGAGCCCACAAGGACTGCTCATTGCCCAGTGGGTCTTCAGGAACTGCTCTTGATTGACAAGACATCTGTACTTCCCACAATCTCAGGTATAGTTTTGTGAACCACATCCTCTTTGTGGTTAGTGAGGCATTACTGTTTTACTATTCTCCATTTCCCTACTCGCACTATGGCATAGTGCAAAGAACACTGCATTTGGAGGGTGCATTAGGACAAGATCCATGTCTGGTACCTACTATTCTCTCTGTAACCTTGGATAAGTCACTGAACTGATTTCTTCTTCTCTAAAATGAGCAAGTTAGACTGGATGATTGTTAAGGTCCCTTTTGCTGTCCAACTTACGAGCTGGCATTTGAAGCTCATTGTTTGGATAAACATCAGCACCCCTCACCCCTAATTACTTTAGGTTTTGTCTCCATGAGCCCCAAACAACCAGTTTTTGCTGTCAAGGCAGTGAAGAAAATAAGTCTAACTGGGAGTTTGGCAGAGAAACCTAAACTATGAGAATGATTTTTCAATCTCAAAAGTTATCTACTTCAACCCCCTCATCTGGACAGAGGTTGTTCAGTCACTTTCAGTCATGTCCAATTCTTAGTGATCCCGGTGGGGGTTTTCTTGGCCAAGGTCTTGGAGGGGCTTGCCATTTCCTTCTCCAGCTTATTTTCCAGATGAGGAAAGTGAGACAACAGAGTTCAGTGACTTACCCAGGGTCACGCATCTAGCAAGTGTCAAAGAGATCAGATTTGAGCTCAGCAAGATTAATCTTCTTTCCTCCAAGTCTGATGCTCTATGTACTGCAGCATCACTTAGCTGCCCCACTATCTAAATGAGGAGACCAAAATTCATAGAGAAGAAAGGGTCAGCCCAAGATCCTTGGCAGTAAGTAAGGACACCAGGTTTTGAACCCATTTTATCGGGTGGCAGAAGCAAGTTTCTTTTAGTTCCTGTACAAGTTCCCACAGTTTGCTTTTGCAGCTCCCTGCAGTGCAGTGCTGGCTAAACATGAAGTCAGCACTGTTCTATGTTCTCCAGTCTTTACGTGTGGTATGTAAACATGAGGGGAGTTGGCTGACAGACAGGTTTTCCTGACTCCAAGCCCAGCTACTTTTTGCACTAAATCACATTCTCTTCTCTCCTCGATCAACGTGCCATTCTTTGGGGTTCAATAAAGCAGATGGATTAGGGGAGAAGTATACTTTAAATAACTGAAGACACTTAAATGAGCAAAGATCTTCCGATAAACAATCCCACAATCCCACAGGGGTTTTTAAAACTCAGCACTCCCATGAGGCATACTTTTGACAGGGCCAGGCAAAGAGAGGGAGAATGCTGAAGATAAAAGATCATAGAGATCATCTAGCCCCAGCCCCCAATGGGGAAACTGAGGTAGCTCAGAGAGAGGAATGCACTTGTGCAGTCCACTCACCAATTTGTTTTGAGGAGAAAAGTTTGTACGTCATGTAGAGACAGTTTCAATGACGATAAACCTAATTTGATTGCATATAGGATACGTTCATTTGGTGCCAAAATATCTTGGTCAGGCCAGTCAAATGAGCCAAAATGTCACTGAAGCAGGAAGGCTGGCATCAAGTAGCCATAACATTGGAGCAACTGATGGGATACTTGGCTGATTCAACGCAGCCCAAACATTCAGAGAGACTGGTTGTGTAACTGGGGCAATCAACTGAATCGATCCCTTAGCCCACTGAATTTCTTGACATTTAGCATATTGTAGTTTTACTTTGTTCTTGGTATGAAGCCCATCTCTTCAACTAGAGTATAAATCTCTTGAGAGAATCAGCTATACAGATGCCTCCTGCCTCTCAATTTTTTGCCCCAGTTTCTCTTCTGAGCCTCTTGTCTTCTCCTGTCTGTAAGACATTTCCACCTGGACTCCCCTAGCACTCAGATGTTTCAGAACCAGTCATCTTGTCCTCTCAACCTGTGCCTCCTCCTCCTTCTTCTATTCTTTCTATGGCACCACCTCTCTTTCACTTCCCCACATTTGTGACTGGGGTTATCTCTGAGCCTTCCATCTTGTTCACTGTTCCTATGAGCTGAGAGGGTTATGGTGATTTCATCTCTGCCGTTTCTCTATTCCCAGTGCCATGGGTCAAGTGGATGTCTGCATCATCACCCAACTGGACAGGAAGAACCTTTTCTCTTTACAAATCTCTCTCATCTTTATTGTACAGCCCCAGCTAGAGGAGGAGTTTTTTGAAGGCAAGAACTGTCTTCTTCAAACTTGGATCTTTCCAGTGCTCTACAAAGGACATGTGACTTTTATTTGTGTTAGAACACTCTCCAATGATACAAATTGGAACCTATTTAAAACTTATGATCATGGGAAAGTAATTTCCTGAAACTCAAAGATATTAAGTAACCGTGGCATGACCACATAGCTAAAAAGTATCAAATGAAGGATCCGACACAGGTTTTCCTGTCATGCAACCACTCTTTCCACTAATCTGTACTCTCTTCTCTACTTGATAAACATGCCATTCTTTTGAGTTTGACAAAGCAGATGAGTCCGGGAAGAGGTGATTCTGAACTTTCCTTTTGACTTTAAATAGCTGAAGACACCTAAATGAGCAAAGATCTCCAGATAAGCAATCCCACAATCCCACAGTGTTATTTAAAACTCAACACTCCTGTGAGGCATACTGCTTGACAGATGGTCATAAAAAGCAACTGCGCATCTCTGGGGTACCTCTAATGGAAACTAGGCTTGCATGAAAAATGTTCCACCTATGTGATGGGATTGGAAGGGACTTTGTTCTAAGCAAGACTGTGTCTGAGCTCCTTTCTTCACGTGTTTAACTTCCATTAACATAAGCCTGGTCAAGCATGCTGGTAACTTTCCACTCCTGGCTAAGGCAGACCTGCTCTAGGGGAAGATAAACCTGAAATGCATGATGACAGTTGGGTGAATATCTTTGAATTAATGAGCTATGTAGCTACCCAGAGGAGAAAAGTGAACATACAGGAGACTCCAGGAAAAGTTCTAGCACCCAAATGATTTACAAACTTATCTAATTTGTACAGCATCTACTTAAGACTTATATACTGATGAACCAACTCAGTGAGCTATCTAAGCACAGACATAATCATAGTTGGCCCAATAGGTGTTCTTCATCCATTTGGTTTTTCCAGTGTGATTAGTTACTCTGAACTCTTTTGAATGATTGCAAGTCTGGTCTTGGGGGCAGTGCAGTATTCTGGAACATGTTGCAATCAACACAACAAGCAAAAACGTGTGGACCTCTCCATCTATAATGAATCCTTCATCAATTTAGACTCTGCCTTGGCATCCTCAAAGACTGTTGCCAGTGGCCTTGGGGAGCAAATACTGCCCTGTTTTATGCCTTATCTGATATAATAATCACACGATCATCAAACCTTTTTGTTACATCTTCAAGATATCTCGTATGATCTTGTTATATGCTTTGGGGACATTTGTGCTGAAAGGGAATCTCGAAGGTATTATTTTTTACTCTATTAAATTAATTTCATATATGCTTGTATGTATATTATGTAATATATATATACACATATGCATATATGTTATATACAGAAATATGTAACATTACATATATATGTATTTGCATGTGTATATATCTCTATCTTCAACAAAAACAAGAGCAGGATCTTGTTTTCTACATGATTTTTTAGTCTGTCATATGATGGTCAAGATGGGATCTGCTAGTTCTAATGGTCTTGTGATGGAGAGAGCCATCTGCACCCAGAAAGGGGACTGTGGGGACTGAATATGGACCACAACATAGTATTTTCCCTTTTTTAATCATTGTTTGCTTGCATTTTGTTTTCTTTCAATTTTTTTCCTTTTTGATCTGATTGTTCTTGTGCAGCATAATTGTGGAAATATGTATAAAAGAATTGCGCATGTGTGACACATAATGGATTACTTGCTGTCTAAAGGAGGGGATGAAGGGAGAAAAATTTTCTTTTTTTTGCAAGGTTTTGTTTTGCAAGGGAGAATGTTGAAAATTATGAAAATGTTTTGAAAATTAAAAGCTTTTTTAAAATGAATATTGATTTGGTAGCTTTGTGGAAGGTGGACTTTTTTTTAATTGTACCATGTTATGAAAATGCTTATTTTATTCCATGAATTTACAATGAAATTTTAAAAATAAAAAAGATGGGATCTGGTATACAATATCATTTGTCAAACCTCCCCCCTCATTTCCTTTTTTATAATTTATAATGATGTCCATGATATGTTTGCATATTTTTGGCATCATTGTGTAGAGATGCTTGGAGAAAAAACATGCTCCTGATATACAGTATATAACAGTAGTTCATGATATTTTCCAATTCCCTTTTTTTGGTAACAGTGAATTCTGAGCTTTTTTCCAAGACTTGGCATCCTTCGTCTTTTCAGATTTCTTGGGAATCAATCCCTTAATGCCCTCAAAATTGTGTCCCCTCCTCAATGGATGTCATTTGTGTTTATTTGATTTAGTCGAGCTCTTCTATCATTTTTAATCCCATATCTATTTCCTTTTTTAGCAGGTAAAGATTTTGTTTCTAAATAATATTGGCTCACCTATCAAATGTCTATAGTCAAGTCCTACTGTACTCTGGTATGACCTTGGCTTTATCTAATTTCCAGCACTGAATTGGTGCTAGGTTGTGGACAACCAAACTATGACCTCAGAGTCAACTTTGGGTGACCCTCTCCTGTTGTGTATATATGGGTTTTTTTTTTACTCTACTCTGTCTCTCTTTTCCTTCCACATAAGCCAGGGACCCCCAAAAGAATGGCTTTTAATCCCTGACTCAGAATATCTCCCTACAGGTATTCAGGCAAAGGCTATATAAGGCCTTGTTAGACTCTGGTTTCACTGTAGTTTGGCCTAGATACTATGTGTGATTTCCCCCAACTCCAAGATTCTGTGATTGTGTGGTAGCTGACAATGACACTTCAAGCAATTGCAAAGAATTGCTATTTTGGTGCACAGGGTGGCCATACCTTCAGAATGTTGTCATTAACTAAGAAGAATTAAATCAGACAGTCAACACTGATTAACTGAGAGGACATCCCCTAATTTCCGGCATGACTCTGAAGTCTCTCTGTGAACTCTGTTGCATTTGCTCACCTACCAAGTTGCCGGTAGACATATCTGAATCCCAAAGGAGGGTGTCTTAGGTGGTATATTATGGAAGGGCAACAAATGCACCAGAGAGCTCTTGTACATTTGGGCTCCACGAAGCAAGAAAGCCTAAAGGGGCTATTTCAGAACAGCGAAAAATACTTGGTACATCTTAGTTATTATAAGGCAATATATTTGAGGACACTAACCTGTGTAGCAAAAACAATCTTAAATTAGGAATAAAAAAAAAGATTTAGGAGGATGTTAAAGAAACTGCGAAAACCAGAGGAATGAGAATTGTTTAAGCAGAAGAAAATAGAACAGAACAGAAATAATTGCTACAAAGGAGAATTTTCCCTTCCTCTCATCATTTTCCCACATTAGTCTCTTGCTAAAGATGGGTTACAATATGCACCATCAGGTGGGAGTTCTTTGTGTGCTGCACTGACCATTCATCTTGCTTTACTTACTGCACTGCTCTGAATTAATTCATTACTTTGAAAGGATCTTTAAGAGGAATCGCATCATGTTGGAATGCTTCCTAATCCTAGCCTCAGTCATCCCCAATTATAGAAATTATTTTTAACCTCAAGCTTATGGAAATAAGGACTAGGATAGGAAAAGTACCTTTTCATATGCCTTTCCTACGTCTCATATTTAATAAGCAGATTCTCTAACAAATGTTACACAACCAACAATTTGTCCTAAAAATTGGGCCTCCACATGTTGGCAGTGGAAGAGACATGGCAACAAATGGCCCCTACAGTTAAGATGAGACATGATCCTTCCTTTGTTTAATACATTGACCTTGAAAGCATAAACAGGCATACTGCTCCCTTCTCAGACTCAGTATTTTGAGAATCAAATCCAGTCTAACTGCAGTTATTTCAGAATCACTTTATCTTCATTTCTGATTGACCTTTCCTCTCAAGGTCATTGCCTTGCCTGTCAGAATTATATTCAGTTGCCATGCTTGAAGCTAGATATCATTGAATTCAATTCTTGCTCTTTACAAATGAGGAAATTGAGGTTCAGAAAGAAGAAATGGATTGTTCAAGGTCACACGCTAACCTAGTGGCAAAGACCGATTTTTCACATAAACAACTAGTTCAGTTTCTTCACTGAAACATCCTTCCCAAACTCTGAAGTCCGTATTTCTCTAAACCTTGTTGGATTTTTTTTCCTGAACATTCCTGTATGCTAGTTGAAAAATATATATAATTACAAAAAAACCATTCAATTGACCAGAATAATAAAAGTAAGAACATTAGTGAAAGGCTATACAGAAAATCATCCGGTGCTAAAGACCACATTAGTTTCACAAAATGTTTTTTTTAAACAACAGCTCTCTGAAGTGGGTAGTATAGATATTAGGAAAGGAAGTGTGTTGGTACAGTGGATAGGGGACTAGGCTAGTCTGGAAGGCCTGGATTCAAATCCCACCTTAGGTACTTAATAGTTATATGATCCAAATCAAGGCAATTAACCTCTCTGAGCTTCAATATTCACCTCTATAAAATGGGGGTAATGTGTCTGCCTACCACCTCACAGAGTTGTTGTCAAGATCAAAAGATACAATGGATAGAAAGTGCTTTTCAAATCTTAAAATCCCTACATAAATGTGAAGGCTTTTATTATTATCCTCTGAAAAAGTACATTCAGAGAAGGGATATAATTTCCCATAAGCCTTGGAGGCAGTATTGGAACCTAGCCCTTTATGGGACTGACAATCAAGGGGAGATCCAATTTCAAGGTTTTTTTGCAAAAGTATTTGAAAGCAAATGGCTAGGCCAAAGAAACCTGAAACTGGATCTCCTCTTGGGCATGGGCCTCCAAAAAAGCTTTGTGACTACAAAGCCAGCCCCATCTTAGCCCCAACCAACATCTCGCCCTGGAATAGCTGAGGCTCATCTCTCCCAGATCTCTTGTCTGATCGGTGACACTTGGCTTATTTTTCTTCTCTCACCTCCCAGCTAGCAAGTACCCAAAGACAGAATCTTTGAATAGTCCTGAATCCCATCTCTTTGAATAAGGATACAATGGTACCCGAAGTAATTGGCTTCAGGGGCAGAGAACCATTAACCTGGCCCAGCCAGTCTTAAAACAGCCCCTGAGCCAGCTCATTAAGTTTTATCCTCAGTAATAAGTAAAGTTATGACCTTTGCCGCTCCTGTCTTAACATATTTACAGGAACATGTTACCTCGGACTTAGAAGCACAAACGGGCAAGGCAATGCAGATCCAGGACAATATTCAGTCATTCAGCAAGCATTTGTTAAGTGCAAACTTAATGTGCCAGGCACTGTACTAAATGCCAAGGATCCTAAGAGCAAAATGAAACAGACCCTGGCCTTGAAGTATGTATTCTTTTGAAAGGACACAGCTGGTACCCAAATATCTAAATACCAAATATATCCAAAATATTTGGGGGGAGATTTTATTACGTGGGGAAAGTTTCATGGAGAGGTGGCCCCTGAGCTGAGCTTTCAGGGATCCGGGGATTTGAAAAGGTAGAACTGGGGAGGGAGAGGAGAACACTCCAGGAGTAGGAACAGCCAGGCATATCTCTTTGTATCCAGAGCTTTAGGATGCGGGGGATAGCAAGATTAGGAAATGCAGCCCATCCAATGACCCTCTCAGATAGAGGACATTGCCTGTAAAATGGAAGGAGGCCCAGAGAGGGCTTCTGCAGGAGGCACCATGCATCAAAGTGAACTGTCCCTGACTCCCCATCTGCCCAGCAAAGGCCACTAGAATGATCAGCTGTGGTCTGCGGAGCTAGCATGCCAAGAAGGTCCCCAAACAATGTGGTCTAGGCTCACTTCAATTTGTCTCGATGTACCCTCTTATCACCACAAAGAAACACTTCCCTCTCAGCAGGTCCATATTATGGAGATTTGACATCTGGATTGATTAAAATGTATCACATCATTTTTCCCTTGTCCCTAGCATTATGACAGCTAAAAATGGAGAGAATGGCCATAGGCTGCTCACAGCCGTTCAGCACTACCAGATGAGGGAGGGTCGGTGTTTATGGACTGCCCACTGCTCACTTTTGTTCTTCAGGTTCTCCATCTCTAAGATGAGGAGTTTGGATTGGCTCATCTTGATGATCTCCTTCACCTTGAAATCTACCATACTCTGACCTTCGACCTAATCTTTCTTCAGCATAATAACACTTCCCGTATTTGGTCATGGTTCCCAGGGACTGATCTGCAAAGTAAAGGGCATGAAACTGAACTGGGAATCATGTGATCTGGGCTTTCTACCCCTGACTCATTATGTGACAGTGGCCCGGTCATTTGCCTCTCACCTCAGTTTCGTTGGTACAATAAAAAGGTTGGATTAGTTCCCTTCTAGCTCTGACATTGTGGCATTAATAAGTGGCAGAGGGGAAGAGTGGGATTTCCATATGTTTGGGTTCAGGAAGCTCTTGTCTTTACCCAGTTTGCTCTAGTAGCCAAGGAAGCACAATTCCTTGGCATGTGCTGTAAAATAGTAATAAACTGTGTTGATTTACCATATCATAGAATTAGAAATTCTGCCTTCTCCCTTTAAGCAATGCAGAAGGGAATAGGCAACACCCTATGTTCCTACTGTTCATTTCTGCAGGTCCGTTCCCAGGGGTTCTGGCCTTGAGCAACGGGCATCCCCAGGATAGATGGGATAAGCCACATCTACTCTGGAGACTGACTGTGCAAGTTTCCTCATGGGTAGAACTTGTAGAAGGTGAATTCCTTGAGGGCAGAGCAGGTTCTCACTTTTATGGTATATCACCAATGCCCAGCATGGGGCCTGGCACATAGCAAGCACTTACTAATGTATATTGAATGAAATACAATGAATGTGCAAATCTACCTCACCCTCATCAGTCTCCCACAAAATCTTCAAGGTGAAAGGACCTTAGAAATCTCTGGAGTACCATCCAGATGTGGAAATTGAGGCCGATGCATCTCAACTCAAACTTGACAAATATTTTTGCAGGACTAGTTCAATAAGGCAGTGTACTAGGCACTGATGATGATGATGATGATGTGTGTGTGTGTGTGTTTCTGTCTGCCTCTCTGTATGGCATGGTTGCCATGTGGAATCCAAGAAAGGGAACACTTGGAAATCAACCTGGAAAGGTAGACAGGGGCTAATTTGTGAATGGTTTTAAACCCTTAGCTGAGTGTATCCTAAAGGTAACATTTGGGGTGAAGGGAGCACCACATTTTCTCATGGAAGCAATGCCAAGAATTGACTGAGTGAATTCCTTGCTGTGATCAAGGCACAGATTTACCCATATTGGCAATATAGAATGGTGGAAGGTTTTTGAGCATGAGTGACCTGACCTTGGCAGGCCTGTGCCTTAGGAAGACTATATTTGGAAGGGACACCTGGGTAAGGATGAATTAGAAGATGAAGAGAAAGGAACTGGGGAAGTCTCATATGATGCCATTGCAATCATTGTGCCAAAAGGTTAAGAAGCCGTGAGATAGGCTATTGGCTATGAAAGTGGGGAGGTGACTAGCGGGAGATGGTGAGCCCCGATCACCCAGAGAGCCTTAGAGCTGACATGTCTTCTGACTTCAATTCCAGTGTTTTATTTGCTACACAAACCGAGCAAGCATCCAAATAGAAAATATTTACCTAAATGTTTTGATATTTGAGTAATGAGATGATGAAATAGGAGAAACATCACCTGCCTCACACAGAGGATCTGCATTTTGATTTTGTGATTAGATGTTCCGTTTGGTCATTACCTCCTGTTAGTAAATGCCATCAACTTAAAATGCCTTAGGTACATTGCATTTACATGCTTTCTTATTCAAAGCTTCCTATTCCAAACCTCCTCACAGGTAGTATTCTTTTTTTGGGGGGGGGTTGAGGCAATTGGGGTTAAGTGACTTGTTCAGGGTCACACAGCTTAAGTGTCTGAGGCCGCATTTGAATTCAGGTCCCCCTGACTTCAGGATGGGTGCTCTACCTACTGCACCATCCAGCTGCCCCTGATAATTTTTTTTGGTGGACAGTTATTCTTGGAGAAAGCATATTGGTTGTTTCTTGCCTGATGTGATCATCCAGCTGCTAGATTTTTCTGAAAAGGTATTATATTAAGTCTAGGGCACATATTGGTTTCAGATTGATAGGTCAATGAGCTAAAAGGTGAATGAGTTCCTCCATATGCACCCCAAAAGGTTGACAGAAGCCCTTGGTTATAGTGGCAAAAACAATGGGCACAAGGCAGGGGCCCACCAGTTGAGGAACAGTTAAGTAACTGGCATATGAAGGTCATTTAATACTATTGCATCACAATGAGAAAAACTTAGAAGAAAGTAGTCAGAGAACTATGGCAGACATGAAATCATGCAGATTGAAAGACAACCCAAGTCATATGCATCGGGATTGCAATTTTGTAAAATAAAAACCACACAAAAAGGCAAGTGAATTCAAAATAAATATAACAACTGCTATCCCATCCAGGGGTTAGAGGCCTGGGGCCATCAGGTGTGGCAGGGGAAGGCAGGACCGGTGCTAGGCTGCTCTTCCCTGGTTCTGAGGGATGGCTTTGAGGTTGGGGAGAATGTATACGGGGAAATTAGTGTAAAGAAATGAAGAAATTGCATTGGAAAAATTAAAGACGTGACAAAAACCAGCTTGTCTCTGTCACTAGATTGGGAGCCTCTTGGAAGAGAGGTTAGATTCTTTGCGGAGGGTGGGAGGAAGACGAGGAAGGAAAAGACATAATTGCAGATGTGGATGGGTAAAAGCACCCCATCACAATTTCTTCAGTGCCTAAGTCTGAGCACCAAGCCCCCAGAATGAGGTGATCCCATGCAGGAAGTCTGAGAGTAAGGCCAGGTAGCTGTCCCCTGCTGCCCTCCCGTGAGGAACACTCTCTTAAGTCACTCCTGGGGACCCCAAGCAACCAGTGGCAGTACCTTAAGGACAAGGCTGACCCTTTATACAGATGAGAGGCTTTGGTGCAAACAGGCAATTTGGAAGCACTCTTTTCCATGCTGCTTGTCCAGAGAGGCAGCTGGGCATCTGCTTCTATGAACGTATTGAAAAATTAACACAGCTTGCACAGAACATCCACGTTCCCATCCAATTCGATTTTCTCCTGAATTCAGTTCACTTCAACAAACACTTATTAAGTGCTTATGTACTTAGTGTTTCAATACATTTCAAATTGTCAATTGCTATACACAAGAAGAAGTAATTTCTCACAATCCTTTCTACACCGTGTAGTCAGTCACATGAGTTTTTCTTTCCCTGCTAGACATGGGAGGGACTTTGTCATAATGCCAAAGCTGGGGATATTGCTGAACATCCAGCAGAAATGGTGATGCTATGTATATTTTGGAGAGACTTTACATATGGGCAAGGAACTAGGTCCTCAGTTGAGTGAAGGAAGGCAGTGAGTGACACAATATAATAACTGGAGTGCTGCTGGATTCTGATCCCGAAGATCTGCTTATAGATGCCATTGCTGTGGGCCCTGGTGTAACCAACTTGAGACTCTATGGGCTACATCTTCCTCATAAGGAAAATGAGACAGCTGAATTATGTGACCCTTTGGGTTCCTTCCAGCCTCAGAGCTATAACCTTATGACTCCATGACTTCTGAGAGTGGATTAGGGGGGCGGAGCCAAGATGGCGGAGAAGACACACGCGACTTTCTAAGCTCTTCTCTTACCCTCTTTATCAATATTATATCGAGCCTCAAAAATAGTCTTGACTGCTACAATTGGTAAAGATAAGAAGTAGAACAACTCACCGGCCGAAGAAAATCTGCAGTCTCGCCAAAAAGGTTGGTCCTGGGGCCAGGGGAGATCGGCAGACGGGGAGAGAAATTAGGTTCCGAGGAGAGTCTCAAACCGAGGGTGAAAGCACAGATCTCAGCACAAGCCCGCAGCCCCAACCCGCAGTAAGGGGCTTTTCCTTGGGGCAGTTGTGATCCTGCACGGCAGGAGGACGCAGCCCCGGTTAGCCTCCAATCTGCACAGTGGGGAGCTCGGCTTGGGGCCATAGAGCTTTTCCAGGGCCGATTTGCATTGGGCAGAGACACTGGGGCAGAGTTCCGGGCGGTCTGGGCTCAGTGCCACACTCACAGTCCCACAAGAGGCTCCTGGCCTGGGGCAGTGACACTTTCACCACTTAGTCTCTCAGCCCAGGGCAATCGATAATCCACTCAGCCCTACTTAGCCATTTGATAGCTCGGCCAGTGCTGAATCCACTTCCTGTTGGGGAAGGGAAAACCTCACCAGAGCACTCCTATACCTGGAGCTGGAAATCGGTTTACATCTTTCCCTGCTCTGCAGAGGAAGCTGGTAACCCCCTTGCCTAGGAGACCTACCCTAAAGGCTTTAAAACATGAATAAAAAGATGAAAAGAACGATCGACAGCTTCTATGCAGAAAAAGAGCAGGTCAGCAAACCTGAAGAGACCTCAAACAGCAAAAATGCATCAGACTGTCCTCCTTTCATAATGCTTCATAGAAGAGACCATTAAAAGTCTCAAAAGAGAGTTAGAAGATAAATGGGGAAAGGAAAGAGAAGCCTTACTAGAGAGCAACAACTTCCTGAAATACGAATTGGAAAAGTTAAAAAATTCCCAGGAAGTGCAAATTGGTGAATTGGAAAAAATAAAAAAATCACAGGAAAGTAAGAATAGTGAATTGAAAAATAAAGAATTCACTAGAAAGTAGGATCTGTGAATTGAAAAGAAATAATTCACTAAAAAAAATTAGTGAAATGGAAAAATTCCACAGACCAAAACAATACATTCAAAAACTCAATTGACATATACAGAAAGAAGTAAAAAAGCTAATGAAGAAAATAATTCTTTAAAAATTAGAACTGAACAAATTGAAACTAATGATGCATTGAGACAGCAAGAATCAGTCAAGCAAAACCAAAAAATGACAAACTGAAAACCATGAATTATCTACTTGCTAAAATGACAGACTTGGAAAATAGATCTAGGAGAGATAATCTGAGGATTATTGGACTTCCGAAAACTATGATGAAAAAGAGCCTAGATACTATTTTACAAGAAATCATCAAAGAGAACTGCCTAGATGTAATAGAATCAGAAGGTAAAATAGGCATTGAAAGAATTCATCGAACACCTTCTGAAAGAAACCCTAAAATAAAACCCCAAGGAATATTGTGGCAAAATTTCAGAACTATCAGATTAAGGAAAAAATTTTACTAAGCAGCCAAAACCATTTAAATACCGAGGTGCCACAATAAGGATCACCCAAGATCTGGCTGCCTCTACATTAAAGGAAAGAAGGGCCTGGAATATGATATTCCTGAAAGGCACAAGAACTTGGGATGCAGCCAAGAATAAACTACCCAGCTAAGCTGAGCATTTTCTTCCAGGGAAGAAGATGGACATTTAATGAAACAAATGAATTCCATTTGTTTCTGAAGAAAAAACCAGAACTAAACAAAAAGTTTGATCTCCAAGAATAGAACTCAAGAGATGCAGAAAAGGTAAAAATAACTCTTGAGAATTGTATTTCTGTTGTGGATATACAAAAAGAATACATGTATAATTTGATTGTACTGATATAACATAAAAAAGGGAAGTAGATATGGAAAAGGGATGATGGCAGAATAAGGTGGGAAGGAGGGATAAAAGAGGGAAACCACATCCCACAAAGAGGCTAAGGAAACTTATCATATCTGAGGGAATTTAGAGAGGGGGAGGAACATTGTGTGAATCTTACTCTCATCAGAGTTGGCTCAAAGAAAAAATAATTGACATTTGTTTTAGAGAAAATTCTCTCTCGCCTCATTAAAACGGGGGAGAGGAAAAAGAAAAGAAAAGAGTAATAAGGGAAGGAAGGGGAAAAACTCAAAGGGGGAGGGAGGGATTATAAAGAGGATAAGTATCGTGATACAAGAGGGGTACATAAGTTTAAAAGGGGGAAAGAGGGTTGGGGAGGCAAGAATAAGTAAAGCACAATCTGGGGTTATTAGGATGGCAGGAAATACAGATTTAGTAATTCTAACCGTAAATGTAAATGGATGAACTCCCCATAAAGAGGAGGTAGATAGCAGACTGGATCAGAAGTCAGAACCCTACAATATGTTGTTTACAAAAACACATTTAAAGCAGGGGATACATATAGAGTAAAGGTAAAAGGCTGGAGCAAAATCTATTATGCTTCAGGTGAAGTCAAAAGTAGGGTAGCCATCCTTATCTCAGATCAAGCAAAAAGTAAAAATTGATCTAATTAAAAGAGATAAGGAAGGAAACTACATCCTGCTAAAGGGTAGCATAAACAGCGAAGCAATATCAATATTAAACATATATGCACCAAGTGGTATGGCACTCAGCTTCCTAAAGGAGAAGTTAAGAGAGTTGCAAGAAGAAATAGACAACAAAACTGTAATAGTAGGAGATCTCAACCTTGCACTCTCAGAATTAGACAAATCAAACCACAAAACAAATAAGAAAGAAATTAAAGAAGTAAACAGAATACTAGAAAAATTAGGTATGTTGGATCTTTGGAGAAAATTGAATGGAGATAGAAGGGAATATACTTTCTTCTCAGCAGTTCATGGAACCTATTCAAAATTGACCATATATTAGGACATAAAGACCTCAAATTAAATGCAAGAAAGCAGAAATAGTAAATGCTTTCTTTCAGATCATGATGCAATAAAAACTACATTCAACAAAAAATTAGGGGAAATAGACCAAAAAGTAATTGAAACTAAACAATCTCATCTTAAAGAATGATTGGGTGAAGCAGCAAATTATAGATACAATTAATAATTTCACTCAGATAATGACAATGATGAGACATCATACCAAAATTTGTGGGATGCAGCCAAAGCGGTAATAAGAGGGAATTTTATATCCTTAGAGGCTTACTTGAATAAAACAGAGAAAGAAAAGATTAATGAATTGGCTTGCAACTAAAAAAACTAAAAAGACCAAATTAAAACCCCCAATCAAATACTAAATTGAAATTCTAAAATTAAAAGGAGAAATTAAAAATATTGAAAGTAAAAAATCTATTGAACTAATTAATAAAACTAAGAGTTGGTTCTATGAAAAGCCAATAAAATAGATAAGCCTTTTGGTAAATCTGATTAGAAAAAGGAGGGAGGAAAATGAAATTAGTAGTCTTAAAATGAAAAGGGAGAACTTTCCACCAAGGAAGAGGAAATTAGAGAAATAATAAGGAGTTATTTTGCTCAACTTTATGCCAATAAATTTGATAACCTAAGTGAAATGGATGACTACCTCCAAAAATATAGACTTCCAGATTAACAGAGGAGGAAGTAATTGTTTGAATAGTCCCATTTCAGAAAAAGAAATAGAACAGGCACTAAACAACTCCCTAAGAAAAAACCCAGGACCAGATGGATTTATATGTGAATTTTACCAAACATTTAAAGAACAATTGGCCCTAATGCTATATAAATTATTTGATAAAATAGGGAATGAAGGAGTCCTACCAAATCTTCTATGACACAGACATGGTACTGATACCTAAACCAGGTAGCTGAAAACAGAGAAAGAAAATTATAGACCAATCTCCTAATGAATATTGATGCTAAAATCTTAAATAAGATATTAGCAAAAAGACTACAGAAAATCATCTCCAAGATAATACACTATGATCAAGTAGGATTTATACCAGGAATGCAGGGCTGGTCTAATATTAGAAAACTATCAATATAATTGGCCATGTTAGTAACCAAATTAACAAAACCATATGATCATCTCAATAGATGCAGAAAAAGCATTTGATAAAATCCAACATCCATTCCTATTAAAAACACTTGAGAGTATAGGAATAAATGGACTTTTCCTTAAAATAATCAGCAGCATCTATTTAAAACCATCACTAAGCATCATATGTAATGGAGACAAACTGCAACCATTCCCAATAAGATCTGAGGAAACAAGGTTGCCCACTATCACTGTTACTATTTAATATTGTATTAGAAACGCTAGCTATAGCAATAAGAGCTGAGAAAGAGATTAAAGGAATAAGAATAGGCAATGAGGAAGCCAAATTATCACTCTTGCTGATGACATGATGGTATACTTAGAGAACCCCAGAGATTCTGCTAAAAAGTTATTAGAAATAATCCACAACTTTAGCAAAGTTGTTGGTTATAAATAAACCCACATAAGTCATCAGCATTCTTATATATCACTAACAAAATCCAACAGTCAGAGTTACAAAGAGAAATTCCATTTAAAGTAACTACTGATAATATAAAATATTTAGGAATCTATCTGCCAAGGGAAATTCAGAAACTTTATGAGCAAAATTACAGACCACTTTTCACACAAATTAAGTCTGATCTAACCAATTGGAAAAATATTAAATGCTCTTGGATAGGGCGAGCAAATATAATAAAGATGACAATATTACCTAAACTAATCTATTTATTTAGCGCTATACCAATCAGACTCCCAAAAAACTATTTTAATGACCTAGAAAAAATAACAACAAAGTTCATATGGAAAAACAAAAGGTCAAAAAAAAAACAATAAAAAAAAAAAGAGAGTGGATTAGATTGCCTTTGGGACATGTCATAGGGCTTTAAATGACCACAAAGCTTTCCCCTGGAACAAAGGTCTGGATTTTCTAACATCGGTATTCTTCCAGTGATGCTTTATGACTGTTAATCTTGGCATACTATGGTTATTGCAGACTTAAAGTTGCAGGTCACCAAAATGGCATTGGAGAGATGCATGATGGGCACAAACAGGTTATAACACATAACCAATAGAGTTGTATGGAAGTGGCCACATAAAAGATGTCATCAGAGTGATAGATGTATTACTAGAAAAGGAGGCAGGCTAGTCCTTTAATACCAATGAAGGATAGCAGCTAACAGAAAGCTGATGTGATCCATGAGTGTCCATCCCCTCCAATGGGATGGCCACAACGCCAGTTGATCACAAAACACCTGGGGTCTTTGACTTTGGTTTTTTTTTTTAATATTTCGATAACTGTTTAAATAGAATTGGTTTCCTTTTTAATGCTATATATTTACTTTAATGCATTTGGAAACCCGGTTCTGAGAGGATGTAAGAGAAGGGGCCAATGACACCAACAAGATTAAGAAGCTTTGGCCTACAGTAAGGTCTGCAGGCCCTCGAATGGATGCTCACTGAAGTATTTGTATGAGAGATACACAGGATAAGAGCAGACAGAGGGAAAGTACACACTCATGAGCTTACCTATCCATCAATATGGCTTAAAATATGATGGAAGAATAAACATAGCTTTGCTCAGCAGTACTTCTCCAAACAGTCCTGAGACATTGGTGATACTTTAGAGTTTTGCCAGACCGGCTCTAGAGAGACGTTTCTTATTTATTTCTTCCTTTCCAGGAAGTTTCAATGGTTTCCTACTGCCAACCAAATGGAAGTCCAAATTCCATAATATGAATGAAGTGGGAAGACTATCTCACGTCAATGGTATACATGCTAGATGGGAAGGGGAAGGAAAGGGGACACGGACAGATGTGCTGAGATAGTAAAGAGACTGTTGTTGGAGAGTAATGAGAAGTAACACTGCTGAGATCTTATTTTCTTCCTGTTCCAAAAGGCCCTTCCTATCAGGATAAGGAGTGTGGAATGGCTTATGCTGGGCAGCCAATGTAATTACATGAAGGGTCTGATATAATTAAACCAGTGGTATCAGAAAAGAATACTGAGAATTCTATGCTGAGAAGCAGGAAGACTAATTCAACAAAGACTTACTTAGCAAGTATCAACTTTCCCATTATCATGGGCTCTAGGGCCACACTAACAAAAATGGTATCCACTCCGTCCACAGGCTGTTTCTATTCTACTGAGGCAATACAGCATACACAGTTAAGTAAACATCTTTGTAGTTAACAAAATAACACATAATTTTGAGAAGGGAATAGTATTATCAACTTGGATGAATGAAAAGGGCCTTGTCTAGTAATCGTCTCCTGAACTGTGTATTGAAGACATCTCTCCAAGGAGCTGATGAGGAGGGAGTGAATTCTCGTCCTGGGGAACCGTTTTTGCAAAGACACACAAGCAGGAGAATGAATGTTATGTGACTGTGTAGATGGTGGAGCACAGTTTGATTGGAATGGAGAATGTGTGAAGGAAAATAATATATAAGATCACAGAGATAGGTAAGTCGGAGCCATTTTGTGGAGGACTTTACAAATCATGCTGAGGATTAGAGTCAATAGAGAGCCCCCGATGATTTGAGAGTGTTTGTGTTTGTGTTTGTGAACAGAGGGTTAGATGCCATGCTCATATCTTGGTAGGTCATGTTGTAGTTGTTATTTGTCCTTGGTTCTTGAAGAGGACCACATCGGGGGGATGATAGCATGACTTGCAAGTGAATTGGATTGAAATGAGGGATGGTTGTGGAAAGTCATCAGTCTTACTCTCTCCTTCAGAGCCATATGGGTGCAGTGGCAAGATATGGATCAGGATGACTGGAGATGGCCCTCGATGCAGTGGGAAACCTCAGTCTTTTTAAGCTATTGTCTTTCCCGTGGCTTGGTTTAACTGAGTCAAGTGGTAAGAGAGGGAATGGGTATTAGAACACAAAATTTCAAAACTGGAGAGAATCTTAGCACATGGAGTATCACATGGATTATAAGTAAAAGAAGGATTGTAGGTGAAAAGAGACTAAAAGCAAGGAGTCTAGTTAAGGAGCTATTGCAATAGTATAGACATGAGATCATGTAGCCTGCACTAGGGTGGAAGCTGTGTTAGTAGACAGGCAGTAGACACTAGAACTGTTGTGGCAAAGTTTGGGAACTGAGAGGCAAGAGAAAGAGTCAAGGTGGTGCATCTGAGTGAGAGAAAGATGGTGGTGCCATCAGCAGAAAATAGGGAAGTCTGGAAAGAAATTAGGACATTTGTGGCAATATTATGGTTGCCTTTAAATACATGAAGGTTTACTATGGGGAACAGGGGTTGGATTTGTCCGTCTTTAGGGGCAGAAGTAGCACTAGTGGGTGAAAACCACAAGGAGACAAATATCAGCTCAATATGAGGAAAAATGTTCCCCACATTCCAGCTATCCAAAAGCGTAATGGACAATTATAGGGAAATAGTGAGTTCCTTGGAAATGGAAATAACCAGAGCAATTCAGATAATCACTTATTGGAGGTGTTCTTACTTCAGGAATGAGTTAGACAAAGTGATCTCTGAGGCTCCTTCCAATACTAAAAGCCTATCAGTGAATATATCAAGAAGCCCTGAGGCCTCACTCACACATCACTTAATCCTCTACCTCAGTTTCTTCATCTATAAAATGGACTAAAGAAGGAAATGGCAAACCACTCCATTATCTTTTCCAAGAAAACACCAAAAGGGATCATGAAGAATTGGATATGACTGAACAAGAAATGATTCTGAAATTTCAATTCTATAAAAAAACAAACTTGGAAACGATACCATGGAATATAAGCTCAACATTAACCACTAAGTTTTCTACAATAATTTGTAATGAAAGACTCAGTTTCAAGTATGATCAAAAGAAATATTAGCATGTAAGAACAATTTCAGTTCTTTCCCTCATTCCAATGAAACCAGTATTGCTTAATGATTCTGTTTTTCTTTTGAGGTTCAGTAACCAACTCATTCGAAATGTGTTTTAGAGTCAGAGGGTTAGACTGAGTGTGGTAATAATACCATGTCGGTATTTCAGAAGCTGATACAGGTAGCTCAGTTCACACCTCCAGCCCTACAGACAAAAGTGTTATTAGTTGCCTCTTTAGTACTCCTCTTTCTCTAACTGGCTCCCTCTGAGGTTTCTTTTATAGCTGAGAGAAATGATTTTTGACTCTCCCAAAGAAGAACCAGCCAAGAGGAAAGGAAAGATCGTGGATGTATGTTCCAGCCTTGCCGCCCCCACTTCCCTTTGACTGTTTCCCCTGTCCCTGAGGCGGCCTTTCTCTGGTAGCTACCTTGGAGATCACTCCCTCTTCTATGGAGCTGTATTAAAGAGGTTACATTTTTTTCTTAACATTTTAAAGGCATATTTGAACAGAAAATGTTCATAGAATCAGAAGCCTCAGGTTCTCCTGATTTTGACGTGTAATAGCTAAGAGAGAAGCTAACTTGGCGCCTTCAGGTTGCTCATTTATAAAATTTTAAAAGGGATTCATATTTATTTTACTTAGCCCCAGAATTGTCAGAAGGGTCAATTGTTATCCTGTCTATAAGGTATTTGCTAAATAACAAAGCATTCTGCTAGACTACCAGTATTTGTTACCAGAGAGTTTTCTTACCCTTGGGAGGGGGGTAGAGGTGGGAGGGAAAGAGAATAACTGTTTATAAGTTGAAAAAGTAAAATAAAATAAAAATTACATTAAAATAATTACATAAAAACCAGCTAACTACTCAAATTGCGATGGTTCTGGTTGTCTATAGTAGTATAACTGTGCCATTCTAATGGATGTGGGTCTCACTGAGGTGTCGATTTCCTCCAGTAGTGCCGATTGCGATCTCCCATGCCTGCCTGTTGTGGGTCATACTCATCATATAGCTTCCCCATAGGGGTTCTCCCTAACCTGCTGGGGGCCTTCCGTATGCAGTATTTATATTGTGAAGATGCCAGTACAGTACAGTGGTTGTAGTTCAGGTCGCTTTCATTCTGGCTGTGTAACTGGCTTACCTTTTCTTCCCTCCTCATATATCATTACTATTTTTACAAGTCATTACCACAACTATCCTGTATATATCTTATTCGCACCTAAATGTTTTTGTGTCATGTCTGCCATCATATCCTAGACTCCTCGAGAGTAGAAATTGCCTTTCTTCTTTCTTTGTATCCCTAGTCCTTAGTGCAATGTCCAGAACAGAGTAGGAAGCTGTTTAATAAATGCTTTCTGGCTTAGTGCTTACTGACTACTAAAGCAATCCAATAATAGTAATGATAAACTGTATAGTGTTTTCCTCACATACGTTACCTGTTGCCAGGGTAAAAAAATACTTTAACAATAGTTATGGTCATTGATAAAGTTGATCTAGGGGTATGCCAGAGCCGGCCTATACTGGTTTGTGAGAGCCCATTGTTCAGTTTTCAGTGGGAGCATTTATCCTTCAAAAATTAGCAAATTCTACAAGTCAGAAATTGATCTGTTTGTTGATAGACTTAAGAAATTGATGATGGAGAAAATGTTCATAACACATATTTAACTCAAAGTGTTTTTAGATGTGTAATTGATGTGTTTTTCCCCCAGAGAGCTGGTTGTTAAACATTCTCTGTCTTTTATTCATGACTGTCTATTTTTGTTAGTCAATACATAAACATCATAGAACCCAGAATGTTAAAGCTTAAACTGCCTTCTGAAGCCTAGTCCAGCCTCTTTGTTCCTCAGTGAAGGAAACTGAGGTATACTGAGGGAAAGGTCTCCTTTCCAATGTCACACAGCTAGTTAATGGCAAAATCAAGATGAGAACCCAGGTCTAATGCCATCAGTTTGAAAATGACATGGTTTCATAAACCACCTTTAAAATGGAAGTTTCTAATTATGTGTTTAGAATGTGCACTTAGGAGAAATACAACAGTTTGTTCTAATGTTTTTCCTTCCTAAAAGAACATTTACTTTGAATAATTTAAAATATTATGCATTCACACTCACCACTGTCTCCTGACAACTGCATTCTTTTTCATGACTGGGAAAATGGAGTTTTATAGAAAGAAAAATGTGAAAGAAATGGTAAAAAGGTGTTTTTAACATAGTTTTCAAAGAAACCTATTTTTCATCTCTTAGACAGATATACAATTTATATGATGCATAAATAATACTAGCAATGATTTTTAGCACAGACCTTTCAAGGGCAGAATTTGAAAACAGAGTTCTAAGAGGAAAAGCTTCCCGACACTTCTTCCAATGACATGGGTGATTAGTCAGTAAAATGAAAACATTCAATACTTGGCCATATATATATTTTTATGTGTTGGAAACTGATGACTGTGTTTTTAACTCATCAAGCTGCCACACATTCTAAAGCACATGTCTTAACTCAAATGCAAACTTAGGCTTGCAAATCTCATGGTCAGGATATATAATGTGTTATCAGTGGAAGAGGATGCCTCAGGCTTCTGTTGAGACATCTCATAGTACAGAATATAGTCAGAAGCTCCAACCTTCACCTCATCAATCTGTGCAGAGGCAGAAATGGAAGAGTGTGTGTGTGTGTGTGTGTGTGTGTGTGTATGGGTGGTGTGCACATAACAGTTACAATGACCTTACTTTCCAAATCCCAGTGGAATGGAATAAAGGGGTTGATGCTACACCTGGTCCCCTCAGTAATATCTAGTGGCAAAGACTTTACAATTTCATTGGGCCCGTGACTTTATTAGTATAAGTGCCCCCTTTTTTTCCTTCTCATCATAATGGGAGGTAGCCATGGCTAGCATGCTTAAGGCCTTCCTCCAGATCTTTATTATTTGGGCCTCCCAGGGTTGTGTTCTAGTTGTCCATCTCTTGGCTCTTACTAGATCCATCTCCTTTTCTGGTGCTTCACTTAAATTCTAGTTAACTCGGTTCAATTCGACAAATTTTTGTTAAGTAAATGCTATCTTTTGGCCCAGTGTGAGACATTGAGGGTACAAAGACAAAAATAAAAGCTACCTGCCCTCAAGGAACTTATACTCTAATGGGATGATTGCAAACTGTACCCAGATAAATGAATTGCAAATTGTAAGCAAAAGTATAAATGCCAAGGAGGTCATACTAACAATAGGGAAGCTCAACAAAGATGTTATATAAGAGGTTAGTATTTGTCATCTATGTCCTTGATGATATATGCCTCTTCTCATGGAGATCAGCATTGTTAATATACTTACCACACACCCATAACGTATGTTCTTCAGCCCCCTGGGTCACCTGTGGCTTAACTTAATAAAGTAGACTTGGAGTCAGAAAGAGCCGGATTCAAATTCTCTTCTGATACTTACTGTGTGACCAGAGCAAATCATTTATCATTTCTGGGCCTCAGTTCCCTCATCAGTAAAATGCTGGTAACAATACCTGTAGTAACTACCTCACAGGGTTACTGTGAGCCTCCAATGAAATGACACGTGTAAAAATGTTTGCACGCTTTCAAGCACCATATAAATGCCAATGATTATTATTTAGAACTTCTCATGATCCATGGTTTGCTGCCAGCCTACCAGCTGGCAGTACTGGGAGAATGTCAAGATTAATAAAATGGGCTTATACAAAAGAGACTATCTCAGGATCACCCAATTGTTTCCCAAAAGCAATTTAATTGTCCACTTGAGTTCCTGTCCTAATAATATGTACCGATGAACTAATTCAATGGATTGCCAATTGAACTGTATGACACGATCTATACAATATGCACTTTTCATCCTTTCTTAATTTGCTTCTCAATAGATGATTGAATAAAATTATCTGTAAGGAAAGTCAGTGTTCAATTCCAGTCTCAGATACTTACTAGCTATGGGGCAAGTCTTTAACTTGTATAGTATGGTTTCTTCAACTATAAAATGGGGATAATATGAGCACCTCTCTCAGAGTCGTCACTAGGAGAATCAAAGTAAATGGCATTTTTGAGTGATTAGTACCATCCCTGGCACTTAGTAGGCAGTGAAATAAGTATCTGTTTTCCTTCCTTCCATCCCCTACAAATGCCTATGTGATGACACCACTTTCTATGTGGAGTGTTTTTTTTTTAATTTCATTTGGAGAAATGGCTGAAAAAAATTTATGAGTGGCTTGAAATTGTTACTAAATAGGGTGTTGTATTCAAGTTCATAAATAAATTCCCTTTGAGAGGGGGACCTTGAGCAAACCTTTGAACCTTTCGGAACTTCAGTTTCCTGATCTCTAAAATGACAGGATTGAGCTAGTGGATCTCTGAGATCTCTTCTAGTTTGTGGAATTCTGCCCTGTCTAGATAACTTACTCCCAGGATGCAGAAGGGAAAAGAGCCTCTTCTGTTCCTCTGGGTGAGTGAAGGGGAGAATTATCTGGCAGTGGAAGCAATGCTATAACATTAGAAATGGAATTACACAAGGGCAATAGAGGATACAATGAACAATAAATAGGCTGTTTGTAGGCATATAATGGGAAAATTATGTGAATTATGTCAGAGGTCAATGAGGAGATGCTATGACGTTGGGATTGCAAGATTCTGTGATAAATGGGTATATTTACTTACTGATTCAACTTATACACAGGCAACTGGAGTCCATACACCTAAAAACTACAGTTTCTGGAAATTTCTGGCAAGAACTAACTAATTTTCCAAAGCAGGACACACACTGTTGATCAGAAAATGAACTGCTTTAATAATCTATGCTCTATCTATGGCAGCTTTTTTTTTTTTTTGCTTATCAACAACTAGATGTGTCTCAAAGATAAACTAGAACGTGAGCCTAAAGCAGAAGAAAAGGTGGACCGATGTTCTTTGTACTTACTCTAAAAGGCAAAGCAGTGCTTCTGTATTCCACTAGAAACATAAGGAGATGGGAAGGGAAAGGGAATAAAAAAGGAGAAGGGGAAGGGAAGAGGAAAGAAGGAAAGGTAAGAGAAGAGAAAGGAAGAAAAGAAAGGGAAGAAGGGAAGGGAAAGGGAATGAAAAAGGGAAAGGGGAAAAGATTAAGCATTTTATATAACTCCCATGATGTGCCAGGAACCGTGGTAAGAATTTTTTACAACTATTGTCTCATTTGATCCTCACAGCAGCCCTGTGAGATAAGATACTATTATGATCCCCATTTTGCAGTTGGGGAAACTGAGGTAAACAGAGGTTAAGCAATGTGTCCAAAGTCACCCAGCTATTAAGTGCCCAAGACAGGAATATATTTGTAGTGAATGTTTCTATTTGAGATTATTTCCATTTTCCTAACAATGGTGAGAACGTGGGGAAAAGCCATTTCACAAGGCAAAAGTCTTGCTCTTCTACTTCTCTCAGTATTGAAACAAGAATTCCTCTCTCCACCATAGCCAACAAGTAGTCATCTAGCCTTTGTTTAAAGATCTCTCTAGGGCAATTCAATTCAGTCTTTCTGAATGTGAACATGGCTCCCCAAGTCTTGAGTTTCAAGTCACTCAAACTCATGGCCAGGATAAATGCAAATTGCTTTTTTTGGACAAATGACCCCAAATCAAATGTGCTTATCCCTCAATCTGATGTAAAGAAATGCAGAGGTTCTTATTAAAATCCAAATGCCTTTAACTGCACTTGGACAAAGAGTTTGATTCACAGTGAAACCTGCCAATTTCCAGAGAAGCAGCCCTTTGAAAGACTTGCTCTCCAAACACTTCTTCACTTGGAACTAAACTTTCTAGGTTCCCAGTGGAAAAAAGTAGGGGCATCTGGGGTTTTAAAAATCTGTTTATGAACACAGCTCAAGTCTTCCACTTCTCACTGAAAGTAACCTCAAACCCCACATGCACCTGGGAATGCATGTCATGCCAAAATAAAACTGTCTCAAGTCATTCACTGAAAACTCAAGTGGGTGGAATGGAAGACTAGGGAGCTTTGTGACTGTCTTGCTGGATGGTTTAAGAGTTCTGATAATGAGGCCAAGGCTGCAGCCTCAATCCCCACTGAGGCCATTTAGTTCCACAGTTTTCCATAGTCACAGCCTGCACCCTTAGGCCCAGCCAGCTATTTCACACATACACACATGCACATGCGCACGCGCACACACACACACACACACACACACAGATGTGTGGTCTATAGGGAGCTGGCCCAGGGAGTTGAAGGATGCAGTACCTCCTGGCCCAATGATCGATTAAAATCAGTCAAAGAACACATCCAAACGACAAGATGCCCAGTGTCATCTCCAGGTTTCTGAGACAACAGAGGATTAACATCATGAAAACTTCCTGCAGCTACTATGGAAGAGGATTGAGATTTTCAGGCGGGTTATATTTTCTTACAAATATTCATTTGTCCTTCTGTTTGGCTAAGAATTATCCACATGGCCTGCTTACCTGCTTCCATAAACTCCTATTTGTATCTAATAATGGAGACTTCAATATAGGAACATCTTGACGTCAGTAATTAGCCATAGTTATGTAAATGTAGTTGGAACTGAGAAGTGGTGAAAAGGATATACTGAGAGAAATAGATGGCTGGGACAGAAGAGGGGCTGCAAATAAAGAAAGATGATGCAAGAACTTTTTAGACTCTCCTGGCACACCTTTGATTCATATTCAGGTTGTAATCCACTGAACATCACAGCATCTAGATCTTTTTCACATCAATTGTTGGCTCGCTACATCTTCCCAAACTTTCTCCTTATGGAGTTTATTTTTGGAACTCAAGTCGAGGGACTTTATGTAGATCTCGATTCAGTTTAATCTTCCTGGATTTGCTCCACAATTCCAGCCAACTGAAATCCTCCTGGATACTGATTCATTTGACAGGTTAATTATTGATCCCAGTTTTTTGATATCAGAAAATTAGGATGCTATGTCTTCAACCTGCATTGATAAAAGTGCTGAAAATCTTAGGCCCAAGAAGAGATCTTTGAGCATTCTACTAGAGAGTACCCTTCAAGATATTCTCTAATCATTAACCCATCCCAGATACATCTAATTCTACTATTATCTGGCTTTCATCTTTTCATCAGAACAATAAAAAAAGCAATTTTTTTTTTTTGCTGAAATCCGTATTTTTTTATCTATACCATTCCCCTAATCTAGCAACTCTGTCAAGAAGGCAATAAAGTTAGTGTAGTATGACCTGTTCTTGTTGAAGTCATGCTGGCTTTTAGTCGTCCCTTTCTAGTGGTAAGCCATGTCTTTTATAATGTGCTCTGGAATGTCGCCAGATTTTGAAGTCAAGTTCAGCAGCCCATAGTTTGCAGATATTATAGTTTTTCCTTTTTTGAAAATTGGGACATGTTCCTTTTTCCAGTTCTCAACTTCCTGTCCCATTCATTGCAATCACTGACAGTGACTTCTCATTCATACCTCCCACTTCCTTTAGGACCCTACTATGCAATTATTGTATGGGCCTGGTTATTTCAACTTATCAAGCATAGCTTGGTTCTTTCTTATCTTTTCACTTGTCTTCAGTTCCAACTTCAGCACTAATAATATTTTCAGCTTTTATCCATTTCATCCTATTCTTCCCAGTCTATAAACATCATTTTCCTTGAAGGAGAAGACATAAAATGCTGCACAAATTAACTGGGATAAAATGAAATAATTAAATTTATTAAGAAATCATACACCTTACAAATTTTTATTGTAAAAAATTTTAGTATGTTTTATGTCCTCATCTTGCTGCAATGACTTGTTTTATGAGTTTCCAAGATATTGACACACATGCTTTTAGTTCATAAGAAAACTATACTTCTATCACATTGTATGTTAAGTGTACCTTTCCCGAACAGTCTATTTTTCCAAATATAGCCTATTTATATCTCAGAGGTTTTCAATATGTTTCGAATAAGGTAAATTCTCAGGCCAGTGAAGCATAACTAGCTCTGGGTCTTGGCTCAATCTCTTAAATAGTCATGATTTGTGGAATGGTACAGAGTCGTATTGTAGTATTCAATTTCCATTTTCCATTATCTGTTATCCTGGAACAATCCCACTTCTAAGTATATTAGTACATTTATCAGAGTTCATTATTCCCTCCCCGGAGATAAGACTTCCAGGCCCAAAACAGTTTTGGAGTGACTGTCTGAAAAAGATTCCCCAGGGCTTATATGTTTACCTAGACCTCTTCTGATAATGGTTTTGGAACAGTCTGAAGTGAAGAGAGTTTCACAATTCAAAAAAAAAAATCACAATTTGTATAGTACTCCAGTCTTTGTATTGTCTTGCTAGGGCAACCACTGTTTCTTCTTCATAGAAACAGTTAGCAGCTAAGTTTGTAGGTCTTTACTAGTCTTCTTGTTGTTCTTCCAAATTCCCACTATAGCGTAATCAATAACAAGCTGTCTAGCTCTCAGGTCCTTCTGAAAGTGTGTGATTGTTTCTGGGAATTAATTAAGCAGTTTTATATCAATAGTTGATAAGTTATTAGCATTCGGTTTTGGCAAAATTGTTGTATGGCCCTAGTAATTCACATACCATATAACTGAGCTTTATCAGCACTGGCAGTTAGCATCATCCTACACAACTACAAATTCCCTGTTTGTCCTTATTCTACTTAGACTGACTTAGCTTATACAGCCTATAATACTCCTGGCAGTACATTTATAGGACTTTGCTACTTCCCCTTCTATGCATATCTTTTTTTAAAACCTGAATTATTTGATGAATTTCTGCTACAGGCACATCAGTTCCTTTTTTACAGCCACATCAGAATTCAATGTTTGCATCTTTAGTATTTCATTCCTAAGAGCTTTCTATCCTTCACGGGCTGGCTTTCCCAGCATAAACAAAAGAATATTGCACCCTACCTATTACTTCTCTAAAGCTGTTAAAATCCACTTTTCTAAAAATCCAGAGTTCACCTAGTTTTTTCCCTCTATCTCACGGTTTATAATGAATGGCCACTTCATCCCAAGGTTGCTGTCATTCTTACTTCAACAAACCCCTTCCTTGTTGGGGGGGAATCAGGCCCAGAAATGAATTTCTTTTGGCAGCTTCCCAACTTTTTGAAAGCTGAAATTATAATAAAGCAAATGACAAATTTTTGACGGAAAGATAGCTTTGGCAGGTGTTTGGTAAGGTGACGTCCACCATCACTACAATATCGTATGTCTAAAAGCTAGTGGGTGCTGAGTACATGTTTGTTAGTTTCTCCCTCTTTCTTCATGTTAGGACTGGAATTAATGTATAAATCCCTTCATCTATTTACTCTTTCTGTCCAGGTGGCCTATAATAAACTTCAGTGATAATAACTTCCATTTTTCTCTCCATTAATAGTTATTCAAATGCTCTCCATTATGTTTCTCAGTTTGTTGAATCTCTTCCCATGAGTATATCTTCTTAATATGTGATTCAATTATTCCACTATAACATTTATCATTCTGAGATCATACTCCAGTCATGAGTGCCATCCTACCAAGTCTGACTGATGATCATAAGGCCAGATTTGTCTCCTTGCATTAGGCCCTCTGGTTTACTTTGCTTTGTATCAGTTTGTGGCTATATGCATGGACACATATATACATATGCATATGTGGAAATACATATGTATATCTATATAGATATAGCCATATACTTGCTCCATCCACATCTGTGAAAAGGGAATAATAATAGCGCTTATGTCAAAAAGGTTGTAAGGATCAAATGAGGTAAGGTAGGTAAAGCCCTTTGCAAACCTTAAAGCAGTATACAAATGTTATACATGTATGTATACATGTATTATGTATATATAATATACGTATGCACATATCCATGCAAAATTACATGTGTTAGGATAGTTAGGCAGTATAGTAGATAAAGTGCCAGGTGTGGACTCAAGAAGATCAAATCTGTCCTCAGACATGTACTGTGTGACCTGGGCAAGTCACTTAACTCTGCCTCAGTTTCCTTGGCTGTAAAATGAACTGGAGAAGAAAATGGCAAACCACTGACTGTGTGACCCTGGGCTCTCCAACTTCTCAGTGTTCTAGGCAACTCTTTTTAAGGCATGAATTTGCAGAGAAAGTTCTGGCACGTATTGATATATGGAGTTCCCTCAGCCAGGGCTTTCCTAATTCATATCTCATGCGAGGTCATAGTTTCATTGTTGCTTCTCTTCCTAGATAATGGTCCCTGTGAATTACTGGATCTTTCTTCTCTTATTCTTCATCCTATATTGTAGCTGCAACTTTATTTCAGGCTTGGTGTATATATATATATATATATATATATATATATATATAGTCAATTTCCTCCTCTCCCTTCCCTTCTCAGTCTAAAGCCTTCTTAATCAGATTCACACAGCTCCAGGAAAATGTATCTTTAACAGCCCAAATTAGGTACACTCCATCCCGAGCCAAAACTTCATTGCTCTTATGTCTTAAGCAGTGATCCAGAAATCCAAATCCCTTTATCAGACATAATCTTCTTAGCCAAGTGTTCATTTCCTAAATCCAACCTTCTCTTTTGAAACTTCTATGTTCATTTGGCAAGACTGATGATAATACCACCTGTGTCCCAAAGGTCTTCTGCTTTTTTACCCAAGACTTCCCAATTCTGCACAGTATTTGCTCAGTTCCTTCTGGTAGCATCATTTGTCCCCACATAACTCATGTGGGGTGAGTAGGTAGTGGCCATGGACAGTCAGGTTCGACACATTTTAAGAGGCTCCCCACCACACCCTTGATCCTTGTCCTTCAAACACAGTAACCTCTCTCTTGTTTAGATCAAATTGATAAAGGGTCCTTGATAACCCCCAAGAAGGAGCTGCCAGTCACACTACTCATTCTCTTTTCCCTTGGATCCTTACTGAGTGACCTTTTACCTTGGAGCCCACTAAACCTCTGTATCCTTCTAAAATAGTAAACATCCCCAAAGAGTCTCATAATTACTATTTCTCTTCAAATGTTCACAGGTCCTTCTTCTCCTTTGTGGCACCTTCTTCCAACACTCAATGTCCCTGATACAGATTAAGTTTCTCCTCTGCTTCTGTTTCCTCATCAAAGCACTTTTTGTTTCCATTCTTTCATCCCCCTTGTGTGACCCTGAGCAAGTCACTTAACCAAGCTCTTGGTGTTCCAGGCAACACCCTAAAACTATAGGTTTCAGAGAAGATGAAATCCTTCTTTGCAGGTAATTAGGAAGACTGAAATGCTGCTCAAAAAATGAAAGAGAATGGGGAATACCAGGGACTTACATAAAGCAATGATATTAAACTCAAATAGAAATAGGGACTACTAAATTCTATATAAGGATCGCTGTGAGTTTTATCATATTTTTATTTATTTTGGTAAATATTTTCATTTTTTGGTAATTTTGGTATTTATGTTTGTAAATATTTTTCTTAATTTTGGTAAATAGTTCCCAGTTACATTTTAATCTGGTTTGGGCCACACTCAGGAATATAATCAGGAAAACTGATGATCAGAAAAAGTATGTGGGCTAGTCACGTCATGAGGGTGATGGACAAAAGATGTACAACCCAAGTGTCACACCATAGGTGTCCAAGAAATATTACAATATATAGAGGAATACTTACAGCAGACTGAGTAGACCTCTTATGGAGGAATTTGGGGAGGACATGAACAAAAGTCACAGAAGGTGAGAAAGTACATTATGACAGCTATCCATGAAATAAACTAATGTGATCACAGACCCATTTAAGAACATAAGTATATACTGTAATATCCAACTCAATTTTGTGGGCTTTTTGGATCAGTTCCATTTCAAGCTTAAGTATGTGAATCAGTGCTGATCTTGATGTCCTATGTATTTCTTTGTAATAAAAGGAAATCTGTGCAATAATTTTTTTTAAATCGTAGGATTTCTAGTAGTCTGAGTTCTGGTATTTGGTTATGACACCAGTATATTTTAGCTTCAAGATTCTGTATTTCTAATACCTTTCAGGAGGTTTGGAACCAGGACTCAAAAGCTGTATCTACACATATTACCCCTTTGGTTGAGGCAGAAGGTGATAAGAATGGTTAAAGAGGAGGCAAGAATGGTTAAAGAGGAGGCAAGCCCTCAGTAACTATGAATGAAACTATTTGGCAAAGTCCACTTCTATTTCCCAACTCCATATATGTATGTGGAGACAGAGTTTAAATCAAGGATTGTGAGTGGGCAGCTTTGTTACTTCAATGTTAGTGGTCAAGAGGAAACTTTCTCTTTGAAAGACCATCCTCTACCTGAGTGAAGAATAACTCAGTCTGTAAAAGACAGAACGGTTCTCACATTTCTCATGGACCAAAGCTGTTCAAAATTTAACCACAAGATAAATTTCATTCTAACTCAGTAATCCACAGTTATAGTAATGGCTCCTCACATTTACTGTAAAGCATTTCCTGACAGGTCATCTAAGTCTTGATAAATTAAACTGTTGGTTGAAGCTTATGCTTCAAAAAAGGCCAGAATCATAAACAAGCAAGATGACATTGCCATAAAGGACAAGAGCAACTGTAAATTTTAGAACACTGAGTGTGGCCAAAAGAGTCCCAAGTTGGGGAACTGGAAAACCTGGAATTCAAATCCCAGTGCCTATTTGGCGACCCTAGGCATACGTATCACTTAATTCTACTCTGCCTCCATTTTTTCAACTATGAAATGGGAACAAATAATACCTAGACTACCCGAAATTGGGTAATTCCAAGGGAAAAAAAAAAGCTGAACTCCTTGGATCATTATGAATGAAAGGTTTTGTAAATCATTAAGTGAAGTGCTTTGAGATCCTAATCGTTCATTTGACTATTTCTCTCTCAGAAGACAGTGCCTCCCTTAGCCAGAATCAGATCCAGAATAGAATGCTCCCAAAAAGGTATACTGAGTGAGAGAGAGCTACAATGGGTGTTCACATAATTAAAGTCCCTGACAAGTACAATATTGCGGTTCCCTTCCAGATTTGTGATTTGTTTCCCAAACTCCTCAACAGTGTCCCTTTTTTGTCCAGGTGATCTGTAGCATTCTCCAGTGACAAATCATTTCTATTTCTGCCACTGACGATCTGTCATCATATATTCTACACAAAGCATCCTCTCAGGTTCCTTAGATTTACTCATGTAAGTATATCTTTTTAATTAACGAGGATACCCTGCCCCCTTTTAATTTATCTTATTTTTAAATACATAATATCTGTCTAAAACTGTATCTTATTTACGTGTGTCAAATCATCAAGACTCGGTGATATCTATGAGATCAAATTTGCCACTTCCAAATAGGACCTCTAGTTTATTTTATTTCTTGCCTCTGTTTTTCACATTTGTTAATATACATTTGAAGCAGGCGGGTTTACTGAGGACTCCTTTTCCTTAGAGTTTGTCAACTTGTGGATGCTTCAGCTGCTTTTATCTTCTTATGCTGGACTTATTCTCTTTGATATTTAACTTGGTGAATGTGCATAAACAATTTTCTTCTTTCTCATTTTTGGGGCTTCTTTCTAATTTTAAGAAAGTTTTTATTTACCAGATTTGCAAGACTCTGGGAAAATATGTACTTGCGAGCCATTGTTAGGTGAGTGGTTGGCCCACTGTTTCTATATTTGATGCTGTGGTCCGGAAATCCAAATCCCATTCTCAGATAGCATCTTCTTACCCTGGTGTTCACTTCCCACATCTGCTTTTCTCTTCTTCATCCCTAACTCGTATTGGATGAGAGTGATGAAAATACCACCTGTGACCTTGTGGTGTTCAGTTTCTTGTCCATAACTTCTTATTCTTTGGCAATGGTTTCTAAGTTCCTTCTGGTAGTGTCATTTGTGCCCATGTGGATCACCAGGAACAGGGAGCAGTCATCTGTTTTAATGAGGTCTGGGATTTTCTTTCTCAAGTCTTGGATACTTACCCTGAAAAAACTGTAGGCCTCTCTGTTGCTATTATCAGGTAGACAAATAATAGTCTTGGTTCCACTCATCAGGGAAACAAATGCCAACTCAAAATACTTCTTCCTCTGACTCTTACAGGATGTAAATCTCTCACCTAAAAGCACCTGCAGATATACTTATCTGGAGAGGACAAGCATCTGCTTCCTCCTCACCTCCTCCCAGTAGCCAGTTCTCTCCCATCTCCTCACAAAGAGGCTGCAAGTGGTTTTCTCTCCACGTTATATTTCCAATGGTCCATTTTTACTTCCTCCTTGGGGTAACATTTTGGCATTCTTCAACTTCCTGGCCTGAATTTGGGTCAAATTCTTTTTAACTTCCTAAGATCCTTTTATTTATCTTCCATTTTTGAATAAAGCTAGTCATTGTCCCTCCGGCTATTTCACATCCCTTTCTCCCAGCCTGCACTTTGAACATAGGCTTCAATCCCTTGACCACGGCAGAAAGACATCACAACACGCTCAAAAACAAGTTGCCGAGAAATTGCCCAAGTCCCCAGTATTTACTGAGATCAAGAGTCTACTAACTTGCTTCTATATCAGTTATCCCCTTTTAGCACCTAATTCACAGCCTCTTTAAGACAACCACACTTAACTGTCTTCCACCTTCCTGACAACTTCTTACTGATTTACCAGATTGCTTTAAGTGCCTTTCTTTAAGCCCCTTGCTTTACTAGGCCTTTTGCCCTCTGCAGGTTTCCTCTCTTTCCTCACTCCTTCAGATTCAGCCCACTTCCTCTACCAGCTCAGTTTTTCCTCAAATGTACCTCCCCCAGTTTCTGCTCCCTGAACCTTCTCGTCAACTCCTACCAGTCCCTCCAACTCACTTTCACTTTATTTGCCTTCTCTTTATTCAATCCAAATTCTCCTTCTCCAGCCCTTTCTGCCACAGAAGCTTCTCCTTCTGCAACTGGAAGTGCAATCTTCTCCTCGGCTTCAGAGAGAAAGGAAGAAATGGATGCAAGCATGGAAGGATTTGGATTTGAAGAAGAGAGAAGATGGGAATCTCCCATCTCCTTCAGAAAGCAGGAAACAAGGTCATCTGCTGAAAGTGGGAGCCTGGGAAGATGGGGGCTGAAGAGACCACAGCTAATAAAAGGAATGAATACAATAGCAACACAAATATTTTTCATCTGAAGATCTTGCCAATTCCATCTTTAAATGTCTGTTTTAAAAATGTACCATTTGCAGAAATATGCATTTAGTTCTTCTGTGCTCAGACTCACTTCTGTGGTGGAACACTTGCTAATCCTCCCACATCCGTGAGGCACATGCTTAACTACACATATGGGTCTTTTGCTGGGCCTCTAGGATGCCAGATTGGAGATTTGAGAAACAGAAGAGAAGCCACTTAGCTTTGCCTCTGCATTTGCTCCGGAGAAGATGCAAACACAGAGCTCAGCAAGCAAGATTCACAAGGTCACAGATGGGGTGGAGCTGATATACTCTCCATCCATAAAATGGAGATGGAAAAAATAAGCTATCTCCTTTCCATTCCTGTTGCTTGACAAGATGGACTCTCATTTTATAAAGTATCTATAATCCATGTGCCTTAGACCTTTGGGCTTACACAGATCGAGTCTCCTTCTAGAGATCTAAGAAGGTCTTTTCCTCTCTTTGGCTTCTTCAGCCTTCATCTAGACTTTGCTTCAGTAAATTTCCTAATATACTTTATATAAATTATGACAAATATAATAAGGTTATGATATGATATGATATAATATGACAATGTAATATAACATGACATAACATGACATGACATAACATAATATGATATGATATAACATAACATAACATAATATGTCTATGTTTTCTCTAATGTGAATAACAGGTTTCCCAGCTCCTATATTAGTATTCAAAGGGACAAATGCAAATTTGGCATGGGACAGCCTTTGTTTCACCCCAGAGACACAGAAGACACAGACTCACAAGAATCCATAAATGAACACAAAGACCCATAAAGCATCCCAATAGCTTCCACCCTCATTACAACCCCAAAAGAAAGTTGCCATCAATTTCTGTGGAAGTTAGGAAGAGGAGAGTAAGAGACCTTGCATTCAAAGGCATCCATCCATCCCTCCAAATTATTGACCCAAGTTGTACTCTGGTTTGTCTTCTGAACAGAAAAAAAGGGAAAGACAAAAAGGACTCAGTTAACATTTATAGACCATGGAGAAGGGAAGCTGCTTTGTCAGGTGTCTTCTTTAATCCCAGGCAGCCAATTATGTTGGGAAAAGACACCAATGTACATGCCCATGTCTTCACAAGAGTAGAGGTATGCTCAACAGGATTGGGGAAACTTATCTGATAGACTTTACCCTAAATTCACCTTGATTGGTAGGCAAATTATTTCTTATCTGGCCATTGTAAAAATCCTCCTCCAATGCGTCTTCTTAGTACAGAGATGACCCTGAATTCTCAAAAGCTAAGCTGGTGGCTATATATACTTTGGCAGATCATACCAAGTGTCAAAGGCCCAGTGATTGATTTAAAAATGTCTACCATCTGCTGAAGAATCAGAGTAAGATCTTAATGGAATTAATTTAGGTTGTACAAGAGAAGCCTAGTACCCAGGATAAAAGAAGTGATAATCAGTTATGACATGTACTAGACAGTCTCCGAGGTCTCTTCCTTCTCACTCAAGCATTCTCTCATTCGCAAATTCTCTTACGCTGCCAGCTTTGAAAATTGAGACTAAAGCAATAGTTAGAACTATGTGCTACTGGTTGGATGAATCCTTTAATGGATTCAAGTCTAAGACACTTCCTCTTCTTACAGCCAGAAATACACTCTAACTTTGCTTTGATCTTTCTAATTTATTCTAAAAATCATACTGTAGCTATGCTTAACTCTGTAAGCTGTGCAAGAAAACCAATATCATTCTATCCTGACCTGAGATTAGAAACACTCCTTTCGATTCCATCTGCTAAGTTAAGATGTAATCGTATATGCCCCTACAAAGGCAAGACGGATACAAGTAAATAGTCTAATATTATAGATAGTCTCTTCTGAGATTCCCCCAAAGAAAAAAAAAAAGTTATGCACAAATCTAGCTCCAGGATTTCACATCCTGGGCACATCCTAGAACTGGAAAATTCAGCTGGAACATATGTCCTTTCATACTGAGGCAGAACGAAATAGATTAATGACAGACTTTTCTGCCTTGAATTTTTACGGGTTTTATAGTCAGAGTTAGAATAATATATTATGTTTTCCATACTTAATCTATCAAGTATGCTTTATAATAATAGTTTAGTTGATGAGATCACAGTGTGTGCTGAAACACACAGCAACATTTCTCACAGAGAATACTGTCCTTCAGACACTTCTTTGCTTTTGCATTTAAAGTGTATGTGTGAGAGAGGGAGAGTGGGGGGGGGCAAGGCAGGGAGAAAGGAGAGACATGGGGACATGGAGACATGGTACATAGAGACACGGGACACACACGAGGACACAGAGACACAGGACACCCAGAAATACAAGGACATGGAGACAGACATGGAGACACGGGGACATGGGGACACAAGACACAGGAACACGGGACACAGAGACATGGGGAAACGGGGACATGGAGACAGACACAAAGAAAAACATGGAGACATGAAGACAGACATGGGGACATGGAGACAGACACTGGGACACAGAGACATGGAGATTGATTGACATGGAGAGATCCTGGGAACTGAGATCACTGCTGGGAAGGACCCTGTGAGGGTGAGAATGGGGCAGAGCTGGGCCAAAGAGGTACTGCTAGAGAAGGAAGTGCACCCTCTGACAGGTCACTATTTTAATTAATTATTATTTTCAAGTTGTATTTTGTTTTGAAGGAGTCCAGGCACCGTGAGGACTTTCTAAATTGGGATGCCCAGTTGGACTCTGGACTTTTTCCACTATTTATATGAGCTTTTCTTATTTTAAGGGTCTTAGTCATTACAGGTAGAAAACAAATGGAATTTTAAATTTTAAAGAAAATAAAAATGCTTATATAACCCTATGGGAACTTAAATAATGCATTACTTGTCATAAGTAAAGATGTGAGAGTGTGGCCATGCTTACTTACCCCAATTAATGTACTCACAGAAGGCCCCTGACATCTCAGCTGAGTCACTCAAAAGTCTAAACTAAGCAGGGCCAAGTCTCAAAACAGAGAGGAACAAATTTCTTTGATCATTGGATGGTGACATAAAGGGAATATCTTATAACTGGCTAAGACGGCAAGCCAGTTATGGATAATACAGGTCAATAATGAAGGAGCTCCATCCAAGCCACTCTCTACCTCAAGGGAACAATGGCAGTTTGGGACATCCTGAGGTCCCAGTACAAGTTTTACCAATGCCTGGAAGCACTGGTGGTGGTTGAGGCCAGAAGAAGTACCTGCAGATTGATAAGGAAAGAATCATCCAAACACCGCCTTCCTATACATATTTAACACTCCATCTCCCATCTCTACACCTGTATACTGGCTGCCCCCGATGCCTTTTCTGCCTTCCTGTTTCTGATTGCAACCATCTCCTCTGTAAATATTTCGAATACATCTCGTTATTTACATGTTGTCTCCCAGTTAGAATGTATGTGTCTTGATTCTAGGGATTGTTTTTTGCCTTTTGTTGTATTCACCAGTACTTACAGCACACTGTATGGCATACGTCAAGCACTTAATAAATGTTTAGTGACTGACTAACTTTCCCCAGGGACCTTGTGTATGTGGGAAAGAGATTATGTCAACAATTTGGAAGAATATTTTGTAAATGCTGTTCTTGCTATACCTTCTCAGCAAATACTCTTTTCTAAAAGGATATGGAGGCTACTGGCTGATAACATGGCAAGCATATTGACGGGTGGGGCTCATAAATGACAATATCAGAAACTCAAACTAACTCTTGGGGTTATCCATTGGGAACCTGAAAGTTGTAGTAACTATCTTCTAGGGATCTACTCACCAATCTAAGTGGGAGTTGGGGAAGTAGCCCTCGAGTGGGTGTGACATATTTTTTAAAGTTCAAAACATATCGTCAAGATCTACAGCAATTTGGGGAGTATTCTGGTATGTTCCTGAATACTTTCTTTCTTTCTAGTCTGATATGTTAATATACATAAAACAATGCCTACATTCAAAGCTGCGTCTCCAATTAAAGAAGTCCCCCTGGGAGAATGCATACCTGTTTCAAAGTTACTTAAACCACTGATGAAATTGCTTTTTGGGAATGGCCTTCAGAGCTATGGGACAAAGTCACTTCTATTACTTAATGATGTCACACGTTGTTTTGACAAAAACTTGGTTGGCCTTGACTCCAAATGACTTTGGCATATTTCAAAAGTCACATCCTCTCTCAAAACAGAATGACTTGCCAGCATGGGGTAGATTCAAAAGCCTATGCCCCAGGCTCTTAGGACAAACGAAATGTTCCTGAAACCTCCTGAGGCAGGGTACTTCACTTCGGGACAATGCTAATGGAGAGGAAAATTTATATTCCGTCAAAATGAAATCTCTATAACTCCACCCATTGCTCTTAGTTCTGTGGTGAAAGAGATCAGGTTCACCTCTCTTTCACATACTAGCTCTTCATCAATTTTTACGCCCCTTGAAATTTTCTCTTCTCTAGCCTAAACATACTCAGTTTTATTGGTTTTTCCGATTCTCTCATTCTTCCTTTTTATCAGTGTAAACTTGGGTATAGGGGCTCATCTTCCTCTACTCCCTGTTGAGAATACATGTGAGTGGAGCAGAATTTCTTTATTAATCACTCCACAACAGCACCAAAGCTGCTACATACCCATGTTAGGGGGCGCTGCAGTGGATAGAACACTAGAAATCAGGAAGAATCATCTTCCTGAGTTCAAATCTGGCCTCAGACACTTAGCTGTGGGATCCTGCACAATTCACTAAGCCCTGTTTGCCTCAGTTTCCTCATCTATAAAATGAGCTGAAGAAGAAAATAGCAAACCATTCCGGTATCTTTGCCAAGAGAACCTCAAATGGGGTCAAAGAATTGGACATACCTGAAAAATTATTCAACAACAATAAAACAAAAAGCACAGTACTTACTGTATTTCCTGAGTAGTAAATTTATTGCCTCAATTCCTTTTAAATTTTCTCATCTTACTCACCTCCTAGTCTTCACTGTTCCACTATCCCCATGTGGCTATCACTGCATTTCCTGTTCAGTTGGTAATAATGGGGTCTGGACCCAAGTCTCTCTCTCTTTATCCTCCCTTCCTCAGGATCATCGCTGTTTCTGTAAGGATGTCCTTCTCAAAGCCTCCAGAGCTAGGAAATACCTGGAGCTTCTGGGCTGACCCAAACGCTCTCCAGCATTAGTATTTCCTTCATACATTTCAATGGTACAAATCTGGAGAAAGGGTGACAGAATCTGGGCAACATCAGTTCTTCTTAAATTTCTTAAACTCTTTTCATGTTCCATGTTATCTTTCCAAACCAGTGGCTCGGTAATCACATTTGCAAGTTTTTTCATCACCACAGAATATAGTTCATCTCGGCAGGATAACACCAATCCATTAGGTGCTGTATTATTATCCCCTTACTTATCTTAGGTATAGAATCATTTTGGTTTTTTGTTTGTTTGTTTGAACCTCTTTTGGGGACCTTGGTGTAGGAACTCTCAGTGAGAAATTTCCCTCTACCAATGCAGAGCAGCAACTGTTCTAAAACTCATATATTAGATTATGCTTATTAGGCAGCTACATGGGTTGCCTAATATAAATGAGCGGCTCAAAGAATAGATGTGATCTGAGGTCTGGATCACCTCTAATGAGAGAAGAAATATGAGGGTTATAGCTGGGAAAAGGAGCAAATACTCCCCTGCCCCACCAAGTACTGAAACATTGGGAAGACCTTCAGTTTCTGAGAGGGGAACTGAACTAGAATAGTATCTATCAGCTGCCCTCTCCCCATCAAATGTAGCTTGTCTAGGGGTATGTAGATTTGAAACAAAGCCATTTTCCTAGCCGTTATCCATTAAAGTGGAGAGGGGTCGGTAGTCTTTAGGGTAAATTCCAGTTTCAGCAACAATTGCTCATTGCACAAAACATCATCTCAAATAGTAAATAGGGAATAAACCTATTTATCTAGTCAAATGGTAAGCAGAAATTGAAAAAGTTATACAGATTAGATCATATGGGAAAATACACAGAATAAAAGAGTTCTTTATAGAGAGGTAAAAGCTCAGCTTAATCAGATTTCCCTAAGGGAAATCCTCCCAAATCTCTAGCTGGAAATCAGAGACATGTTCAGGAGCTGGCTTCCCTCATGTGACTACAGCTTCCAAATTCTATCTGTCTGCTTCTCCTCCTCTCTCCCACACCCTTCCCCTCCCACTCTCTGTCTCTGTCTCTGTTACTCTGTCTTTCTCTGTCTCTCTGTCTCTCTCTCCCGAAAAATTCTTGGCTTATCTTAATTCTAATTTCATTTTTCAAAAGCTGGCAGATGCAGCAAGGGGAACTGTGATTCTAGGCCTAATTCTGACAAGAAGGAACCGATTGCTGAAGTAGAAATGATGGGAACCTTTAGGAACAGTAACATAATTCATGATAGAAAAGGCAAGTGAAACTGGGGAGAGTTTGAAGCAATCCCTAGATTTTAGAAGAATGGATTTCAGAGAAATGTTAAGTAGGATACTTGTATCTATAATTCTACAGGAGTGACCCCAACAAAGATGGGAAGCTGTTAATGAAATAAATATTGAAATTCTGAAGACGTGAAACCATTCCATTAAGAAAGAAGTGGTATCTAATGAGATTAACTCATTCACTCATTCTTAAAAACAGAAGAAGATATGAATAAAAGATGGGAAATAAGAGCAGGCAATAGTGGATGAATGCAAAAGCATGAGATGATATCCTATCATTTTAAAATATGCCAAAATTAGGAGTGTAAAAGCTCAAAATGAGTCGAGGCTCACAATGAATTCTAAGGACAGGGTATTTTGTTTCATTATAATGCATTGGATCACTTTTGTAGCAGATGACACAGTAGTGAGAGATGACAAATAGAAGGCTGAACTACTCACGGCTTTACTTCTATTTTCTCTGCCAAGGAAAATGAGATTTTGATGGGAAAGGATCAAACAAAAATGGTTAACAGGGACCTGAAACCCAATAAGTGAGGAGATGGTAAGAAAGAACCTACCAAAGCCAGATGAACTTCATTACAGGATCCTGAAAAAAAATTAATTTATATAATTGTTGACTTGCTTTTGGTGATACTTGTAAGATCACTGAGAATAGAGGAGGTGCCATGAGTCAAGAAAAAGGAAAATATCCCACCAAAGAGAAGAAGGAAGATGAGAAGGGGAGCAAAGCCTTCAAACTGACTAGTCCCTTGAAAAAGATGAGAATGATTTGTTAAAGATATTAATCATGAGAATTTCAAAAAGAAAGTAGCAAGCCAACATGACTTTAGTCAAGATCAAATCATGCTAACTTGTCTACATGTATTTTTGACAAGATTTTAAAGTAGTAGATCAAGTGAATGCTAATGGAATACTAGATCTGAATTTCAACAAACTTTTGACACTGCTATGAAGCAGACAAAGGTTTGTGGGCTAAATGTTAGTATCAATTAAGTGGATTCCAATTTGGTTAAATGACTAAACTCAATGAATAGTCAATGTGATCTTGGTAGGATGTCTCTAGTGGAATTCCACAGTGAGCTATCTATTCAATTTCTGGTACCATTCAAAACTATTTAAATGAAGACACAGAATACATGGTTGTCAAATTTTCATGACACAAGGTTAGGAGGGATAGGTATCACATTATGACGATTATGAACTGATATGAGCTTATGATGATTAAGAACTGAAAAAAGAGATGCATTTTATTTCTAGATATATGCAGTGAAGCTTATTTTACTAAAATACTCAACCACATTTGACCATAGATTCTCTCTGCTATGCATGTACCCCAAGGAAGTCAATGAGAAGAAAAAAGGCCCTATATACATAAAAATATTTGTAACTGCCATTTTCACAATACAAAAGAATTGGAAAAACATAGTTGTCTGTCACATGGAAAATGGCAATAATAAAAAAAGTTGTGAGAAATGAATATAGTAACGTATTCCTGCTCTATAGGAAAAATTAATATGATAGATGCAGAAAAGCACAGGAAGGCATGTGAATTGATGAAAAGTGAAGTAAGCAGAATCAGGAAAGCAATATGTCCAATTACTACAACAAAGTAAATGGAAAGAGAACCACTCCAAAACAATTGAAACTGAATGCTGTAAAATTACAGTCACTAAGCTAAAGAAGAGATACAAAAAGGCATTTTGTCTTCTTTGCAGAGGACAGGGATAATAAATGAAGGATACTGCATATCACTCATATTATTAATAACACTGTGTTCCATGTACAGTGTAAAGAGCTGGGAATACAAAAAAGGCAAAAATAACGTGTAATGTCAGACTTTTTTTGAGTTGGTTAGTTTTGTTGGATTGGTTTTTTTCTTATTCTTTGTTACAAAGAATGGATTTATAGAAAGAGGAGTGGGAGTAAAATATTATGAAATGTAAGTTACAAAAAATACAAGTCATCAATTAAAATTTATTTTTAAAAAAGATAAACATACATGAGGAAGTCCAAGAATGAGATTAGGAGAGTATTTGGTTGAAGAACAATGGAAGAATAATAAGTGATATAATTTTGGGAATGTGTTTATACCTAGGAACAAAGGAGTAAACAAGTAAGGGTTAGAGAAACACTGGAGAGTAAAACATTGGGTTGAATCTAATAAGATAAAATTTAATAAGAAGAAATTTGTTGTCATATATTGGCATTCCAAAATCAAATTCACAAATACATAATGAGGGTGCGATGACTGGACAGCCATTTGAAAAAGGTCTGGGGATGTTAGTGGACTGCAAGCTCAGTATGAGTCAAGAGTACACTATGGCAACCAAGCAAGTGAATGAAATCTGAGGTTATTTTAAGAGAAATATTAGGAATTTCTACTGCATTAACTCCTGGTCAGATCATATTGGGAATATTGTATTATAGCCTAAGGACTACTTTTTGCTGTATTTTTAAAATCAATATTTTTTCAATTAACAAGCATTAGTTTTCTCCCTTCCCCCTGCCTACCCCCTGCCACTAGGAAAATGTGAAAAAGATAGAAAAACAAAATCCTTATAAAAAAAATACAGAGTCGGGGGGGCGGAGCCAAGATGGCGGAGAAGACACACGCGTCTTTCTAAGCTCTTCTCTTACCCTCTTTATCAATATTATATCGAGCCTCAAAAATAGTCTTGACTGCTACAATTCGTAAAGATAAGAAGTAGAACAACTCACCGGCCGAAGAAAATCTGCAGTCTCGCCAAAAAAGGTTGGTTCCGGGGCCAGGGGGGAGATCGGCGCAGACTGGGAGAGAAATTAGGTTCCGAGGAGAGTCTCAAACCCAGGGTGAAGGCACAGATCTCAGCACAAGCGCGCAGCCCCAACCCGCAGTAAGGGGCTTTTCCTTGGGGAAGTTGTGATCCTGCAAGGCAGGAGGACTCATCCCGGGTTAGCCTCCAATCTGCGCAGTGGGGAGCTCGGCTTGGGGCCATAGAGCTTTTCCAGGGCCGATTTGCATCAGGCAGAGACACTGGGCAGAGTTTGTGGCTGTCTGCATTCTGCAGTCTGCGCTCAGCTGCTAATACTCACAGTCCCACAAGAGGCTCCGGCCTGGGCGGTGACACTTTCACCACTTAGTCTCTAGCCGAGGGCAATCGATAATCCACTCAGCCCTACTAAGCAGTTTGATAGCTCAGCCAGTGCTGAATCCACTTCCTGTTGGGGGAAGGGAAAACTCTCACCCAGAGCACTCCCATACCTCGGAGCCGGAAAACGGTTTACATCTTTCCCTGCTCTGCAGAGGAAGCTGGTAACCCCCTTGCCTAGGAGACCTACCCTAAAGGCTTTAAAACATGAATAAAAAGATGAAAAGAACAATCAACAGCTTCTATGCAGAAAAGAGCAGGTCAGCAAACCTGAAGAGACCCTCAAACAGCAAAAATGCATCAGACTGTCCTCCTTACATAATGCTCTCATAGAAGAGACCATTAAAAGTCTCAAAAGAGAGTTAGAAGATAAATGGGGAAAGGAAAGAAGCCTTAAAGAGAGCAACAACTTCCTGAAATACGAATTGAAAAGTTAAAAATTCCCAGGAAGTGCAGGGAAACAAAATTGGTGAATTGGAAAAATAAAAAAATCTCAGGAAAGTAAGAATTGTGAATTGGAAAAATAAAGAATTCACTAGAAAGTAGGATTTGTGGAATTGGAAAAGACAAAGAATCTGCAAGAAAGTAGGATCCGTGAATTGGAAAGACAAAGAACACCTAAGAAAGTAGGATCTGTGAATTGAAAAGAAAATAATTCACTAAAAAAAATTAGTGAAATGGAAAAAATTCACAGACCAAAACAATACATTCAAAACTCAATTGACATATACAGAAAGATGTAAAAAGCTAATGAAGAAAATAATTCTTTAAAATTAGAACTGAACAAATTGAAACTAATGATGCATTGAGACAGCAAGAATCAGTCAAGCAAAACCAAAAAATGACAAACTGAAAAAACCATGAATTATCTACTTGCTAAAATGACAGACTTGGAAAATAGATCTAGAGAGATAATCTGAGGATTATTGGACTTTCCGAAAACTATGATGAAAAAGAGCCTAGATACTATTTTACAAGAAATCATCAAAGAGAACTGCCCAGATGTAATAGAATCAGAAGGTAAAATAGGCATTGAAAGAATTCATCGAACACCTTCTGAAAGAAACCCTAAAATAAAAACCCAAGGAATATTGTGGCAAAATTTCAGAACTATCAGATTAAGGAAAAAATTTTACAAGCAGCCAAAAACCATTTAAATACTGAGGTGCCACAATAAGGATCACCCAAGATCTGGCTGCCTCTACATTAAAGGAAAGAAGGGCCTGAATATGATATTCCGAAAGGCACAAGAACTTGGGATGCAGCCAAGAATAAACTACCCAGCTAAGCTGAGCATTTTCTTCCAGGGAAGAAGATGGAGTTTAATGAAACAAATGAATTCCATTTGTTTCTGAAGAAAACCAGAACTAAACAAAAATTTGATCTCCAAGAATAGAACTCAAGAGATGCAGAAAAGGTAAAATAACTCTTGAGAATTGTATTTCTGTTGTGGATATACAAAAAAAATACATGTAAAATTTGATAGTACTGATATAACATAAAAAGGGAAGTAGATATGGAAAAGGGATGATGGCAGAATAAGGTGGGAAGGAGGATAAAAGAGGGAAACCACATCCCACAAAGAGGCTAAGGAAACTTATCATATCTGAGGGAATTTAGAGAGGGGAGGAACATTGTGTGAATCTTACCTCATCAGAGTTGGCTCAAAGGAAAAATAATTGACATTTGTTTTAGAGAAAATTCTCCTCGCCTCATTAAAAACGGGGAGAGGAAAAGGGAAAAGAAAAGAGTAATAAGGGAAGGAAGGGGAAAGACTCAAAGGGGAGGGAGGGATTATAAAGAGGATAAGTATCGTGATACAAGAGGGATACATAAGTTTAAAGGGGGAAAGAGGGTTGGGGGAGGCAAGAATAAGTAAAGCACAATCTGGGGTTATTAGGATGGCAGGAAATACAGATTTAGTAATTCTAACCGTAAATGTGAATGGGATGAACTCCCCCATAAAGAGGAGACAGATAGCAGACTGGATCAAAAGTCAGAACCTACAATATGTTGTTTACAAGAACACATTTAAAGCAGGGGATACATATAGAGTAAAGGTAAAAGGCTGGAGCAAAATCTATTATGCTTCAGGTGAAGTCAAAAGAGGGGTAGCCATCCTTATCTCAGATCAAGCAAAAGTAAAAATTGATCTAATTAAAAGAGATAAGGAAGGAAACTACATCCTGCTAAAGGGTAGCATAAACAACGAAGCAATATCAATATTAAACATATATGCACCAAGTGGTATGGCACTCAGCTTCCTAAAGGAGAAGTTAAGAGAGTTGCAAGAAGAAATAGACAACAAAACTGTAATAGTAGGAGATCTCAACCTTGCACTCTCAGAATTAGACAAATCAAAACACAAAACAAATAAGAAAGAAATTAAAGAAGTAAATAGAATATTAGAAAAATTAGGTATGTTGGATCTTTGGAGAAAATTGAATGGAGATAGAAGAGAATATACTTTCTTCTCAGCAGTTCATGGAACCTATTCAAAAATTGACCATATATTAGGACATAAAGACCTCAAAATTAAATGCAAGAAAGCAGAAATAGTAAATGCTTTCTTTCAGATCATGATGCAATAAAACTACATTCAACAAAAAGTTAGGGGAAATAGACCAAAAGTAATTGAAACTAAACAATCTCATCTTAAAGAATGATTGGGTGAAGCAGCAAATTATAGATACAATTAATAATTTCACTCAAGATAATGACAATGATGAGACATCATACCAAAATTTGTGGGATGCAGCCAAAGCGGTAATAAGAGGGAATTTTATATCCTTAGAGGCTTACTTGAATAAAACAGAGAAAGAAAAGATTAATGAATTGGGCTTTGCAAACTAAAAAACTAAAAAGACCAAATTAAAACCCCAATCAAATACTAAATTGGAAATTCTAAAATTAAAAGGAGAAATTAAAAATATTGAAAGTAAAAAACTATTGAACTAATTAATAAAACTAAGAGTTGGTTCTATGAAAAGCCAATAAAATAGATAAGCCTTTGGTAAATCTGATTAGAAAAAGGAGGGAGGAAAATGAAATTAGTAGTCTTAAAATGAAAAGGAGAACTTTCCACCAATGAAGAGGAAATTAGAGAAATAATAAGGAGTTATTTTGCTCAACTTTATGCCAATAAATTTGATAACCTAAGTGAAATGGATGACTACTCCAAAAATACAGACTTCCTCAGACTAACAGAGGAAGAAGTAAATTGCTTGAATAGTCCCATTTCAGAAAAAGAAATAGAACAGGCAATTAAACAACTCCCTAAGAAAAATCCCCAGGACCAGATGGATTTACATGTGAATTTTACCAAACATTTAAAGAACAATTGGCCCTAATGCTATATAAATTATTTGATAAAATAGGGAATGAAGGAGTCCTACCAAATTCCTTCTATGACACAGACATGGTACTGATACCTAAACCAGGTAGGCTGAAAACAGAGAAAGAAAATTATAGACCAATCTCCTAATGAATATTGATGCTAAAATCTTAAATAAGATATTAGCAAAAAGACTACAGAAAATCATCTCCAAGATAATACACTATGATCAAGTAGGATTTATACCAGGAATGCAGGGCTGGTTCAATATTAGGAAAACTATCAATATAATTGGCCATGTCAATAACCAAATTAACAAAAACCATATGATCATCTCAATAGATGCAGAAAAGCATTTGATAAAATCCAACATCCATTCCTATTAAAAACACTTGAGAGTATAGGAATAAATGGACTTTCCTTAAAATAATCAGCAGCATCTATTTAAAACCATCAGTAAGCATCATATGTAATGGAGACAAACTGCAACCATTCCCAATAAGATCTGAGTGAAACAAGTGCCCACTATCACCGTTACTATTTAATATTGTATTAGAAACGCTAGCTATAGCAATAAGAGCTGAGAAAGAGATTAAAGGAATAAGAATAGACAATGAGGAAGCTCAAATTATCACTCTTTGCCGATGACATGATGGTATACTTAGAGAACCCAGAGATTCTGCTAAAAGTTATTAGAAATAATCCACAACTTTAGCAAAGTTGCTGGTTATAAAATAAACCCACATAAGTCATCAGCATTCTTATATATCACTAACAAAATCCAACAGTCAGAGTTACAAAGAGAAATTCCATTTAAAGTAACTACTGATAATATAAAATATTTAGGAATCTATCTGCCAAGGGAAAATCAGAAACTTTATGAGCAAAATTACAGACCACTTTTCACACAAATTAAGTCTGATCTAACCAATTGAAAAATATTAAATGCTCTTGGATAGGGCGAGTAAATATAATAAAGATGACAATATTACCTAAACTAATCTATTTATTTAGCGCTATACCAATCAGACTCCCAAAAACTATTTTAATGACCTAGAAAAATAACAACAAAGTTCATATGGAAAACAAAAGGTCAAGAAGTGCAAGGGAATTAATAAAAAAAAATCAAAGGATGGTGGTTAGCTGTACCAGATCTAAAACTATACTATAGAGCAGCAGTTACCAAAACTATTTGGTATTGGCTAAGGAATAGATTAGTTGATCAGTGGAATAGATTAGGTTCAAGGGATAAACAGTCAACAAATATAGCAACCTAGTCTTTGATCAAACCCAAAGATCCCAGCTTTTGGGATAAGAACTTACTGTTTGATAAAATTGCTGGGAAAATTGGAAACTAATATGGAGAAACTAGGCATTGATCCATACTTAACGCCATACACCAAGATAAGGTCAAAATGGGTTCATGACCTAGGCATAAAGAATGAAATTATTAATAAATTAGAGGAACATAGGATAGTTTACCTCTCAGACCTGTGGAAGGGAAGGTTTTTATGACCAAAGCAGAACTAGAGATCATTACTGATCACAAAATAGAAAATTTCGATTATACTAAACTGAAAAGTTTTGTACAAACAAAACTAATGCAGACAAGATTAGAAGGGAAGCAATAAACTGGGAAAATATTTTTACAGTCAAAGGTTCTGATAAAGGCCTCATTTCCAAAATATATAGAGAATTAACTCTAATTTATAAAAATCAAGCCATTCTCCAATTGAAAATGGTCAAAGGATATGAACAGACAATTCTCAGATGAAGAAATTGAAACTATTTCTAGTCATATGAAAAGATGCTCCAAGTCATTATTAATCAGAGAAATGCAAATTAAGACAACTCTAAGATACCTACTACACACCTGTCAGATTGGCTAAGATGACAGGAAAAATAATGATGATTGTTGGAGGGATGTGGGAAAACTGGGACAATGATTCATTGTTGGTGGAGTTGTGAACGAATCCAACCATTTTGGAGAGTAGTTTGGAACTATGCTCAAAAAGTTATCAAACTGTGCATACCCTTTGATCCAGCAGTGTTACTACTGGGATTATATCCCAAAGAGATTATAAAGAAGGGAAAGGACCTGTATGTGCACGAATGTTTGTGGCAGCCCTTTTGTAGTGGCTAGAAACTGGAAACTGAATGGATGTCCATCAGTTGAGAATGGCTGAATAAATTGTGGTATATGAAAATTATGGAATATTACTGTTCTGTAAGAAATGACCAACAGGATGATTTCAGAAAGGCCTGAGAGACTTACACGAACTGATGCTAAGTGAAATGAGCAGGACCAGGAGATCATTATATACTTCAACAACAATACTAGATGATGACCAGTCCTGATGGATCAGGCCATCCTCAGCAACGAGATCAACCAAATCACTTCTAATGGAGCAGTAATGAACTGAACTAGCTATACCCAGAAAAGAACTCTGGGAGATGACTAAAACCATTACATTGAATTCCCAGTCCCTATATTTATGCACACCTGCATCTTTGATTTCCTTCACAAGCTAATTGTACAATAATTAAGAGTCTGATTCTTTTTGTACAGCAAAATAATGTTTTGGTCATGTATACTTATTGTGTATCTAAGTTATATTTTAATATATTTAACATCTACTGGTCATCCTGCCATTTAGGGAGGGGGGTAAGAGGTGAAAATTGGAACAAGAGGTTTGGCAATTGTTAATGTTGTAAAGTTACCATGTATATATCCTGAAAATTAAAGGCTATTAAAAAAAAAAAAAAAAAAAAAAAAAAAAAAACAAAAAAAAACAAAAAAAAAATACAGAGTCAAATTAAAACAAATTTCTATATTGGTCATGTCTCATTCTACATATTTAATCATCATTTCTGTGTCAGAAGGCTTTCTTCATCCCCACTCCTCTGGAAGTCTGGTTGACCAGAGATGTTAAAACTTTCAAAATTGTTTGTACTATGTTGTTACAGTATTAATTTTTTTCTGGTGCCACTCACTTTACTCTGTATCAGTTCATCCAGATCTTCCCAACTTTCTCTGAAATAATAATAATAGAGCACTTTAAGCTTTGCAAAGAGCTTTACAATCATTACTTCATGTGATCTTCACAACAAACAACTTTTAGAGGTAGGTGCTGATATTTATCCCCATGGGATAGATGAAGAAACTGAGGCAGTGCTCAAGTGACTTGTCCAGCTGAGAAATATCCACAACCAAGTTTTCCTGACTCCTGGGTCAGCACTCATCTACTGTGTCACCTAGATGCCCCTAAAAATAAGCCCATTCCCTATTTCTTATCACATCCTGCCACCATAATTTGTTCAGCCATTCTCTCACTCATGGGCCCTGGGTATAATACTTTAATGTGAACTATGATGACAGGTAGATGCTCCAGAGGAGAGCAATTGATATGGTAGAAAGTTTCTAGTTCATTCTAACTTAGTATCACTTGCAGGAATTGGGACTATAATCCTGGAGAAGAAAACACTGGATAAGGAGGAGGGTAGACATGAGAGTATTCTTCAAGTATCTGAAGTGCTTTCTTGTAAAAGAGAGATTGAACTGCTCTTTTTGCCCCAGAGAGGAGAACTGGGAGAGATGAGTAAAAGTTGTGAAAGAGGCTAATTGAGGTATGACATTAAGATACGCTTTGACCACTAAAAGCTGTCCAAAAGTACAATGGGCGTATTCCCCCTCACCGGAAGGTGCCAAGCATAGCCTGGAATGCCACTTTCAGGATGAGGGTATTCAGGATTCTTCTTTTTTTCAGTATGTATTAGACCAGATGATCCCTGAGATTCCTTCCAGTTCTGAAGTTCTGTGATTCTTAGAATGAGAAAGCAGTCGGACAGTCTGAATGGTGCCCCAGGACTCTAGAGAGGTCAGAGGTCCGAGAAGAGCTGTGAACGAATTGGGATTGGCCCTATTTAAGGACTAGTATACTCTTGCATACGTTAAAGCACCAGAACAAAGTGGGGGATGAACTCCACAAATTGCATGGGCTCTACCTTTACCGTGTGTTACCTAGACATGCTTGGAGAAAGCCTAATATGAGCACCATTCTCCATATTAATAGCTTGAAGTTCACTGAATAAAAACTGGTCCTGAGCCAACCCTCCGGGGATTACTGACTGAATTTAGGAAGGTCCAATTCAACAATGAAGCTGGGGCAGGAAGCAATTCCGTTAGCACAATCGGGGCTTTCTCTTTTTCCCATGCCATGCATCTTTGAAGACCCTTGGCCCAATCCACCCCACCCCCGTGTGCATGTATACACAATATCCCTTTTCCTCCGCTACATATTTACGGCTTTTAGTAATGGGTGCATACCATAATTCAGTAGCAAGTGATTAGAATGTATTGTAAATGCATACCATGTGAATGCATGAGTGAAAGCACAGGAGATATTGGGTTTCTTGATACAGATATTTTTATTTGAGATGGATCACTATGTAAGACATGATTTTTCTAAGATGCTAAAAATTTTAAATGTATGACCAATTTCACATTATCTATGGTGTCTATAGCTCATGAATTAGAAAGTAACGTTTTTATATGCATGCATTAAGAACTGAATGCAGGGGGAAATGATATAAATAATATCACAATCAATTTTCTCTGAGCACTGATATAAATTGCATTTGGCTACTCTTTCCCCAGATTCAGATTACATTATCACACCAGAGATTTCTAAGCAGATATCTCTGTATTCTCAAATGAAAAAGGAAATCATCCACTGTACTTTAAAGTTCCATCATTTGTTTGATAACGAATTAAAGAGAGCTTTAGAGGTGGAGTACATAAGAACAGATCTGAAAGGTAAGTGTCTAGATCACTTACAAATTTACTTGACCCCTTCCTTTTCTTTATCATTCCTTTGGGATGGGGGGGGAATGTTGGATAGTATTTTAAATATAAGGAAATCTATGTGATCATTGGTTATGGATCCTTAGCCCCAACTTCCCTTCATTTTGCTGCTTCAGCTTGGCAATTCACAACTTCTTGTTGAGTCCTGATCTGAAGCAATGCAGGAAAAAACAAACCATAATCTAGAGTTACAAAGTGGGGAAAACCCATTGCTATTCCATGCACAAATGCATATAGGATACTATATCTCAAATTGGAAGGTTCCTCGGAGCCTATCTAACCCACCCCATTGCTGTTTTACAGAAGAGGGAACTGAGGCCCAAAGAAAGAAAGGCTTATGTCCAGATCTGAATAAATGAATGAAAAAAGCACTTAGTCCTTATTATTTTCCAAACACCTTACTAAGTACAAAGATACAATACAAAAAGTAAAATGGTTCTTACCCTCAAGAAGCTTACATTTTAAGATAATAAGAATAATGAAAGCTCTAGGCAGCTAAATGCCATGATGGAAAGATTACTGGAGTCTGTAAGACCTGAGTTCAAATTCTTCTTTAGACATGACAGATCTTGGGCAAACCATTTAACCTCTCTCTGAACCTTAGGTTTTTCATCTCTAAAATGGGGATAATAATAGAACTTACCTCCTCTAGTAGTTGTGAGGGATGACCTGAGGTAATATGTACAAAACATTTTATAAGATCACTCATATCCACATGCATGCATGCATGCATACATACATACAGGACTGTGCCGATTAATATTTAACAACCATCTCTCTAAGAAAAAGTATCCATGATACACTTTTTTTTTAATTTAATAGCCTTTTATTTACAGGATATATGCATGGGTAACTTTACAGCATTAACAATTGCCAAACCTCTTGTTCCAATTTTTCACCTCTTACCCCCCACCCCCTCCCCCAGATGGCATGATGACCAGTAGATGTTAAGTACATTAAAATATAAATTAGATACACAATAAGTATACATGATCAAAACGTTATTTTGCTGTACAAAAAGAGTCAGACTCTGAAATATTGTACAATTAGCTTGTGAAGGAAATCAAAAATGCAGGTGGGCATAAATATAGGGAATGGGAATTCAATGTAATGGTTTTTAGTCATCTCCCAGAGTTCTTTCTCTGGGCATAACTGGTTCAGTTCATTACTGCTCCATTGGAAATGATTTGGTTGATCTCGTTGCTGAGGATGGCCAGGTCCATCAGAACTGGTCATCATATAGTACTGTTGTTGACGTATATAATGATCTCCTGGTCCTGCTCATTTCACTCAGCATCAGTTCGTGTCAGTCTCTCCAGGCCTTTCTGAAATCATCCTGTTGGTCATTTCTTACAGAACAGTAATATTCCATAATATTCATATACCACAATTTATTCAGCCATTCTCCAACTGATGGGCAGCCATTCAGTTTCCAGTTTCTAGCCACTACAAAAAGGGCTGCCACAAACATTCATGATACACTTTTGAGTTTAATCTGTTGTATTCACCACTTTCTTAAGCTTAGAAATCAACAAAATAATAAATCAAGCCCTGATCTGTAGCATTTGCTGATTTCCTAGGTATAAATGCTGATTGAAAATTTAATGATTAGCTCTGGTAAGTCTGTACGAGCTGGCTCCAGCACACCCTTGCATATATTCAAAAATATTCCTAGTAACAGTGAAGAATTGTAAACAAAGTAGATTCCCATCAAGTGAGGAGTAGCTGAACAAATTGTGGTCCATAATGTAATATGTGCAATGGAATAAGAAATAACAAATTTGACAAATTCAGAGAAACATTGGAAGGCATATGAATTGATGTAGAATAAACCAGAAAATTGATGGAGAAATACCAGGAGAACAATATCCACAATGACTACAGTAATGTAAATGGTATTACTAAAAAGTAACCAGACAGTGAGTCATTGATATGACCAATGTTGGCCCTGGAGAATAAAGAGGAACTGTGTATCCTCCCTTTTCAGGAAGAGATAGGGAATGTCTTGGGGGGGGGAGGGAGAGGACGAGAAGGGAGGATGTCATTCATTTTCAGATGCAGCCCTTATATTGGTTGATTTTGCTTAACTATTTTTTCTTTTACAAAGCAGGGCTCTGTTGATGAGAGTGGAAGGGATGTATGTGGAAATGACCACAATGTAAAGGTGAAAGACAAATCATTATTTTTCAAAAATGGTGCCACTAGTTAGGACATTGTTATGAGCTACCCCCAGGGGGGGTGCTGAGAAAGAAAAGGCTGGACAGCTGCCAACTACAGCTGCCTCTGGGGAAACCCCATTAGATATCCAGACCCATTTAGAGCTGTGGTTGTCCAGGCTCAGCTGCATTGGGGCACTTTCATGAAAAGCTGTCACCCACAAAAGAAGTCATGGACTGCTACTATCAATAGCATTAGCCATCAGTAGTTCACAGCCATCACAGCTGACAGATCTTGATAGGCCCCAGTCAAGAAGTCATGAGCCAGCCAAAAATATGCTCAGAGATCTCTTCCCCTCACTTTGAAAGTGGGTTTTCTTTGTTTGGGCTTGTCTCCTGTTCCATAACAAAATAAAAATAAAAAGAGTTGGAAGGGGGGAAAGGCTGAATCAGATGACCCTGAAGGCTCCATCTAGTCCTAAAGTTTATGGCTTTTTACACATGATATCTTCATCATCATCATGACCCTCCCACCAGAATGGTGACTCTGTCTTTGGAACTACCCTGGGCTCTGAGAGAGGAGGACTTGCATTTCCTTGCCCCAAACCACACCTTTTCAGCCCTTCTCAGCTTCTAGCTCCTAACCAAGCCTCTTCAGGCGTCCTCAAACTTTTTAAATAGGGGGCCAGTTCACTGTCCCTCAGACTGTTGGAGGGCCGGACTATAGTAGAAACAAAAACTTTGTTTTGTGGGCCTTTAGCCCTGGGTGAGGGGGATAATCATCCTCAGCTGCTGCATCTGGCCCGAAGCCGTAGTTTGAGGACCCCTGCAATCTAAACCATCCCCATTGTTTTCCCCATCTGAATTTAAGCTCCTTGAAGGTGAAGACTGTCTTGCTTATTTTTATTTCCCTGAATTTAGCACACAGACATCTAAGTGCTTCATACATACTTGATCCCATGCATATATACATATTCTTTTTTTCATTTGTCAGAGTTCCTGTTCATTCAAAGCTGAAAGGTAATGATATTCTTCTCTTGGTAGATTTCTCCAAGTCAGTCTTTTTGCTGCTTGTCCATTATCCTTCAAGGATACTACAATCGAATTTCACCACTTCTCTGATCCTATTAACTGCCTCTGATCCTATACTATCCTTTGCATGAATGTGGAGATTTTATACTTAAACCAATTGCTTAGGTAAGTAGAAATCTGGATCTTCTACCTTGGATATCACTCAACATATATCCTTCTCAACTTGGAATGGAAATCACAGCCATTCCATGGCATATTGTTGCTACAGTGCTGGAATATCGTGAAAGAGACTTTACTGCAGATAATTTGGGTGACTACAAAGGAACATCTTAATGACCTTGCCATGCTCAGGTTTTCCCCTCCCTTCCTCCATAACTCCTATTTCCTCTAAACTTCCAGACATCAACCCCCTCTTTCCCCTCCACCACTGATATAGCCTTTCCAGACCTTAAAATATTCCCTGAACTCCGTAGTTCCAAGAGCCCCGCATCCCTAGGAGTGACTGGCCTAAAGTCAATCAGTCTTTAGTGTTCTCCCTGTCAGAGATTTGTCTCCATGCCCTGGACAGTGAACATAACTGGCACATAAAGTACGGTACCGTGGAAAGAATCCAAAGGACTGGTCCTGGCTCGGCTGCAAATTGGCTGTGCAACTTTGGCCAAGTCACCTCCGTTCCTTCCTTTCACATTCCTGCTGTAAAAATGAAGGAATTAAATAAGCTGTCTTCTAAGGACCTTTCCTGCTCTAATGATCTATGGACCGTGATCTGTGGTCTATACATCACCTTCACCATTTATGTCATCCTCTTATTGAGTACCTGACAGCAGTTCAATCTGAGTTGAAAAGATGCATATATCAACCAGAGAAATGTTCATCCTTTAGAAGCTAGCCTTCCAATTATTCACACAGTAAAAGGCAATTTTGCTTCTTAACATTTGGGGGGAGCTCCAAAGCCACGACAAATCCTAATCTCTTCATATTATAGGGGGAACCTAATAAGATCCCTATTCTTGATTGTTTGCTGAATGAATACATGAATGTTCAGTGACCACAGGCCATCTTGAAACATCACTATTTTACGTAGCCATCTTACAACTTTCTCCTTGATAACTTATGACACTCTGTGATGAACTACCTATGTCTAAATATGTAATTAATCAATGCTTATGTTATTCACAAAAGCCGCCCTGTGGCATTTGTTGCACATGGAAATGACTAGTAAACTCTGTAAAAAGTGTCCCCTTTAATCTGGAAACTGCATTATCTTTGATTTGTAAAAGAAGGGAGAATCGGAGTCTCAGGCCCTCATGGGAAAGCATGTCTCCCCAGGGGATGGTCCTTCCTTTCCTTTCCTTCCTTCCTTCCTTCCTTTCTTCCTTCCTTTCCTTCCTTTCCTTCCTTCCCCTCCCTCCCTCCCTTCCTCCCTTTCTCTCTCCCTGACTCCCTCCCTTCCTTCCTTCTTTCCTTCCAGCATGGCCTTTTGTGGCTGCCATTTTCTATCATGCCTCATAATGAATTTCAACTCTGCTAAAGTCAGCATTTTCTCAGTCACTATTTGATAGCTGTGCCTCAATTTTTCAGTCCAATTATAGAATTCACTTAACTCTATTACATTTCTTCTTTGATTTGGTCCAATTTTCTAGTCTGTCCAACTTTCCTTGTCCCAACTTGAGTCTCCAATGTGTTCACTATTATTCCCAGACTTGTTTGGTGTGCAAATTTCATAAGCCCACCATCTGTTACATACATTTATTCAAGCTGTCGATTAAAATGATGAAGTACACGCACACTCTATTGCACATCAAAGTTGCCTACAATTACAAGGTGTTCAACAGTGAAAAGAGCTGTCATAAAACAGCGAGTTCCCTATCACTGGAAGGGTTCAAAGTTCAAGGATACAGCAGAGATTAAAAGAGATTCTTTCATTGGATGGGAAGTTGGACTATTGAGTCCCTTTGTGCTTTAAGATTCTTTCATTTTCTATTTCTGAATTTCTAAGTCACAATATTTCAAGTTTTTGAACTCAGTTTTCATCCTTGGCTATCCATAGCATTCCCTTTATTTGCTCTCATACATTCCAAGATGACACGGTCATTTCCTTTCCATAGTTATATCACATCTCCCATCAGTTCTTCATTGTTAACTGAATTAAATCAAGCCAACAGTGTCTTCATTGCTTCTAGGATTTCCTAAGAGATGAAACACCCAGGAAGCCAAATCCAATACTGATCACATGCCTTCTTTAGCAGAACATTCACCTAGCTTAAGTCTCCTGTCTTTCCTATGTCTCGTTTCTTTGCTCATTTTGTAATCTATATTAGGAAGGTATCGTTCATATCCTAAATCTGTCTGGAAGAGGTATACAATATTCCCACAATGATATCATTTCTGCTACCCTCTCCATTTTCCCTCACCCAGATGCTTTCTGCCCTACTTTCTCTTACATTTTATGGATTTCCATACATGTAGGTGTATCCTGATATAAAATTTATGTTGAGGCTTACTCCCTCCATCCAGTCACCAGGGCAACCTCAGAATCATCCTCTACCCTCCCTCCATCCCCCACCCAGTTCATGCTCCTGACCTCCCATCTTCCACATCTCCTTAGTTACCAAGTCTTAACTATTCTCCCACCATATTTCTCAGGCCATACACCTCTCTCTAGTCACACAACCACTGATTACTTCATTGCCTCAATTAGTGAACTGCCTCCTAATTTCTCTTCCTGCCTCCAGTCTTTTTCCCTTCTCCAATTCATCTTTCATAGTCCTGCCAAAATAATATTCCAAAAGCACAGAAATGACCATGCTTTCTCTCCCACTCAAAAGGCCCCGATGGCTTCCTATTTCTTCTAGGATAAGATACAAACTAAAAATCTTAACAGCTGGTACTTATTAATATAACTTAGAGCAAAGGCTTACAAAGTTCTTTACATATATTTTCTCCTTCTGTCCCAACACATCCTGGGATGTAGATACTATTATGATTCCCATTTTACAGATGAAGAAAGATGAAACAGACAGAGGTTGAGTGGGACTCATCTTCCTGAGTCCAAATCCAGTCTCACATACTTACTAGCTATGTGACTCTAGGCAAGTCACTTTACCCTGTTTGTCTCAGTTTCCTCATCTACAAAATGAGATGGAGAAGGAAACAGCAAACCATTCCAGTATCTTTGCGAGAATACTCCAAATGAGGTCACCACGAGTCGGACACAAACAAAAATACAGACATCAATACTTAGAATCCATGCAAGTTTCTGGGAGGAAAAAGAACTGGTATATTCCCAATAACCCTGACTTCAACAGTGCCTAAAAATACCAACACAATCCATCTCAGGAGATGGGAAGAGAAAAAGCAAGAAGATGGGGCCCATAATCTGTGTGTCAACAATGATTGAAAAGAACCCAAACAAGTAATTTGGGGCTGTCAATGCAGAATAACATGGACTGCTCGGGTCTTCGTGGCTCCTTCATTTCATAAAAGTGCCATGGGCTGAATGACAAGCATTCTGCCCTTGCTGGTCCATTCTGTCACAGCAAACAACCAGCCAAACTAGTAAAAAAATCACTTTCGTTATTGACTTTTGAAAAGATCCAGCCACTACTGCAATCTCCATCAAGGCTTCCACTAATTTTTAACTTTTCCCATCAGTTCTGTGGCACCTCATAAATACAGCCTAATAGCACCAAAAAGAATAGTACTATAGTATAGTAGTGCTTTGAAGTATAAGGATTCTCTTCTATAATGTTTTACCCCATCCCCACTGTAGTCGAAACACGATTTTCATGCCCATTTTATAGGTGAGGACACTGAAACTCACAGAAGTGATGAGAGTGCCATATAGCATAATGCTGGAAATGCAAGTGCAGGATTTGGGTTTGAAGCAAGGTTATAATACCTTTGTAATCCTGAACAAGTCATTATACTTTAAATGTTCAATTTTCCTCACCTATATGAGGAAAGGATTTGATCAGATGGCTTCTGACGTCCCTTTCAGGTACACATCTATGACCCTACGATCCTATAATTTAGGCAAATTGAGGCTTCTAACTCAGAGTTAAGTCGGCATTACAAAAGCCTACATAACCTCTCTTCTGTACACTACCAGGCATTTGTCACTTCTATGCAAATAGTAATGCAGTCCAGGGGAAGGAGCCTTGGCTCCTGAGTGAAAGAATTAGACTTCAAATCCTGCCTCTGATCATTTCTGTCTGTGCCAACTTGGGCAAGTATTTAATCCCAATAGGCCTCAGTTTCCAAGGATATTAAACTTGATGGGTCCTGAAGTTCCTTCCAACCACAGATCTACGGTTCAGATGAATGAATGAGTGACTAAATAAGTATTTATAAAGCAAAAATTCTTATTATGTGTCAAACACAGTGCTAAGCATTGTGGGGATATAGAAAGCCCACTGGACTTTGCCCTCAAAGAGCTTACATTCTAATGGGGTCAGAAAACACACCAAAAGGATCAGAAAGAGGGAAGATGGCATGGATCCAGTGAAGTACTCTGGAAATAGCCTGGAAGCCATGGGGAACCTTGGTCCTAAGAAAAATAAAGCAGAATCTTATCCAGGAGAACCCAGGGTCCCAGGGAGAGAGTTAAAATTCTAAGGTAAGGGGAAGAAGAGGATAACAAGAAAGTATGCTTTGCAAATAACTAGCAGAGCTGCACATCTAGCCTTAATCTCTCTCCCAGGGCCTAATTTCACGTCACTGCCTATAAATTACATATTTCTAATTGGATGCTCCATTGTGATGTCAACCCCCCAATACTGTTCTCCCTTTCTAACCTTCCTGTTTTATGCAGGGTTTCACCACGCTATTAGTTACACAACTTCTTCCACTTAGAGACATCCTCATCTCTTTCAGGTCTCTCATCCTAACATGGCTGGCGAGTCTAGTCGGTTCTACATTTCTCACATTCACCCCTTTCCTTCCACTCCCGTAGCCCTAGATTATTGTAACAGCCTTCTAATTGGCTTCCCTGACTCCAGTCTCTCCCCCTTCCAAGGGACTCCACACAGTTACCAAAGTGCTATCATGCAAGCTTAGGTCTGCCAATGTTAGCTCCTTGCTCACAAAACTCCAGTAATTTCTAACCGCCTTTAGGCCAAAATACATATTCTTCTGCTTGACATTTGAAGCCTTTCACAATATGACCACAGCCTGCCTTTCCAGTATTATCATTTATTATTCTCCTTCATGAACTCTATACTACACACAAACTGTTCTTGCTATTTCCATCCCTGATATTTCATCTCCACTTGCACAATTTTGCATAGGTTGTTTCTCACCCTGCATTGTGCTCTCGCTTGACTTCTGTCTAGTAAAATCCCACTAGATTAGGTTATTAAGATATGTATTTCTGACTTTTAACCAAAAAGCAACTCACTTTGCAAATATGGCACCACTAGTTAGTGAGAGAACCAGGACTGCAATCTAGAAGTTCATGTTGCTAATTGAGGGTACTTTTAACTGTCACATTTGGGCAGTTTCATTTTCTTTAGTGGCCTTGCCATTTTTGAATTCCACATTTTCATATAAACATTTCTTAAGGATCTCAGGGATCAAGACTGTTATCAGTGTGGATGTGCCTGTGTAGATTCCAATCACTACTCTCACCTTAGTGAAAGGTCTCCATGAATTTCGGTGATCAAAAAATTGTCAACTGGTGATCAACCTTCTGGTAATGGGCCTCTTGAGAAGGAGATGGGCTGATTCTCAAGTGAAAGCCATATGCTTCTTCTCAGACCTTTCCATCTTGATAGAACTTATCAGAGCTGGGGGGAGCTAGGATGAGAGAGGCTGAAAAGAAAGAGAACACTCGGATTTTGTAGAACTATTTAAGGGCATGAGAATATAACATCAGATCTTGTTTATAAGTCGAAGGATTGGTCAGTGCCAGGGGAATTCAGTGGTCGTATGTGAAAGAGTGAGCTAATGACTTATTGTGGGGCAGGGCACATATTATGATGGTGAACTGTGTGTGGAGACCAAATCTGAGAGACTGGATAAGGGGAGAGGGTAGTGATCTTTGTCCTAGTGCCCCCATCCCCTACCCCAATGCAGTAATACGTTAGCAGGCGAGAGTGGGGATGAAAAAAAAAAGGGAGATGAAATTCTGTCTCATAAAGTACAGAATATCTAAATCATGGGTTTTCTGAGTTCCCTTTTCAGTAAAAGATTGCCTAAAGGGACACAGGGTGACCTACAGCATGGGGCATATGTGAGAGTACTGTGACAGAGCGTATGCTCCACTGGCATAGTCTCTCAGAATTCAAGGTCACCTCCATGCCATGTTGAGATATTAGCTGAGGATAAGACAGATCGCTTGTTTTTTAAAGAAACCAACTTTTTCAAGAACATTTCAGACCTTTAAATGGAACATTATATGGTTTTAGACCAGAAATATGTAGCCATTTTTCCCACAGTTGTACATTTATGTGTTTAACCTTTGCCCTGAGTAGATGTTCAGTTCTTTTATGTTGAAAAAAAAATCTACTTTGGGGCCCGGTTGATCTACTTTGGCCAGCTATATTAAACACTTAACTGGACAACTGCCAGATTGCCATTCATTTTCTGCTATGGTTTTGTATTGATAAGGAGAATTTATTAGGGAAGAAAACTACGTAGAAACTACTAGTTTAAATTTATGAAGTCTGGACTGCAAGAAAAAATGATGATAATGTCAGAGAATGAGTATCTGAGCTTGCTGAATTTCCTGGCAATAGTGGAGTCTTTTTTAAATCTCTAAAAGAAGTGTGATATTTTGCTTTGAAAACAAAACGACACAGTTATCAGTTTTCTAATTCATCATATGTGAATGTCCTTAGATCAAAGCACAAATTTGTAACCACCTGAACTATTAAGAATGTAGCACTTCATCTATCCAGTGATTTGCTTTTAAGGTGGATTACAGTGAAAAGGAGATGAATGTGCACGTGTGCAGGGATGGGGAAGGGTGAAAAGGGGTAGGAGGGTGTATATGTGTGTACGTGTGTGTGTGTGTGTGTGTGTGTGTGTGTATGTGTATGTGTGTGTGTATGTGCATGTTCATGAACGGTCTCTTCTAAATAATTAAGGCCTTTTTAGCAGAAGTTAATACTTCAGTATCACAGACATTGACATGGGGTCTCCCTCTAAATGTCAAAGGTCCATCCATGCTTTCTCATCTTGTGGATTCTAGCCTATTTATTCCCACAAATGCTCCATAGGCTGTTTACCACAATGCTTAAGACCTTCCTTTAAATAGCTCAATTATCATGTGGGTACCAAGTGCAGTGCACAGACTATCTACCTGTTATCCCTTGTCCTTACTATATGATCAGCCCACCTCGTTTTTTGGTCACATATGTCTTTGATGATATTTTTACACAATTTCTTACTCATAGTTCATTGTTGTTTATATGCTGCAGCCTATTTATATCTGCCATATGTCTTTCTGCTGGCCTTTGGGTGACTCACAATTGTGATTCCTCAAAGATTGTCACATTCCATGATTCAGAGCCACATAGCACCAACAGAAGAATACTGGTGTTAAAAATAAGAGTATTTGTTTCAGGAAGAATCTGGGGTGGGGGGAGGTCATTGAAAGTTCTTCACTATTTCCAAGAAGCAATCCAGTCCATTCCTTTTCTCCTCTACAATTCTGCACCTGGCTCATTATCTGGTTCTTATATATATCCAAGATATATGTACTGATAGACCAGATCATGGGCCGTCCCTAGTCTAGACATTAAGCATTCTTTCTCCATTTGTGCTTTTCTCTGTGGAATAGTTCGGTTAAACAATTTTCAGTGGTTGGGAATCTAATTTGGAAAGCTCTATAATGTTCCAGGACTTGATGGAATTCACACAACAGCACTGGCAAAAAGGAACGGCACATTTTCACTGGTATATGAATCTCTGTTTCTAATACGAGCTTTTTCCCCCTTTCAATGAAAGACTGAAAATTGATCTCTGAATTCCCTCAAAACTCCCAGCATATACTCACTCCCTCTATATTTGACATGTTCCAGCTGCTCTTCCGATCACTGTATGCTTTTATGCCATTTCTAATTTCTCAAACAGTACACCAAGATCCGTGATTATTAGGTAATGTCACTGATAGAGGGGGGAAAAGTTTATTACAAAAACAGAATCATATATTGGTAAAAAATATATATATATAAAATGCTGTTCTTGATATGTGAAGATCATTCACTGAACTACCACCTGAAGTGCACATGGAGGGAGTCATTTTTCTAATAATGGTGATAGCTATACACTGAACCACCCACACCCACTCATAATTAAATGCAATCTAGACATTTCATTAGTTTGGAACCTTCATTAAGATCAGCCTTAATCATTTGAACTGAACTAATAAATATAGGTTAACAACTGAAACACACCCATGTACACAATTCTCATTTTAGTCACTGGATACCAGACTATATGGGGAAAACATCATAAGAACTGTGGTTTCTAAGCAACAACTAGTTATTTTATGAAACATATTTCTTCTCAGCCCAACTAGTAATTTAGATAATTCATCTTTACTCTAATCCCACCATGCAGCTAATAACAAATTTGGCTTCTGGGGGACAATGATATTCCAGCATCCTGTGAAGCTTGTGAGCTGGAATACAAAGAGATCCCTTGCATCCTATCTCTACTGAGCAGCCCTGTTTGAAGGCGTCGTATGTTTGATCAAGGGCTAGGATGAGGATAGCCTCTTGGCCACACAGGAGCCTTCAGAGCATAATACAGATTTTAGAAAGAAGTTGACAGTTGGGCTCAAGGACATTTAGTTAGAAGAGTTTAAAACTCAAGTTTTGATTCATGTGGTTTTTAATGACCCTTCTATGACTTTTGGTGTGTTTTCTTTTTGCTTGTTTTATTTTAGAGGGAAAGAAGTAGAAGCATCTTAGCATGGCACAGGGGAAAGAAAACTAGGAGAGTAGTAAGGAAGCCTAGGTTCTGATTCTACCACCCGTACTTATTAGCTGTATGACTGTGAGCAATTCATTTAATTTCTCTTAGTCACAGGAGCCTTCTCTGTAAATAAATGGCAATAATATTTGTGTGGGTTACCTGACAAGGCTGTTATGAGGAAAGAACCTGATTGAACTGAAAGCACTATAGCTTTAGAACTGACATCAGGCATGATGGTCAACCAGCTAAAAAAGATAGAATGAACTGGTACTAAATACAAAGTTAGATTCAAAAAGTCAATTTTATAAGTATAAGCTGGAAGAGAATTTACCCCTCTTTTATTTGTTACAAGAGGTGGTTCTGGATTGGGTAAGATTGTTTGGGAAATGAATTTAATATAAAAAGCACCAAACATGAAAGTAGTAGTCCCACTACATGATTGTCTGGGCATACCATATCTAGAGTACTGAGTTCAGTTCCACATTTTAAGAAAATATTTCCTAAGTTGGAGAACACTGAAAGGGAAAAATAGGGCTCAAGCTCATACTGTAAAAGGATCAATTGTAGGAACTGCTAAATTGACAGCTCTATATGAAGGACTGAAAGATGAAAGAGGGAATGGAATTATTCTTATCCCCAGAAGGCAAAATTAATAGGGGACTGGAAGGGGATCTTACAAAAAGACAAACCTAGGATTAGCTATTAAGAACTAATCAGAGCTGTCCAAAAGTGGAATAGGATGCCTAGAAAGAAATTCCCCTCCCTGAAGATCTTGAAGTAAAGGCAAGAGGACAGACACCTTGTCAGAGAGATGATATAGGAAATTCCTACTCATGGCTTGGACTTGATGATCTAATGAGAGGACTACAGAGCATGCACCCTTTCCACTCTAAAATTCTGTGATCAGGGTACCTGAATTTACTTTTCCTCGGCCAAAATACCATCTTCCTGTAGAAGCTAAATCTGGTGTTACCCATTCGGTTGGATGCCAGCCAAAGTGAACCATAAATAACCAGTTGCTAGAAAATGAAATGAAAATGATTGTGTGACCAAATATAAGTCATTGCTCCACCTTTCCAAGCTGGGCTTTTATCATCATCAGTAACAATGAAGACATTGGACAAGTTGATCTCTGAGGTCTCTTCCAACTCTGATTCCACAAAGAGGCTTCAAATAGTGCCTTGAAAAAGATCATATTTTTTGGTTCCTTCTAATTTTCCGTCCTAATTTGAAGGGGAAGATTCAACTGTGTCCCTGCAAATTTTCTTCTCAAGCAACTTCTGCTGGTTTTAAGGCAAGTATCAGGAACCTGGGAAGAAATGAAGCCCTCAGAGGTTATTATTCTGACTCAAAAATCCTAGATTTAGCACACAGGGAACTTTGAAATTTTCTCTACAATTTTATTCTTTACTAACAAAAAATTAGAGCTTGGAGAAAATAGCGTAAATTCATTCCCATTCTCCTATTTTAGGACTAAGGAGGATACAGAACAAAGTAACTGAGTAAAATAATACAGGTGAAACATTTTGCTACCCTGACCCAACCACAAGAAGTCAAAATGTGTTAGCTCTGTTGATTCAATAAGACTCTTACTCAAGGTTTGCACTTGAGCTAAGGAAGAAGTCGACCCACGATTGTTCTAGTTACCTCAAGTCAACAAGGGGCTAGTATGTGCCAGGCACTGAAATGGGTTCTGGGGCTACTGAGACAAAAATGAAATTGATTCTTCCCTCCAGAAATTTACTGGAAAGAAGCAATATGCAAATAAATAAATAACATATGCAAAATTATTTGGGAGGACATCACTAACAACTGGGAAATCAAGAAAGGTTTCATGTGGGACATGGAGATTTGAGCCAATCCTTGAAAGAAGATCGTGATTTTAAGATGCAGAGGTAAAAGGGTAAAAATTCCACACATGGGGAATAGCCATCACAAAAATATGGGCATGGGGAGAAGGAACCCTTTGTTCAGGAAACAGCAAGCCAGTCAGTTTGGCTGGAATTTGATTACAATTAGAATGCCATCCCATTAGATCGTAAGCTCACTGAGGGCTACCTTTTGTCTTTTTTGTGTCCCAAGCTGACACAGTACAGGTCCTTAATAAATGTTTATTGACTGATTGAATATGAAGACTATGTGGAGAAGTATGAGTCATGGAACAGAGACGATCTGTGGAAAGTACGTGGTACAGGCCTACATTGGCCAGGCCATCTGAACTGCTGCAGACACGCGATGATCAGTTGATCTACCTATGTTCTTCCTTCGTTTGGTGACCCCGATTGTTGTTCTGTTTTTGTTTGTTACTGGGCACAGGTTCAACGTGTTCTGTTGAGCTGCTAACTTACCATGTGTGCCTTTGAAAGCCAGGGAAAAACCATGTGCTAGACTGAAAAGTATACTAATCTGGATGCCAGAAGATATTGCTTTAAGTCCAAACTGTGCTACTAACTAGCTGCATGGCCTTACTATCTACTCTCTGGGCCTCGGGATCTAAATGAATGTTAGTATTTGTATACTCAGATTGTGATACCCTTTGAGAACAGAGATGAATCCTGGTGCTTTCTTATTCTCTCTGCTTTTTCCAAGTAGGAAACAGAGAATAAAAACAAGCATTTGTTAAGCACAATACCGTGCTTAGGTGCCCAACAGTTTACCAAAATGTGATTCTCAGAACTTGGGAGCACAGGAATTGTTATGACTCCCATTTTACAGATGGAGAAACTGAGACTGAGAGTGGTGAAGTGACTTGCCCAGAGTCACACAGCCAGTAAGTGTGTGAGGCTGGATTTGAACTCAGGACTTCCTCACTCCAGATTCAGTGCTCTGCCCATTGTGTCTCCAACTGTCCCTGTAAGTAGAAACGAGACACTGGATTTCTTCAGCATCAGAGAAACCTGCCTCTGACATACACTGTCATGATGATTACCTAAAGTCACCCTTAGGGCTCATTTTCTTCCTTGGTACAGTAAGAGAACTGGCCAAGATGAACTCTAAGATCTCTTTCATAGTTAAAATATTTAGGTTGTGTCTATGATATTATTTGCTGAGCACTGTTCCCAGCGTTAATAAGAGCGATCAAAACAAGGCTTGTGGGATCCTGTACTTCAGTCTACATCCCTTTATTGAATATTCTCTTAGTGGTGCACCTTGTTGGGCTTATTTGCTTGTTTTCTGTTAGCCGGGTTCAGGCGAAGCTTCATTTGGTTGAATAATCCAATGTAAACTAACAAAACAACTCAGTCGAGAGCCAGGTGAAGGAAGAATCCAGTCCCTTGGCTCATGCCGTTTTCTAGAGGCTCCTGCTTTGTTTATATAAGTTTGATTCTTAGAAAGTGAGCCTTGTCATTTCAAGGCTGGAAGAAGAGCTAAGACGTGAGCCAGACCAAAGGAAGGGAGGACTGAAGTGAAACCGTAAAGGCGTCCTTTTGGCCAGCCTTGATAGGAACTTTTGGCCAGCCTTGATAGGAACTAAGTGGTCAATTTCACTTGGCCTGGCTCACATCTCTTCTATGGGCCATAATGACAGCCATCCCATTATCGTCTGGCACCCGGTCACAGGGGTGAAATTCACACTGCTCCTGTTAACTCTTCAAAAGGGACTTCTGTCACTTGTGATATCTGCAGGAACAGTGCTATTTATGCTCCGGAGTAATTTATGAATCGGTGGAGAAGTAGTGAGAGTGGCCTGGGAGCAGTGCACTTGATATGCGAGCCACCCAGAACAAGAAGGAGAAAGAAGTGCTTGCTGAGAGGAGCTCTGATATGCTGCCACTTTATCACCATCGCAAGCTAACACTTAATGAGGGGGCCACTTGGAGGTATATCAGTTTTTCTAAGTGGCACTTAGATAGCACCAGACGATTGATATGCAATACGCTTCTGGATTTTTGCCGATGGGCTGCTACTTAATGACGATTCTAATAAGAGAATCTAGGACGTGTAAAGCATCTCTAAAAGCTTGAAGAACTTCATCAATGTCATTCATCCATCAAGCATTTCTCGAGCGCCCACTACATACGCAACCTTGTGTTTGGTACTCGGGATAGAAAGACAAAGTGAAATAGTTCCAGCCTCCAAGGACTTTATATTCTCCTGGGGGGAAACCAGAGGAATAAATAGCAACACCTATGCAAAGTAAAGATAACATAATTTGTGGGGAAGAACCAGCAACTGGAAGCATCAGGAAAGGTCCCATGTGAGAGAAACAACGTGAGCTGGGTTTTGAAGGGTGATAGTAGGAGAAGGACCATTCCAGGTACAGAGAGGGGAGAACAGCAAATAGGTCAGCTAGCCTAGAACTCAGAGAGTATGATGAGAAATCAGTTGGAAGGGCAGGCTGGAGCATACTGTGAAGAGTTTTAAATGGCAAATGAAAAAGTTTGGGCTTTATTCTAGAGATAGTAAGATCCCAGTTAAGCTTCTTCAGCAAGAGAAATACCTGGTTGGATCTGTACTTTAAGAAAACCAATTTGGTCGCTATATGGAAGATGGGTTGGAAAGAAGAGAGGCTGGAGGCAGAAAGACTAAGCAGTAGGTTTTCCAAGCGAAGGGTGATGAGATCCTGAATGGAGTGGCAGCTTGGGGTGGGGAAGAGGAGACAAATGTGAGAGATGCTGAGAAGGCAGAATCAAGAGGATGTGAGGACCAGTCACACAGATGAAAGTGCAACAAGAATTGAAGATGACAAGCTGTGAACCAGAGTGAAATAAAGGATAATTTTCTAATGAAAATGGAGAGGTTATTAGAAGTAGTACTAAAAAGAAGTATTAAAAGTACTTGGAATTGGAATGATGTTGCACCAGAAGAGAGGTTTAGATAGGCTGAGGAAATCTGGTCACCACCCAGGGATCACATATAAATAATAAAGCTAGTTCATAAACTGAAATCATTTGAGAACAAAGCTATGGGCATCACTGATTCCTTCCTTCTCCAGCACATGGATGTTCCAAGACCTTTTGGGAATCAGGGATTCTACCTGAATATTTTGAATCACAGTCTCATTTTGAATCCATCCATTTTTCTAAATGGTCCTAATTTGGGGCCGAGTTTGTGAACAGTAGCAAAATGAAGGTGTTGAAAGAAAACCTGAGCAACCATGAGAAAAGATGCTTTTTTCTACTTAGATAACTTAGAAAATGAACTGGCCTGTGCACTTTTCTGACAAAATTTAGTGAACAAAAACTAACACAGAAAAATTCATATGAGATTCTTGTGGGCTACTCTAATAATAGCATTATCCAAATTGGGCCTCCAGTTGAAATTTCATAATTGACATTGTACAGTTCTACATAAAATTTAATACAGAGGAAATTTCTGGCTTCCATGGATATGTTCAGTGGTAGGTCTATAAATGTGAATATAACAATGATGATGGTAATATGATAATAATTATAATAATCCCTTCAAGTCCCAACTAGTCCATGCTACGAAGGCTGGGGGTGGGGAATAATGACAAACTAAAGAAATGTCAGCCAGAGCCATGCAGAGAACTTCATGTGCTCCAAGATTGCTATGGTATTTGTGAAAGCCTGGTAGGAGCTCTGAAGCACTGGTCAGTGTGCTCTGGAAATGCTCACAGATTCAGTTAGCTCCACAGTCACTGGCATGCAATCGCTCTTAAGATCCAAAGAAATAGATGGAGTAGCATAGGGTTGTAGCCGGCTCTGTTTGAAAGCATTGTCAGGATCAGCTTGATACAGAGGATGGCAGAGCAAATGCTCTTACTTGGTCTCATTTTGTTCTGTCCAAGGCCTCCGTGGCACTAGACAGACATGTCTAGCCACGCTTTCTCTGCCTGGTCCATTATATCCACCCCATCACCACCAGAAAATTGGAGAGATCTCAAGGACAATTCTTGAACAGTCATCACTGACTCCCTCTTTGAACTTCTCTCCAATCCGATACCCTGTTTATACTCAGACCTCAATGGTTAGCTTACTCTCAACCCATCACACTTATCCCAGAAATTCTGAACCATCAGCTACCTATGTACAAGCCACATTCCCAATCCCCACAAATCTATTCTCTTACCCCATTCTCAACTCCATCCTATTTCAGATCTAACTTCCCTTTCTACTGTGCTTTCTGGAATACCTGTTCCATACTTAACAATTATTTTGGGCTGAATTGGACAGTATCTTACTTGCTGAACTGGACACTATCTGCTCAGTTCTCATTTTTCTTGCCTCTGCAATCTGTGACAATGTCGATCACCTTTTACTTCCAGACTCTGTCTCCCTTTTAGGTTTTTGTCACACATCCCTCGATTCCCTTCTACCTCTCTGACTGCTCTTTCTTAATCTCATTTGCTAGATCATCTTCTAGGTTATGCACAATGACCATAGCTGTCCTTGGGGATCCTGTCCTGGACCCTTTTTTCTTCTTCCCCTTTGCTATTTCACCCGAAACATTCAATGATCATCTTTATGGATATGATTCCACAATTTATATATTCAAGCCTAATCTTTCTACTGAGTTCTAGTCCCCAAATCCCACCTGTGTTCCATACTGAATTTCCATTGGGTTTGCCAAAGTCAGTAACTCATTTTCCCTTCTCCCTCACCCCAGACTCTCTCCTCTTACCAAATTTTCTACTATTCTTGAGGATACCATCATTTCCCCAATAACCAAGACTACAATCTCGGCACCATCCTTAACTCTCCACTCTTATTTATCCCAGATACCTATTCCATTGCTCCAGCTTTTCATTTCTACCTTCGTGACATCTCTTGTTTACTTTCTTTCATTTCCACTCCCATCTTTTCCCTGAACTATTGCAATGGCCTCCTCATTGGCCTTCCTGTTTCAAGACTCTCCTAAATCCAATCGATCCTCCACTGAGATGCCTAAAGGATTGTCTTAAAGCACAAGTCTGAACATGTCACCCATACCCCAATGTTAACCCCAGGATCAAATATAAAATCCTGTTTGTTATTTAATGCCTGCCACAATGTGGCTTCTTCCTACACTTTTAGTCTTCTTATGCTCGACTCTTCTTTACAAGGCTCCACTGACCTTCACGTTGTTCCTTCCTCACATCTCTATCTACTGACTTCTGTAACGGACCCCATGCTGGAAATTTGAGAAGCCAAATGTTGGAGAACCTGGAGTCATTTAAAATAATCATTTAGCATAAACTCCAGAAGGCATAATTAAAAGGGTGGCAAGAACAACACTGAGGTCTCAAGTGAGTTTGAAAAAGAATACAATAGTCATATTTAGACTGGAATTTGACATTTTTTGAGTTGGACAATGTGAGTCCAAATAGTAGGCCAATCCCGTGAAAACTGAGTAATATGAAAAAGCTATCATTTGCCATAAGCCTCAGAAATGCATTCTCTCAAAGGATTTGGAGAATACATAGCAGTGACCACAGCCATAATCAGAATCACAGGGAAGAAGGTGGGGCTGTTCAGCAATAGCCCTCAGGACAGATATCCAATGATATACCACTGTGACAGAAGTTAACTTGAGAGAGCTCCAGAGGGTCAATGTAAAGGCCCTGGGAGATGACATTACTATCTCACTAGCACAAGCAGTAGAATATTTAAGCTCCATGTTGCCTATATAAAGAACACAAAAAAAGAAACGTTCAGAAACGAGTCAGAAGTACAAAATTATATTAGAAAATTTAGATTCCTTGAGACAAGACAGATCAAATGTCATACCATCAAGGAGAAAACTTGAGTTGAATATAATAAGAGACTTATTGGTACCCAATACTCAAAACTACACAGGAAGACCATTTTTAAAGCTACTAATATCTATGCAATACCATCTGTAGTATATATTCTGAGGACTGTCAAATGAATTAAAACAAATACATCAGAAACCTATATAATATTGACAAAACACAAGACCTGTCTGTCATCCTTAGGCAGCTGTAGTCAAATTTATACTCCTACTAAAGAGGAAGAGAAATAATGGGTTGCTGACTTTTGGGGTCAGCACCATCTGCATTAAAGCATTTGGAACAAGTAGGTATTAACATTTATGATTTGTTATTGTGCATCGTTTTAAGTCAACAAACATGCAAAATACTCTTTAGATATGACGGGATACCTGGGGGAGGGAGTCTTCAACAAAAGCTGAAGATCTATAGAGACTTAAAGATAAAGACCAGAAAGATAAAGATATCCTTCAGATGCGAAACAGTCATAAAGCACCCTAAAAAAGGTGAGAAGCTGAAATACCTTGAACTGCATAAGAGGCCAACAGGACCCATTCATATGTCTCCTTGACACAGACTACATTTGCACCTCAGTCCTCAGCCTTACATCTATCTAAGATTCCCTCAAGAATGTTTTTGTCACCTACAAGCACAGGAGAAATTCCAGGTCTTAACTCATTAAAGAGAACTCAAGAGTTTTTTATCTGAGAAAAGGGTTAGATCAAATCAAACAGTACCTTGATGAGAGATGCAGCCTAGAAGGCCTTTATTTACCCTTCTATGGAATAGCATGGTCTACGGCCCTATAACATTCAACATTTTTATGAATGATTTGGTTGAAAATTACATACTTAGCAAATGTGTGGATTATATATAATTTGGCAGGGCTGACCCCTATATTGGATGACAAAACCAAGATCCAAAAATTTTAGCAGATTATAATGTTGGGGCAAATCTAAATAAGATGAAACTTAGTAGGAATAAAGGCAAAGTCTTAACCTTGGAATTGAAAAATTAACTACCTAAGTACAGCATGAGTGAAACCAGATCACATCTGTTGACTATGAAACTTGATAGCACATTTATGTAAAGGATTTTAAGTTCTTAATAGGCTGCTAGATTAATATAAATCAATACTGTAACATGGCAGTCAAAAGCAGCATGAAATCTTAGGCTGCAGAATGCACAAATTCCTTAGCCAGGACATTTCTGGGGTATTTTTTCTTAGTTCTCGACATAATATTTTAGGAAGAACATTGACAAGTTGGAGCATATTCAAGGAATGATGAAGATTTTGAGGGTAATTGAAACAAAGAAATAGGAAAATCAGTTGAAGGAAGTAGGAACATTTAGCCTGGAGGCCAGGAAAACTTGACTGGACTATGAAAGCTTTATTCAAATGCTTGAAAAGGAAGCACATGAAAGAGGGATTGCATTTGTTCTACCTGGCTGCAGAATACAAATCTAGGAGCAATGGTTGGAAGTTTCTGAGAGACTAATAGAAGGGGTAAAAAATCTTACCAATTAGTGCTGCCCCAAAGTGCAGTGACCTGCCAGAAGGAGTCCCCTCACTGGTGACCTTCAAGCAGAGGCCAGATGGAAACCTGTCAGGGATGCGATAAGGAGGATACTCACTAGCACAAGGAGAAGCATGGTCTCTCAGGTCCCCTCTGATATGCAGGTTCACAACCTGTTTTACCTTCAAGAGTCTCTTGTCTATAAAACCATTTTCTTGATTCAGATGGGTATCAAAATAGGGCCATTAATCTGAATCATGAATCTCTGTTCTTTTAGCATTGTGGAAGCTTAGAAGTGAAAAGGAAGCTAGGGATCTAGCTCGCACTCCCCTAACCTGTCCATTTTACAGAAGAGAAAACTGAGATCCAAAGAGGAGAAGGTCACAAAGCAACTTAGGTGGGAGTCGAGATCAGAACTCTGGTTCTCTGAGTTTCTGGCCCAGTGTGCTCAATCCCTGCATTTTTTTAGGCCTTAGTATGGTCACAGGGATTTTATTAAAGAAAACACAGATCCTGTAGTTCATCTTAAGCTTGTTTCCACAAATTAACCACCCCCTTGCCACACCTACCCACCCAGTTTCAAGGCCACAGCGGTACCTAGAAAAGAAAAAAACTGCTGTTGCTACTTCAGTGAATATGCCCTGGCATAAGTATCTATAAAACACTGTGTGGGAAGCATCTATGTGTACAGAAAATTATTTGAAACGCACAGGAAGCCAGGTAAGGGTCTTGATACTGCAGTACTTTGCACTTAAGGCATTTTCAGAGGCAAATGACGTCAATAATTAGAATTCCTTTAGAATATTTTCCTCTTCCAAAATTTAAAATGATGATGACGGAGGGAAGAAACAAGATTATGTGGGAAAGGCACAGAGCTAGGAGTAAGAAGAGCAAAATTTGAGTCCTGTTTCTGAGAGTCATTTCATCTCTCTATCTTTAAAAAAAATCTACAAACAGATCTATAAATCAAAAAACTTTAAAGTCCTGGAGGGCAGCAGTGATGTTGAATCCTAAAGGTACCCATCCTATTTGTCTGCTGACATGATGAGTCTTTGATGTTGAGTCCCAGTTTCTATAGCCATAGAGTCAGAAGGTTGGAATACATGATCTTTCACAATCTACCTTTCGCAGTTAATTGAACATCACTCCCATTCACACTTTATATTCTAGAAACACAAGGCTTGCCAGCTAGGGATTCTCTGAGGCTCAAGATAGGAAAATTAGGCCTGGGAGAAAGCCTGGGGAAAGGAAGAGGGACAAAGGGTGGAGCATCGTGTAGGAGGAATGGCAAGTATGTCAGTTTTCCTGGAATATAACTATTAATACTTAATAATTATAATTAGCAATAACAGTTATTATTTGTAATAGCCAACATCTTTATAGAAGTAAGGTTTGCAAAATTGTTACATCTATTACCTCAACAACCCTTTAAGGCCCAGATGCTTTTATTATCCCCATTTTTACATATGAGAGAAAAAAATGTACTTGCTCAGTGTCACTCATCCAGAAAGTATTTAAAAGCAGGATTTTAATTCAGTTTTTCCTAGCTCCAAGTCCAGCGCTCTATCCACTGTACCTCCTATGACCTTTGAAGTACACATGGTAATTGGTATGGCGAATAAAGGGCTCTCAAGTAGATAATTAAAATAAAATTCAAATTATTTGTAATTTGATTGTTCCTTTTTATTGGAAATAGGATTCTATTTCAATTTCAAATATCATTTATTAAGCACTTTCTGGATACTACCCTGGGAGAAGAGCCAAGGTTGCAAAAAGACAGTCCCTGTCCTCATGGAGCTTACAGTCTGAGTAGGGGGATATGGGCAATATACAAAGATAATTGCAACGCCTAACGTTGTGAGATTGGCATATCAGAGCAGGGCTAACCAAGCGCTATGAGGAAGCCAAAGAGAAGGGTCCTTACCAGCTAGATTGGGGGTAGGGGACAACAGGGAAGGATGAGTTGGAATTTAACAGGTGGAGGGAGAGAAAAGACATTTCAAATACAGAGAACAATGTGAGCACAAATAATGAGGCACAAAACCCTACATGAGCCGCATGTATAAGACTGGTTGTAGAGTGTACACAGTGTAAGCTAAATGAAGACATGTAGGAAAACTTAGGAAACAAAACTAGTTTCAGGTTGTGGGTTGAGCTTTATTTTGTGAGCAATGGGCAGCCACAGAGGTATCTTAAGCTAAAGCAAGCCTGGTCCCCTAGAGCTATATATGAGAAAGAAAAGGCTGGCAGTGGTGTCCAAGACTGCTGGCAAACACCTGGTACTCTTTAGTTCTAAGCCTGCCCACTCACAACTATGTTTCTGCTTAGTACACCGTCTTTCTATGTTGCACAAAGATAGAGTTCAGCTCTGCCTCTGTATGGACTGTAAACAATCTCAAACCATCACAGGCCAAGCCATGGAGGTTTGAGTGTAATTCACAGCAATGGAAGGCATCTGTTATGATTTCGCAAGCAAACTATCTATTAAAGGAATTAGGTGCAAAGATGGAGAAGGCAACCTTCTTCACCTGCCCTTTAAATAGAATTGGCAGCGGTTAATTGCCTGGCATGGGTCTTCAATTCCATAAGCAAGGCATGATTTTATACGTTAGGTTAAACTGGAGAAACACAAATAGCATGCTGTAGCAGAAAGAAATGAAATTTGAAATCGGAAGCCTCGGTTACCATCCTTCAGATTCAGCCATCGTCTACTAAGGCCCAAGGCCAGGCGGCAAATGCTCTGTTACATACACATGGGACAAATGCATAGTTTGGATAAGGCATACTTTCTGCCCTCACACAGGCTCCACTCCAGTGACCCTCACAAATCTATAATATACAATGTCACATAATAAGAGCGTTCCGAAGGGATAAAATGAAGTATTTTGTGCCATCGTAAGGGGGACAATTGTCATGCACTAGAGAAGACTGTGAAGAAAGTAGCAAATGAGCTGGGCCTTAAGGGATGGATAGAAGTTAAGCTGATTAACTACTTGTCTGACCCTGGCCAAATTATCTCACCTCCCGGAGCCTCTATTACCTCCTCTGGGAAAAGGAGGCAAAGGTCAATGGAAGGCTCATATGAGATCACAGGTAGAAAAGTGCTTTGTAAACAATAAAGCACCATGCAAGTTAAAGATTGTACATTCATGATGCTGGGATTGTGTGTGTGTGTGTGTGTGTGTGTGTGTGTGTATTAGAGGTATGTCACAAGCTGGGAAGGTGCTTAGCAGTGGAAAACTCTTTTCTTCTGATGTGTGAATGTTACAATTTCATTGAATATCTGTGGTGAAGCCTGTATGCCAGAGGCCTTGTAAATGAATAGTCTGGCCTCATTTGCTTTCTGCCATCAGGGAGGCTGGGGGCATAATGGATACAGTACAGGATTTAACTGGAGAAAACTTCAGGTTTGATCCTGTTTCCAGTCTTCATTATCTCATTTGATTTTCACAACAACCCTATGAGGTGGGTATGGTTAGTATCTCCATTTTACAGATGAAGAAACTGAGGCAGGCAGAAGTGGAGATTTGAACTCAGATACTCCTGAGGGCAAGTCAAACATACTAGGGCCTGACCTAATGAACTCACTAACTTTCACTTCTCTGAACCTCGGGTAGCCCTCTGGAACCCAGCTCCTAAGTCCAAGATAGACTGTGAGCTCTTTAGGTGAAGGCCTCGGGATGCACTTCAGGGCCACATTCAAAGCCTTTCTGGTCTGACAGGCCCTGCGAAACAGCTGTCCCCTGCCAAAGTCAGAGCTCGGTAAGATTTAGATAGGATATCAGCTTCTGTCATTCTTTCCCCCCACCCAAAGGAAAACAGATCACTCAGACAGTGTCAGAGTATTTGCTCCCAAGGGGCATCACAGCAATTCATACTCATCAGCATTATCCAGATCAAGAACCACCAAGAGACAGTTACCGATTCGTCCACCTCAGACAGGAACCTTTGGAAGGTATCGATTGTTTCACACTGGCCACACTAATACATTTCACATGTGTGAGCCTTGTGGTTAATTGTGACTTGGCCATAGGGAGCTAGCCCAAACTCACCATCTCTCTGTCCCTCTGAAGATCGCACATCACAGTGCTACCCAATTGATCTTCCATATCCAAAGATGTATTTCTAGTGATCACAACAATAACTCACACTTATATCATGTTATAAAGTTTTCAAAGCATGTTAGCTGAATTATCTCATTTGATCTTCACAAGACTCTCTGAGTTAGGTGCTATTTGTATTTCTGTTTACAGGTGAGGAAAGTGAGATTGAGGGGGCCAAGTCACACAGTTAGAATTGGACACAGGACTTGTTAACTCTAAGTAGGTCTATCAGTGATTCCATGATGCCTCCCATCACTATTCTACTACAAACTCTTTAATGACTCCCTCCAGTCAACCAAATGATGTTTTCACTAGTTAGCCTGGCATTTGAGGCCCACAGCCTCTCAAGCCTTAGTTGATGCTCCACTTTTCCTTGTACTAGTTTATTCACCATCTCGCCATGTCCAACTTGCCTTAGCACATTTGCTCAAACTGTTCTTATGCCTGGCACTTCCAACCCATTAAAGTCCAATGCAATTCTAATATATCTCTTCCTTTCCAGATCCCTATACTTGACAATGATCTTTCCCTACCTTCCTCTCCCAAAGGTTCATTCTTGTCTGGTTCTATGTTATAATTATCTGAACTTTTTCTCCCTTATGGATAAGAAGCAAGTAGAGGGAGAAACCTTTTTTTGTTTAAACTAAACTTCCTATTTTTCCCAAAGGCAAGCAGCGGAGCTCTTCACCACAGTAGGTATTTAATCTTTGCTTGTTAAATTACAGACATAAACTTTTTCTGGGGGGGTATGAGATGCTGGTAGGGTCCTGTGGAAGGCAAATATGAGATATGATCCATCCCTCACAACCTTGGATATCATGTCAACTGAAACTGATACTCTGCCTCCCCACAAATGGTGAGAAGGCAGGAAAGGGGGCTCAGTCACCCCAGGGGGCCTTCTCCTTCTCAGGCCCCCAAGCAGTATTTTGGTCTCCATCTTCCTCAGTTCTGTGTAAGCCCAGGGGAAGGACAGAAGGACCTTTAGAAATCCTCTAGCCCTAATGACTCATTTTGCAGAAGTAGTGACCGGCTCTCTGACCCTAGAAGGGTTTGTGCCAGGCCGGATCCTGGCTAAAAGCCAGGTCTTCTGATTCCCAGGCCTGAGATTTTTCAAAACGACTGCCAAGGCCCACATGACATTATATAGGAAAAAAAAGAATGGGAGAAATACTGAAGCTGAAATGAAAATGGCAGATATTAAGAATGAAGCAGGAAATGACCTACTCAGTTCAATTAATAGCCTCTTCCCCTCTCCCCTCTCCCCTCTCCCCCGTCCCTCTGTCAAGTACTAGTTTACCATTTCTTTTTAATAATACATCATATTTCCTTAGTACTTTGGGGCTGGCAATCTTTTCTCCTCACAACAACCTCATGAGATAGGCAAAGCAAGAATCATTATGTCCATCGTACAGGAGGACAGATTGAGGTTCAGAGAAATCAAGATCCTTGCTTGAGCTGAAAGTGCAAGTCAGGGGCCAACCTCTGGCCTTAGATTGAGTGTACATAACTGTAACTCACACACCATTCTTCATCTCCCTGAGACGGTCTCCTCGCCTTTCCCAATAACTATTCTGGCCACAGGATGGACACCGCTCAGCCCTCTGCTTTGAAAGAGACCAGGGAAAGGCACTATAGCAGCAGCCAACACGATTAGTCTTTCCAGGTCAGTACCTGCTCAGCAAACCACATTTTTATTGATTCCAGGGAGACTGCAAAGATGATATTGCTTGTGACAAATGGCAAATTATTCAAGATTTCCACTTTGACAATAGTGTGCTTAAAAATCCTTAGCGTGGGCCTCCTCTGTCCAGGCCCAGAAAATCTCAGAATGCTGAATATGTAGGAAGATATAAATATGTAGGAGTGAAAGAAAGAGTAGGAAGAAAAAGTCGTGGGTTTTATACTTATTTTGATTCTTGGTGCAGTGTGGCTGCTTTATAATATGTCAATTTATGGCATAGTCCTACTAAGAAAACAAATCTCTGTCCCTCCTCCCCTCTCTCCCTCCCATAAAATCAATTCAACAAAAACCTATATCTAGTCTAAACTGAAGATTAGTATGGCCCTGATTGGATCAGATAACTGTAGGGAACTTCTCTGCAAATACAGTTTAAAATTGTGATTCCATCAACCCACTTCTTCATCTCCCAGGTAGATAATCTCAGCCCTACCCAGACTGTAAAAATGGAAATTGTCCATGGGTACTCAGGAGCCCCTGCTACTACAATCAACCTGAATAACTGGCCGTCACCCGAACCGGGAAATTTCCTTTTCAGTATTCATCCTTTGATGACCTTACGGGGTATGATGCTCTTAACCTTCTGAAGCACTTTACCATCTGTTATCTCATTTTATCCCTTTGACAGCTGAATAATGTTGGGAGGAAAGGTGCTATTGTCCCCATTTCAAAGCTAGGGAAATAGAAGCCCAGAGAAAAGCAAAGCCAGCCCAAAGCATGAAGGAAAACGAAATAGGCGATGATGCAGATTGAAATAAGTCAAGCCTCGAGAGTAATATGAACAGTATCTATAAAGGGAAAAGAAAAGCAAACCAGATACTATATAATTCTCAGAAGCAATCCAAGTCCCTGAAATGAAGAAATGGATCTCCCTCCTTTCCTCCAAAAGGTGGGGGGCCTATGGATGTGGAACATTTCATCCATTATCAGTTGGGTCACTGTGTTGGTTGGCTTTGGTTAACTGCTTTTCTTTGATGGAGGCCCCAGTGGGAGGGAGAAGTGTGTACCCCAAATGGCTAAAGCAAAAGGCTCCAAAGGAGCCCAATGGAAAACCTGACAGAGAAAAAATAAGAAACGGCTCCGGAGTGTGCTACTTATTCACTCCTTCCAATGCCCCTTCCCTTAATTGAAATGCTACCACAATTAGCAGAATGCGAGAGAAAGCACATATTGGATTATTCTGTTATTACTTCCCATTCCTACCACGCATCACTCTAGATCAGTGGCACCAAATGTCTGAGTGGTAATAGCAGATGCCCAGAAATGACAGGATGGAAATTTCCATCAAGCATCAGGTCAGATTTCAGCAGGGAGAGAGCGGTAAGGGGGCCATTTGAGGGAATTGCCCCCATTTAGGCAGGCCCGGGCCTAAAGTGGAATCCCACCACCTGCAGAGTTTATAGTCTGGGCCTGACTTAGACATGCTCATATATCCCAGAACTATTTCCCAGGTCCCATTAGTACTGACAAAGACCCCAAATTTCAGAAATAATTATCTATCCATATTTCCTACGGGCCAAAGATTTTAGCATACCATTTCTACAGATGTGTGTATATATACATATGTAAGTATGTATGGATGGATATACATATATAAAAATGCATACATACTGTACATTCATATATGACCAGAGGGGTAGCTAGGGGGCACAGTGGATTTTCCTGCCAAAATGAAATGAGGAAAACATCTTCCTGAGTTCAAAATTGGCTTCAGACACTTACTAGCTGTAGCCAAGTCACTTCACCCTGTTTGCCTCAGTTTCTTCATCTATAAAATAGAGAAGTAAATAGCAAACCACTCCAGGATCTGTAAGAAAACCCCAAATGGGTTCGTGAAGAGTGGGACATGACTGAATAACATGAGTATGCACATATGTATGCATTTCTGGGTGTATGTATATATAACATCTGTGTATATAGGCAATGAGATAGCACTGCAATGGATAGAGCACTGGACATGGAATCAGGGAGAACTGATTCAGACCATGGACCATGGAATCAGAATTTAACTCTAGACTGAAACACTTCCTAGTCAGGTGACCTGAGCATATCAAATAACTTGTAAGTCTCAGTTTCCTTATTTGTAAAATGGGCCTAACAACAGCACCCACCTTCCCAGATTGTTTCCAAAACCAAAAGAGATAATTCACTTTCCAGATGCTAATTATCGTGTGGTCTTTCCCTAGTCGTAGTGAAATGTAAACTCCTTCACTTTTGTCTTTGGAGCCTCATGGGAAGTAGGGGCTTACTAAATCCCTTGAGTCCCATGACTTGGCACCTCATAAGCTGAATTTACCCATATTTGGCAAGAGGCAACAAGCTGAGAGGTACTTATAGTTCTAATATCTTGCACAATGGGGTCAAATCATGGTACTAAGGCTGAGTTTTGGTCTTAAATTCCCTCTTTTCTTGCCCTTGACAGACTTCAGGAACATACCGGTTGGTATCCCTGGCTCAGTCCCTCAGAGGGCACTGAATAGAAAGCTTCTGCCCCGATAGGGCTTTTGCCTAGAATCGCTGGGAATTTGCTGAGAGGCTCGATGTAAAGAAAGTCTCCCTGTCACTGAGAGCAGCTCCAAAGGTCCAGCTTCTTATCATGATGAGGGAACTTTCTATTCCAGTTCTTCTCTGCTGGATTCTTAGGGCACAGAGGCAAGCCCATGTTCTGGATGTTTCTGCCGGTGAGGGGCACACGCTCTGGCTTGACCCGCCATGGTAGACCCGGTTGTCTGAGGAGCGGTCAAACTAAGTTCACAGCCACTTCTCAGCCTGGCCACTGGATGATGAGCTTTAATGACCACAATAACTCCTTGAGTTTATTCACTAAGTTGTGAAAGGATTGCAATCTACATTGGTAGAGAGATGACCTGTTACCTGGGAGATCCTTGAAAAAAAAAAGAGAATGCAGAGGAAAAGCCATTTAGCTCACCTTGGATTTCTTTTACCTTTCAACTTGCCCTCTGTCAACTCAACCCCACCTACCTACCCTTCCAAAGGTGAGCAACTGGCTGCAAATGATTCCACCATATCTGTGATGATTAGAATGCTCAGCGCTAAGATGAAGTCAGACAGCAGGGAAAATATCTCATTGAACTCCTTGTTTTTCTACAAGAAAAACTCTGGTTTCAACTGGGCCTCACCCCCGGCTCCTTCACTTTTGCTTCCTTATCCATTCTCCCTGTCTTGCTCCCTCCCCCACCCTAGTTCCCATATGCCTCCATGCTTAATCTCTATTTCTGATCCAGAACAGATTGGGATATAAGAATTCACTTCTCCCACAATGCCTACAGGAATAAAATGTCTCTTCTCAGTGGATATACAATGTAAATGACAGTACAGTGAAATAGGAGGATAAAAGAACTCATCATATTTCCTCAAGAAAAGGTGAGTCTCTTTTCTCAGCTCTAACCATACTTTGGATTGTGTCCTCCACATCTGTAACTTGGAAGGTTTTATAAGTAAAAGGCTATTGTAAGTCTGGGGATATTTCCCCAAAAGTTTCTTCAGAGCTTAAAAGTCTCTACTGTTGAGGTCATCTCTTCTTTGGAGTCCACAGGATTAAGTGGACTGGAGAAGCAGGGGCAATGACAAAGGCCAGGGCAAGAAGCAGCCTGGGTCCAAGGATATAAGGCCTAATGATATACCTAGCGGCCCAAGAGAAGCTGAAACAACTGGCCCCATTGTTCCCTCTCACACCCCTGGGTGGTAATTCTCAACAAGAATTAGGACAGACTGGCTTAGTGAATAGAGAACACTATTTCAGTGAAGGGGAAAGGGGCTTTAGTAAAAAAAAAAAAAAAGAATAAAGCAATTTGGACATATATGAGAAAAGGCAAGAAAGCCAGATTTGCATCCTAGCTCTGACCCTTTCTTAGCTGTGACTGGGAGCAAATAATTTCACTTCACCGTGCCTCAGTTTCCTTCTCTGCAAACGAGAACAAGAATACCCTGTCTGCAAATGCTAGGTTGTTTGGGGCTTTTTGTTCAGTTCTTCATAATTATCAAAATCATTTTAGCCCGTATCTGAAAGAGGCATTTTTCTAGGATCCCCTATTATATAGGGCCTCTACACAGCTGCCTTGAACCTTCTCTGCAGGAGGATCCCCACAATGTCTGATCCCTGAGTGAACAGGGCCTCAATCTCCAGCTTCCCATGTGAGCAAGGGAGACCAAGAGCTGGCCAATAGAAAATTAATTTCCTGAGCTCCAATACAATGTGAGTGGGAGGGGAGAGCCAGGAGTGCTTAACTACTTCCCTCATCCCCCAACTGTCTGGAACTGTAACTATTTCAATTTAATAAGTTTCCTTTATAATTCTATGTATTTTATCTATTTAAAACCATTCTTCTGAGGAGAAGCCCACTGACTTCACAAAACTGCCAAACAGGCCCGTTACCCCCCCACACACACACACACACTCTCTCTCTCTCTCTCTCTCCATGCACACATATAAACATGTACATTTACTTACATATACATATACATAATACACGTACACACAGATCCACACATACGTATACACATATACACACATACACATGTTAAGAAACCCTGTTCTAGGTGGAAAGACCAAAGTCCCAAATAGGAAGTAGAACAAAAGAATACTGATTTGTAGCTCTAGATCTCAGCATATGTGGGAGTCTGGAAATCTAGCCCTCTGTCCCAAATCCCTGAACTCTTTCACTCTTTGTGCAAAGCCAAGATAGACAAAATTCTGATTCAAAGCCAGAAGGAGATAACAACTACAACCTGTGCTCAAAAAGCTGGCCTGGAACCTGGTATCCCATCAAGCCCATAAAGATGGTGGGAAGACTAGATGGGTTACAAGACAGTAACCAAACAATAACCCAACACGCAGAGGTCACAGGTCAAGGCCAGCATTGTTTTATAGTCAGAAAGGATCTAAGAAGAGCAGAACTGAAAGGAGGAATTTTTAAAAAGGTCATGGAATGAATGAATCATCAAGAATACAGGAAGCAACTGGGGAGTGAAAAGCATCCAATTGTTATACGTCGGGATGAAGCAAGAGACAGCCACGTACAGTGGAGCTTCGGGCAAATCTCTAAGACACAAAGTTACAAAAGAAGGTGCCTACTTGCAATGAGAAAGAGTGTTGCCTCATAATTGTTACTGTTATTGTCATATTGTTATAATTGTGCCAGTATAATTATAAGTTGACTTCAGGATGAAGTTTGGAGCCAGAAGATCAAGCGGAACCTGAAGCAGTCCCCAAAAGTGAATGTTCTCCTGGGCACCAGTAAAAGTGGCAGCTTTCCAGAGGCCAGAGCTGATCAGCCCGCAATAATCTTCTCTGGCCACATCCCATCTGCATGTTCTGGGAGGCACATTTTAGTAACGACACTGACAAACCAGAGAGCGTACATAGAGAAGAGCTCAACTGGGGAGGTGGGCCAGCTAGAGACTCTTCCCACAAGGATTGATTAAAAGGACTAGGAATATTTCATTTTAGCCTCAGAAGAAGAGAAAACTTCATCTTTAGGTATTTGAAGGGCTGTCACATTGTTCTACTTGAGCCCAGATCACAGAACTAGAAGTGAGGGATGTTGGTTGGAGAATGCCAGCAGAGGGACAACAGTCGTCATTTGAAGGTGCAAGAAGAGACAGCTGTGCTGCTGAAACCTACCATTTATGTCCCTGGCCTGTTGGAGACTAGCAGAAACTTTCCCCATCCATCCAATAAAGGAGTGAGCCTCATCTGCATGGCAGGGAAGTGGTCAGGGGCTGGAAGGCCTATGATGTGTTTATGCATGAGTGTGGAACAGAAGGAACGAACCTGTGGATGAGAGAAAGGGTAAAAGTCTGAGGTTCCAAAGGGCTCATGGGTATTAAGGAGACTGAGTTGGGTGGGAGGGAGAGTTTTGATCCTTGCCCCTTGCTGGTGCAGGAATATCATTCTCGGGGAGCTACAATAAGGAGATGAGTCAGATTTACACTATCTAGCTTCTCTGGCAAATTTCTGCGCTTTCAGGGGCATCTACAGAGAAAGAGAGTTCCATCGACGGAGGTATGAGGGAATTGAGAACATGGATAGAAGAGCAAAACTCCAAAACAAGCTGTGTGGAAGTGGAATGAGAGGAGGTCATGGGTTCTCCCCAGTAGGCGGAGAGTCTTTAAACAGAAGCTGAACGTCCACTTTTTGACTGTGCTGTAGAGAGAGGCTTATTCGGGTATGCATTACATCTTGTGGCTACTGAGGTCCTTTTCCAACTCAGCCATTCTTTGGGTAGAGGTGAAGCCAGGGAACCGGGGAAGAAGCCTGAGAAGCTATCTAGTCCAAGCCTCTAATTTGACACATGGGAAAACTGAGGTCCAGAAAGGTAAAGTGATCTGTCCAAGGTCACACAGGTATTTGGAGAATTTTGTCTTTCTGGGTCTCTCTGTGTGTATATGTGTGTGTGTATGAGTGTATATATGCAGGGATGAGCATGTGTATAATTATGAATATATAAGTATATGTATGAGCATTTATATATGTATATGAATATGTGTATGAGTATGTATACATGCATGAGCATGTTTATGAGTGTGTATGTGTATATGTGTATGTAAGTGTGTGTGTGTGTGTGTGTGTGTATATATATATATGCATTGTTGTAGTAACTATGTGTGCATGAGTGTGTTGTAGATATGTGTATTTCTGGCAGCATTCTACTCAAAAACAGCAAACGTTCAAGTGAGGAAGCTGCCGGCAATCTCAATCCAGGGAAGCTATTAAAACAGGGTCGTTCTTCCCAAGCTTGCTTAGGGAAAGCACTCAGGCTTCCCTGTGCCAAGGTACAGGCCTCTGCAGCTCAATCTGGTGGTCAGAGAACTGCTTACTCTGAAAGAAACCCCAATGCCCAAAGAAAGCAATAAAGCTCTGCAAAGAAAAAAAGGTGCCAGGGAAATGTTTGAGCGCTTTCTTTTGTTTGCAATTTAAGCATGAGGTTTATTGGCAAAGATGCTTTTGAATTATCCACAATTAAGAAAAGGGAGCCTTTCCCCTAGCCTGCAGAGCTCAAAGGTTGTCAACAGCTGCAAGGACACACTTTCCTTCCAAATTCCCATCGAAGCGTTTGAAGTTGTAATCAAATGGAAATATGCCCATGTTTGCAAAGCAGCAGACAGCAGGCATGGGGAAAGCTGAGGACTTCCTCGGAGCTCCAACCCAGCCGAGAGCTTCCAAATCTAAGCACGTCAGACCTGTTGCTCGGTCAATATTTGCATGCCCAGCTCTCCTTTGTTCTAACTGCTTGAACAGCTACTCAACTATTTGACAGTATTGAGAGACAATAAGAGAAATAAATCTAAAGACTTCACAAGGAGTTGACCGTTCATTTAATAGAAGTGTAGTAGGAAAACACAGCATTGAGAATCAAGAGGGGCCTGCATTCAAATTCAACCTTCGTAGCTTACTAGTGGGATGATCTTCAACAATGTAACCTCTGTGAGATTCAGCTCTTCATCTTCAAATTGAGAATAATAAGACTGATAACAGCCATTCCCCAAGGTTGTTGGGAGGCTCAACTGAGCGGGGAAAGCACTCTACAAACCCGATAGGTCCTGTCCTTGGAAGTTGATCTGGGATCATGATTCCATCATAGTAAAGTCCTAGGGTGGGAATTCCTTCCAAAGATATGGACATGATGATGGTACTCCTAATCTGGATAACGGTAAGAATGCTAACTGAACTGCAGCATGGCACAGTGGTGAGAGCTTGGGATTTGGCTTCAGAAGAGCTCGAGATGTTAGTTACCAGGCTGTATCAATAGTAGGCAGGTCACTTGGTCTGAATCTGCAAAATGGGAACATAATCCTCGTAGGACCCATCTCAGAAGGTCATACCGTGGGAAGCTCTTTGTGTACCTCAAGGGGCTTGAAAAATAGAAGTTATGATTGTCTTATAGGATTGCGTGGAAGACTAAAAAGATAATGAATGTGAATACTTCAGAGATCAATAACTTCATTCAAATAGGCCACACGAAGTCTCACCTCTCCACTCCTTATGACTTCATAGATGATCTTGGAGAGCTATTGAAAAAGTTATCACCAGGCACCCAACCTAGTGAGGAGCTTCTCTGAATTCATTTGAGCTGATCCTCAGATGACAGACACAGTCTGCCACCTAGACCAAACCCAAAAACTTTGGAGCTTTGTAGGAAATGACACTGCAGGGTTCTTGCTTTCTAGACCCCAGCATAACTGTCACACTGAGGCATCAGGGGAGGATTTCAGTAGATTATTCCATGTAAAGTACTGTGTAAATATATTCCCATAATTGTTATTGTTATTAATAAAACTCATTCTATAGAAAAGTAAAGGAAGGCCCAGCGAGAAAGAGGAAAGTCCATATCTAAGATCATACAAGTGGTAAGCAGGAATTCCTACTGATGATTTCTACTGCCTATAAATCCAAGATCCAGAAGGACTGTGGTTCTGTGGTTCCTGATGCTCCTTCCAATTCTAAGAGTTAAAGAAATCTTGATTGCAAATCTTAAGTGTTACAACAACCCTGTAAAGGAGGCACTACAGGCATTATTATCCCTATTTTACAGCTAGGAAATGAGGCTCAGAGTTTAGATGACTTACCCAGTTACACAGTTTGGAAGTGGCAAACCCCAGGCTTTCACATTCTAGGCCCAGTAATTATTGACTGAGATCTAGTTGGGATAGAAAGCAGTATTCCTCAAATTATATGATCACACAGCCACTTTAACTGACAACAAGCTAAAAAAGAGCCAAAATGTTGATTAGAATTAGTCAAAAAACTGGCACTGCTTTAGATAAACTAACAATGAGGTCAGCTCCCAGAACTGGAAATATAAAGGACAATATATAAAAGTCATCTACAAGTATCCATCCCCTTCTCTTATTTTATAGATGGAGAAACAAGTTCAGAGAATAAAAGTTAATAAGTAGCAAAGTCAGGATTTGAACTCGGTTCCATTGAATTCTAAAGCCAGTGCTCTTTTCACTACACTATTCTGCACAGACAGTATTTACTATCTTAAGTAAACTTAATTAATTCAACAAAAAGTAGCCATTAATACTGACAGGAAGTTAGGTGGCGCTGCAGTGGATTGAGCACTGAACCTGGAGTCAGGATAGCTCATCTTCTTGTGTTTAAATCTGACCTCAGACAATGACTAGGCGGCCAAGTCACTTTATCTTGTTTGCTTTGGTTTCCTCCTCTTCAAAATGAGCTGGAGAAGGACAAACTACCCCAATACTTTGCCAAGACAAACTCCAAATGAGAGGTTTGTGGACAGAAAGCATTCAAAAGACAAACAACCAACAAAGAGTTGGACACAGCTAAAAACAGCTGAACCACAGCAACCACTGAAAGGACAGCAGCAAAACTCTCTTAGCCTATGTTCTGAGTAAAAACTATTGCTCTTGAGGAAAGTATACTTTGGAGAGGAGGAAGGGTAGGCAAGAAACCCAGGTTATAGCACCTTGTTCTGCCAGTAATTAATTAGCTGTGTGACCTTGAAGAAGTCATGAAAGCTGTGTTTTCAAGTGGAGATGATGTGTCTACAAGTTTGGTCATCCTCTGAGATGTTCTTTATGAATCTTGGATTACACGGAATAGGAACCCCGCTTTTTCTTATTTAACTGGGCTGAAAGATGGGGAGCAAAGGGCTGAAGTTGAGGTCACAGAGGTGAAATACACTTGCTGTGATACAGAACGTGCTCAGTCGAAAAGAAGAATAGAAGTCCAGTTTTGATTGTCAATTTTCATTTGAAATGCACGAGGGCAGAGATGAGTTCAACTAAGGATCTGCTCTTCTGGTGAGCTGTCCAATATCTGGTTTACACCACAGTGTACCTTAGGATTGAATTTTGAAATCTAATGAATAGTAGGGCTACCTCTAACTCATACGAAGGGTAAAGATGCAACGATGTACCATCTGCACAAGTTTATAATGATGTGATCATAAGGCTAAATGCAACAATTAAATATTCTTATGAATATAAAGAAATTAAGTGTACCAGGGGACTTTATTACTTAATGAGTCTTTCCATAAAGAACCACAAAATGCATCCTTTTTTCCCCTTGAATATCTGGGCTTCCATAAATCACTGTTCTTAAAGCACAGAACACTTAGGCCATAAATCCTCATTACAGTGCCAGAGGACAAGGCTCACACAGCTAATTTCAGTCATAGAAGCAAATATACAGTGTAATTACAGGGAGCCATCTAGGTGGTACAGTGCATAGAGGACCAGGCCTGCAGTCAGGAAGACCCGAGTTCACATCTGGCCTTAGAAACTTACTAGTTGTGTGATCTTGGGTAAATCACTTCGCCCTGTTTGCCTCAGTTTCCTCATCTGGAAAATGAACTGGAGAAGAAAATGGTAAACCACTTCAGTAACTCTGCCAAGAAAACTCAAAATGGAGTCATGAAGAGGCGGGAAATGACTGAAAAAATGATTTAATGATGACAATTACAGTATATAGGAATTTACCCCTCCACCAACTCCACATATTTATTGTCTTCATTATTATTTACAATAATAATGATAATAGCCACAGCATAGTTATGGGGTGCTTTAATGCTTTTAAGACATATGACATACAGTTCTCATTCAATCATCCTACTAGTGTCGTGAGGAGGGTGCTATAATTATGTCCATTTTATAGATGAGGAAGTTGAGATTCAAATAAGAGTGACCTGTCCAAGTCACACTGTAAATAAACATCTGAGATCAATTTTGAACACAAGTCTTCCTGACGCCAAACCTCTAAAGCTTTAGATCATGCCGATAACTTTCTCTGGCCCTCAGTTGTAAGAGGGCTTGTCAACTCTCCTCCAGCCTTGGACATCACACAAGGCACGGCTCAGGCAATCTGAGGGTAGCCTTCTAAGGGTGAACAAGATGGCGCTGGGAGGAAGGGGGTCCCACCCAAAGAAGCAAAGTGGCAGTTCTCAGGGGAGGCATGCCAGAACTTAGAGGGGAGTACTTTGAATATCCTTATTAGGAAAGGAATGTACACATCATATCTATGTGTAGTTTCCTGTAGAAAAGCATGTACCTACTATAGGCTAGAATGTGATTATGTAGGAAGTAGTAACTAGAAACAAGCATTGAGATGATAAAAGGACCTGCAGTCTTTAAAATAAACAGTCTCACACCACCCTGGCTCTCGCCCTTCATTGCTCACAGTCTTCGCTATTTCAGGTGGAGAGGCAGTGCTGGTCACATAAGACCCATTCCACTCAGGAGTTGGGGCCGTGACGCCCCCCAACGCTCAGTTTCCATGATATCATCATAGAAAGTTAAATATTAATCATAGAAGTTTAAATTTTAATCAGAAGAAAAAGTTAAATGAAGATTTAATTCATCATAAATGTTGGTTAATCACAAAGTTTAATCTTAATCATAGAACTTTAAAACTGTAAGAAACCATCTAGACCAGTATCAATACTTTATAGCCCAGAGAGGGAAATAATTTACCTGAAGCCCTCTAAGTAATGGTGGGGAACTCAAAATCTAGAACTCTTGACTCCTAAATGAGCTAGATTTTCCACATCTATTGTTGTTTGTCCTCTGTTCTCAAAGAGGACCAGGACATCAGGGAGGTGATACCATGACATGCAAGTGAATTGGAATGAAGTGAGGGAGGGATGTGCAAGGTAACCTGCTTCACTTTTTCCTCCTGGATCAGCTGGGGTCCAGTGGCCACATATAGATCAGGATGACTGGAGATGGCCTGAATACAATGGGAGGCTTTGGCCTTTTTAAGCTAAGATCTTGAACAGGTTTTACTGAAGTAATGTCAATTTAGTGATTATGTCTAGGTAAGATGTGAGGCAGAGAATGACCTCTATTACCTAGTCAAAAACAACATCAATCTGGGAATGGGGGAGACCCTCAGGCTTTCTGGCCAAAACCAAAACAACTGCTATTTATGTTGACTCTGAGCCAACCCAGGCCCAAACAATGATCAAATAAGGCTTGGTCTCAGATCTATGGTTGGTCAATGTGAGTCAAGAGTGATTTGGATTTAAGGCATGGTCCTTAAGAACAAAATCTAGCCCATAAGCCCCAAGATATCTTGGGAGGTTTCAGTGATAAAATTTTACTAGTATCTATTAAATGAAACAGTTGAATGAGATGACTGAAGGACTCATCCAGTTCCTATATATATAGGTCCTCTACCCCAAGCCCTTTCTTGCTCCAACCAGATATAACCTTATGGTTCTCTGGGTCTCCAGAATAGAGCTAGCCTAGCTTCTTTTGTCGCATTTAGTGTGAAACCATTTCACTAGGAAGACATCAGTTTATTTGCACACATCATCTGTACTATCCTTTTATTTCTTTTTATTAGGGGACGAGCTTTAATTATAAACTATTTTCAAGAAACTTTAACTAGTGTGGTAAATTAAGCATATAAAATGAAGAATGCCCATAAGGAGGCATCCTTTGCCTATCAAGCCATCTCCTCTTTATTGCTGTGATTCTGTGATGCCTTTCCCTAAATGCACTATACTCTTCTCTCATGATTCAGTCAAGCTAGCGTGCTGACTACAAATCACTTGGATATGAGCTGGATTCTGAATATGGAGACATACGTACCTACTTTGCACTGAAAATTCTACCCTGGTTTATTTAGAGCAGAGGCTGAGCACTTAGAATAGTTTAAATTGTCTGCTGCATAATCTAGATGTGACTTCAGGGGATCAATGAAGAAAAGTATGAGAACGGGATGACCACCTGTAGAGAAGGTCTCAGAGTAGAAACTTGTTCCAGTAGCATGATGAAGTAAATGGAAAGAGCACTGGATTTTGAGATAGAAGTCTAGGGGGTAGGAATCTGAGAGGATGGCAAAATAAGTTGGTAAATTTCAAGTTCTCCTGATTTCCCCCCAAATTGAACAAATTTGTGCCTCCAAGCAAACACAGGCTAGTGAAAAATCAAGACTTGATGAGAACAGTGGTATTCCAGATACAAGCTGAGAAGATCTGATGAAAGACTCTAGGTTGGGGATTAACCTGTCTGAAATGAAAACACTTCTGGGATAGCTTTGCAGAAACATCAAGTGGGAACCCCTTGGGCTAGCTAGGTATAGCTGAAGCCTCAGCAGGAACCACAGAGACGGTTACCTCCTGGATTGTTAATGGAGTCAGGGTTCAAGTCCCAAAAGACTGAGTAAACCTCAACTGATTGGGAATACCCAGCTCAGCCGAGTGGCTGAGAAGTGTTGGGGGAGGGGGGCAGGCAAGAAGGAACCAGCACCCAGTTAATGCAGAAGCAGCAGGGCAGGGACGCTGCTGGCTGTGAGCACTTGCAGGAGCAGGGAGCTCTTGGTTTGGGATTCCTGGTCAGAATGGAGAGCTAAAGGGAAGTTTGAGACACCATCCCCTCACTCCACGATTTGAGGTGCTTACACTAAAACCTCTTATAAAAAACTGAATTGGCAAAGAAGAAAGAACTCCATGATTAAAACATATTACAAGAACAGGGAAGACCAGGTTTCATCTTCAGAGGACACTTTAGTAAAAATAGTACTAGTATTTAGTACTATTACTACTAGTAAATTTACTAGTAAATTTTAGTAAAAATAAAATCTTCTACCCCAAAGAGTAATGTGAAATTGCTCCTTGCCCAGAGAGAATTTATACACGAATTCAAAAAAGAATTCAAAAATCAAATGAGAGACACTGAAGAAAAACTAAAGAAAAAAATAAAAACCATCCAAGAAAAACAAGAAAGTTATGAAAAAAACCAACTAGAAAAAGAGGTAAAGAGTCTCAGAGACGAAAATAATGCTTTAAAAATTAGAATCAGGCAAGGGTAATCCAGTAAAGCTATGAGTAACAAGAAATAACAAGAGATTATAAAGAATGAGTAAATAGAACAGAATGTGAAACATAAGAAAAACAACAGATGTGGAGAACAGATCAAGAAGAAAAAATATAAGAATAACTGGATTGCCAGAAAACTGTGACCAAAAGAGAACCTTGACACAATAATACAGGAAATAATGCAAGAAAATTGTCCTGGAATGATAGAATATGAGGGGAAAGTAGAAACAGAAAAACTCCACCAATCACCACCTGAAAGAGATCCTTTGTGGAATGCACACAGGAATATTGTTGCCAAATTTCGAACCTCAGATCAAAGAGAAAATTTTACAAGAAACAAGAAAAAAACCAATTTAAATATACTGGAGCTACAACTAGAATTGTACAATACTTATTAACAGCTACAAGAAAAAACCGCAGGTCCTGGAATCATATCTACTGACAGTCAAAAGAACTAGGCCTGTGACCAAAATATCATATCCAACAAAATTATCTATAATTCTGAATGAGAAAAAAATGGATAGTCAATGAACTTGCAAATTTTCAGGACTTTCTGTCAACCAAATCCAAAGTTAACAGAAAATGTAACAGATAAGAGCCAATATGAAAGATCAGTTTTAAGGAACTGAACATGGACAAACTGTTTAAACTAGGACAAATTAATTTATATTTATATATATATATATATATATATATATATATATGGAAGATTCACATCAGTAATAGCATATCTTAAAAGAAAGAATGGCAAAGTTAAGATAAAAATAGCAATCATGTTATATAAACAAAGTGCAGAGGAAGAATAGACATAGAGGCCTTAGAGGGGGTCAAGAATAAATTCAATAAGCAACTATATATATATATATATATATATATATATATATATATATATATAGAGAGAGAGAGAGAGAGAGAGAGTACCTTGAAGGGTACAGCATCTTCCACAATCTATAAAGAAATAAGGGGGAAGGGATGAGCAGATAGGGAAGCAAAGGGTGAGGGAAGAAGGTAAAGTAATAGCAAGGCAAGTTATGGCGCAGAATTTATAACTGTTAAGACAGTGAGAGTTCAGTAATGTGTATATATACATTTATGTATATATGTATATATACATATCTTTTCTTAAATATAGCTTGCTTGGGAGTGGTGGAGGAGATGAAAGGGTGGGAAAAGAATAGAGTAATTAAGATGTGCAACAGAGAACTAAAGAACAATTTACAAGGAAGTAAAGAAAAAATGGTCATTCATGAATATAATTTCTTCTACTAATAAATATATTTTCTTGAACGGATAATTTGTTATTATACATTTTGAATCCTCCCTGATGTTCTGCTGGGCTTCCCTTCTGTTTTGCTTTATTTTGTTTTGTATTTCTTTTCTGTTTTCTTTTTTCCTTACTGTTTTTTTCAAATAAAAAATATAAAAAGGCAAAAAAGTCATGAGTATAAATATTGGTTCTGCTCCCTACTATCTATATGACCCTAGGCAAATCGTGATAAATCTTAGTTTCTTTATCTATAAAAATTTAATTCACATTTTTCTATAGTGCATTAAGGAATTCAACAGTACATTTCTTGAAACAATCCTATGGGGGCAACAAAAGTTATCATTACCTTCTCTTTAATGATCAGGAAACTCCGGTAAGAGAGATAGACTTGACAAGGGTCCCTTCCCATAAAACACATGTTCATCGATTTACATAAATGGAACACCTGGGACATGAGAGATACCATAATGTCAGCTTAACTCCACTGAGTGATGACAAGTCATTTGTGAATATATTTACAAGTTGTGACCGTGTTGAGCATCTGTGATACAGTCAGAATGAAAAGACATCCAGTACGGGAAATCCCTCCTCCAATTCCAGATTTCGATCCATCTGTGACTTAGTAGATCATTTCTGCGGCTCACAGAGGGACTTGCATCAGTGGCAGAATTTAAAACTAGGTCTTCCTGACTGAGCCCAGCTCTCTATCCACTGTGGTAAGCTACCTCTAACTTTCTAGCAAATTTCATTTTTAATACTCTTTTCTAAGTTGAGGTATTTGATAAAATATCCACCACTTTCTCTTTTATTACATCTCCTGAACATAACAAAGCAGATATTTCCACTGGCAAAGTAGGAAGGTCGTTTGTTCCTTTTATCATTACGATTCAAGCTAGCACATGTGAATAAGACTTTTCTTTCTGAAGCCACATTTTACCATACTGATTCTGAAAGAGATGTATTTTTTCTAATTGTTCCTAAATGCCAGGCACTGTCAACTGCCACTTTCAGTTGCTGTTGTTAGCAGGGGAGAGGACAAATACCTAATACTCTTAGCAATTTCTGTGCACTAATATGTCTGCTTCATTAACTTCAATCAAAACATAGCAGGGACTCCTTGGTGGTAATCCATTTCCTTTGATACCTTCTCATCAAATATTGATCTGAATAATATTCAGTACATGAGCACAGAGCTAGTCTGTATGATATTTATTTACTGAATTCACTGAATACATTATTTCTTCCCGAAACAGCCAATTGCCTTTTTCCAAGAACAGGTCTGCCTTTCGGTGACTTGTATTCCAAGACTGTTTTATAGCCCTCTGCAAGACCTCATTCTTACATTTTATAGAAAACCTCATTTGCCAGAACACCATTTTGTGTGTGTGTGTAAAATGCTACTGAAATTTAGGGGGTCAATTGTAGATTCAGCTACTGACAGAAATGCCTCTAAAGAAGAAAAAAATGGTTTTGAGACAGATCTCTAGCAGGAAAAAGCATGAGAGAGAAAAAAGACAGATAAGATAGCTTTTCTTTTTCTATAGTGTGAAAAACAAACTTAAGTTTCCCTTGGTTTTAAAAGATAGCCAATAAGTGCTAGGAATGGAACTAGATAAGTCCCCCCAGAGCAGGTTTGTCCAAATGGCATTTCTATACCTTGAACTCACTTCAAGATAGTTTGCCATTTGTGTCCCTTTTTTCCTTTCTGATTCCTCTTTTAAATAGATAGACTTAAGATATTTGTAATTCTATGAAGCCAGAATGTGTGCTTTACCATAGATGAGTTACCTATTTTACATATTACAGCTGGGGCCCTGTTGGTAGGGGTGAGCAGTGAATAGAATACAGAGCAGTAGACAAAGAGCATTGCTGAAGTACTGGGGAGAAGGGGATAAAGTAGAGTTCAGTAAATACGTTCTGACAGTCCCAGAGAACCAACAAGAGACAGAGCACTGGGCATGAAATGGGAATTAGGAGGCCATTTACGAATCCAAAATGGTAACCCGATTGGCAACTGAATTCCAGCACAGAAAGAAGCACTGGGAAGAAGCGGACCACATGACTTCACTGGTGATTGGAGTGTGAGACCACAGTGGTCTCACAAAGAGAATAATAAGGTATGCTGTCTCAGGGGTGGGAGTGGGGGTGGCAATTGTCCAATTGTCCTTCACCAAGAAGGACAATTCATTTTCCCATGAAAGTGAAGCAAAGTTTCCATTGAACACCGAATGACATGAATGAAAGGAGATTCTATTGAAGTGAAGTCATTAGCAGCCTTGAGGAAATGAACTTCGGGAGGCAGCATGGTCTAGTAGAAAGAATACTGAATCCAGAGTCAGGAAGCCTGGGTTTGAATGTGGGCTCCTAGACATATTCATCATGTAACCCAGAGTAAATGACATCACCCCTCGGGGCCTCATTTTCTCATACTGCTTCCCTCCCAGAATTGTTGTGGTACAAGGGCTGTGGAAGGCTGATCTCAGTGATTATTAGGAGGTTGGCTAGAATGTGATATAGGGGGAGGGAGAAATAAGTCGGTGCTGGCTGACGGGTGGCTTTTGATGCAGGGATTTTTTAAAAAATCACGATCAGTGCCATGCCCCTGGAGTTGCCAATTGGCATACCTGGTTTTGACCACTGCTGCAATGTCAACACTTCATACTGCTAACATCCTATTTTTTTTAATGTTTTTGTTTGTTTTCTGGATTATCAAAGTTACAAGGTGACTTACTAGGAAAAAGACCTGGAAATTGTAGCAGCAGCAGCAACAGCAGTAGCTGCTCTTCAGGAGTGAATGTGGCTTGCTGTCGAGCATCTGTGAATTTGAGCAAAGGCCATGGACCAACATCGAGCCACAGGGAGTCACAGATGCCAGTGGACATCAATAAGTCACAGTCCCATAGCACCACAGAGTCTTAAAGATCAAAAGATCTTAGAAACAGTCTAGGCCAATCTCTTTATTTTGCAGAGAGGTAAACTGAGACCCATATCTGTCTATCAAAGGACATTTTTTTTCATGTTTATGCACTTTATTTTTTCCATTCTGCTTTATTTTATTTTCTGTTCCAGATTCTATTGCTTTTCCTTTCCCCATCCATCGAAAATGTATGAAGGACAAAACTCATTACAAATATGAAGTTATATAAAACGCATTTCCACACTAGCCATGTTCTCAAAAAATAAACAAACAAATGAGAGAAAAAATAAAGAGAAAAAAATGCTTCAGTCTGCACTTCAAGTTCATCAGCTCTCTTATCTGGAGGTGAGCAGCATGTCGTGAGTCCTCCGAACTTCGGTGGGTCACTGTGTTGATCACAATTACTAAATTCAAAGGACAATTTGCAAGGGAGTGATACTAGACAAATCTTATTCACAGACTCACATAAAGACAGCAGTTACCGTCTCCCAAACTAGACAAATATACTACACATGCAGAAAGAAAAAGAGACTGAGAGTTAGTCTGCCTGATTCTACCTCTTGCTTTCTCACTTGATAGCACGGTGCCATTAGACGAGTTAGATCCCCTCACTTTTTTCCTCTACAAATATGGGCTGGATGATCTGAAAGCTTCCTTTCAATGTTATAGTTCTATGAGCATCTATCTACACATATTTTTATAACTATGTTTTAATATTTCAAGAGGCAGTTACTGTAACTACAAGCTCAGTGCTCTATCTACTACAGCGCCCCCTTGCTGTCTTGTGGAGAATGCATAGGCACAAACAAACAAATCTCCCTCTCATTCCCTTCAGTACTTCCCTATTACTACTGAGGAACCACCTTCCTCACAGTCACTCAGGCTTACAACCATGGTGTCATCCTCAACTTATCATTCTTACTCACCCCATGTATCCAGTCTAATTCCAAATATTGTCCTTTCTACTTCCACAACATCTCTTGTGTCTGGATAAAGCCATTGTCTCTGCTCAGGTTCTCATCACCTCTTACCTGGACTATAGCAGTAGCTTTCTAAGCAATCTCCCTGCCTTGTCTCCTCCCACTTCAAACCATCCTCCACTAAGCTGCCAACATGATTTTGAAAAAGTATAAATCTGACTATGTCAACCCAGCCCCACTCCATCCCCTAGGCAGCTCGATTAGATCCCTATCACCACCAAAAACAAACATAAAACCTTCTTCATAGCCTAGTCCCTTCCTACTTTTCCAGTCTTCTTTCACTTTTCTTCTTCCATGCATTCTCTGGTCCAACTACTCACCTTGCAATTATTATGGCACAATGCCTCATTTCCCAGTCTTCCATGAGATGAAGATGGACAGGCAGATATGAAAAGACAGTCAGACAGATACAGTGGATGTATGGATGGATGAAAGAGAGATAGATCACCAGATGAGAGAGAGAAAGAGAGAAAGAAAGAAAGAGAGAGAAACAGAGAAAGAAAGAAAGAGAGAAACACAGAGAGAAACAGAGAGAGAGAAGAGCGAGAAAGAAAGAGAGAGAGAGAAAGAGAAAGAGAGAGAGAAAGAAGAAAGAGAGAGAGGAAGAGAGGGAGAGGAGAGAGAGAAAGAAGAGAGAGAAAGGGAGAGAGAGAGAGAAGAGAGAGAGAGAAAGAAAGAAGAGAGAGAAGAGAGAGAGAAAGAAAGAAGAGAGAAAGAGGGAAGCGAGAAAGAGAGAGAGAAAAAAAAAGAAAGAGAGAGAGAAAGAAGAGAGAGAAATAGAGAGAGAAGAGAGAGAGAAAGAGAGAGAAGAGAGAGAAAGAGAGAGAAGAGAGAGAGAAAAAAAGAGAGAGAAAGAAGAAAAAGAGAGAGAAAGAGAGAGAAAGGAGAGAAAGAGAGAGAAAAGAGAAAGACAGAGAGAAAGGAGAGAGAGAAAGAAGAGAGAAAGAGAGAAAGAAGAGAGAAGATAGAGAGAAAGAAGAGAGAGAGAAAGAAAGAGAAAGAGAGAGAAAAAAGAGAAAGACAGAGAGAGAGAAAGAAGAGAGAGGGAGAGAAAGAAAAGAGAGAGAAAGAGAGAGAGAGAAAGAAAGAAGAGAGATACCGAAAGAGAGAGAAAGAAGAGAGAAGAGAGAGAGAAAGAAGAGAGAGAAAGAAGAGAGAGAAAGGATGGAGTGAGGAAGAGAGGAAAAAAGAGGACAGACAAAAAGAAACAGACAAACTAGATAAGAAAGATGGAAAAAGAAATTAGATAGATAGATAGTGATAGATAGTATGGATGAATGGGGAGAAGAGATCACTATCAACAGATTGATAGATTAATAAATAAAAAGATAAGTAGATGAAAAAATAGATAGGATGGATAGATGAATGAATGGGGAGAAAAGAGAAAAAGAGATAAGATGGATAGACAAAGAGCTATAGATAAGATGGATAAGTGGATAGTTGGATGGATGGATGAGAGAGATAGGATGGGACATACATAATTGATAGATCAATAGATAAATCAATAGATTGACAGATCAATAGATACATAGGATGGGGGAGAGAGAGGGAAAGATACAATGGATAGACAAAGAAATACAGTCAGACACACAGGATAGAGACAGTGTATGCACACACTATTATAACATACATGCATTATACTATTAGTGTATATGGATGAATTTTACACACACACACACACACACACACACACACACACACTACACAGTATGTGCTGGTGTATACAGATTAATTCATTCAAGTTTTCCTAGAGCAGCAGCGCAGTACCACACTGAGTGTTCCAAAGTGGCCTAGAAGAATGGTATGAACCACCCAAAGAAATGAAGGCCACTAACCAGTTACATAGAAATTCCTGCAGGCCATCTATTGACTTACTTTTAAAATAACATATTATCTATATTGTATTCTATGTTCATTTATTTTGTTGAGTAGTTCCCATTGTGCATGACTTTGCAAACATGATAGGTGTCAGATTGCTCGTCTTCTCAGTGGGTTAGGAAAGACTAAGAAAGGGGGAGATTTTAAAATAAACTTTTTAATAATAAAATTTTTTGCTAAATATTTCCCAATTATACATGACTTCAGTGTTGTGTTTGACACCTCTGACCTAGAGCGTGAAGGCCCCAGCCCGTATATATCAGAGATGGTACTTGAACCCACTGTCTTCCTGGTTTTGAAGACAACTCTCCCATCATTTTTAATTCTAGGGCCAAATTTATTGCATCACATTCATAAAGAACAATTTATTTAGCTATTCTCTATTGAGAGAGAGGTATTTTGACAGCCATCTGACTGGGAGGGTTAAGGAAGAGGGCATTTGGCTCTGGAGGAAAGACCTGAAAGCACAAAGACTAAAGAGAGCTAACAGTCTAGCAGGGGAATCTGTCACCTCTTAAGTGAAAGTTAAATGACAAGCTCACTGTTTGTTAGGATACCTTTTTTCAGGAACTTGAAAATATATGTAAAAGGCAAGTGAAATTTATCATCATGAAGGCAAAAGGACTGTTACTCTGCATTATGGTGGATAATTGCTGATATGATTCTGATCAAGGTGAATTCTGTTTCTTTTCATCAAAGTGTAATTATCCTCAATGCAGGCCTGGCCCATATCTCCATTCCCTTTGATAACAGGAAACTCTTTCTAAAGTCAGAATATTCATTCAATTGTTCACTGAACTTTCATTTTCCTAGGGTCACCAAGGGATTACACACTATAATGGAACAATGCCTTAATGAATGTAATTTGGTAGCTCCACGTGCCCACGTGACTAGTTCCTAGTATTTATTTCATTTTAAATTTGGACATGATTAGATATGGGGAAAATTATACTATGCAGAAATAAGTCCTAAGATTTCATCTAATGTCAGATTTGGAAAGCCTCATAGAACCACTTGGCCCAAACTATCTGAACAAGAATCCCCTACAAGCTCACAGACAGGTGGTCCTGCAGCCTTCTCTTAAACACTAGCAGTAAGAGGGAATGCCCATGACCTCTGGAAATAGCACATTCTACTCTGAACCAGACACTTGCTTTGTTTTGTTTTTTGCTTTGCTTTCCCTACTTGGTTTAAATAAAACCCTCAAATGATTCTGTCTTAGAACGCTGAGACTAAAGGACATTCCCAGAGTCACAGAGCCAATCTATATCAGAGATATAGTTTGAACCCAGGGCTTCCTGACCTTGAAGACAGCTCCCTACCCACTACACCAGGCTGCCTCTCATCCCTGTTTCTTTTTTATGTTAAAATATATGCTAAATCCAATATATGTATACATATTTATACAGTTATCTTGCTGCACAAGAAAAATCAGATCAAGAAGGAAGGAAAAGAAAAACTGAGAAAGAAAACAAAATGTAAGTTATCAACAACAGAGAGAGGAAGAATGGTATGTTGTGTTCCACACTTAGTTCCCACAGTCCGCTCTCTGCGTATAGATGTCTCTCTTCATCACTGAACAAATGGAACTGATTTGAATCATCTCATTGTTGAAGAGAGCCACGTCCATCAGAATCGATCGTCATATAGTCTTGTTGTTGCCATATATAATTCATCGCTGTTTCTTATGGCACAAATTTATTCCGTCATATTCATCAGCCACAATTTATTTAGCTGTTTTCCAAAAGGAGAATGGCTTCCTTCTAAACTCTAGGGTCAACCAAACAAGTCCCTCCCCTCCTTTTCACAGCACAACATTTATAAATACTTTGAAGACAGTTATCTCCCCCACTAGGCCTTCTCTTCCCATTGTCATTCTAAGCATTCCAAATTCCTTCCAACAGAAATGTCCCCTCATTATACTGGCCTCATTCTTCTAGATGCTCTTTGACTTGTTGGTGTCCCTTCTAAGCTGTACCTCAGGCCTATGGATAAGGAGTGCAGTCCTTCTCTAACATACTGGAGTCAAGGGTAAGGAATTAATCAAGGCTTCCCATGTGAAGTGCAGACTCAAATGTTACCTGACCTGGTATTAGGAAATAGCACTGAAACACTTTCATTTTAAAAGTGAATCCCACTTGGACTCCATCAAGGTAAGTAGAAAGAACAGAGAAGTGAGATGACATGCCGTACGAAATATTTATAGTGACCAAGCTTGATCTGGAGAAGAAGTGATTAATGTACCTCCCTTGCCCCCCAACTTTGCAGAACTAGGGAACTATAGGTATGGCACATAGCATATATCGTCACACCCAGCTGCAAAGTGTTGGTTTTTCACGACTTTTCCTCTTTTGCTTTTTAGTCTTTGTTATAAAGGATGGCTTGCTGGAGGAGAGCAGGACTGTGACTCGAAATGAAGGTGATGTAAATATGAAATGTACTGGGGATATTGTATCCCTTTAATAAGTCACTCCAGCACCTACAGATTTTACTTTGCTTCTGGTGGAGCATTTAACAGCATTCTATGTCATCAGTTCTTCTATCTTGGCGGTGATTTTAGGGGACTTAGTGATAAATTACAATAGTATGTCCCCTGGAATTGCCCACGGTCTGTCAGAAGTCCACAGAGAATATCTGTGTATGTTCTGTGCGTTTGTGTATGTGGCAGAGGAGATGACGTGAGTAGTAGTAAAGACCAGTTTTCCTAATACCAGGTTAGGTAACATTTGAGTCTGCCTGCACTTCACATGGGAAGCCTTGATTAATTCCTTACCCCTTGACTCCAGTATGTTAGAGAAGGACTGCACTCCTTATCCACAGCCCTGGGATACAGCTTAGAAGGGACACCAACAAGTCAAAGAGCATCTAGAAGAATGAGGCCAGTATAGTGAGGGGACATTTCTGTTGGAAGGAATTTGGAATGCTTAGAATGACAATGGGAAGAGAAGGCCCAGGGGGGTAGATAACTGTCTTCAAAGGATTTATAAATGTTGTGCAGTGAAAGGGAGGGGAGGGACTTGTTTGGTTGACCCTAGAGTCTAGAAGGAAGCCATTCTCCCTTTGGAAAGAAAGTGGACATGCTACTTCTTGGTTGGAGTATATACATCAATGGCCATCATAACCGACTGCATAGCTTTCAGCTGTACTCTCCCTCCAAATTAACTCAGTTCACAAGAAGCTAACAATGTAAGCTTTTGTGGCAGGGACTTTTAACTGACTGTATAACCGTCCCTTTTAAATTTCTCATGGATTTGTGTTATTAAATCAACAGAATTAGAGACTCCAAATTAATTCAGGGAAGCAAACAATGGAAAACGAGGTCAAGATTGTTAGTGGAAAAGTAGACAAGGAGATTAATTGATCCATAGTCAGATTGTACAGGTTGATCCCTGAAACCCAGGGAAAAAAAACAGGTCAACATTTTCCCTCTCTCTTAATTGCATGCCCCTCTGCCTTTTTCCTTTGTTCAGCCTATCTGGTAAATGATTGGTCAGGAGTAACCTGGGTCATCAGCCCCTTACAAGGTTTCCCCTTCCTCCTCTCCTAACTCTGTGGCTAATTATAAGCACTCAGCATTCCCTTGTCTGTATCAGACTGACCCATGAAACATCCCTGTTTATTTGTCTGTTCACCTATTCCACCCTAATGCAAATGAGATGGGAAAGTTAACCGGATGGCAACGACACAGGGGATTGCTAGAAATGATGAGGTATGATGTTCTGTGAAGAAGAGTGGACCATTCAAAGGACCAGTGATGAAGAATGCTACCTGCTTCCCGACAGAGAAATGATAGACTCGATACAGAAAGAGATACTCGTTTTTAGACACGATGTGAGGATCTCTTTTGCTCGACTATACATATCTGTTATGGATATTTTTTTCTTTTTTCCATAATGAATAGAGGCAGGGAGGTAAAACAATAAATGCTTATTAATTTGAAAATTATATTTAATTAAAAAAAGAAGTGGTCCTGGACTATTTGGCTCAAATGTAAGAAAGTCCAAAGCAAATTGTGTATTATTAGGTCACTGCACTTGTACACAAGCAGGTTATGTATATGGGAAAGGGAGGCCAGAGACAGCACCCACCTCCAAGAGAGTAGAAGTAACAAATCCTTATACCATGGAGACCACGTGCCTTTGTCATTCTGATATTTAAGAATTTTTTAAGGAAAGAGAAAGAACACTGCATTTCATTAAGATTTTTTTTATTTGCTAAGATTATAAGAGCAAGAAATGGTTTTTGATTCCACTAATTCAGTCAATGCTTGGGGTTTTAAACTCCACTGACAGAGAAACTAGAGTTATCCCCTGACTTGGCTTCACACTTGGCCATTTTATTTGATTATTTTAATGAAAAGGAACGTATCGTAGAGATACCATATGAAGAACACGACGAAAGTGGTCTTAAGTTCGTGCATTAAATTCAGACGACAGTCGCTTTGGGCCTCATTCTTCTCCTCCTCAATCTTGTCGGGTTTGTTCAAGGACACTTCCGAGGTCTCCAAATGGCAGAGTCCGACTCTATCCTCCAAGTTTACGTGCACCAACAGGAAGCTGAAACTGTGGAATAACCCGAGCATTCTGGGTGACATTGGCCCTGGGAAATGCTGGCACACAGGGAGACCACCAGAAGACAGAATGGATATGTAGCAAGCTTCCACTGAGTTTACGGGGCCCCGTGTTGACTTGATATAGAGAAGAAGCTGGTAGATCTTCACAATCCCCTTGTGAATCAAGGCCTCCAAAGAGTCAAGGAGAGACATGACCAAAGCAAAATACAGTTGGTACTGAATGGCCCTCAGAATAATGTAGTAGGCATCTTTCTGGAACAATAGGACCATCACATAGTAACCCCCGTGACACAGTCTGATTAGGGCCTTGCCTGGATGTTTCCATGCATATCTTAGCAAGCAGTAGGTTCTTAAGCTTAGCCAATAGAACAGAATTTGAAAAGAGTTCCAGAACCAGAGACATACCGTAAGGAGGATCTGCCACAAGATCGGGACAGCCGGGGCCATTGATACAGGAAACTTCTTGACCAAGACATAAAAACGAATTGCATAGGCTGAGATGTAGAATGAAGCCAGGTTTATCGTGTAGCTTTTAATCCATAAGGTCTGGAAGAAACCACAAACCCTGATTACAAAGGGAGACAGCCACTGATGTAGGTCCCATATTCTTTGAGACATCATCCCCTTAGAGAGGGGTGCCCCTCCCTCCCGGGCTTCTCGGTGCCCAACCCTTGGTCTCTGGAAAGCACAAGTGTACTGAGGCTCCCAGCTTCTTCTGTTTAAGATATTGCTTCCACTGGCTGACCTAACAATTGATGACATCATAAAACCTGAGTGTGACATCATTTTACAGGACAAGTATTATGACTGGAAATGGTAAAAATGGGGTTTAAAAATAGCATGGTCTCAAGGTTCCTCGTGTGTGTGACCATGGAGAAATCTCTAATCTAATTTCCTTATGTAAGGGGTGGGCCAGAGGCATTGCTCCAGATTGGGATTTTTCATCTTTTTGTGGCATGCACCCTTTGGCAGGGGTCAAAATGTAGACAAAATACCTAGAACTACAAAGGAAATAAATCATATTGAACAAAGGAAACAAGTTAAGACTCATTCCTGCTCCAGGGACTGTTGCCCTCAACTCAAGTAGAAGGTAAGGAAATAAGCATTTATGTAGCACCTAATATATATATATATATATATATATATATATATATATATATAATCACATATATATAGCATATTTATATATATGTTTATATGTATATAAATAAATATAATATACTTGATAACTTGACAACAACTCTGCACAGAGACTCCAGGGCAGGGGTCCTCAAACCAGGGCCCACGGGCCAAATGTGGCAGCTGAAGATGTTTATCCCCCTCACCCAGGGCTATGAAGTTTCTTTATTTGAAGGCCCACAAAACAAAGTTTTTGTTTTTACTATAGTCCGGCCCTCCAACAGTCCGAGGGACAGTGAACTGGCCCCCTATTTAAAAAGTTTGAAGACACCTCCTTTAGGCCCAGCACTCTATCCACTGGGCTGCCAACTAAAATGAAGACAAATGTTTACAGTGTTGTATGATAAAAGCCCCAACTCCACATACTGATTTCTGAAAATAACTCTTATTTCTATGATGTCTTAACTTAAGGTCAACAAAATGCTTTTCCTCTGACAGTGTAGGGTGTGTGATTATCTTGATTTAAATTATAAAGAAACTGGCTCCAAGAAGTCAGGTGTTTTGTCTTGGATAGTCATGAGAGTAACTGCTCAGTGTGGGGGTCAAGCTAGAAATCCATGGTTCCTGACCCTACCTCCCTATGACTGATGGCGATTGCATAAAACTAACCTTAAAGAGTACCAATAACAATTGTTTTTTCCAAGCCCAAGGAAGAAAGGAGCATCCGAATTCTGGATCCTCCACTTATCTATACCAAGGCTTCTTGATCTGTGGGTTGTGACCCTGTACGGGATCTCATAACTGAATGTGAGGTTTGAGAAATTGTGATTTATGCTCAGTAGATGTTTGATTCATATCCTCATTTTATGTACATACATTGCCTGACATTGCGTAAACATTTCTCGAACTAAAAAGGGTTGTGAGTGAAAAAAAATTTAAGTCCTGCTATACCAGTACAGACAGACCACATAACCCCTCTGGGCCTCCTCATGTCTAAAACGAGGGGATATACTGAATGACTTCTGATATCCTTTTCAGCTCCAGATCCAGGATCCTGTGATTCAAGAATATTTCTCTGCATGAATGAGACCAGGAAACCTCCTTGGCAACATTAAATGGAGTAAGGCTAGAGGAGTAGGTGTTTTACTTGTCCTTTCTCTGTCCCTTGTATCACTTCCCTTTTGACAAATGAGGACTCTTGCCTTCCCACTGGGTTGCTTTAAGAGGGATGACAATTTGGGGACATGATAATTCGAAAATGGTTGATAAGATACTTGGAAGGATATGAGAACCAAAGAACAAATAAGTTTCTTAGAGAACAGCTGCTTTTAAAGATGCTCGGATTTTATCCCAGAATAGGAATTCTCTTCTGTTGGGTTATAGCCACTGCACCGTGTATTACGAAAAAATGTTTTGAAAACAAGCAGCTGAATTCAGTCAACGAAGAGGTTGGTAATGGGTTCCTAATGAGCTGTTCTCAAAGTGGCCACTTAATTTGCTTTTTTCCCCCAAAAAAGTTTCTTCTGGGTATTTGTGGTATGTGTATGAGAGAGAGAGAGAAGAAAGTAGCTATAAATTTGTCTTAAGGAAGGATGTGGTGACTCTATTCAGCAAAGGGAGATGTGCGAAGTAACCGGGACGTTTCCCTCCGACACTGAGTTGACTAGTCGAGGAGCATCTGTATCCTTCTGAATGGAAATTCTCTTGAGACAAATGCCTCCTCTCTTCAAGCTGGTGCTGGGTTCTTCTGTTTAACTGTCACAATTCTCCATACAACATACACGGTTCAGTAACTTTTAAAGAGCGATATTTCTCCCCCTATCTCATTCCACAACTACCCAAACAATAGAGCTACACAACCAAAATATCTTGTCTTTAAACTTGAGATTCTTTTCAGTTGGGTGGAAAATAAAACCTGGGGACCTCCCCCCTCCTCCCCAAATGTTCAGATGAGCCCACTGTGAGAAAAGTATTCTAGGAACTCAACAAATTCAGAAGCTTTAATTCACTATCGACTCTGAAGTAATTTGTCGGATCGTTTCTGTACAGTAAACACTACTTGCAGACATGTTTTCTTATTTCCCAAGTGTCCAGACCCCAATCACTGCATGACTGTTGTCTGGCTCGAACTAATTCAGTCTGTTTTTCTCGTAGCCTCTGACTTAGCAAAGTGAGGAATTCTAGCAGCTTGGAGTTTAGATCAGGAGGCCCTGATTTCAGCAGGAATGTCCCAGGTCATTTTGCAGCATTCAAGCAACAGACAGATTTGGGAATCCGGCTGCCCTGGGGATAACAGCACAGCTAAATGAGTCTCCTGGGTACTTCCTTGAGTGCTACCTTGTGGATAGAGGCTTGGTGTTAAAAAAAAAATACTACATATTGCATGAATATTGTTCTGAATGCCATGAAAAACACCCCCCGAACATTTAGTTACTTCCTTAAAGCGAGCTAAGCTCGCACAGAGTAGCTTCTCATCCCGACACTGTACGTATAAATATAAAAACATTAAGATTTATGGGTTTCTAAAAAAAGGTTTTTTGTCATTCTCAGGTATACCCGCCACATACACATATGCACCCATAACCCTTCCCTTAAAACAGAGGAAAAACAATTAAGGTACCTTAGCTGGGGGAAAGGAGGGGCCTTAGCTGGGGGAAAGGAGGGAAGCAAGGAGTGACCTTAGCAGGGGCAAAGGAGGGAGGCAGGGAGTGACCTTAGCAGGGGCAAAGGAGGGAGGCTGCGAGTGACCTTAGCTGGGGGAAAGGAGGGGCCTTAGCTGGGGGAAAGGAGGGAGGCTGGGAGTGACCTTAGCTGGGAGAAAGGAGGGAGGCTGGGAGTGACCTTAGCTGGGGGAAAGGAGGGAGGCTGCGAGTCACCTTAGATCAGGAAAGGAGGGGCCTTACCTGGGAGAAAGTTGGGGCCATAGCTGGGGGAAAGGAGGGAGGCTACAAGTGACCTTAGCTGGGGGAAAGGAGTGACCTTAGCTGGGGGCAAGGAGGGAGGCAGGGAGTGACCTTAGCTGGGGGAAAGGAGGGAGACTGAGAGTGACCTTAGATGGGAGAAAGGAGGGAGGCTATGAGTGACCTTAGATCGGGGAAAGGAGGGGCCTTAGCTGGGGGAAAGGAGGGAGGCTACAAGCAACCTCAGCTGGGGGAAAGGAGGGAGGCTGTGAGTGACCTTAGGAGAAGCAAAGAAGGGGCCTTAGCTGGGGGAAAGGAGGAAGACTGCGAGTGACCTTAGCTGGGAGAAAGGAAGGAGGCTGTGAGTGACCTTAGTTCAGGGAAAGGAGGGAGGCTGGGAGTGACCTTAGATTGGGGAAAGGAGGGGCCTTAGCTGGGGGAAAGGAGGGACTTAGCTGGGGGAAAGGAGGGAGGTTGCGAGTGACCTTAGATCGGGGAAAGGAGGGACCTTAGCTGGGGGAAAGGAGGAGGATGTGAGTGACCTTAGCAGGGGGAAAGGAGGGAGGCTGCGAGTAACCTTAGAAGGGGGAAAGGAGAGAGGCTGCGAGTGACCTTAGCAGGGGGAAAGGAGGGAGGCTGCAAGTAACCTTAGCAGGGGGAAAGGAGGGAGGCTGCAAGTAACCTTAGAAGGGGGAAAGGAGGGGCTGTAGCTGGGGGAAAGGAGGGACCATAGCTGGGGGAAAGGAGGAGGCTGCGAGTGACCTTAGAAGGGGGAAAGGAGGGGCTGTAGCTGGGGGAAAGGAGGGAGGCAGGGAGTGACCTTAGATGGGGGAAAGGAGGGAGGCAGGGAGTGACCTTAGCTGGGGGCAAGGAGGGGCCTTAGCTGTGGGAAAGGAGGGAGGCTGAGAGTGACCTTTAGCAGGGGCAAAGAAGTGACCTTAGATGTGGGAAAGGAGGGAGGCTGGGAGTGACCTTAGATTGGGGAAAGGAGGGAGGCTGGGAGTGACCTTAGATTGGGGAAAGGAGGAGGCTGCGAGTGACCTTAGAAGGGGGAAAAGAGGGGCTGTAGCTGGGGGAAAGGAGGGAGGCTGCAAGTGACCTTAGAAGGGGGAAAGGAGGGGCCGTAGCTGGGGGCAAGGAGGGAAAAAGTGAAAAGGGCCCCTTTGGGAAAGGGGGGGGCCTTAGGGGGGAAAGGAGGGATGGGGCAAAGGATTGTAGGACCTTTAAGGGGCAAAGGAGTGACCTTAGCTTGGGGAAAGGAGGGAGGCTGCAAGTGACCTTAGATCGAGGAAAGGAGGGACCTTAGCTGGGGGAAAGGAGGGGCCCTAGCTGGGGGAAAGGAGGGGACTTAGCTGGGGAAAGGAGGGGCCTTAGCTGGGGGAAAGGAGGGACTGCGAGTGACCTTAGCTGGGAGAAAGGAGGGAGGCTGGGAGGATTAGCTGGGGGAAAGGAGGGAGGCAGAGTCACCTTAGACGGAAAGGAGGGCCTTACCTGGGAGAAAGGAGGGGTAGTAAAAGGAGGGAGGCATGGGAGTGACCCACCTGGGAAAGGAACCTTATAAAAGGAGGAGGCAGGGAGTGACCTTAGCTGGGGGAAAGGAGGCTGAGAGTGACCCTAGCAGAGGCAAAGGAGGGGCCTTAACTGGGAGAAAGGAGGGAGGCGCGAGTGACCTTAGCAAAGGCAAAGGAGGGGCCTTAACTGAGAAAGGAGGGGGTGAGAGGACCTTAGAGGGCAAAGAATGACCTTAGATGGAAGGAAAGGAGGGGAGGGGAGGACCTTAGAGACGAAAGGGGGGCCAACTGGGGAGAAAGGAGGGAGGCGGGACCTTAGAGGAAAGGAGGGGCCTTAACTGGGAGAAAGGAGGGAGGCTGAGAGTGACCTTAGCTGGGAGAAAGGAAGGAGGCTGGAGGACCCAATTGGGGAAAGGAGGCCTTAGTGGGGGGGAGGGACCAGCTGGGGAAAGGAGGGACTTAGCTGGGGGGGAGGAGGAAAGTGACTTAGATCGGGGAAAGGAGGGACCTTAGCTGGGGGAAAGGAGGGGCCTTAGCTGGGGGAAAGGAGGGACCTTAGCTGGGGGAAGGAGGGGACTTGGCTGGGGGAAAGGAGGGAGGCTGCAAGTGACCTTAGCTGGGGGCAGGGAGGGAGGCAGGGAGTGACCTTAGCTGGGAGAAAGGAGGGAGGCTGCAAGTGGGGTAAAGGAGGGAGGAGGGAGGACCAGCTAAGGAGGGGCCCAGCTGTGGGAAAGGAGGAGGGTTGAGAGGACCCTTGAAGCAAAGAAGGACCTTAGATGTGGGAAAGGAGGGAGGTGAGGGCCCTTAGCTGGGGAGAAAGGAGGGAGGATGGAACCCAGTTAGGGAAAGGAGGGAGGCTGGGAGTGACCTTAGATTGGGGAAAGGAGGGGCCGTAGCTGGGGGAAAGGAGGGAGGCTGCAAGTGACCTTAGCAGGGCCAAAGGAGTGACCTTAGCTTGGGCAAAGGAGGGACCATAGCTGGGGGAAAGGAGGGGCCTTAGCTGGGGGAAAGGAGGAGGCTGCGAGTGACCTTAGAAGGGGAAAGGAGAGGCCACCAAGGAGGGGTGGAGGACCCAAGGGGCAAAGGAGTGACCTTAGCTTGGGGAAAGGAGGGAGGCTGCAAGTGACCTTAGATCGAGGAAAGGAGGGACCATTGGGGAAAGGAGGGGCCCTAGCTGGGGAAAGGAGGGACTTAGCTGGGGTAAAAGGGACTGTGGGGAAAGGAGGGAGGCTGCAAGTGACCTTAGCTGGGGGAAAGGAGGGAGACTGCGAGTGACCTTAGCTGGGAGAAAGGAGGGAGGCTGGGAGTGATCTTAGCTGGGGGAAAGGAGGGAGGCTGAGAGTCACCTTAGATCGGGAAAGGAGGGGCCTTACCTGGGAGAAAGGAGGGGCCGTAGCTGGGGGCAAGGAGGGAGGCATGGAGTGACCTTACCTGGGGGAAAGGAGGACCTTAGCTGGGGGCAAGGAGGGAGGCAGGGAGTGACCTTAGCTGGGGGAAAGGAGGCTGAGAGTGACCTTAGCAGAGGCAAAGGAGGGGCCTTAACTGGGAGAAAGGAGGGAGGCCGCGAGTGACCTTAGCAGAGGCAAAGGAGGGGCCTTAACTGGGAGAAAGGAGGGGGGCTGAGAGTGACCTTAGCAGGGGCAAAGAAGTGACCTTAGATGGGCGAAAGGAGGGAGGCAGGGAGTGACCTTAGCTGGGGAAAGGAGGCTAAGGATTTGAGGGCAAAGGAGAGGCCTTAGCTGGGGGAAAGGAGGGAGGCTGAGAGTGACCTTAAGGGGGGAGGAGGCCAAGGACCAGATCGGGGAAAGGAGGGGCCTTGGCTGGGGGAAAGGAGGGAGGCTGTGAGTGACCTTAGCAGGGGCAAAGGAGTGACCTTAGATCGGGGAAAGGAGGAAGGCAGGGAGTGACCTTAGCTGGGAGAAAGGAGGGAGGCTGCATGTGACCTTAGCAGACGCAAAGGAGGAGCCTTAGCAGGGGAAAAGGAACGAGCCTGGGAGTGGCCTTAGCAGGGGCAAAAGAGGGGCCTTAGCTGGGGGAAAGGAGGGAGGCTGTGAGCGACCTTAGCTCAGAGAAAGTAGGGAATTAGCTGGGGGAAAGGGGTGATCTTTGCTGGGGGAAAGGAGCAAGGCTGGGAGTCACTTTAGCTGGGGGAAAGGAGGGGCCTTAGTTGGGGGAAAGGAGGGAGGATGGGAGTGACCTTAGCTGGGAGAAAGGAGGGAGGCTGAGAATGACCTTAGGTGGGGGAAAGGAGGGAGGCTGTGAGCGACCTTAGCTCAGAGAAAGTAGGGAATTAGCTGCGGGAAAGGAATGACCTTTGCTGGGGGAAAGGAGCGAGGCTGGGAGTCACTTTAGCTGGGGGAAAGGAGGGGCCTTAGTTGGGGGAAAGGAGGGAGGATGGGAGTGACCTTAGCTGGGAGAAAGGAGCAAGGCTGCAAGCGACCTTAGATGGGGGAAAGGAGGGAGGCTTCAAGGGACCTTAGCTGGGGGAAAGGAGGGAGGTTGTGAGTGACCTTACCTGGGAGAAATGAGGGAGGCTGTGAGTGACCTTAGCTTGGGGAAAGGAGGGGCCTTAGCTGGGAGAAAGGAGGGAGGCAGGGATTTCGCTCCCTGAAGGATAATATTTCACGCTACCACACATTTTTAGTTTCCGGGGGGAGTTGATTTAATTTTCAGGTATCCAAATTTCTCCTAAACTCGTCGCATGTTCTTAATTTTCTCCCCCAAACGATGGTCTACAATGCCTTAGTTAAAATTCAGTTCGGACCCTGTTACTTTTCTATAGATCCGTTTTATATCATCACAGGCGCTCTCAAAGTGCGCGGTCGCATCATAGCTGGTTGTTATAAAGATCTGGCTTCTGGTCCCTGAATCCATGGGCACAAGGAGGTCACTAACAAAACAGAATTTTTGCTCAATGGGCTCCAGGAGCTCCAGAGCTATCTGGATTTCTTTGTTGGGATCTTTACTCTCCACAGTTGTGCTCACAATGGCGATGTATTTGCCCTGTGCCGCCACGTTCTGTACAAATGAAGTGAGGAAGATATAGATATCTGATCTGCGGTTCGTCTGGGCCGAAGGGATGATGATGAGTCCCGAAGTGGCGCCGTTGGTGTTTCTAACGGGGTGCCCGAGAATGCAGATGGCCCTGATGACCTGGCCAACCCTCCGCACGCGGTCTGGTGCATAACTTGGATCACATATCAACTGTCTGCACCTCGTGGTCTGACCCTCTGACCTGATGCCTATCACTCGGCCGTCCCTGAAGAGTATCTCGTCCACTGGTTTGTTCATTAAGAAAACACCCCCTTGGCTGGAGGTCAGCCGAGTAAAGGCCTGTGCCAGCTCTCCGATTCCGAAACGAGGGTACAGGTAAGGGCTCTTTCCATTTTTGGCCAGGGAAAACGTATAGAGTTGAATCTTTTCCAATGTCTCGAGGCAGGGGTGGTCCAGATAACTGTTGGTACGATTTAGGGCCAGCGCGTGTCCAGCAAAGTCGGTGACATCTTGGCCCAAATCAAATCTCCGGAAGAGATCTTTCCCAATTGTCTTCCGGGGATCCACCCCTTCGTATGTTCGGGGGTCCTGTTCGTTGAAGTTAAGGGCGTACACGAAGAATTTGCGGAATCGGCGTTTCTCGAAGAATCCCATCAGCCCAGAGGCCAGGGCCTCGGTCTCAGTAGAGGGCACTTTGTGAATCCGGCTGCCCTTGTACAAGAAGCCGCCGTCCACCACATGGAAGTCCAAGAAGCGCAGCGCATCCAAGTGGGTCAGGATTTTCATCAGCTGTCCGTTGGCCATAAGGAACTTGGGTAGAAGGTCTACCTTCCAGGCACGTCCACGGCCCATGGTGGCAGGGGGTGAGCCGGGCGCGTTGAAGTGGCGATAGACGATGTTCAGTGGGCTCAACGAGGCACTGTCCCCACCATGGATGGAATTGCGGTCAATGTGAAGTACCTTTTTTCCCAGCGAAATCAGCAAGCTCCCAAGGGCACACTCCTTCATCCCGGTGCCAAGGATGATAACGTCATAATCTTTGTTCATGGTGTGGCAAAGAAGAGACTGGGGAAAAGGAGTGGAAGCAAGTGAAGAACCACTAGAAGGAGCAGCTTGGGAAGGAAGTCGGAGAGTAGGACCAGAAGTACCACTGTGGGGAAGAGAAAACAACGGCAGAGAAGGAGGAGAAAGGTGGTAAGAACCACCACGAGGAGAGTGAGGAAGTTGACAAGTCCGGTGGTGACAACTGACGTGAGGAGAGGTGACAACGTTGGAGGACGACGATGACGACGAGGAAAACAACGACGATGAAGACGATGTGGTGGTGGAATGGTCGGCGGTACCCAGGAAGGAAGAAGAAGGGGAGTGGGCAGGCAGGGACAGGAGCAGCAGGAGCAGGAACAGGAAGAGGAAGATGAGAAGGGAAGAAAGCAGGCCAGGGGCGATGGAGGTGAAGATGGAACAGAATACTAGGGCGGCAATGGAGGCAAGGATCGAAAAGCAGATGGAGGAAGAGATGATGAAGGTTGGGGAGGCGGTAGAAGAGAAGATGACGGAGGCGGTGTTAGAAGCGGGAGTGGAGTGGCCAAAGTTGGAACAGGAACCGGAGGTGGAACCGGAGCTGGAACCGGAGCTGTAACTGGAGCTGTAACTGGAGCTGCAGGTGCAGGTGGAGGTGGAGGTGGAAGCGAAGACGCCGGAGTAGGAGCTGGAACTTGAGCCGGAGATGGAAGCCAAAAAACCAGAGAATGAGATGGAAACAAACTGGCTGGAACCAGAAGCAGAGCCAGAGTCAGAGACGTTAGCAAAGAGGGAGCCAGAGCTAGAACTGGCGCCAGAGGTGGAGGTGGAAGAAAACAGGCCAGAGCCAGATGTAGGTGAAGGCTGACGTGGTCTAGGTGAGTGAAGCTTCACTGCGGCGGTCTCAGGGCCGGCTACTGAGAGAGAGCTAGCTGGCATAGGTGGTGCTCATGCCAGAAGGAGAAACCGAATGACTAGAGGCCGTCTGCTGTGGGCTTATATAGCCTCAGGTCGCCGAGGATGGGCCCTGGTTGCTAGGGCCATCACAGTGCCCAACATTATGCAGTATTCCTGGGCAAGGATGTAGGTTGCCAAGAGATGTTTAGCCGTTGCTAGGGCCTGTAACTTCTGAAAAGGGTATAGAGAGAAAATTTAGCAAGGTTTTCTAACTGATTGTTAGAAAACATCCCCTTTTCGGGCCCACACTGCCTTCCATAACCAGAGTACAGAACTTATCCCTCCTAAGTTTCCATTACTTTCTCAGGCTTAGCATGGAGGAGACTGCTTCTGCTTAGGGCTTAGTCTGCACTTAGGGAAGCAGCCAGCAGGTCAATCACCTGATAGCCAAGGGTGAAAAACAGCCAAACCAGTCAAACATCAGAAAACCTGAATTTATGGGCACTTATTTACTTATTTATCCTTGCAGTACCTCCTCCTGAGAAAAACAAAGTGAGCCCCCCTAAACTACTACTCAGGTTCTTCACTTGGCAAAATTAGCCCATTTCAACCTCTATTTGGGCCCGCTCCTGGGCAAAGTCACTTCCCCAGTCCTCCACAGGCCTGCTGTTAGGCAAAAACCTCCTTCCAATCTCCTCTCTAGCCCCATGCTAGGAAAAGTGAGGCCCTCCAAAATCTCCTCACTCCCCTTCCGGCTAAATCATCCCCAATCCCTCCTCGGTCACTTTTTGGGGAAAATTAAGTACCCCAAGACCATCCTCAAGCCACCACTCAAAAAAGTTAGCCCACCCCAATGCCTCCTCAGGCCATCTGTAGGTAAAGTTAGCAACCCATACAAATCTCAGGCACCCTACATGGCAAAGTCAGGTTCTCAACCTTTCCTTGGGTTCCCCAATGAGTAAAGGTCACCTGCCAAACATTTACTCAAGACTTCCAGCTGGGTACAGTCACACCCAACCTTTCCTCAAGACCAGCTGTGGGGCAGTTGGCCCTCTAAAACCCTCCTCACTGCCCTATTGTAAAAGTCACCCAAAACTCCTACTCAACCCCAGTTATTGCGGAAAGGTAGCTCCACAGACACCTTGCTGGGAAAAGTCTCTTCACAATGTCCCCTCCTGGCATTCTTAAAAGAGTGAGCCCCCAAAAAGCTTCTTTGCTGCATTAGAGGGCAAAGTCTGCTCGCAACTCTCATCAACCCCACTTGAGCAAACTTAGGGTCTCCAAACCCTCCTTACTCCCCTACTGGGCAAAGACATCCCCAAAACCTTCATAGCCCCAGTTGCTGAGCAAAGACCCCATACTGACCAGTCCCTTCCCAAACCTTACTCTGGGCCCATGCTACGAAAAGTGGGAACCTGCAACGTTCTTTACTACACTACTAGGCAAATTCTTCTCCCAAGGCTTGTCAACCCCAATTGATCAAAGATAGGCCCTCCAAACCTTCCTCAATCCCCTGTGGGGAAAAGTCTATACCCAATCTCGCTCTGGGACCATGCTACAAAAAGTGGGAACCCTAAACCTTTTTTACTACACAACTGGATAAAGTCTCTTGCCAACGCTCATCAACGCCAATGGGCAAAGGTAGGCTCTCCAAACCCTCCTCACTCCCCTGATAGGCAAAGACAACCCCAACCCTTCTAGGCCCCAGCTGCTGGGAAAAGAACCCCTACTGGGTAGTTTCCTCACAATGCCCCCTCTAGACCCATGCTACAAAAGTGGGAACCCACAACCTTGTTTACTACACTACTAGGCAAATTCTCCTCACAATGCTTGTCAGCCCCACTTGATCAAAGTTAGGCCCTTCAAACCCTCCTCAATCCCCTGTGGAGAAAAGTCTATACCCAATCTCCCCTCTAGGACCATGATACAAAAAGTGGGAACCCTAAACCTTCTTTACTGTACTACTGGACAAAGTCTCATGCCAACGCTAATCAGTGCTAATGAGCCAAGGTAGGATCTCCAAACCCTCCTCATTCCCCTGCTGGGAAAATCATCCCCAACCCGTTCTCACCCCAGCTGCTGGGGAAAGACCCCCTGCTGGGCAGGTTCCTCCCCATCCCCCCTGTGTGATCTTGATAAGAAAAGTGGGAAACCGCAACCTTCTTTACTGCACTACTGGATAATGTCTCCTCCCAACTCTTGTCACCCCCAAAGAGAAAAGTTAGGCCCTCCAAACCCCCCTCAATCCCCTGTGGGGAAAAGTCTCTTCCCAATATGCAGTCTGCACCCATGCTACAAAAAGTGGGAAACCTAAACCGTCTTTACTGTACTACTGGACAAAGTCTCATGCCAACGCTCATCAGTGCTAATGAGCAAAGGTAGGATCTCCAAACCTCCTCATTCCCCTGCTGGGAAAGTCATCCCCAGCCCCTTCTCACCCCAGCTGCTGGGCAAAGACCCCGTGCTGGGCAGTTTCCTTCCCATTCTCCATCTGGGATCATGATAAGAAAAGTGGGAACCCACAACCTTGTTTACTACACTACTGAAAATATTCTCCTCCAAACCCTTGTCAACCCCAAAGAGCAAATTTAGGCCCTCCAAACCCTCCTCAATCACCTGTGAGGAAAAGTCTCTTCCCAATCTCCCCTCTAGGCCCACACTACAAAAAGTGGAAACCATAAAATTCTTTACTGCACTACTAGATAAAATCTCTTGCCAAGGATCGTCAACCCCACATGACCAAAGTTAGGGCCTCCAAACCATCCTCACTCCCCTGCTGGGCAAAGTCATTCACAACCCCCTCTCAGCCCCAGCTGCTAGTAAAAGAAACCCTGCTGGGCGTTCTCTTCCCCATCCCTTCTCAGGGCCCATCATATCGAAAGTGGGAACTCACAACGTTCCTTACTGCACTACTGGATAAAGTCTCCTCCCAATGCTTGTCAACCGCAAAGAGCAAAGTTAGGCCCTCCAAACCCACCTCACTCCCCTACTGGGCAAAGTCTCTTCACAATCCCCACTCTGGGCCCATTCTATACAAAGTGGGAACACCAATCCTTCTTTACTGCACTACTGGATAAAGTCTCGTCCCAAGGCTTGTCAACCCGACTTGACCAAAGTTAGGCCCTCCAAACCCTCCTGACTCCCCTGATGGACAAAGTCATCCCCAACCCCTTCTGCTGGGCCCCCTGCTGGACAGTATCCTCCCAGTCCCCCCTCTGGCCCAATGATAGGAAAAGTGGGAACCCACAACCTTGTTTACTACCCTATAGGATAAAGTCTCCTCCCAACGGTCCTCAACCCTAAAGGGCAAAGATTGGCCCTTCAAAACCTCCTCGATCCCCTGTCGGGAAGAGTCTCTTCCCAATCTCCCCTCTGGGCCCATGCTACAAAAAGTGGGAACCCACAACCTTCTTTACTACACTACTGGATAAAGTCTCATGGCAACGCTCGGCAACGCTTCCCAATGAGCAAAGGTAGGATCTCCAAACCCTCCTCACTCCCCTGCTGGGGAAAGATATCCCCAACCCCTTCTAAGCCCCAGGTGTGGGGCTAAGACCCCCTGCTGGGCAGTCTCCTCCCAATCCCCCCTCTGGGCCCATGATACAAAAAGTGGGAACCTGCAACCTTGTTTACTGCACTAGTGGGGATATTATCCTCCAAATGCTCGTCAACCCCAAAGAGCAAAGTTAGGCCCTCCAAACCCCCCTCAATCCCCTGTGGGGAAAAGTCTCTTCCCAATCTCCCCTCTGGGGCCATGCTACAAAAAGTGGGAACCCACAACCTTCTTTACTGCACTACTGGATAAAGTCTCATGCCAATGCTCCTCAACGCCAATGAGCAAAAGGTAGGATCTCCAAACCCTCTTCACTACCCTCCTGGGGAAAGACAACCCCAACCTCTTCTAAGCCCCAGCTGTAGGGCTAAGACCTCCTGCTGGGCAGTTTCCTCACAATCCCCCTTCCAGGCCCCTGCTACAAAACTGGGAACCCACAACCTTCTTTACTGCACTCCTGGGACTATTCTCCTCCCAATGCCTGTCATCACCAAAGAGCAAAGTTGGCCCTGGAATCCCTCCTCACTCCCAAAATGGGCAAAGACAACCCCAAACCCTTCTCAGCGCCAGTTGCTGGACAAAGACCCCCTGCTGGGCAGTCTCCTCCTAATCTCCCCTCTGGGCCCATGATACCAAAAGTGGGAACCCCAACCTTGTTTACTACACTATTGGATAAAGTCTCCTCCCAAAGCTTGTTAACCCCAAAGAGCAAAGATAGGCCTGCCAAACCCTCCTCAATCCCCTGTGGGGAAAATTCTCTTCCCAATCTCCCTTCTGGGGCCATGCTACAAAGAGTGGGAATGCACAACCTTCTTTACTGCACTACCGGTTAAAGTCTCCTCCAAACGTTTGTCAACGGCAATGAGCAAAGGTAGGCTCTCCAAACCCTCCTCACTCCCCTGCTGGGCAAAGACAACCCCAAAACCTTCTGAGCCACAGTTCTTGGGCAAAGCCTCCTGCTGGGCAATCCTCACAATTGGCCCTCTTGGACCATACTACGAAAAAACGGAACCGGCAACCTTGTTTACTGCACTAGTGGGCAAATTCTCCTTCCAATGCTGGTCAACCCCACTTGATCAAAGTTAGGCCCTCCAAACCCCCCTCAATCCCCTGTGGGGAAAAGTCTCTTCGCAATCTGCAGTCTGCACCCATGCTACAAAAAGTAGTTCTTTACTGCACTACTGGACAGTCTCATGCCAATGCTCATCAATGCCAATGAGCAAAGGTAGGATCTCCAAACCCTCCTCATTCCCATACTGGGAAAGTCATCCCCAACCCCTTCTCACCCCAGCTGCTGGGCAAAGACCCCCTGCTGGGCAGTTTCCTCCCCATCCCCCCTCTGGGATCATGATATGAAAAGTGGGAACCCACATCCTTGTTTACTACACTACTGGGCATATTCTCCTCCCAACGCCTGTCAACCCCAAAGAGCAAATTTGACCATAAAAACCGTTCCCACTCCCCTGCTGGGCAAAGACAACCCGTAACCCTTCTCAGCGCCAGTTGTTGGGCAAAGACCCCCTGCTGGGCAGTCTCCTCCCAATCCCCCCTCTGGGCCATTATACAAAAAGTGGGAACCACCAACCTTGTTTGCTACACTATTGGAAAAAGTCTCCTCCCAACGCTTGTTAACCCCAAAGAGCAAAGATAGCCCTTCCAAACCCTCCTCAATCCCCTGTGGGGAAAAGTCTCTTCCCAATCTGCAGTCTGCACCCACGCTACAAAACGTGGGAAACCTAAACCTTCTTTACTGTACTACTGGACAAAGTCTCATGCCAACGCTCATCAGTGCAAGTGAGCAAAGTTAGGATCTCCAAACCCTCCTCATTCCCCTGCTGGGAAAGTCATCCTACCCCCCCCACTGGTGGGCAAAGACCCCTGCTGGGCAGTTTCCCCCCATCCCCTCTGGGATCATGATAAGAAAAGTGGGAACCCACAACCTTTTTTACTACTGGGCATATTCTCCTTCCAACCTTGTCAACCCCAAAGGCAAAGTAGGCCCTCAAACCCTTCCCTCCTGCTGGGCAAAAGACAACCTGAAACCCTTCTCAGCGCCGGGGTTGGGCAAAGACCCTTGGTGGGGTCCCCTAATCACCCCTCTGGGCCCCTTTACGAAAGTGGGGAACCCCCAACCTTGTTTACTACTTTGGATAAAGTCTCCTCCCAATGCTCCTCCCCCAAAAAAGAAGAATGGCCCTCCAAACCCTCCTCAATCCCTTGGGGGAAAAGTCTCCTCCCAATCCCCCTCTGGGCCCTATACAAAAACAAACCCCCAATCTTCTTTACTGCCTACCGGTTAAAGTCTCCTCATACTTCTCAACCCAATGAACTAAGGGTAAGCTCTCCAAACCCTCCAAACTCCCCTGCTGGGAAAAGACACCCCCAAACCTTCTCAGCCAAAGTTGTTGGGGACAGCCCCATTCTGGGCACTTTCCTCAAATCCCCCACTAGGCCCATCCTCAAAAGGTAGAACCTGCAACCTTTTTTGCACCTGGTAAAATCTCCTCCCAGGGCCTGTCCAACCCCAACCCGGAATTGGGCCCCTAAAACCTTCCCGCCCCCCCTGGGCAAAGTCATCCCCAATCCCTTCCTGGGCCCCTGGGGATATCCTCCCAGTCCCCCCTCTGGCCCAAGTAGGAAAGTGGGAACGCACAACCTTGTTTACTACCCTATAGGATAAAGTCTCCTCCCAACGGTCCTCAACCCTAAAGGGAAAAGATTGGCCCTTCAAAACCTCCTCAATCCCTGGAAAGAAAGGTCTTTCTATCTCCCCTCTGGGATGCTACAAAAATGGAACCCACAACCTTCTTTCCACCTGGATAAAATCTCCGGGCAAGCTGCCACCTTGAAGGAAAGTGGATCTCAAACCTTCCTCACTCCCCTGGGGGAAAGACATCCCCAACCCCTTCTAAGCCCCAGGTGCGGGGCTAAGACCCCCTGCTGGGCAGTCTCCTCCCAATCTCCCCTCTCGGCCCATGCTATAAAGAGTGGGAACCCGCAAGCTTGTTTACTGCACTATTGGGCATATTCTCCTCCCCATACCTGTCAACCCCACTTGATTAAAGTTAATCCCTCCAAACCCACCTCACTCCCCTACTGGGCAAAGTCTCCTCCCAATCCCCCCTCTGGGCCCATGATAGGAAAAGTGGGAACGCCCAACATTGTTTACTGCACTACTTGGCATATTCTCCAAATGCTCATCAACCCCAAAGAGCAAATTAGGCCCTCCAAACCCTCCTCACTCCCCTGCTGGGCAAAGACAACCCCAAGCCCTTCTGAGCCACAGTTCTTGGGCAAAGCCCCCCTGCTGGGCAATCTCCCCTTGGCCCTCTTGGACCAACCGAAAAAACAAAACCGGCAACCTTCTTTACTGCACTGTGGGCAAATTCTCCTTCGCTTCCCCATTTGATCAAATTAGGCCCTCAAACCCTTCAATCCTCTGGAAGTCTCTTCCCATTCTCCAATCTGGGCCCATGCCAAGACAAGTAGGAACCCGCAACCTTCTTTACTGCACTACTGGATAATGTCTCCTACCAACGCTTGTCACCCCCAAAGAGCAAAATTAGGCCCTCCAACCCCTCAATCCCCTGTGGGAAAAGTCTCTTCCCAATCCAGTTGCCCCATGCTCAAAACGTGGGGAAACCTAAACCTTCTTTCTGTCTATGGACCGTCTCATCCAACGCTCATCAATGCCAATGAGCAAGGTAGGATCTCAAACCCTCCTCATTCCCCTGCTGGGAAAGTCATCCTCAACCCCTTTCACCCCAGCTGTGGGCAAAGACCCCTGCTGGGCGTTTCCTCCCCATCCCACTCTGGGATCTGATAAGAAAAGTGGGCCCACAACCTTTTTACTACACTCTGGTCTATTCTCCTTCCAACCTTGTCCCCCCAAAAGGCAAAGTAGGCCCTCGAAACCCTTCCCACTCCCCTGCTGGGCAAAGACAACCTGAAACCCTTCCTCAGCGCCAGTTGTTGGGCAAGACCCCCTTGGTGGGCATCCCCTCCCAATCACCCCTCTGGGCCCTTATACGAAAGTGGAACCCCCCAACCTTGTTTACTAACTATTGGATAAAGTCTCCTAATGCTCGTCAACCCCAAAGAGCAAAGATGGCCCTCAAACCCCCTCAATCCCTTGTGGGGAAAAGTCTCCTCCCAATCCCCCTCCGGGCCCCTTATCAAAACTGGAACCCCAATCTTCTTTACCACTACCGGTTAAAATTCCTCTCAATGCTTCTCAGCCAATAACTAAGGGGCTCTCCAAACCCTCCGACTCCCCTGCGGGAAAAACACCCCAAACCCTTTCAGCCAAAGTTGTTGGGGAAGCCCCATTGCTGGGCACTTTCCTCACAATCCCCCCTAGGCCCATCCTACAAAAATGGACCTGCAACCTTTTTGCACTCTGGATAAAATCTCCTCCCAAGGCCTGTCACCCAACTTGGCCAAATTAGGCCCTAAACCTTCCCCCTCCCCTGCTGGGCAAAAGTCATCCCCAATCCCTTGTGCTGGGCCCCTGCTGCAGTATCCTATCCCCCCTCCCCAAATGATAGGAAAAGTGGGAACACAACCTTGTTTACTACCAAGGATAAAGTCTCCTCCCAGCGGTCCTCAACCTAAAGGAAAAAGATTGGCCCTTAAAACCTCCTCAATCCCTGTGGGAAATCTCTTCCTATCTCCCCTCTGGGCCCATGCTACAAAAATGGGGCCCCAACCTTCTTTACTGCCCACTGGTAAAATCTCCGGCACGTGCCAAGCTTGCCAATGAGCAAGTAGGATCTCAAACCTTCCTCACTCCCTGCTGGGGAAAGACATCCCCAAATTCAAGCCCCAGGTGCGGGGCGGCCCCCCCTGGGCGTTCCTCCCAATCTCCCTCTCGGCCCATGCTTAAAAGGTGGGAACCCCCAAAATTTTTACTGCACTTTGGATTTTCCTCCCCATACCTTCCCCCATTAAAAGTTAATCCCTCCAAACCCCCTCCTCCCCTCTGGGCAAAGTCTCCCTCCCAATCCCCCCTCTGGGCCATGATAAAAGGGGAACCCCAACATTGTTTACCACTCGGCATATTCTCCAAATGCTCATCAACCCCAAAACAAATTGGCCCTCCAAACCCTCCCACTCCCCCTGGGAAGACAACCCCAAGCCTTCAAAGTTTTGGGCAAAAAGCCCCCTGCTGGGCAATCTCCTCCCATTGGCCCTCTTGGACCATACTACGAAAAAACAAAACCGGCAACCTTCTTTACTGCACTGTGGGCAAATTCTCCTTCCAATGCTGGTCAACCCCATTTGATCAAAGTTAGGCCCTCAAACCCTCCTCAATCCTCTGTAAAAGTCTCTTCCCATTCTCCAATCTGGGCCCATGCCAAGACAAAGTGGGAACCGCAACCTTCTTCTGCACTACTGGATAATGTCTCCTCCCAACGCTTATCACCCCAAAGAGCAAAATTAGGCCCTCAAACCCCTCAATCCCCTGTGGGGAAAAGTCTCTTCCCAATCTGCAGTCTGCACCCATGCTACAAAACGTGGGAAACCTAAACCTTCTTTACTGTACTACTGGACACACGTCATGCCAACGCTCATCAATGCCAATGAGCAAGGTAGGATCTCCAAACCCTCCTCATTCCCTGCTGGGAAAGTCATCCCCAACCCCTTCTCACCCCAGCTGCTGGGCAAAGACCCCCTGCTGGGCAGTTTCCTCCCCATCCCCACTCTGGGATCATGATAAGAAAAGTGGGAACCCACAACCTTGTTTACTACACTACTGGTCATATTCTCCTCCCAACACTCGTCAACCCCAAAGAGCAAAGTAGGCCCTCAGAAACCCTTCCACTCCCTGCTGGGCAAAGACAGCCCAGAGCCCTTCTCAGCGCCAGTTGTTGGGCAAAAGACCCCTTGCTGGGCAGTCTCCTCCCAATCACCCCTCTGGGCCCTTATACGAAGCTAGGAACCCCCAATCTTGTTTACTACACTTTGGATAAAGTCTCCTCCCAATGCTTGTCACCCCAAAGAGCAAGATGAGGCGCTCAAACCCTCCTCAATCCCTTGTGGGAAGAGTCTCCTCCAATCCCCTCTGGGCCCTTATACAAAAACTGGGAACCCCCAATCTTCTTTACTGCACTACCGGTTAAAGTCTCCTCTCAATGCTTCTCAACGCCAATGAACTAATATAGGCTATCCAAACCCTCCTGACTCCCCTGCACGGCAAAACACCCCCAAACCCTTCTTAGCCAAAGTTGTGGGGACAGCCCCATTGCTGGGCACTTTCCTCACAATCCCCCACTAGGCCCATCCTACAAAAAGTGGGAACCCACAACCTTGTTTACTGCACTACTGGATAAAATCTCCTCCCAAGGCCTGTCAACCCTACTTGACCAACGTTAGGCCCTCGAAACACTCCTGACTCCCCTGCTGGGCAAACTCATCCCCAACACCTTCTCAGTCCCAGCTGCTTGGCATAGACCCTCTACTGGGCAGTCTCCTCCCAATCCCCCCTCTGGGCCCATGATACGAAAAGTGGGAACCCGCAACCTTGTTTACTGCACTACTGAGCCTATTCTCCTCCGAACACTTGTCAACCCCAAAGAGAAAATTTAGGCCCTCCAAACCCTCCTCAATCACCTGTGAGGAAAAGTCTCTTCCCAATCTCCCCTCTAGGCCCACACTACAAAAAGTGGAAACTATAAAATTCTTTACTGCACTACTGGATAAAGTCTCTTGCCAAGGATTGTCAACCCCACATGACCAAAGTTAGGGCCTCCAAACCATCCCCACTCCCCTGCTGGGCAAAGTCATCCACAACCCCCTCTCAGCCCCAGCTGCTGGTCAAAGAACCCCTGCTGGGCGTTCTTTTCCCCATCCCCTCTCGGGGCCCATCATATATCGAAAGTGGGAACCCACAACGTTCCTTACTGCACTACTGGATAAAGTCTCCTCCCAATGCTTGTCAACCGCAAAGAGCAAAGTTAGGCCCTCCAAACCCACCTCACTCCTTACTGGGCAAAGTCTCTTCACAATCCCCACTCTGGGCCCATTCTATGTAAAGTGGGAACACCAATCCTTCTTTACTGCTCTACTGGATAAAGTCTCCTCCCAAGGCTCGTCAACCCGACTTGACCAAAGTTAGGCCCTCCAAACCCTCCTGACTCCCCTGATGGGCAAAGTCATCCCCAACCCCTTCTGCTGGGCCCCCTGCTGGGCAGTATCCTCCCAATCCCCCCTCTGGCCCCATGATAGGAAAAGTGGGAACCCACAATCTTGTTTACTACACTATAAGATAAAGTCTCCTCCCAACGGTCCTCAACACTAAAGGGCAAAGATTGGCCCTTCAAACCCTCCTCAATCCCCTGTGGGGAAGAGTCTCTTCCCAATCTCCCCTCTGGGCCCATGCTACAAAAAGTGGGAACCCACAACCTTCTTTACTGCACTACTGGATAAAGTCTCATGGCAACGCTCGGCAACGCTTCCCAATGAGCAAAGGTAGGATCTCCAAACCCTCCTCACTCCCCTGCTGGGGAAAGACATCCCCAACCCCTTCTAAGCCCCAGGTGCGGGGCTAAGACCTCCTGCTGGGCAGTCTCCTCCCAATCCCCCCTCTGGGCCCATGATACAAAAAGTGGGAACCTGCAACCTTGTTTACTGCACTAGTGGGCATATTATCCTCCAAACGCTCATCAACCCCAAAGAGCAAAGTTAGGCCCTCCAAACCCCCCTCAATCCCCTGTGCGGAAAAGTCTCTTCGCAATCTGCAGTCTGCACCCATGCTACAAAAAGTGGGAAACCTAAACCTTCTTTACTGTACTACCATACCACACTCATGGCACTGCATGCCAACGCTCATCAGTGCCAATGAGCAAAGGTAGGATCTCCAAACCCTCCTCCTTCCCCTGCTGGGAAAGTCATCCCCAACCCCTTCTCACCCCAGCTGCTGGGCAAAGACCCCCTGCTGGGCAGTTTCCTCCCCATCCCCCCTCTGGGATCATGATACGAAAAGTGGGAACCCACATCCTTGTTTACTACACTACTGGGCATATTCTCCTCCCAACGCCTGTCAACCCCAAAGAGCAAATTTGACCCTCAAAACCGTTCCCACTCCCCTGCTGGGCAAAGACAACCCGTAACCCTTCTCAGCGCCAGTTGTTGGGCAAAGACCCCCTGCTGGGCAGTCTCCTCCCAATCCCCCCTCTGGGCCATTTTACGAAAAGTGGGAACCCCCAACCTTGTTTACTACACTATTGGATAAAGTCTCCTCCCAACGCTTGTTACGACCAAAGAGCAAAGATAGGCCTTCCAAAACCTCCTCAATACCCTGTGGGGAAAATTCTCTTTCCCCATCTCCCCTCTGGAGCCATGCTACAAAAAGTAGGAACCCACAACCTTCTTTACTGCACCCGGTTAAAATCTCCTCCCAATGCTTGCCAACGCCAATAAGCAAAGGGAGGCTCTCCAAACCCTCCTCACTCCGCTGTTGGGCAATTACACCCCCAAACCCTTCTTATCCAAGGTTGTTGGGTAAAGACCCCCTGCTGGGCAATTTCCTCACAATCCCCCCTCTCGGCCCATGCTATAAAGATGGGGAACCCTCAAGCTTGTTTACGGCACTACTTGGCATATTCTCCTCCCCATACTTGTCAACCCCACTTGATTAAAGTTAGGCCCTCCAAACCCACCTCACTCCCCTACTGGGCAATGTCTCTTCACAATCCCCACTCTGGGCCCATGCTATGTAAAGTGGGAACACCAATCCTTTTTACTACACTACTGGATAAAGTCTCCTCCCAAGGCTTGTCAACCCGACTTGACCAAATTTAGGCCCTCCAAACCCTCCTGACTGCCCTGCTGGGCCAAGTCATCCCCAACCCCTTCTCACCCCAGCTGCTGGGCAAAGACCCCCTGCTGGGCAGTCTCCTCCCAATCCCCCCTCTGGGATCATGATACGAAAAGTGGGAACCCACATCCTTGTTTACTACACTACTGGGCATATTCTCCTCCCCATACTTGTCAACCCCACTTGATTAAAGGTAAACCCTCCAAACTCACCTCACTCCCCTACTGGGCAATGTCTCTTCACAATCCCCAGTCTGGGCCCATGCTATGTAAAGAGGCAACACCAATCCTTCTTTACTGCACTACTGGATAAAGTCTCCTCCCAAGGCTCCTCAACCCGACATGACCAAAGTTAGGCCCTCCAAACCCTCCTGACTCCCCTGCTGGGCCAAGTCATCCCCAACCGCTTTTCAGCCCCAGCTGCTGGGCAAAGACCCTCTACTGGGCAGTCTCCTCCCAATCCCCCCTCTCGGCCCATGATAAGAAAAGTGGGAACCTCCAACATTGTTTACAGCACTACTGGGCATATTCTCCTCCCCATACTTGTCAACCCCACTTGATTAAAGTTAAACCCTCCAAACCCACCTCACTCCCCTACTGGGCAAAGTCTCCTCCCAATCCCCCCTCTGGGCCCATGATAGGAAAAGTGGGAACCCCCAACATTGTTTACTGCACTACTGGGCATATTCTCCAAACGTTCGTCAACCGCAAAGTGCAAATTAGGCCCACCAAACCCTCCCCACTCCCCTGCTGGGCAAAGACAACCCCAAGCCCTTCTGAGCCACAGTTCTTGGGCAAAGCCCCCCTGCTGGGCAATCTCCTCACAATTGGCCCTCTTGGACCATACTACGAAAAAACGGAACCGGCAACCTTCTTTACTGCACTAGTGGGCAAATTCTCCTTCCAATGCTGGTCAACCCCATTTGATCAAAGTTAGGCCCTCCAAACCCTCCTCAATCCTCTGTAGAGAAGTCTCTTCCCATTCTCCAATCTGGGCCCATGCCAAGACAAGTGGGAACCCGCAACCTTCTTTACTGCACTACTGGATAATGTCTCCTCCCAACGCTTGTCACCCCCAAAGAGCAAAGTTAGGCCCTCCAAACCCCCCTCAATCCCCTGTGGGGAAAAGTCTCTTCCCAATCTGCAGTCTGCACCCACGCTACAAAACGTGGGAAACCTAAACCTTCTTTACTGTACTACTGGACAAAGTCTCATGCCAACGCTCATCAGTGCCAATGAGCAAAGGTAGGATCTCCAAACCCTCCTCATTCCCCTGCTGGGAAAGTCATCCTCAACCCCTTCTCACCCCAGCTGCTGGGCAAAGACCCCCTGCTGGGCAGTTTCCTCCCCATCCCCACTCTGGGATCATGATAAGAAAAGTGGGAACCCACAACCTTGTTTACTACACTACTGGGCATATTCTCCTTCCAACGCTTGTCAACCCCAAAGAGCAAAGTAGGCCCTCGAAACCCTTCCCACTCCCCTGCTGGGCAAAGACAACCCGAAACCCTTCTCAGCGCCAGTTGTTGGGCAAAGACCCCTTGGTGGGCAGTCTCCTCCCAATCACCCCTCTGGGCCCTTATACGAAAAGTGGGAACCCCCAACCTTGTTTACTACACTATTGGATAAAGTCTCCTCCCAATGCTCGTCAACCCCAAAGAGCAAAGATAGGCCCTCCAAACCCTCCTCAATCCCTTGTGGGGAAAAGTCTCCTCCCAATCCCCCCTCTGGGCCCTTATACGAAAACTGGGAACCCCCAATCTTCTTTACTGCACTACCGGTTAAAGTCTCCTCTCAATGCTTCTCAACGCCAATGAACTAAGGTAGGCTCTCCAAACCCTCCTGACTCCCCTGCTGGGCAAAGACACCCCCAAACCCTTCTCAGCCAAAGTTGTTGGGGACAGCCCCATTGCTGGGCACTTTCCTCACAATCCCCCACTAGGCCCATCCTACAAAAAGTGGGAACCTGCAACCTTGTTTACTGCACTACTGGATAAAATCTCCTCCCAAGGCCTGTCAACCCTACTTGACCAACGTTAGGCCCTAAAACCCTCCTGACTCCCCTGCTGGGCAAACTCATCCCCAACACCTTCTCAGCCCCAGCTGCTGGGCATAGACTCTCTACTGGGCAGTCTCCTCCCAATCCCCCCTCTGGGCCCATGATAGGAAAAGTGGGAACCCGCAACCTTGTTTACTGCACTACTGAGCCTATTCTCCTCCAAACGCTTGTCAACTCCAAAGAGAAAATTTAGGCCCTCCAAACCCTCCTCAATCACCTGTGAGGAAAAGTCTCTTCCCAATCTCCCCTCTAGGCCCACACTACAAAAAGTGGAAACTATAAAATTCTTTACTGCACTACTGGATAAAGTCTCTTGCCAAGGATTGTCAACCCCACATGACCAAAGTTAGGGCCTCCAAACCATCCTCACTCCCCTGCTGGGCAAAGTCATCCACAACCCCCTCTCAGCCCCAGCTGCTGGTCAAATTACCCCTGCTGAAATTCCATTTAAAGTAACTACTGATAATATAAAATATTTAGGAATCTATCTGCCAAGGGAAAATCAGAAACTTTATGAGCAAAATTACACACCACTTTTCACACAAATTAAGTCTGATCTAACCAATTGGAAAAATATTAAATGCTCTTGGATAGGGCGAGCAAATATAATAAAGATGACAATATTACCTAAACTAATCTATATATTGAGCGCTATACCAATCAGACTCCCAAAAAACTATTTTAATGACCTAGAAAAAATAACAACAAAGTTCATATGGAAAAACAAAAGGTCAAGAATTTCAAGGGAATTAATGAAAAAAAAATCAAATGATGGTGGCTTAGCTGTACCAGATCTAAAATTATATTATAGAGCAGCAGTTACCAAAACTATTTGGTATTGGCTAAGGAATAGATTAGTTGATCAGTGGAATAGATTAGGTTCAAGGGATAAAACAGTCAACAAATATAGCAACCTAGTCTTTGACAAACCCAAAGATCCCAGCTTTTGGGATAAGAACTTACTGTTTGATAAAATTGCTGGGAAAATTGGAAACTAATATGGCAGAAACTAGGCATTGATCCATACTTAACGCCGTACACCAAGATAAGGTCAAAATGGGTTCATGACCTAGGCATAAAGAATGAAATTATTAATAAATTAGAGGAACACAGGATAGTTTACCTCTCAGACCTGTGGAAGGGGAAGGTCTTTATGACCAAAGCAGAACTAGAGATCATTACTGATCACAAAATAGAAAATTTCGATTATACCAAACTGAAAAGTTTTTGTACAAACAAAACTAATGCAGACAAGATTAGAAGGGAAGCAATAAACTGGGAAAATATTTTTACAGTCAAAGGTTCTGATAAAGGCCTCATTTCCAAAATATATAGAGAATTAACTCTAATTTATAAAAAATCAAACCATTCTCCAATTGAAAAATGGTCAAAGGATATGAACAGACAATTCTCAGATGAAGAAATTGAAACTATTTCTAGTCATATGAAAAGATGCTCCAAGTCATTATTAATCAGAGAAATGCAAATTAAGACAACTCTAAGATACCACTACACACCTGTCAGATTGGCTAAGATGACAGGAAAAAATAATGATGATTGTTGGAGGGGATGCGGGAAAACTGGGACATTGATGCATTGTTGGTGGAGTTGTGAACGAATCCAACCATTTTGGAGAGTAGTTTGGAACTATGCTCAAAAAGGTATCAAACTGTGCATACCCTTTGATCCAGCAGTGTTACTACTGGGATTATATCCCAAAGAGATTATAAAGAAGGGAAATGGACCTGTATGTGCACGAATGTTTGTGGCAGCCCTTTTTGTAGTGGCTAGAAACTGGAAACTGAATGGCTGCCCATCAGTTGGAGAATGGCTGAATAAATTGTGGTATATGAATATTATGGAATATTACTGTTCTGTAAGAAATGACCAACAGGATGATTTCAGAAAGGCCTGGAGAGACTTACACGAACTGATGCTGAGTGAAATGAGCAGGACCAGGAGATCATTATATACTTCAACAACAATACTAGATGATGACCAGTTCTGATGGACCAGGCCATCCTCAGCAACGAGATCAACCAAATCATTTCTAATGGAGCAGTAATGAACTGAACTAGCTATGCCCAGAAAAAGAACTCTAGGAGATGACTAAAAACCATTACATTGAATTCCCAATCCCTATATTTATGCACACCTGCATTTTTTATTTCCTTCACAAGCTAATTGTACAATAATTCAGAGTCTGATTCTTTTTGTACAGCAAAATAATGTTTTGGTCATGTATACTTATTGTGTATCTAAGTTATATTTTAATATATTTAACAGCTACTGGTCATCCTGCCATCTAGGGGAGGGGGGGGGGTAAGAGGTGAAAAATTGGAACAAGAGGTTTGGCAATTGTTAATCCTGTAAAGTTACCCATGTATATATCCTGTAAATAAAAGGCTATTAAATAAAAAATAAAAAAAAATTAAAAAAATTAAAAAAAAAAACAAAAAAAAACAAAGAACCCCTGGTGGGCGTTCTCTTCCCCATCCCCTCTCGGGGCCCATCGTATATCGAAAGTGGGAACCCACAACGTTCCTTACTGCACTACTGGATAAAGTCTCCTCCCAATGCTCGTCAACCGCAAAGAGCAAAGTTAGGCCCTCCAAACCCACCTCACTCCCCTACTGGGCAAAGTCTCTTCACAATCCCCACTCTGGGCCCATTCTATGTAAAGTGGGAACACCAATCCTTCTTTACTGCACTACTGGATAAAGTCTCCTCCCAAGGCTCGTCAACCCGACTTGACCAAAGTTAGGCCCTCCAAACCGTCCTGACTCCCCTGATGGGCAAAGTCATCCCCAACCCCTTGTGCTGGGCCCCCTGCTGGGCAGTATCCTCCCAATCCCCCCTCTGGCCCCATGATAGGAAAAGTGGGAACCCACAACCTTGTTTACTACACTATAGGATAAAGTCTCCTCCCAACGGTCCTCAACCCTAAAGGGCAAAGATTGGCCCTTCAAACCCTCCTCAATCCCCTGTGGGGAAGAGTCTCTTCCCAATCTCCCCTCTGGGCCCATGCTACAAAAAGTGGGAACCCACAACCTTCTTTACTGCACTACTGGATAAAATCTCATGGCAACGCTCGCCAACGCTTGCCAATGAGCAAAGGTAGGATCTCCAAACCCTCCTCACTCCCCTGCTGGGGAAAGACATCCCCAACCCCTTCTAAGCCCCAGGTGCGGGGCTAAGACCCCCTGCTGGGCAGTCTCCTCCCAATCCCCCCTCTGGGCCCATGCTATAAAGAGTGGGAACCTGCAACCTTGTTTACTGCACTAGTGGGCATATTATCCTCCAAACGCTCGTCAACCCCAAAGAGCAAAGTTAGGCCCTCCAAACCCCCCTCAATCCCCTCTGGGGAAAAGTCTCTTCCCAATCTCCCCTCTGGGGCCATGCTACAAAAAGTGGGAACCCACAACCTTCTTTACTGCACTACTGGATCAAGTCTCATGCCAACGCTCCTCAACGCCAATGAGCAAAGGTAGGATCTCCAAACCCTCTTCACTACCCTCCTGGGGAAACACAACCCCAACCCCTTCTAAGCCCCAGCTGTGGGGCTAAGACCCCCTGCTGGGCAGTTTCCTCACAATCCCCCTTCTAGGCCCCTGCTACAAAAGTGGGAACCCACAACCTTGTTTACTGCAATCCTGGAACTATTCCCCTCCCAATGCCTGTCATCCCCAAAGAGCAAAGTTGGCCCTCGAATCCCTCCTCACTCCCAAGAAGGGCAAAGACAACCCGTAACCCTTCTCAGCGCCAGTTGTTGGACAAAGACACCCTGCTGGGCAGTCTCCTCCCAATCCCCCCTCTGGGCCATTTTACGAAAAGTGGGAACCCCCAACCTTGTTTACTACACTATTGGATAAAGTCTCCTCCCAACGCTTGTTAACCCCAAAGAGCAAAGATAGGCCTTCCAAACCCTACTCAATCCCCTGAGGGGAAAATTCTCTTCCCCCATCTCCCCTCTGGAGCCATGCTACAAAAAGTGGCAACCCACAACCTTCTTTACTGCACCCGGTTAAAGTCTCCTCCCAACGCTTGCCAACGCCAATAAGCAAAGGGAGGCTCTCCAAACCCTCCTCACTCCGCTGTTGGGCAAATACACCCCCAAACACTTCTTATCCAAGGTTGTTGGGCAAAGACCCCCTGCTTGGCAATTTCCTCACAATCCCCCCTCTAGGCCCATGCTATAAAAATTGGGAGCCCACAAGCTTGTTTACTGCACTACTAGGCATATTCTCCTCGCAATACTTGTCAACCCCACTTGCTTAAAGTTAAACCCTCCAAACCCACCTCACTCCCCTCCTGGACAATGTCTCTTCACAATCCCCAGTCTGGGCCCATGCTATGTAAAGTGGGAACACCAATCCTTTTTACTACACTACTGGATAAAGTCTCCTCCCAGGCCTCGTCAACCTGACTTGACCAAAGTTAGGCCCTCCAAACCCTCCTGACTGCCCTGCTGGGCCAAGTCATCCCCAACCCCTTCTCACCCCATTTGCTGGGCAAAGACCCCCTGCTGGGCAGATTCCCCCCCATCCCCCCTCTGGGATCATGATATGAAAAGTGGGAACCCACAACCTTGTTTACTACACTACTGAGCATATTCTCCTCCCAACGCTCGGCAACCCCAAAGAGCAAAGTTGGCCCTAGAAACCCTTCCCACTCCCCTGCTGGGCAAAGACAACCCGAAACCCTTCTCAGCGCCAGTTGTTGGGCAAAGACCCCTTGCTGGGCAGTCTCCTCCCAATCCCCCCTCTGGGCCCTTATACGAAAACTGCGAACCCCCAATGTTGTTTACTACACTATTGGATAAAGTCTCCTCCCAACGCTCGTCAACCCCAAAGAGCAAAGATAAGCGCTCCAAACCCTCCTCAATCCCTTGTGGGGAAATGTCTCTTCCCAATCTCCCACCTGGAGCCATGCTACAAAAAGTGTCCCCCAATCTTCTTTACTCCACTACCGGTTAAATTCTCCTCTCAATGCTTGTCAACACCAATGAACTAAAGTAGGCTCTCCAAACCCTCCTGACTCCCCTGCTGGGCAAAGACACCCCCAGACCCTTCTCAGCCAAAGTTGTTGGGGACAGCCCCATTGCTAGGCCCTCTCCTCACAATCCTCCCAGTAGGCCCATCCTACAAAAAGTGGGAACCCGCAACCTTGTTTACTGCACTACTGGATAAAATCTCCTCCCAAGGCCTGTCAACCCCACTTGACCAAAGTTAGGCCCTCCAAATCCTCCTGACTCCCCTGCTGGGAAAACTTATCCCCAACACCTTCTCAGCCCCAGTTGCTGCACATAGACCCTCTACTGGGTAGTCTCCTCCCAATCCCCCCTCTGGGCCCATGATAGGAAAAGTGGGAACCCGCTACCTTGTTTACTGCACTACTGCGCCTATTCTCCTCCAAACGCTTGTCAACCCCAAAGAGCAAATTTAGGCCCTCCAAATCCTCCTCAATCACCTGTGAGGAAAAGTCTCTTCCCAATCTCCCCTCTAGGCCCACACTACAAAAAGTGGAAACCATAAAATTCTTTACTACACTACTGGATAAAATCTCTTGCCAAGGATCGTCAACCCCACATGACCAAAGTCAGGGCCTCCAAACCATCCTCACTCCCCTGCTGGGCAAAGTCATCCACAACCCCCTCTCAGCCCCAGTTGCTGGTCAAAGAACCCCTGCTGGGCGTTCTCTTCCCCATCCCGTCTCGGGGCCCATCATATATTGAAAGTGGGAACCCACAACGTTACTTACTGCACTACTGGATAAAGTCTCCTCCCAATGCTTGTCAACCGCAAAGAGCAAAGTTAGGCCCTCCAAACCCACCTCACTCCCCTGATGGGCAAAGTCATCCCCAACCCCTTCTGCTGGGCCCCCTGCTGGGCAGTATCCTCCCAATCCCCCCTCTGGCCCCATGATAGGAAAAGTGGGAACCCACAACCTTGTTTACTACACTATAGGATAAAGTCTCCTAACAACGGTCCTCAACCCTAAAGGGCAAAGATTGGGCCTTCAAACCCTCCTCAATCCCCTGTGGGGAAGAGTCTCTTCCCAATCTCCCCTCTGGGCCCATGCTACTAAAAGTGGGAACCCACAACCTTCTTTACTGCACTACTGGATAAAGTCTCATGGCAACGCTCGCCAACGCTTGCCAATGAGCAAAGGTCGATCTCCAAACCCTCCTCACTCCCCTGCTGGGGAAAGACATCCCCAACCCCTTCTAAGCCCCAGGTGCGGGGCTAAGACCCCCTGCTGGACAGTCTCCTCCCAATCCCCGCTCTGGGCCCATGATACGAAAAGTGGGAACCTGCAACCTTTTTACTGCACTAGTGGGCATATTATCCTCCAAACGCTCGTCAACCCCAAAGAGCAAAGTTAGGCCCTCCAAACCCCCCTCAATCCCCTGTGGGGAAAAGTCTCTTCCCAATCTCCCCTCTGGGGCCATGCTAGGAAAAGTGGTAACCCACAACCTTCTCTACTGCACTACTGGATATAGCCTCCTCTCAATGCTCATCAAACCCACTTTAGCAAAGTGAGGCCCTCCAAACCCTCCGCACTCCCCTACTCGGCAAAGCCTCCGCCAAACCCTTCTCAACCCTTGTTTTGGGAAAAATTCCCCTAGCTGGGCAGTCTCCTCCTAATCCCCCTTTGGGCCCATGTTACAAAAAGGGGGAACCCACAAACTTGTTGACTAAACTATTGGACAAAGTCGCCTCTGAACGCTCATAAAACCCAATTGATCAACATTATGCCCTCTAAACCCTCCTCACTCCCCTGCTGGGCAAAGTCTCTTCCCAATCTCACCTCTGTGCCCATGCTATGAAAAGTGAGAACCCACAAACTTTTTTACTAAACTAATGGGCAAAGTCTCCTCCCAATGCTCGCCAACCCGACTTCAGAAAAATTAGGCCCTCCAAACTCTCATCAAACCTCTGTTGTGCAAACTCACCCCAATCCCATCTCGAGCTCAGATGCTGGCCAAAGCTAGCCCCTAAGTTCCCACAATATACCTCTGTTGGGCAAAGGCTCTTCCAGATCTGCCCCCTGGCCCCATGATACAAAAAGTGAGAACACCCAATCCTTCTTTATGCAGTAGTGGGCAAAAGTCTACTCCCAACGTTTGTCAACCCCTTTGATTATAGTTAGGCCCTCCAAAAACTCCACACTCCCCTACTGGGAACAGTCTCTTCCTAATCGTCCCTCCGGGGCCACGCTACGAAAAGTGGGAACCCGCAACCTTCTTAATGCATTTCTGGGCAAAGTTTCCTCCCAACGCTCCTCAACCCCACTTCAAAAAATTAGTCCCTCCAAACCCTCCTCACTGCCCTGATGGGCAAAGTCTCTTCCCAATACTCCCTCTGAGCCCATGCTATGAAAAGTGGGAACCCACAACTTTCTTTACTGCACTACTGTGCAAATTCTCAACCCAATGCTCATCAACCCCACTTGATCTTAGGCCCTCCAAAACCTCCTCAATCCCCTGTGGGTCAAACTCTCTTCCCAATCTCCCTTCTGGGCCAATGCTACGAAAAGTGTGAACCTGTAACCTTCTTTACTGCACTACTAGTTAAAGTCTCTTCCCAATCCTTGTCAACGCCAATTAGTAAAGGTAGGCTCTCCACACCCTCCTCAATCCCCTGCTGTGCAAAGCCACCCAAACCCTTCTCAGCCCCAGCTATTCGGTAAAGATCCTCTGCTGGGCAGTCTCCTCCCAGTCACCCCTCTGGTCCCATGTTATAAAAAGTGGGAACCCACAACCTTGTTTACTAAACTACTGGACAAAGTCTCCTCCCAACGCACATCCATCCCACTTAATCAAAGTTAGGCCCTTCAAAGCCTTCTCACTACACTGCTGGGTAAAGTCACACCCAACCCCTTCTCAGCCGCAGCTGTTGGGCAAAGACCCCCTGCTGGGCAGTCTCCTCCCAATCCCTCCTCTGGACCTATGATACAAAAAGTGGGAACCCGCAACCTTCTTTAGTGCACTCCTTGATAAAGTCTCCACACAACACTCATCAACGCCAATGAGCAAAGGTAGGCTCTCCAAATGCTCCTCAAACCCTGTGGGCAAAGCCACCCCCAAACCCGTCTCAGTCCCAGCTGTTGTGCAAAAATCCCCTGCTGGGCAGTCTCCTCCCTATCCCCCCTCTGGGCCCATGCTATGAAAAGGATGAACTCACAACCTTGTTTACTAAAGTACTGGGCAAAGTCTCCTCCAAACACTCGTCAACCCCACTTGATCAAAGTTAGGGGCTACAAACCTTCCTCACACCGCTGTCGGGGCAAAGCCTCTTCCCAATCTCCCCTCTGGGCCCATGCTACAAAAAGTGGGAACACGCAACCTTGTTTACTGCATTCCTGAATACAGCCTCCTCTCAATACTCATCAACCCCATGTGAGCAAAGTTATGTCCTACAAACCCACATCACTCTCCTGCTGGGCAAATTCTCTTCCCAATCCCCCATCTGGGCCCATACTATGAAAAGTGGGAACCCTCAACCTTCTTTACTGCACTACTGGATAAGTCTCCTCCCAATGCTCATCCACCCCACTTCAGAAAAGGTAGCCCCTCCAAACCCTCCATACTCCCCAGCTGGGCAAAGTCACCCCCAACCCCTTCTACACCCAAGCTGTTGGGCATAGACGCCCTCCTGGCGAATCTTTTCCCAATCCTTACTTTGGGCCCATGATATGAAAAGTGGGAACCATCAACCTTGTTTACTGTACTCCTGGATATAGCCTCCTCTCAATGCTCATCAACGCCACTTGTGCAAAGTCTCAGCCCCAGTTATTGGACAAAGACCCCCTACTGGACAGTCTCCTCCCAATCCCCTTTCTGGGCTCATGCTATGAAAAGTGGGAACTCACAAACTTGTTTACTAAACTACTGGGCAAAATCTCCTCCCAACGCTCGTCAACCTGACTTGAGAAAATTTAGGCCCTCCAAACTATCTTCAAACCTCAGTTGTGCAAAGTCACCCCAATCCCATCTCGAGCTTAGATGGTGGCCAAAGCTAGCCCCTAAGTTCCCACAATGTACCTCTACTGGGCAACGTCTTGTCCCAATCTCCCCTCTGGCCCCATGCTACAAAAAGTGAGAACCCCCAATCCTTCTTTATGCACTACTGGGCAAAAGTCTCTTCCCAATGGCGTTAATCCCTTTGATCAAAGTTAGGCCCTCCAAACCCTCTGCACTCAACTGCTGGGCAAAGTCATCCCCAACCCCTTCTAAGCCCCAGCTGTTGGGCAAAAACCCCCTACTGGCCAGAGTCTTCCCATGATAAGAAAAGTGGGAACCCGCAACCTTGTTTGCTGTGCTACTGGATATAGCCTCCTCTCAATGCTCATTAACCCCAAGTCAGCAAAGTTATGCCCTCTAAACCCACCTCACTCCCCTACTGGCCAAAGTCTCTTCCCAATCTCCCCTCTGGGCCCATGCTTCGAAAAGTGGGAACCCCAATTCTTCTTTACTGCACTACTAGACAATCTGTTTCCAATGCTTGTTACCCAACTTGAGCAGTTAGGCCCTCCAAACCCTCCTCACTCACCTGCTGGGCAAAGTCTCTTCCCAATCCCCCCTCTGGGCCCATGCTAGTTAAAGTGGGAACCCACAACGTTCTTTACTGCACTACTGGATATAGCCTCCTCTCAATGTTCATCAAACCCACTTCAGCAAAGTGAGGCCCTCCAAACCCTTCTCACTCCCCTGCTGGGCAGAGACACCCCCAAACCCTTCTCAACCACAGTTCTTGGGCAAAGACCCCCTGCTGGGCAGTCTCCTCCCAATCTCCCCTCTAGGCCCATGCTACAAAAAGTGGGAACCCACAACCTTCTTTACTGCACTACTGGGCAAATCTTCTCCCAACGCTTGTCAATCCCACTTGGTCAAAGTTAGGCCCTCCAAAACCTCCTCACTCCCCTGTGGGTCAAAGTCTCTTCCCAATCTCCCCTCTGGGCCAATGCTACGAAAAGTATGAACCTGTAACCTTCTTTACTGCACTACTGGGCAAAGTCTCCTCCCAACGCACATCAAACCCACTTAATCAAATTAGGCCCCCTAAAACCTCCACACTCCCCTGTTTGGCAAAGTTACCCCCAACCCCTTCTCAGTGCTAGCTGCTGAGCAAAGACTCCCTGCTGAGCAGTCTCCTCCCAATGCTCCCTCTGGGCCCAGGCTACAAAAAGTAGGAACCTGCAACCTTCTTTACTGCACTACTGCACAAAGTCTCCTCCCAATGCTCGTCAATTGCACTTGAGCAAAGTTAGGCCCTCCAAACCCTCCTCACTCCCCTGATGGGCAAAGTTTCTTGCAAATCCTCCCTCTGAGCCCATGCTACGAAAAGTGGGAACCCGCAACCTTCTTTACTGCACTACTATATAAAGTCTCCTCCCAATGCTCGTCAACCCCACTTGATCAATGTTAGGCCCTCGAAACCCTCCTCACTCCCCTGCTGAGTAAAGTCTCTTCCCATTCCCACCTCTGGGCCCATTCTAAGAAAATTCGGAACCCACAACCTCCTTTACTGCACTAGTGGATAAAGTCTCCTGCCAACACTCATCAACCCCAAAGAGCAAAGTTAGGCTCTCCAAACACTCCTCATTCCCTTTCTGGGCAAAGACACCCCCAACCCCTTCTCAGCCCCAGCTGTTGGCCAAAGTTAGCCTCTCTATCCCCTCCACAGAACCCTCCACAGATTGGGCAAAGTTTCCTCCCAATCCCCCTTTTGGCCCAACGCTAGGAAGAGTGAGCTCTCTAACCTTCTTTATTCCACTAATGGGCAGAGTCTCCTCCCAATTCTCTTCAACCTCAATTGGGTAAACTTAGGCCCTCCAAACCCCTCCTTAGACCCCCTACTTAGCAACGTCAATTCCTCCCAGAAATCTTCATTCCCCCACTTTGCAAAGTCTCTTCCCAATTCCTCTTCAGAGACCATGTTGAGCAAAGTCACCTTCAAACCCTTTTAAATTTCCTGATGCCCAAAATGAGCCCTTTACTCCCCAAAGACCCCCAAATCCTATTCATTCCCTGCCTGGACAACATTAGATCTCCCCAATCCCTTCTCAGGCATTCTGTTGGACATGGCCAGGCCCCGTGTTGTAAAGTTAGCCCCTCTTAAGCCCTCCTTAGGCCCCCTACTCAGCAAAGTTAGTCCCCAAATCCTCCTCAGGTCCTGTGCTAGGCAAAGTTAGCCCCACATAACTTCTCCTTAAACCCACCTGCTGGGCAAAATTAGGCCCCCCAAACCCTTCCTTATCCCCCTTACTGGAGAAAGTCAGACACTAATCTCTCCTCAACCTCTCCTCAAGCCCCCTTGCTGGGCAAATTTACCTATCAGTGTGTCCACAGACCATGTGTTTAGTAAAGTTCACTCACCCAATACTTCTTTAAGGCCTTTCCTGCTGGGTAAAGTCACCCCCAACTCTTCAGGCCCCCTTCTGTGTAGTTAGCTCCCCCAAACCTGTCCTCTGGCCTTCCTACTGGGCAAAATTAGTTCCATCAAATCCCTTTCAGGTCATCTGCTGGGTAAAGTCACCCCCTAATCTCTCTTTAGACCCTCCTGAAGTAAGCCACCCCACTGCTCAGGTCCCATGTTGGGCAAAGTAATCCCCCAGCATTGGGTCCAGCCACCTGCTGAGTAGTTAGCCCCTCTTTCCTAAGGATTCAGGAGTTTGGAAATATTAATTGACTCTATTACTGATGACCCTACTTTTTCCAGCTTAATAAAAGTCAGGACCTCCCTAAGTGCCAAGGACAGAAAGTTCCAGCTGTGGAGGAAGCCATTCTACCAGCCTTTGCCTGCCCAGCATCTACCGCCTACAGACCCCAGCCCTGCCTTGTGAAACCTCAAGCCCTCTAGGCCTCATTTTGCCCACCTCCTCCCCCCCAGGAGTTCTAGGCCTTTCCATATATTTTATGGTCAAGCTTCCTCTTCTTCCCCATTGAAATATAAGCCTCTTAAGGGCAGGGAAGGCTTTTTCTTTACACATCCCCAGCCCTTAGCATAGTGTTTGACAAATAGTCGTACTTATTTCCTTACTTGCATTCTTTCACGCCCACATTAGCCCTCAAAGTTCCCCTTTCTCTAGAAGGATGGCCCACTGGCCTCTGGCCTCAGAGGCCCCAGTAAAGTAAGGACCCATTATAAAAAGTAGGGACAGGCTTAGTTTGGTCCAACCTACCACTGGACCCCAAGAGGCAGTAGCCAACTCCAGTGGCAAGGGTCTACAATAGGGAGCACATGCTCATCTCCAATCTGCCTCAGCTGTCCTAGAAGCTCCTGGGGAGGGAACCAGCACCTCTGAGAGTGAAGATGCCATGGTAAACAGATATGATAGAGGGGAGAAGAGAAGAGAGATGTCTAAGGGGAGGAGGGAACTCAAAGGGATGATGAGGTCCAGCTAGGTCAGAGGGCTGACTGGGAACCCCTAGGAAGGCAGGAAAATCAGGGGACAAGCAGGCCAAGAGTACACAGGATACTCCAGACCACCCCGGGGGGGGGGGGGCTGTTCAGAGCTGATTCTCACCATCCCTCCTTTGGGCAATGGGAGTGGCGGCAGGTGAGACTTTTGAGGAAGCCAGTGCTGTGGAACGCTTGAACCTCACAGTGAATCAAATGATCTCGGATGAGATAAAGGTTCAATCTCATGGGAGAAATGGAATAAACATGTTTTTAGCTGCACGCCTGGTGTGAACCTTCTGGCCAAGCATCACAGCTGCCATTAACAGAGTCCGCACTTTTGTGCAGCCTCATGCTCATGGAAGCCACGTCCCTGGCCCTTCCCTGAATATTTTGAAGCAATGGGAGGAAATGCTTAATTTTAGTTAGTAAACAGAAAAATGTCATTTTTTTTCCATCTAAGATCCCAGATCTGGACCAGGCTTATTTTTTCAAGCCCAGCTCGGATGTTCCTCAGTGGGATGAAAAGGTGAAATGAGCAAGACTGGAGATCACGGGAAGCCTGGCTTTCATTCTGTGGTCAACTTTCTAAAGTCATCCATTCCATTATACACACACACACACACACACACACACACACACACATGTATACACATGTGCATACACACACACACCAGTGTACACACACACCAGTGTACATCCTACTTCCAAAATGTGCACCAATGATCCTGAAAGGGCCCAGGTCGTGGAGTGGGATGGCTCAGGAAAACAGTCTTTTAGGAAAATGACTCCAGAGCCATCCTCTACTGAAAATGTATTAGCCAAACAGTCTTTGTCTCTGCAAAGGGCTCGACCGTTGGTACGAGTGGAAGGCAGCTGGGAGAGATAGAAATGTGTGGGGTTGGAGCTCATACATAGTTCAAAAGACATTTCGGGCTTGAGATTGTGTGGCCCTGGGCCAGTTGTTTCCCCTCTCCATTTGCCAAATTACAGATTTGGAGGCATGGTGGGAAAAGATCTGGTCAGTGCCAGTCCCACCCACGAGACCTTGGTCAAAATACTGCCTCAGGCACCACCTGCCCAGAGACCCTGGCAAATCACGGAGCCATTTGCTCTCTAGGCCACCGTCTAAGACGAAATTACAGGTGCAGAGCATGTCTTCAAGGTTGGGGGATGAAGCAACGCCTCTACCCTGAAAAAAGACAGACTGAGACTTAGAAAGATGGTCACAGCTACTTCTGGCCTTAATCCAGCGCACTCTCATCCTAAAGAGTTACGATTTGCTGGCGCTGGAGCTGTGGGCACCACTCTGACTCACGGGGGCAAAGATTTCCTACTAGGTGCTCCCTTCTGAGGCTGCCTGGCCCAAGCCCCTCACTGGAGCATCGCCATTCTCCCTGGGTCACACAGGTACGCAACGGCAAGGCCACAGTTAGAACACGGGCTCAGTGACTTCCGAGTCAGCAAGCTCTTCCAAGGATGACAGCGCCCCGTCCATAGTCTCAGAAATAATTCCATCCACTGTTACAGTAGAGAAAGAGAAGGCCAAGAGAGGAGGGAAAAGGAGGGAGGAAAGGAAAAGAAGAGGAGAGGAAATGGGGGGGGGGGGGAGGGAAAAGGGAGAGAGAAGGAAAGAAGATGGAAGAGGGAGAAGGGGAGAGAAAGTAAGGGGAAAAAGGGAAGAGGCCAAAAGAGGAGGGAAGAGTAACAAAAACTCAAAGTTTTAGAGGAAAGGAGATGGAGAGGCCCAGAGGATCACAAATTTAGAGACAGAAGGGACCTGAGAGAGTGCAGTCTTCCTTTCATAAGACATGGCAAACAGGCCCAGAAAAGCAAAATGCCTTAAGCAGGATCACACAGATAGTAAAAACCAAAGATGGGATTTGAACACAGGTCCTATCTTCAGTCTCTGATTTTTCCCCTCTGGAGCTCTCTGATGTCCCTGATCCCTAAGAGAAAAGGGGAGGGGAAGGTTTGGGAAGAAAAGGCCCCAGAAGCGGGAGGGAGAGAAGCTCAGAAGATCATAAACTTGGAGCTGGAGGGGGCCACAGAGCCCACAGTCCAGCCCATCCTTCCTTATTTGACAGAAGATGAAACTGAAGGTCAGGAGAGTTAAAGTCATTTCCCAAGGATGATCCAGGGAGTAAAATCAAAGGTGGTTTTTGAATCCGGCTCCTAGGGAACCTGACATCCAGTCAGGAGAGGGGAAAGGGACTAAGGAACAGAGGGGAAAAAGAAAGATGGGCTAGATGAGGCTTGCATGCTTTATTTTGCCTCAAATCTCATAATCCTGAAGATTTTTGGTTTTTATTTTACAGATTAAGAAACCGAGCCAGAAGCACAAAGGTCTGGATCAGGTGGACATCCGATCGCTGGAAGAGCCATCATTCGAATACAGATTCTCTACCTCCCAAGCTAACTTGCTGTTGCTAAGGACAGCATTCCCATTTCCAAGGCCCGTGGAATAATCGTATTGTTCAGCAGAGGGGGAGGATGCAAAGAGGAAAGGAGGAAAGGGAGAACCTGAAGGGAAAGGAAGAGGAGGAAGAAGGGGGAAGAGAGAGAAGTGGGGAGCATGAGGGAAGAGACAGGGCAGTAGGGGATCGGATCTCGGGGCACCCACTGAGAGGCCTTGTAGGCCAACCCTCCTGAGCTGGAACATGGAGCTGTAGTCCAGGAAAGCTCCGTGAATGGCCTGGGCTCACACAGGTAGGAAAGGGAAGAGATGAGATCTGACCCCAGGGGGTCGGACTCCCAAGGTTCCGCTGCTTCCATTCCGGGAGTCGGCATCTCCTCCTTCCTTGGAGGTAAGAGGAGGAGGAAAGGAGATGGGGGAGTGGGGGGAAGAGGAAGAGGAGGAATGGTGGCAGGGACAAGGGAGGAGAGATGAAAGACTGGGAAGGCAAAGGGGAGGAAAGGGTGGGAGATGAGAAAGAGTGGGTCAGGAAATGCTGGGGAGAGCAGGGGAAGGGGTTGTTTAGGGCTGGAAGGGACCTTCGGGACCAAATCATCTAAGTCTTTCCTTCTCTAGAAGATGCCACGGAACCCCATGAAAATTAATCGACTCTCTCCAAGTGACCCAGGTCATAAGGTGGGATTAGACCCCTGGGTCCCCGGCTTCCAGGCCACTACTCTTTCCACTAGAGGATTCAGCCTTCCCTGATGCCTGAGAAAAGGGGGAAGGGAGGAAGAAAGAGGGGAAAGAGGGGATGTTGGGGAATAAGAGAAATGGAAGGAGAGGGAAGGTTAAGAAAGGATGGAGCACAGCAAGGAGGAAAGCAAGTTGAGGAAATGAGGAAGAGAGAAGGAAAGAGAGCGAAAAGGAGGGGGAGTAGAGCAATGGCGTGGGGGTGCAAGGAGAAGGAATGGGAGCGGAGGAAGAGAAAGGAAGAGGGGGGGAGAGAGGAGTGAGTGGGAGGACCAAAAGAGATAGGACAAAGGGGAAGAGAAGGCAACTACAGAGAGGCTGAGAGGGCGAAGGTGGCAGATGGGTGGAAGGAGAAGGCCAGAGGAGGAGCCCAAGAGAGCTTGAGGAAGGAGGAGGCTGAACAGCTCCCTGGGGCCCCGCCCCTCAAGGTGGGCCGTGCAGCCCCAGCCGCTCAGTCCAGGCTTCACTTGGCAGGTTTAGATCTGCTCTGTCCTGGGGTCTGCCTGCACTTGGTACCGTCAGCCTGCAGGTCAATACAGGTGCCCATAGCACACACAGGCCCCAGTCACATGCTTGCTTGACACATTTACTAAGAGTTCAGCTAGTATTTCTTCTTCTCACTTATCCTACCCTAACCTATACCACCAGACGGACGGGCATGCATGTGCACACACACACACACACACACACACACACATACACAGAGCATTTAAAAAATTCAAATTCTTTAAAGACTTGGGCAATAATGCACTACTTCCCAGGTATGTTGTAAGAATGGGACGAGGTAATAGTTGGAAAAGCACTTAGTACTGTTACACAGGAAGCACTTAAAATGCTGGTTCTCTTCTCCCCAACATACAATAGTCAATAGACGCCTGACCTTGAAATAGTCCTGGATCCAAGTCCTTCCTCTGACATATACAGGGTGTGAGAACATGGGCAAGTCACTACTCCCAGAATGCCCTGCACAGGGAGCTTACAATTCAAGACTAGCAGTTACATACAATTGCTTGGCTCATCTCTGGAATAAATTTCCCCATGGATGGTTCCCTATACCAATGAAATCAAAAGGCGGGAGTACCCTCCACCACCGCCAAGAAAAAGTGAAATAAGCAAACGAATGTTAAAAGATATGGCAGATAACAGAGCAGAAGTATTTAGAAGGTGGTTTTAAAGACACTTACCAGTTTCAACCTAATCCTAACCAGTCACTGCTCAATTCAATCCACATGAGACCAACTTTTGTCCTTCCACTTGATCAGGAAGGTTCTTCCTTAGTCCCAAAGTTGAAGATGAAGTCAGTTACTTTTGTCTCTTCCCCCTCCTTTAAGATCTTTAACAAAATTAGAACTATTATAATATCACTAATGAGCCTACTTCTTTACATTCTAGATCCACAGCTAAGAACCCACTCCAACTCAGTGGAGAAAGAAAACCCCAGATGGTGAAGAGATCTACCTCCATTCATCCCTGCATCAGTCCCAAAGGTCCATCTTGCTTAGCTTTAGGTGAACTCCAGATTACAGGAGGGTAATCAGGTTCCCCATTAAGAATAATGATGAAAATAAAGCATATTAGTAGGAATAGGAATTTGAAAATTAAGGCAGTTCCTGATTTCATAGGTGTAACCAAGTCCTCGATAGAAACTTCCTCCTGTGATTAAGACCAACTGATCATCTAAGACTTGCCTACAGACACTGAGGTTGTGACTTACCTATGGTCACATAGCCAACATGGGTCAGAGGTGGGAAATAGGCCAGCCCTATATCCATTTTATCAGGCTTCTACCCAGGATAGCAGAGAGTGGGACACCAAAGCTTAGCAGACGACCACACTGGCCAGGGCCCTAAAAGGGCCCACGGGGCTCACCTCTGCCTTGCCTCAGCTGACTTCCAAGTCCCTGGGGGAGGGAGCCAGCCCTCCTGAAAGTGAAGATGTAATCTTAAGTAGATATGTGGGGGAGAGAAAGATACTATAGAAGGAGAAGTCAAGGAAGAATACTGAGGTCAAGCTGACTCAAAGGCCTGACTGGGAGTAGCTGGGAAGGCAGGACCAAGTTGGCAGAATGTTTCAGTAGATGGTGGGCAGAAAAATGGTTCAGGCACTTCAGTGCCTCTTCAAGAGAGATTCTGAACAGGTACAAGGTTTTAGAATTTTCAATGTTACAGTGGGAATGAGATACAGGATTAGATGTCCTCGGAGAAATGGAACATATGTCACATTCGTGTCTGATTATCACATAACATTGGGGAGCGGGGTGTGTGGGGAGCAGGAGAGGGCGATGAATTGCTTGTGAAGGCCCTAAAATAAGAAGAAAAGTGAAAATGACTCATGAGATAGAAATTCCAGGTGGACATAAGGAGATTCCTTGACCTAAAGAAGGTTACTAATAGAAAAGCTATGCCTCCAAAACTCAAGATCACAGAGAATGAATTGGAAAATGAAGGGGGGGGGTACAGGAGGAGGACGGAGAAAGATGGCATGGAGGTAGCCAAGAAAATGGGGAAGGGGGCAGGGACGGTCTGAAACTGGACAAGATAATGTTCGCTAAACATAGCTCATGGTTTCAAGGGGAGGGAGCGCAAGGTTAGGTTGGATATGGAGATATCAGAGTACGATGGTTTCAAAGTAGAATAAGCCTAAAGCAGGCACAATGAAGTGAAGGCTCACCAATTACAACTGACAGTCATGTTCGGGAACATGGTCAGGCCCAGATTCATAAACTCCAGATTAAAAAAACCACTTCTAGTACCCAGTAAAGTGATATCATAAGGGACTTAATAAGGTTTATCTGTTTATATTTCTACATGGGAGGATGATACTTATAACTCATTAGAATGTTCTCATTATTATGGCATTTAGGAGGAGTCTATATAGACAGAGGGCATGGGTGTGAATTGAATATGAAGAGAAAATATCTTTTTTTTTAAAAATGATGGAATTAAGGATTGAGAGAGGAATGTATTAGGAGAAAGGAAAAGGAAGAAGTGGAATGATGCAAATTATCTGCCATAAGAAAAGGCAAGTAAAGGCTTTTACAGAGGAGGGGAAGAAGGGGAAGAGAGGGCGAGTGAGTGAACCTTACTTTCATCAGAATTGACTCAAACAAGAAATAATACACATACTCAATAGGAGTATAGAAATCTATCTTACCCTGCAGGAAAATAGGAGCGGAATGAGATATGGGAAGGGGGGAGGAGGTGATAAAAGAAAGGGCATATTGGGGGAAGGAATAGTCAGTACCAATACACTTTTGAGGAGGGACAGGGTGAAAGAAGAGAGAAAATAAATGGGGGGAAATACAATTAACAATAGTACTTATAAAAAAATTTGAAGCAAGTTTCTCTGATGGAATATTATTGTTCTCTGGGAGATGATGAGCGGCATGCTCTCAGGAAAAAAAAAAAACCTGAAAAATTCTCCATAAACAAAGTGAAATATACTGTAGACAAAGTAATAGCAATGTTCTAGGATGACCAGCTGTAAATTACTTTGTTATTTTCAGCAGTACAATCATCCACAACTATTCTGAAGGACTTATGATGAAAAATCCTATCCATGAGTAGTTTGGAATTATGCTCAAAAAGTTATCAAACTGTGCATACCCTTTGATCCAGCAGTGTTACTACTGGGCTTATATCCCAAAGAGATTATAAAGAAGGGAAAGGGACCTGTATGTGCACGAATGTTTGTGGCAGCCCTTTTTGTAGTGGCTAGAAACTGGAAACTGAATGGATGTCCATCAGTTGGAGAATGGCTGAATAAATTGTGGTATATGAATATTATGGAATATTACTGTTCTGTAAGAAATGACCAACAGCATGATTTCAGAAAGGCCTGGAGAGACTTACACGAACTGATGCTGAGTGAAATGAGCAGGACCAGGAGATCATTATATACTTCAACAACAATACTATATGATGACCAGTTCTGATGGACCAGGCCATCCTCAGCAACGAGATCAACCAAATCATTTCTAATGGAGCAGTAATGAACTGAACTAGCTATGCCCAGAGAAAGAACTCTGCGTGATGACTAAAAACCATTACATTGAATTCCCAATCCCTATATTTATGCCCACCTGCATTTTTGATTTCCTTCACAAGCTAATTGTAAAATATTTCATAGTCTGATTCCTTTTATACAGCAAAATAATGTTTTGGTCATGTATACTTATTGTGTATCTAATTTATATTTTAATGTATTTAACATCTACTGGTCATCCTGCCATCTAGGGGAGGGGGTGGGGGGTAAGAGGTGAAAAATTGGAACAAGAGGTTTGGCAATTGTTAACGCTGTAAAGTTACCCATGCATATAACCTGTAAATAAAAGGCTATTAAATAAATTAATTAATTAAAAGAAAAATCCTATCCATACGCAGAGAAGGAACTGATTGTGTCTGAATACAGATCAAAACATTCTCTATTTCCTTTTCTATCTTTTTCTTTATTTTTAACTTAATTTTTCTTGAGGTTCTTATTTTCATGAGGGTGGGAGATCTATGCTTTCCTTCACAATTTGACTTTTATGGAATTGTTTTGTGTAACTCCACGTGTGGTTTCTTAATTGTGGGCAAGGACGAGGAGGAGAACGTAGAATGCAAAAATCTTTTAAAAAATGTAAAAAAAAAAAGTTTTGAATGTAAGTGAAGGGAAATATTAAATAAATAAATTTAACAACAACAACCCAAAAAACTACCTCCTCTTACAAGAGCCTGCCCCATCTTTCCTTTGCTCTGACACTGGTCACAACTGCCCTCCCACCGCTTCTCTTACCTCTGGCCTGTGTAATACAGCAAGCGGCCTCACTGGCCAAATTACAATATTTCCAAGCCTCAGGTTCCACTGTCAACTCTGCTAACTGGGCCTCAGCATTCTCCCTTGGAAAAGAAGGGTATTGGGTTAGGTAGGCTTTCATGGGCCCTGACAGCCTGGGACTCCGAGAAGAGCAAAGTATCAAGCTAGGAGAAAGACAAGGCAGAGATGGGGAAGTCAAGGGAAGGGATCATGTGACTCTGCTTCCTTCCATGGCCACTTTTCCTACTCTGATCCCATTCATTTTTCCCTAGATCCTGAAGAAAACTAGGTATGAATGGGATATAGTAGGGAAAAAAAACACTTTTGGGAAAACAACTCCAAACCAAAATTCTAATTAAAGTGTGATGATAAAATCATCTTTGTACAAAAGGGAGAGTTGTGCTAGGGAAGGCAGCATGGTGAGAAGGAGGCTTTGGAGTCGGAGAAGGGGCTGAAGTCCTAGTTTTGTTTTTAATTCCTTGACTATATATTCCAAGTAATTTACATTTATTGTGATTTAGATACATTTTCATCATTTCAAAACTTTTAGTTCTCCTTTTCCTGCTCCGATACAGGAAAACAAACTTCTGTAGGAACATCAAAGGCCTCTATATTGCCTTCTCTCTCTGAGCTAAGTCTGCTGTGGCTTCATCACTTAATGCTATTGTCTTTGTACTTTCTGACAAATGCTCCATGATTGATAACATAAGAAATGCCCCAGTCACCAAGCTGATATTTTTTATTATCCCTTGAAGTTCCACTTTTTAAAAAAAAAATCACATTTTGATCTGCATTTAAACTCCATAGTTCTTTCTCTGAATGTGAATAGCATTTTCCATCATAAGTCGTTTAGAATTGTCTTAGATCATTCTAATGCTATGAAAAGCAAAGTCTATCAAAGTAGATCGTCCATACAATGTCGTTGTTACTGTATACAATCTTCTCTTGATTCTCCTCATTTCACTCAGCATCAGTTCATGTAGGTCTGTTCAAGTTTTTCTGAAATCCACCTGCTCATCATTTCTTGTAGAACAATATTCCATTACATTCATACACTCTAACTTATTCAGCCATCCTCCAATTGATGTGCACCTACTCAATTTTCAATTCCTTGCCACCACAAAAAGAGCTGGTATGGCTAGGCCCTCTTCTTTTAGATTTTTCTCATTACTTCCTCTGATATTCTTGATGTTTTGTTCTTCCAGATGAATTGTTATTTTTTCTAGCTCTGTATATAATAATTTTTTGGCAGTTTGATTGGTATGGCAATAAATAAGTTAATTTATGTAGAATTAAAATTTTTATTATATTAGGTAGACCTACCTATGAACAACTGATATTTTTCCAATTTATACAGATCTTAATTTGTGTTAAAAATTTTTGTAACTGTTCATATAGTTCTTGGGTTTATCTTGGAAAGTAAATCCCCGAATTTTTTATATTGTCTACCATTATTTTAAATAGAATTTCTCTTTCTATCTCTTGCTGCTAGACTTTATTGGTAATATAAGAAAATGCTGGTGATTGATGTGGGTTCATTATCTATCCTGCAACTTTGCCAAAGTTAATTATTTCAAGTAGTTTTTTTAGTTGATTCTTTAGGATTCTCTAAGTAGACCATGTCATCTGCTTCTTCATTGTTTATTCTAATTCCTTCCATGTCTTTTTCTTCTTTTATTGTTAAAGCTAACATTTCTAGTAATATATTGAATAATGGTGGTGACAATAGGCGTTCTTATTTTACTTCACTCCTGATCTTACTGGGAAAGCTTCTAACTTATCCCCAATACATATAATGCTTACTAATGGTTTTAGATAGAGACTGCTTATCTTAAGGAAAACTCCATTTATCCCTGTTCTCTAGTGTTTTGAATAGGAATGGGTGTTTTATTTTATCAAAGGCTTTTTCAGTATCTAGTTGAAGTCCTAGTTTTGATCCTCTGTGACTTTTGAGAAATTGTTTCCCCTTTCCAGGCCTCAATTCATATTCAAGAGCCCAGCTGGAAAAGGGTTAATTGTGGAATCTGAAAGACTCAAGAAGACATGAATTCCTAATGTGTGTACATCAAGGGATCCAACAGTAGATTCATAGGGTGATACCTCCATACCTTAGCATACAAGGTGATAAATTCCTGTAGGGGTGGGGGAGTCTTGATCATCTCTCTGCTAAGCAAAGTCTCTGGAACTAGACGTCCTCTGATGATGATGGAAACTGATGATGTCCCTCTGATGGAACCCATCCTGAGAGTCCTTTCAACTTATTAATGTCTTATAGAACTACTACCTTTGGGAAGGGAAAGTCACCTCAGTGCCACAAGGAAGAAGGTGCCAAAGGCATAAATGGCAGGGTAGGGATGCGACGGGTTAGCAATCACAAAGGTGTCAACGGAATAGATGTCACTGATCATAGTTTTATTATAACCCTCATCTATTCCCCCAAAGTTTGTGAAAGTTGTTCGATAGTTCAGCTTTATGAGGAAAAGTGACTTTTCCCCTTGAGTGATTTATATAATCATCTGAAATTATTCTTTCTAGTTTAAATACTTCAAGGATTACAATCGTGTCTAACTTAAAGAAGGGCATTAATTAAATTACTTTTTAAATTTTTCAATGCAAATGATTAGTAAAGTCAAGGAGTTAAAATTGATGATGTAGAACTAAGTCACCAACTGTTTAATTAGATAATTGTGTCCAATAATGACTCAATGAGCCCTGAGAAAAGTTTGCAAAATGTTCATTTATACAACAAACATTTACTGAGCACCTCCATTCAAAGTTATGTGTTTGACATGGTATAGGAAGAGGAGGGAAAGGAGGTCTAGATAAATATATGATTCCTGCCCTTTCTGGGCTTCCAGTCTGTTGTAGCAGGGACTACTTTTCAGTAGTTGAGTTGGACTAGATGGTTGCTGAAATTCTATCAGCCTGTGTTAATCTAGTGAGCATGGTTCACATGACTCACTTAATCAAAGAGAAACAGCTATTAACAAAACCTACAGGTACTTCTTAAGGCTATTTATCAGAAACTGGAAACCTTATCACAAAACCCACTACAAAATAAGAGCTGGTATTTTAGGACAAATTGTCTCTCATAATATGGCCTCTTCTAAAATGATAATTTTTCCATACTGATCAATGGCGCTGGACAGTATATGCCTCCAAAGGAATTTCATCTTTCTCAGATATCATTTTCTCTAGTAGTGCTAGTTAGAAAAAAATCCTAGAGTATAAGTTCTAGAATATGCTATTTCTGAGTCCACAGTTTTCTCCTAAGGTACTTTAAATGCTCTATAGCTTACCACTTACTTATACAGAGCTCATAGAATGGGACCTGATCACTTTAAATCCCTTCTTTTGCTTGGCTTTGATTGCAAAAAGTGGTCAGGTTAATTGGGACAATTAAGGTGCTCCTGGGGGATAATTACCCCTTTTAGTTTCTGTGTGTGAAGAAGAAGGAGGATGATTGGCCCTGAAAATGGAGTCCCTGTGGCACACTGAGAAGGAGAATTAAAAAACACAGTGAGATGGAGCCTGGAATTAGTTTTCTCTTGTGCTTAATATAATTACTCAATAAAAGCATATAGTCTTTTCGATTTCTCCTCTCAATTCATATGCCTCCAAGGAACCCAAGAGAAAAGCTTAGCTATCTGAACCTCTGTCCTCAAAGAGGGAACTATGTAAATATGAAGAAACTGTCACTGAGAAAAATCAATGAGTTTTTGGAAAACACATAAACATTACCCTTCTTGCCACTGGTCAGCTTGCCATATTATGAGTTTCTCTAAATCGAGGATGGGGATAAAATACTGATTATGTAGAATGATGATAGAAGGCAATCTGTGAATGGTCACATGTGAGGAATACACCTGTTACACATACACCTGTTTTTACTGAAGCTTCAGAATAGTTAAAAATGCTACCACTGATTTCTTTCCAGGACTCCCCACATATGACGATTCACAGATCTGCTTCTATTATCACCCTCCATGACCAATATTTTATCACCCTTCCTAACAGAATACCCTCTTTCCTCTCTCACAAAATGGTTGGTAACTGAACTTAGAAGCCCTCTTATATGCATGGGCTTTGTTCAGCTCGTGTTCCTCCTGGAAATTGGGCAGGAAAATGTTTTCCATCAAAGGCAATTGTGCTGCCCCTTTAAAAAAAGGCAGGCTGATCAGCGCAATGAGGTCTTGCCTTTTGGCACCCAATGAGGTAAGACCATAAGGCAGTGTGGAACAGTAGTTCCCTACAAAAATTGGCCTAAAGAGCTACCAACAAGAATGATGGAGGATTAAGAAATGAAGATCTTCTGCCTAGCATAGGTGGAAGGCAGGATATCCTTTAAGATGCCTTAAAGTAACAGTTCTCATTTTGTAGTGTGGTTTTACGAAAAGGTATTTTTTAAAAAGGATGCACTTTGCAGTAAAAAAAATGACACATAGATGCCGTTTTGTCACCGTGGGGTAACTTGTGTAGGAAGATGCTCCACATTGGTCTCTTTTCTAGAAGATAAGGATAAGCATACTAGAACAATAACTCTACAGTCTCCAGCTTCTCATAGAGAATGAAACGTCCCTTGAAAGAATATGAGTGTTTATTGTTCCTGCTGCGGCCTCACTTTGCTCCCTTCAAAATATTGATACTAGCGATAGGCAACAACCCAACTCCAGTATGAGGTATAAAGCTCTTCCCATAGAATGGGGACCTGAATCCTCTGAAGGTGAACAAATCTCCTAGGCTTGAAGGAATGATGATACAGATCCATTAGACAAGATCAAGAAAGAGATCATTTAGTAAAAATCAAAAGAAGAAAAACTGAGTTACTGGTTGGTGAGTCTCTGCCAAAGGCTAGGACAGCAGTTGATACTACCAATATCTACGATAAGCTAGGCCGCTCGCTCTGAACTGCTTGGGAAGGCACAGAAAGGATGCCCTCTCACACATGACCGCTACTTGTCACCTTTTGGAAAAGGCATGTCAATGAACTGTTCTTGTGTTCCCCTTGACAATCCCAGTGATTTTCTTTTTTTTTTTTTTTTTTTTTTTAAATTTCTATCTTTATTTTTTTTAATTTAATAGCCTTTTATTTACAGGATATATGCATGGGTAACTTTACAGCATTAACAATTGCCAAACCTCTTATTCCAATTTTTCACCTCTTACCCCCCCCTCCCCTAGATGGCAGGATGACCAGTAGATGTTAAATATATTAAAATATAAATTAGATGCACAATAAGTATACATGACCAAAACGTTATTTTGCTGTACAAAAAGAATCAGACTCTGAAATATTGTACAATTAGCTTGTGAAGGAAATCAAAAATGCAGGTGTGCATAAATATAGGGATTGGGAATTCAATGTAATGGTTTTTAGTCATCTCCCAGAGTACTTTTTCTGGGCATAGCTGGTTCAGTTCATTACTGCTCCACTGGAAATGATTTGGTTGATTTCGTTGCTGAGGATGGCCGGGTCCATCAGAACTGGTCATCATCTAGTATTGTTGTTGAAGTATATAATGATCTCCTGGTCCTGCTCATTTCACTCATCATCAGTTCGTGTAAGTCTCTCCAGGCCTTTCTGAAATCATCCTGTTGGTCATTTCTTACAGAACAGTAATATTCCATAATATTCATATACCACAATTTATTCAGCCATTCTCCAACTGATGGCATCCACTCATTTTCAGTTTTAGCCACTACAAAAGGGCTGCCACATACATTCGTGCACATACAGGTCCCTTTCCCTTCTTTATAATCTCTTTGGGATATAATCCCAGTAGTAACACTGCTGGATCAAAGGGTATGCACAGTTTGATAACTTTTTGAGCATAGCTCCAAACTACACTCCAAAATGGTTACATTCGTTCACAACTCCACCAACAATGCATCAATGTCCCGGTATTCCCGCATCCCCTCCAACAATCATAATTATTTTTTCCTGTCATCTTAGCCAATCTGACAGGTGTGTAGTATCTATCTAGAGTTGTCTTAATTTGCATTTCTCTGATTAATAATGACTTGGAGCATCTTTTCATATGACTAGAAATAGTTTCAATTTCTTCATCTGAGAATTGTCTGTTCATATCCTTTGACCATTTTTCAATTGGAGAATGGCTGGATTTTTTATAAATTAGAGTTAATTCTCTATATATTTTGGAAATGAGGCCTTTATCAGAACCTTTGACTGTAAAATATTTTCCCAGTTTATTGCTTCCCTTCTAATCTTGTCTGCATTAGTTTTGTTTATACAAAAACTTTTCAGTTTGGTATAATCAAATTTTCTATTTTGTGATCAGTAATGATCTCTAGTTCTGCTTTGGTCATAAAGACCTTCCCTTCCACAGGTCTGAGAGGTAAACTATCCTGTGTTCCTCTAATTTATTAATAATTTCATTCTTTATGCCTAGGTCATGAACCCATTTTGACCTTATCTTGGTGTACAGTGTTAAGTATGGATCAATGCCTAGTTTCTGCCATATTACTTTCCAATTTTCCCAGCAATTTTATCAAACAGTAAGTTCTTATCCCAAAAAGCTGGGATCTTTGGGTTTGTCAAAGACTAGGTTGCTATATTTGTTGACTGTTTTATCCTTGAACCTAATCTATTCCACTGATCAACTAATCTATTCCTTAGCCAATACCAAATAGTTTTGGTAACTGCTGCTCTATAATATAATTTTAGATCTGGTACAGCTAAGCCACCTTCATTTGATTTTTTTTCATTAATTCCTTGTAATTCTTGACCTTTTGTTTTCCATATGGACTTTGTTGTTATTTTTCTAGGTCATTAAAATAGTTTTTGGGAGTCTGATTGGTATAGCGCTAAATAAATAGATTAGTTTAGGTAATATTGTCATCTTTATTATATTTGCTCGCCCTATCCAAGAGCATTTAATATTTTTCCAATTGGTTAGATCAGACTTAATTTGTGTGAAAAGTGGTCTGTAATTTTGCTCATAAAGTTTCTGATTTTCCCTTGGCAGATAGATTCCTAAATATTTTATATTATCAGTAGTTACTTTAAATGGAATTTCTCTTTGTAACTCTGACTGTTGGATTTTGTTAGTGATATATAAGAACGCTGATGACTTATGTGGGTTTATTTTATAACCAGCAACTTTGCTAAAGTTGTGGATTATTTCCAATAACTTTTTAGCAGAATCTCTGAGGTTCTCTAAGTATACCATCATGTCATCGGCAAAGAGTGATAATTTGGTTTCCTCATTGCCTATTCTTATTCCTTTAATCTCTTTCTCAGCTCTTATTGCTAAAGCTAGCATTTCTAATACAATATTAAATAGTAACGGTGATAGTGGGCAACCTTGTTTCACTCCAGATCTTATTGGGAATGGTTGCAGTTTGTCTCCATTACATATGATGCTTACTGATGGTTTTAAATAGATGCTGCTGATTATTTTAAGGAAAAGTCCATTTTTCCTATACTCTCAAGTGTTTTTAATAGGAATGGATGTTGGATTTTATCAAATGTTTTTTCTGCATCTATTGAGATGATCATATGGTTTTTGTTAATTTGGTTATTAACATGGCCAATTATATTGATAGTTTTCTAATATTGAACCAGCCCTGCATTCCTGGTATAAATCCTACTTGATCATAGTGTATTATCTTGGAGATGATTTTCTGTAGTCTTTTTGCTAATATCTTATTTAAGATTTTAGCATCAATATTCATTAGGGAGATTGGTCTATAATTTTCTTTCTCCGTTTTCAGCCTACCTGGTTTAGGTATCAGTACTATGTCTGTGTCATAGAAGGAATTTGGTAGGACTCCTTCATTCCCTATTTTATCAAATAATTTATATAACACTGGGGCCAATTGTTCTTTAAATGTTTGGTAAATTCACATGTAAATCCATCTGGTCCTGGGGATTTTTTCTTAGGGAGTTGTTTAATTGCCTGTTCTATTTCTTTTTCTGAAATGGGACTATTCAAGCAATTTACTTCCTCCTCTGTTAGTCTTGGAAGTCTATATTTTTGGAGGTAGTCATCCATTTCACTTAGGTTATCAAATTTATTGGCATAAAGTTGAGCAAAATAACTCCTTATTATTTCTCTAATTTCCTCTTCATTGGTGGAAAATTCTCCCTTTTCATTTTTAAGACTATTAATTTCATTTTCCTCTCTCCTTTTTCTAATCAGATTTACCAAAGGCTTATCTATTTTATTGGCTTTTTCATAGAACCAACTCTTAGTTTTATTAATTAGTTCAATAGTTTTTTTTTTACTTTCAATATTTTTAATTTCCCCTTTTAATTTTAGAATTTCCAATTTAGTATTTGATTGGGAGGTTTTAATTTGGTCTTTTTTTAGTTTTTTTAGTTGCAAGCCCAATTCATTAATCTTTTCTTTCTCTGTTTTATTCAAGTAAGCCTCTAAGGATATAAAATTCCCTCTTATTACCGGTTTGGCTGCATCCCACAAATTTTGGTATGATGTCTCATCATTGTCATTATCTTGAGTGAAATTATTAATTGTATCTATAATTTGCTGCTTCACCCAATCATTCTTTAAGATGGGATTGTTTAGTTTCCAATTACTTTTTGGTCTATTTCCCCCTAACTTTTTGTTAAATGTACTTTTTATTGCATCATGATCTGAAAAGAAAGCATTTACTATTTCTGCTTTCTTGCATTTAATTTTGAGGTCTTTATGTCCTAATATATGGTCAGTTTTTGAATAGGTTCCATGAACTGCTGAGAAGAAAGTATATTCCTTTCTATCTCCATTCAATTTTCTCCAAAGATACAACATACATAATTTTTCTAATATTCTATTTACTTCTTTAATTTCTTTCTTATTTGTTTTGTGGTTTGATTTGTCTAATTCTGAGAGTGCCAGGTTGAGATCTCCTACTATTACAGTTTTGTTGTCTATTATTTCTTGCAACTCTCTTAACTTCTCCTTTAGGAAGCTGAGTGCCATACCACTTGGTGCATATATGTTTAATATTGATATTGCTTCGTTGTTTATGCTACCCTTTAGCAGGATGTAGTTTCCTTCCTTATCTCTTTTAATTAGATCAATTTTTACTTTTGCTTGATCTGAGATAGGATGGCTACCCTGCTTTTGACTTCACCTGAAGCATAATGATTTGCTCCAGCCTTTTACCTTTACTCAATATGTATCTCCCTGCTTTAAATGTGTTTCTTGTAAACAACATATTGTAGGGTTCTGACTTTTGATCCAGTCTGCTATCTGCCTCCTCTTTATGGGGGAGTTCATCCCATTCACATTTACGGTTAGAATTACTAAATCTGTATTCCTGCCATCCCTAATAACCCCAGATTATGCTTTACTTATTCTTGCCTCCCCAACCTCTTTCCCCTTTTAAACTTATGTACCCCTCTTGTATCACGATACTTATCCTCTTTATAATCCTCCCTCCCCCTTTAGGTCTTTCCCCTTCCTTCCCTTATTACTCTTTTCTTTTCCCTTTTCCTCTCCCCCGTTTTTAATGAGGCGAGAGAGAATTTTCTCTAAAACAAATGTCAATTATTTTTCTTTGAGCCAACTCTGATGAGAGTAAGATTCACACAATGTTCCTCCCCCTCTCTAAATTCCCTCAGACTTGATAAGTTTCCTTTGCTTCTTTGTGGGATGTGGTTTCCCTCTTTTTATCCCTCCTTCCCACCTTATTCTGCCATCATCCCTTTTCCATATCTACTTCCCTTTTTTATGTTATATAAGTACAATCAAATTATACATGTATTCTTTTTGTATATCCACAACAGAAATACAATTCTCAAGAGTTATTTTTACCTTTTCTGCATCACTTGAGTTCTATGGTTGGAGATCAAATTTTTTGTTTAGTTCTGGTTTTTTCTTCAGAAACAAATGGAATTCATTTGTTTCATTAAATGTCCATCTTCTTCCCTGGAAGAAAATGCTCAGCTTATCTGGGTAGTTTATTCTTAGCTGCATCCCAAGTTCTTGTGCCTTTCGGAATATCATATTCCAGGCCCTTCTTTCCTTTAATGTAGAGCAGCCAGATATTGGTGATCCTTATTGTGGCACCTCAGTATTTAAAGTGTTTTTTTGCTGCTTGTAAAATTTTTTCCTTAATCTGATAGTTCTGAAATTTGGCCACAATATTCCTTGGGGTTTTACTTTAGGGTTTCTTTCAGAGGTGTTCGATGAATTCTTTCAATGCCTATTTTACCTTCTGATTCTATTACATCTGGGCAGTTCTCTTTGATGATTTCTTGTAAGATAGTATCTAGGCTCTTTTTTTCATCATAGTTTTCAGAAAGTCCAATAATCCTCAGATTATCTCTCCTAGATCTATTTTCCAAGTCTGTCGTTTTGCAAGTAGATAATTCATGGTTTTTCAGTTTGTCATTTTTTGTTTTGCTTGACTGATTCTTGCTGTCTCAATGAATCATTAGTTTCTATTTGTTCAGTTCTAATTTTAAAGAATTATTTTTCTTCATTAGCTTTTTACTTCTTTCTGTATATGTCCAATTGAGTTTTTAAATGTATTGTTTTGGTCTGTGGATTTTTTCCATTTCACTAATTTTTTTAGTGAATTATTTTCTTTCAATTCACAGATCCTACTTTCTTGAGTTCTTTGTCTTTTCAATTCCATAAATCCTACTTTCTTGGGAGTTCTTTATTTTTCCAATTCACCAATTTTGTTTCCTGCACTTCCTAGGAATTTTTAACTTTTCAATTCGTATTTCAGGAAGTTGTTGCTCTCTTGCAAGGCTTCTCTTTCCTTTCCCCATTTATCTTCTAACTCTCTTTTGAGACTTTTAATGGTCTCTTCTATGAGAGTATCATGTAAAGGAGGACAGTCTGATGCATTTTTGCTGTTTGAGGTCTCTTCAGGTTTGCTGACCTGCTCTTTTTCTGCATAGAAGCTGTCGATCGTTCTTTTCATCTTTTTATTCATGTTTTAAAGCCTTTAGGGTATGTCTCCTAGGCAAGGGGGTTACCAGCTTCCTCTGCAGAGCAGGGAGAGATGTAAACCGATTTCCGGCTCCGAGGTATGGGAGTGCTCTGAGTGAGAGTCTTCCCTTCCCCCAACAGGAAGTGGATTCAGCACTGGCCGAGCTATTGAAGTGCCCAGTTGGGCTGTGTGGGTTAGCGATTGCCCTCGGCTAGAGACTAAGGGGTGAAAGTGTCACTGCCCCAGGCCGGAGCCTCTTGTGGGACTGTGAGTATTAGCAGCTGACCGCAGACCGCAGACCGCTGCAAACTCTGCCCAGCGTCTCTGCCTGATGCAAATCGGCCCTGGAAAAGCTCTATGGCCCCAAGCCGAGCCCCCCACTGCGCAGATTGGAGGCTAACCCGGGCTGTGTCCTCCTGCCGTGCAGGATCACAACTGCCCCAAGGAAAAGCCCCGTACTGCGGGTTGGGGCTGCGAGCTTGTGCTGAGATCTGTGCTTTCACTTTCGGTTTGAGGCTCTCCTCAGAACCTAATTTCTCTCCCCGTCTGTGCTGATCTCCCCCCTGGCCCCGGAACCAACCTTTTTTTGGCGAGACTGCAGATTTTCTTCGGCTGGTGAGTTGTTCTACTTCTTATCTTTACGAATTGTAGCAGTCAAGACTATTTTTGAGGCTCGATATAATATTGATAAAGAGGGTAAGAGAAGAGCTTAGAAAGTCGCGTGTGTCTTCTCCGCCATCTTGGCTCCACCCTCCCACCCCACCCCCAGTGATTTTCTTAATCCAAACATTTTTCCACGGCCATCATTCTCCCAAATGAGGGTTTCATACTAGGTGAGCTGTAAAGTGGGCAGCAAGTTGTTGTGCAGTGAATAAAATGCTAGGCCTGGAGTCAGAATGACTCCTCTTCATAAGGTAAAAGCCAGCCTCAGACATTTCCTAACTATGTGATCCTGACAGCCTCAGTCTCCTCTTCTGTAAAATGAGCTGGAGAAGGGAAATGACAAACTACTCCATCTTTGCCAAGAAAATCCCAAAGGGGTCTCAGAGAGTCAGATATAACTAAAATGACTCAAGAACAATAACAATGAGCTGTGAAGCTTCTTCCAGCTGACTGATCAAAATCGGATACGAGGAGAAAATGGAAGGTTTGGCTAAATAGTAGTTTGAATGAAAAAATTATATATAGAAATGATTATACACTGAAAACTCAATATCAATCAGCAGTACAACATGGTAGTCAGAATGCCAGTGAAATTTTAGACTGTACTAAGAATACTATAGTTTCTAGATCAAAATTAGGTGATATCTCTGTCCTGGTCAGACTCCATCTGGAATACTGGATTTAGAACTAGACACCACATTTTATAAAGAATCCTGACATACCAGAGAACCTCTGAAGAAAGGTGATCAGAATCTGAAAGACCCTAAGACCATACTATAGGATAAAATTTGATCACACTAGGGTTATTTAGCCTGGAGAAGAGAAGATTGGCTCAAAGGAAAGAACTGGGGTAACGAGTGGAAAATTTTAAGCATATTAAAAGAAAGAAAAACCTCACCAACAATCAGAACTATGTCAAATGCATAGCATTTAGAAGGAGTGGGCTGCCCCACACTGAAGGTTTTCCAAGAAGGCTGGACCTGCCTTCATCCAGCCTTAGGGATGATCTTGAGGGGATTCCTACATGTCATGCATTAACTTACTTCTATGCTTTCTTCCAGTTGTACAAATCTTTTTCTGTGATTTAGTCAAGGTTGCCCAGAAAATAAGTGCCACTTCTAAAATTTAAAATGGTTCTCATGACCACCACATTACCTCTCTCCGAGGGTATCATGATGTTCAAATGAGATGTTGGAGATAAAGCACTTTACATACTTTAAAGCATTTTTATTCATTCTAGTTATTATTGTTATTACTATCAATTATCATTATTATAGTGCAGTTACCAGGCTTCTGGTCTGGTGATGATTTCATTCCCAGACCCTTGCACTGTACTCCTGCTGAGTTCAAATAATATTGGGGTGTGCAAGAAAATTTTACCTACCAAATTCTCTGGGACAAAAATGTATACTCACACTTGTAAATTTTCTCTTCATTATATTACCATTATATTCATTATATTACCATCTTGGTAATATTTCTAAAACCTAACAATAAAACATTAAATCAAGGCCTGATTTGTAGTAGTGCTAATTTCGGAGGTATAATACTCACATTGAAAACTTAACAATCAGTTCACTCAAGTCACCCCTGCCCCTTTACTAAGAGTATCTGAAGTCCACTTTGGGAAATCCCTCTTTTAACTTTAGAATTCATTTTTAATAGTTATTGTGGGTTGAGGTCTTTAGCCAGAGAAGTAATATGCCTTCAAATGAAGATTTTTTTCTGTTAATTCCAGTGCTTGGGAAACAAAAGCTTCATTCACTAAAGTCCTCCAATCCTTCTCAAAGGCTCTGCCAGTGGAGCACAAGCCCTGCCAGGTCTTCCCTAGAGAGCTAGAGGGGCTCTGAATAAGGACCCCGTAATGAACCATACGTCTGTCTCGTCTTCTGATGCTTGGTCTAACTAAGTGCTTGGGGACTCAACTTCAGAAGATGAAGCAGTTTGTTCAGAGTAGTTCATGAAGACCACCTAAGAAGATATGGAAGGATTGTCAGCTGGAAATGGAGCAGGAGTTTCTACACCAAGGAAATCTGATCTCTCTCAGCACATTGCAGAATATAATAAGCACAGTTACTAGATTGCTCTGCCTTGTATGTCTGATTTAATAGGCTTATTTATGCAAGAGATCATTTACTTACAACTAGTTGATAATTAATGTTGCAAGTTAGGTGAGAGAAAAATGCTATTATTATCATCAAAACATTCATATTCCACTTTTAATTAAGAGCTAAAGGAGGCTGAAGAGACCTTGCTAAAGAATCATAAAGTGATGTCTTCCTAGCTTTCTAAAAACTAACAAGAAAAGCATGTACCCACTGATTATAACTGTAAAAACATTAAAATCTAAGACCGCATATTAAACAAGAACAAAAAGAATTTGGAGGAATGTAAAAGTTTAGAGTTGAATATTCACTGGGTTTTCTTTTTTCCTCTGTAAAGTTGCTTAACCTCTTAATAAAAAAATAAAACTTTACTAGAAAAAAGTATCTCCACACATTAATGGTAATTAAAAGATCAGCATGGATATCAGCAAGACAGAGTAGAAAGCATGCTAAGTTTAAATTCAGATCAGAGTTTGAAGGCCACATCTGCCACTTATTAGTTATATGACTAATGGACAAGCCATTTAATCTCTCAGGGCCTCAATTTTCTTATCTATATAATGAGAATATCATGTTGTTATAAATAAAGCATGTCATTCATCATAAAGAATTATATAAATGTGAACTTTTTTCACACTTATTCAATAGCTCTTGAACTTCATTAATGTGATTCTTTCCACCAACAAAGATTACAATTACCTTAGATGTATTTTTAAATAGACATGGCCAAAATATCCATTTTCTGGTGGCCAACCTTTCCCAACCTTAATCTGCCCCTTGGTCTTTTAAAGTCCATTGCTAGGCCCATATGTGAATCGTTACCATCTTGGAAGATCCTGAGATAACCTGTGTTCTTCTAGCATCACTTTGAAGAAGTTAGGGTCACCTCTGTATCATGATGAAGTGCTTGAGGAGGATGATTATATAACTACAACTGTCATATTATATTATTATATATAATTATATATGTATATTTATATTATAATATTAAATTGGTCCATATGCCCAAGCCCTAGAATACAGAAGGTGTGTGTGTGTGTGTATGTGTGTGTGTGTGTGTGTGTGTGTGTGTGTGTAAGGGAGTAGGTGTAGGGAAGGATACAAATAGGTTAGGCCCTAAAGAACAGAAAACATTTAGAGATTTAAAGCAATACATACTATAATAGAACCAAAGTATATCTGTTTTGTTGAATACTCTAGAGATAAGGGACACAGAACACAAAAAAGTGGTTCAGAGTTTGGTTACACTTGACTTGGCTTCATGTGACTGGTTAAGATTCTTTCTGGGAACTGATCCAACCCTGACGTTATTCCAGCTGACAAAATTGCTAACAGCATGCTCATTTTTATCGTAGTGTTATTGTTAATAAATCTTGATTCAGTACCTCCTCTATGCCTAGTACCTTATTGAATCCTATGAGATACAATGGAAGTAAACATCTTTTTGGGGAGGGGAAGGAAGAAGAGGACTAAGAGATACTTCTATAATATGGGTCATGTGTTCAATTCTCTCCATTCACACACCCACTGTCCTCACTGAGGCCCCTATTATCTCTGGTCTCAACTAATACAAGAGCTCCCTAAGAAAACTCCTGGCGTCCAGTCTTGCCTAGTCTCCCTGCATCTAGTTTCTCTCTCGTCCAATCCATTCTCCACATAACTGACAAGATTATCCTCCTAAAGCACAGGTAACATCATGTTTCTTCCATTCTCAAGAACCTTCTGAGGATGTCTATTGCTTCTAGGATAAAATGTAAATTTCTTAGTCCTTCACAATATCAATAAAGCCTACCTTTCCAGGCTTATTTTAAATCCTCTCCTTCAAGTAATCTATACGTCAACTAAAACCAGCCTACCTGCTCTTCTAGATACAGTGAATTCTATCTTCTGCCTCCATGTCTTAGCATAGGCTGCCCCCACTGCTCAAATGCTCTCCTTGTTCACTTCCAAGACTTGAAATCTCTAGTTTGCTTCCAGGCTCAGCTAATGTAGCACCTCAGGCATAAGAGCATTCCTCATCTTCCCAGCTGTCATTGCCTTCATTGACAATTATTTCATATATACTTTGCACATATACATTTTTATAAATATGGTGTCCTATCGGCAAAACTCAAGGCCTGAAACTGGATTGTTTCTATCTGTGTGTCCCTAGCTTTTGACAGAATTCCTTTTTCCACAACAGGTGAAAATAAATGTTTATTTGAATTGAATATCAGACAAATAAATTATACACAACAGTTATTTTTTACTGGCTATCTGTGTATATAACAATATACTCAGTCCTGGGGGAGGGAGGGGTTAGATAAGCTGACATGACTCTTGCTTCAGTGAGCTCACAGCATAGCGGGAGGAAAAAATGTGTATTCTGATAAGTGCACTGGACAGGAATGGAACAATATGCTATGTAAGGACCATGAGGGTGCATCAAGGTCATTACCTATAAGCAATCAGAAAAGGTTTTATGGAGGAGGTCGCAAGAGATTTATGTGAACTGAAAAATGGTAGAAAGCTTCATGGGAGAGATATGGTTTAAAGAATGGCTACAGTTTATTTAGCAGAGCAAAGAGGAAATTGATTACTATACAAGAGGCATATCATGTGCAAAGAGAGAAACAGAAATTAAGTCCTAGTTTTGGTCCTAAAATCCTACTAAAGTGCCTCATTGTAGCATGGATATGGCTGTAGGCTCTTGGATATTAGGTTAGTGGAACACAAGTTCTAATAGGACCTTCCAAATTGAAAAGACTCCATGTACAAGTTACCATCTTGCAATAGAAGGGTTACGCTGGGAAACTATGGTAGCCAAGGTAGGATGGTTTAATTTAAGTAGTAGACTGGAAGTCAAAAGAGGCCCCTGCTAGTCCTGGCTGTGTAATGCCAAAGTGGTCATTTCTCTATTTTCTTTCCTCTAAAATAGAATAAGACAGGATGAGAATTGCCATCTGAATCAAAGAACTATGGGGACTGAATGTGGATCGAAGTGTAGTATTTTCACCTTTTGTTTATTTCTTTCTTTCTCATAGTTTTTTTCCCTTTTGGTCTGATTTTTCTTGCATAACAAGACAAATATGGAAATATATTTAAAAGGATTATATATGTTTAACTTAGATTGTTTGCTGTCTCAGAAAGGGAGGAAGTAAGGGAAGGAGAAAAATTTGGAACACAAAAGTCCTACAAAATTGAATGTTGAAAACTATTTGTACATGTATTTGGAAAATAAAATACAACTGAAAATTAAAAAAAAAAAGAATTAGAATAAAAAAATTAAACAAGAGTAAGAAATCCATGGATCTAGAAGTGAAAAGGATTCTGCAGCCATATGGGTCAAATGTCGAATCCTGAAGACAAAGAAAGGAGAGTTAAATTGTACAAATTGCACAAGAAGAAATCATGCAGAAGCATGATTTGAACCCCAGTCCTCCATCTTCAGAGTCAAAGCTTTTATCCAGTATTAGCACACATCATACATTATCTTCTTTATTGGATAGTGGCAAAGCTCAAACAAGATAATACATGTGAGAATGCTTTATGTTACAAGCACCACGATTGCTTGGAAGTGGTTCTTTACTGTGATTTTAAGGATTCTAGCCTTTGTAAATACCGGATGTGCCTTTCTTTTGGGTACCACCTCAATGTTCACAATGAAGATTTTCTAGGCTGTCAATGCCTAATCACTTGCATACAGAGCCAAGAATGACAGCTCAAAATGAGAAAAGGAAACCAATTCAATCGATAGCAAAATCACAATCATGAAAGTCATGAATAAATATATGTATCATTTTAAAAAGGGTAGTAGTAGCTTAAAAAGTAGTGGAGTGGAGCACATGAGAGTGCTAGACTACTTTGGGGCTAAGAGGATCGCCTAAAGCCTTCTGTCCTGCCTTAGATGCCTCCAAGCTTTCAAACCAGGGGCAAGTCACCTCTCAGAAGCTCAAGAAGCTTTAGAATCTATTTCAAAAGCACCAAAAGTGCTGATGAAATCATGAATCCTTAACATAAAGAAATTTTCTGATATGTTTCAAAAACTGTCTCGGTTAAGGTCCTACAACAATGGCATGCTCAAGATTGTGTGGTGTGGAGGTCATCCCTGCTAAAGATGAAGTCAGTAGAGCACAGGCTCTGACAGGTTCTTCCGAAATGAAAAGGCTTCAAGAATGGACCTGGCAACTGAATTTATGTCTGATGTTCCTCTTCACCAGAAGCTTGGCTACCAGGTGGTGACTTTTTTGGCCATAAGAACTCATGAAGACCACCTACTGAAGTCTTAGAGGAGTTGTGATCTGCTAAGTTGTGATCTGCAGAGCAAGGAAATTACAAATCTGTAAAGAATGAGAAATCTTAAGAACTATACACAGGTGATCTCAAAGTAAATATTTTACTTAAAGTGTTAGTTTTGTTCAATCTTCTGTGCTCCAGAAGAATACCTAAAGAAGAGATGGGTAAGTATATCAAAGTAATTTACTAAGTGCTATAAATCCAACAGTTTAATCTTGAATTAGGAATTTTAATAATAGTGTCTTCATAAATCTTTAAATATATGTGCAAAAGCTCCTTATATTCATTTTAGCTTAAAAAGTGAATTTCATAGTCTTTTCCTGGAAATCATAACAGATTTAAGAACCCAGGGGGATTATTAAAAATTAAGGCATAGAAGAAATATGTTTTCCAACTATTGTTAATATTAAAATCTTCTCAAGTTAATTGACAGAAAACCCATCATTTAAAATGGTAGAGTTTCACAAAAATAGCTTCAGCTCTATTGGCTGGTTAATTCACTTGATTAGAGCACAATGCCAAAATGGCAGTTATGATCCCTTCAAGGGCCAGCTGGTTTGCTCTGTGCTGTGACCATAGGTGGCATCTCCAACCCTGGTTCATTATTTCTCAGATATTCTCCTTTTTGATGTCTCTAACTCAAGCCTGTCCCCATTCCAATATATCCTCTACACAATTGCCAAAGTGATTTTCCTAAAGTGCACTTCTCAACATAACACACCCCTCTCCTTCTCTTCCTCCTCTTCTTTCTCTCCCTCCTCCTCTTCCTTCTCCCTTAATAAGCTCCACTGGTTTCGTATAACTTCTAGGTTTGAATATAAACTCCTCTTTTGACATTTCAATTTCTCCACAGCTTGTCTTCCAAATCTCTCTCCAGTCATTTTATATATCACTCTCCTCCTTGAACTCTGGGGTCCAGCAAAACAGAGCTACTCCCTGTTGCTGCCACACAAAAATCCATGTCCCAACTTTGGGCCACAGCACTGCCTGCCCCACCCCTAGGCCCTTCTCACCTCAATCTCTTGGAATCTCTGGTTTCCTTCAAGACTTATCTCAAACATCAAAGCCTTCCTTTGTGTCCCAAGCTGCAAGTACATTCTCTCCCCAAAACACCTTATCTTGAATATGTGTAAATATGAATGTGCATGTATGTGCATGTATTATATATCTGTGTATACATCTAGCTGTCTGTACTGTATGTATGTGTTTCAATGTTGGTATGTGTATATGCGTTTATGTATTGTGTCTGTATCATTGTATGTGTGTGTTGTACATGAGTCGATATATGTGTATTTGTATATATGTATTATTGTACACATGTGTATATTTGTGTTTGTATGTATTCATGCCTCCCCTTGTATATGTAAGCTCTAGACTAAGAGAGTGAAGACATCTCTGTGGTGATGGATTTTATCTCTACTCCTGGGGAAACCACTCCAAACATACACCTGCCTTCTGACAAAGCAGTGACAATATCTTTGAATCTGAAGATAAGCAATGATCCCACTTTTAAAAATCAGTGACGCAAAAGGGAAAGATCAGTGATTTCTTCAGCACGTAGAAAATTTGCTTGACCAAATGTGGACCCCGTCCCATCAGTTATTTAGATAAATTCATGAAAGTCCTGTGAAGCACATGTAGGCTGTGTCTTGTCTGGCACCAAACACTTAGTGAGGGCACAAAAATATCCGAATCCTTGTCTGACTCAAAGTCCATTATATCAGGCTGCCTCCATTCCAAAATAAATACATGGGCGATACAACATGTTCTCCATTTGCAAGAAAATTGAAAAATGGCATTGAATGAAATGCCCTCTAAGCACCCTTCCAGTTCTAGATGCTATGTTGAAAATTGTTTCCATTTTATGGATACAAAAATAGAATTGCTAAGACAAGAAAAGACTTACTTAAGATCACACAGCTAAGTAATGGGTGGATGAAAGAATATTCAAGCCTAAGTCTCCTGCCTTCAAGTTCATTGTTCTTTCTCCTATATCATTCTCTTTTTGTGTTACTTAGTCCTGTTACCCTTTAAGACTGAAATGTATTGTTTGCTCTGTAAGAAAATAACTTTATCCATAAACAGTACAGGCTTTGCTACTATTTTCTGAGGTTTATAACGAGAGGTTTTAAAAAATGCCATTGAAAAGTGATGTGTGTGTGTGTGTGTGTGTGTATTGAGGGACGGTCATTGAACTCAAAGTCAACAAACAGATCTTGACACTGCAGTATCTTTCTCCCTAGGATTTGGTGCTCCAATCAATTTTGTATATGTTGATTTTTCATGTGAAAGTATTTCAGTAGTCAACCCATTGCTGCTTTTTTCCCTGCTGACATCCATAGCAACAGCTACTTCTTTGGAGCTAAAATAAGTTTGATATGAGATACTCAACTGGAGTTTTGACAGGTAGGTAAGAAAAACAGATCAGCGAGTATATTACACCCACTAGCCTATAAAATAATCATTTTTTATAAAAATCATTGCATTTTTAACTGGTTTGTCCTCAATACTGGCATTGCAGAAAGGTAGCCTGCATTACTCAGATGACATCAATGTTTGAGAGTCATGAACTGACCTCATGGTATTGGGCAATCTTGATCCAGAACATGTCCCTCACCCCACCCCCACTGAATACAGCTGTCAGAGGATCCAAATTATACCATGGGTACCAGACCAAAAGGAAAGGAAAGGGACTATTCTGGTAATGGTATAGCTGGACCTGAAATAAATTCCTTTTTATCCCTGGATTTTTTTTCTAGGATAATATTGTCCCCGTTGCTATTTTGCTGCATCTAGCCAGGAACAGCTAATGCAATTCCCTAAGCTTATTCTCCCAGGGGAAAGCCAATAATGATAATAACGACTTAAATTTCCATAGCCCTTTATGAGTTAGCATCTAGCAATAATCCTCTGAGGAAAGCAATGCCAGTATTATTGTTTTGTCGTTCAGTCATTTTTAGTTGTGTCCAACTCTTCATCACCCCTTTTGGGATTTTTTTTGGGGGAAAGATAATAGAGTACTTTGTTATTTCCTTCTCCAGCTCATTTTAGGATAAGGCAAACAGGGGTAAGTGACTTGCTAGAGGTCACACAGCTAGTAAGTATCTGATGCTGCATTTGAACCTAGATTTTTCCAACTCTAAACCTGGCATTCCAAGACTGTTACAGGCAGCACATTGTTCTTGGATTTCTCATTTGAAACCTCTCCTGAGTATCCTTCCTTGCTCATTACTCCTCAATCAAATTAAATGAAGAAAATTTCTTTAGTGCCTACTATGTGAAAGGCTCCCTACTCTGCTACACTTCCGACAAAAGAATTCTGGTGGCCAATGTTAAGGACTGAATACCAGCACCACCACATGCTATGTACTCAGAATACTGGCTAATTGCTGCCCTTGCCAAAAAAAAAAAAAAAAAGCAGGGCTTCCTTTGCTTCCTGGTTCACCTGCTTCTTCCCACTCTTGTAGTCTGACTACCTAGCTTCCCTTGCTGGGCACTCCAAAAAAAATGTCTGCTGAATGGAACTCATATGACTTGGCAGAAGAAGAGGAAAAGAAAATCAACCCAATACATCATCAGCATTTATTATACCTTGTGTGCAACGCAACGGAGAAAGGTTTCAGAGGACATAGAAGAACCATTCTTTGTCCCCAAGGAGCTTACCATCTAAAATAGAAGGCAAGCCAAACATAGATTATATCATAGATACATAGAGTATATCATAGATACACAGAGTATATCATAGACATAAGTAAAAAGGCAATATCTTCAGATATTTTCTTATGTGGTGCTTATTCCATTTAAATACCTGAGATTAAGGCTGTCAGAAACTTGCTGAGAGTGGGCCCCTGCCATCTTCCATGCCGCTAATGCTCCACATGAAAATAGATCCCCAGTCTGTATAGAATTTTTGTTTCTACGCTCCAGAATTCTGAGAGGAGGGTGGAACACCCCTGGGGATTCTCCCAGAGAGGGCAATGGCCCCTAAAGACTGATTCTCATCCTTCATGTCCATATGGCCACAAAGTCTCCCAGCCACAGGCCAGTGATTCTCCCTCCCACCCCAGCTGAGTATGACCTCATTTCTGGGAGAGATTCTAAGAGCCATTACAAAAGGAGGTTGTTCTCCCCAGTGAGCTCAGGGTACAAGTGGTCCCCAGAAGGCTGGGCAGGAGAGAATACCATAGATGCAATTGTTTATGATGATGAAGGAGACTAGCTAAAACCAACCCTTTACATTACTAAGAGAGTTCTTCCATGAGAAGGCCATGGTTTTCCAGCTGTTCTCCATGAGTATTTACCATATGCAGAGGACAACTGTTTAATTTAAGAAAAAAAAAGGTAGTTGCTGTAGTTCAATTTTGGGTAAATAAGGGTCCCTATGACCAAATCTATTACTCCAGCTGGCATTAATGAATGGCAGTTTGCATAGAAAAGGCAGATAATGAATGGAGGTAGGATCTGAATTTCCTTAGTTCTTAGAAAACCATTCCTCCCAAGATCTCAGGCTACAAATCAGAGCAGAGTGGAGAACTACAGAATGCTTCTGAGTTTTGGCTGAATTGACAGAGCTGTGGTTTTCTAAACTGAATGTCATTAATATTTACTCTAAAATCAGCTTACAAAGGGGAGATTTTACAAAGAGAATAGTAAAACATCCAATATCAAACTCCAGTGTGACTGAGAGCTCTACACATACAGGTCCTCAGGATTTGAGCCTATGGCCTCTTTTCTGCCTATGAGGATTGTGCCCTAGGCCAAGAGCCTGGGGCCTCACCTTCTCAGAGAATCAGCTCTTTCTTTCAGATAACCTAGGCCAGGCAGGGGCTACTACCCAGCCTGTCCCTTTGGCCTCAGGCTTTTCTTGCTTTCCGGTCCCCTGAAGAAATCACTTTCTCTGGCTGGATACAGACAGACCAGCCAACTAACTGAACAATCTATCCTACTTGGATCCCGTGTAGCTCATCAACCTCCAGAAGGTACCTGATGCCAAGGAGTGCTCCCACTCTGCAAGGTCCTCTTTAGGCCTTCACCTCCTACCATATATTTCAAGCCAGAAGGGATTTTTTTTCTTAGTCACTATTTACAGGGAAAGAGTATGTCCAAAAATAACAAAAAGAATCTAGCATTCAGAAGGAATGGCAGGCAAGCTTCCTAAACTGTCCTAATTCCCTAATATTTTCCCAGGCTGAAGCAGTCCACCATGATTCCCCTTAGGGCCTCAAAGCATCTTGCTGCCTGCCATATGATCTCAAGAAGAAAGGCTTTTTTTTTCCTTTCCCAAAATACCCCTCAATGAATTTGGCCATGTCCTAACCAGGAAATGGGGACATAAAGTCTATTCATCCGAGTCGCAGTCCCAACCCCATCCTCAGCAATGAGTCAAGCATTTGTGAAGCAGCTACTTACGTGCCAGGCACTGTGCTGGACTACGAACTAATCTGCAAGCATCAATGATTGATGATAGCTTTCTGTGGCTTCAACTACACAACCCATTGAATGATTAACAGCCATTTCCTTGCCTAAGGAATGACTATCCCTTGAACCAGGATACATTCTTAGGACAGATCATTCTTATCCCAAAGATAAAAAAAGATCTTCTTCAAAAAGCTATCTAGATCCCCTTAAATCCATTGCTCTCCACCTGTTTGAAATTGGATCCTAAAGTGGGCATAGTTGGCTGCTCCAGCAAATCTCAGATGGAAATGGGAAAAGTGCAAATGGGCTTCAAGTCAGCTGACTGGTTCTATGAGATGAAGGATTTCTTGAAGTCTGATATCTATGTGTGCAGAGAATGGCACTGTAGCCACAGAAGGTAGAGATGCCCGAATGAGACACCCAGTGTTCCCAAAACACTGGGAAATGAGTGTAGATCACACTCTTTCTGTTGTTATTTGCTTGCATTTTTGTTTTCCTTCCCAGGTTATTTTTCAGGTTATTTTTACCTTTCCAAATCCGATTTTTTTTGTGCAACAAGAGAACTGTATAAATATGTACACCTATATTATATTTAATATATACTTTAACATGTTTAACATGTATGGGACTGCCTGCCATCTAGGGGAAGGGATGGAGGGAAGGAGGGGAAAAGTTGGAACAGAATAAAGTGATAGGTTACATTTAAGAAAATGACTGCTGGCCACCCATGAGTAGCTATTTCAGCATTTGTAATAGATCTGCAAAGACGGCACTCGGGTCCTCCTGACATAGCTACCTCAAGTGGAAGAGTGGGATGGGAATTGGTGGCCCTGAGGAATAAGCTATTTGGATTCTGAATCTAAGAACTTGGCCTAATCAGCATCACAGACAAATTAGACCCCAAAACAAGAATAGCAATGCCTCGGTCAGTCTTTGTCCTTTGATTGATCCATGATTTCATCAGTGTGTGTAACTCTTTCTACCAGTGAAGATTGCATTCCTTCCATGACTTCATATCCTGTGTGATTCTTGTCTGTGCCTTTCTATAAATTCTCTAAAGAGTATCTCTGTCTAACTGCATGACTTCCTCTCGGGCTTTTAATATACTAGATATATCAGTGCAACTATAGATTCTATAGTTCATTCTATATCAGTAGACTTAAGGTCAAGGGAAAACAGAGTTCAGGACATAAAAATTCCTGGAAGTGCACACTGACGTAGAAAAGCTCACATTAACATTATCTGTGTTCTACTGCATTTTTATTTATTTTGTTAAATATTGTTCGACTACATTTTAATCTGGTTAGTGCCACGCATGTTGCTGGTATTTGAACTTCTGTTCTACATGACCTGCCCACTTCTTTTTTTCCATCATGCCAGTGTCTGACATCTTTTATGTCACTTCTCATGTGTAAGTCACTGTGGAAAAGATGCTATGGCTTATTAGCATCCATCACGCCTTTCCACTGGATCACTGGTCATTTTGATTCTTCTGTGACTATGATATTCTACAATTTCCAGCCATATAACAGGAAAGAACATTTTAAAACCATAGGTTATTCAGCTACACCCAGCAAAAGAACACTGGGAAATGAGTGTAGACCACACTATTTCTGTTGTTGTTTGCTTGCATTTTTGTTTTCCTTCCCAGGTTATTTTTCAGGTTATTTTTACCTTTCCAAATCCAATTTTTCTTGTGCAACAAGAGAACTGTATAGATATGTATACCTATATTATATTTAATATATGCTTTAACATGTTTAACATGTATGGGACTGCCTGCCATCTAGGGGAAGGGATGGAGGGAAGGAGGGGAAAAGTTGGAACAGAAGTGTTTGCAAGGGTCAATGTTGAAAAATTACCCACGCATATGTTTTGTCAATAAAAAGCTATAATAATAATAAAAAAATAGGTTATTAAGTATCAAAAAGGTGGCTGTTTGAGAAGCATTGAAAGGGTGGCTGAATTTCCAAAAGCTATCCAAGCCATCTCCTCCCATTTCTCATCCCTAAACCCAGGTTACTCTCTCATCAGTATCTTTCTAAGATATCCACATGTATCATCTAATTTATTAGGCCTACCAATAACATTTAGCTCAACTGATTTTAATTTCATATTTTTGAATCTTATTTATTCCAAAACTAGAATGACTCATTTTAAATGAAAGTATCGCATTAATTAATTCATTAATTACCATCAGAACATTATTCTTTAATCTGGAGAATCAGAGAGACTCCTTTATGGTAACACACTTTAAAGTTCAAAAGGAAACCCAATTTCTGACTTCCCTGCCCCAGGGATCACTATGGATCCTAGTTCAGGTAACGTGAAGCATCCCCACCCTGCCATTCCTACAGCTTCAAACAATGATGTTTTCTTTAAAATTCCCACTCTAATCCTGTCAAAGTTGCTATATAAACCACCAAGCAGCTAAATTCAGCTATTTCCCTCTCCCACACTCACACCCACATCATTACCAGGATCAAAGGATCAAAGTCAACTCAAAATATGACTGGCTTTTTTGTCTCTAGAAAATTAGTTGTCAAAAAAAAGAAAATCAGTGAGTGGGCTGCATAGTCATTAGATATTAGCACAAATAAAGTTTTGCTGGGCAACACACTGTGCTTCTGTCCTTCTCTGTACCACTCTAGCGAAGTTCCCTATTGCTTTATAATTTTTTTTTGGCCACAACAACTCCTTAAACCACCTACTATGGTATGCAGGGGTTTGCTATCTGCCCCCATGGAGGGAGTACAGTGATGTCATTGTACACCCTTGAAGAATTAATGCAAAAAAAGTTCTCAATTTTTAAAAATTTTGATAGCATTCTAAAGCTGAATCCTTCTAATGAGTGAAAAAAAGCAAATCATTGCTGTCAGAAATGCAATAGAAGAATTTCCTCTACTTCTCATGTTAAAAAGAGTGAGGAAATTTCCATCCATGATCTTTTATTTCACTGGTGTGGGATTTCTTTACATCCATACAGATGGAAAAGTCTTTAGAACTGATGCTCTGAGAGAGTTGCACAAAACTCAGAGTTGAGTTGAGTTTATGTGACTTGACTTGACTTGACTTGACTTGCCCAGAGAAACACAACCTAGTAAGGGGCTAAAGTAAGATATGAAGTGAGGTCTGACAGAAAATGCAAATGTGACCTCCTTTCAGGGATATTAAAATATTAGAATCTAAGCTATCTTTGATTTGTTCATTTTTTGTTGTGTCCAAACTAGGATCTGAAACTTCAGAGGTAATAAAATCAAACATAGTAAATTCAGACTAGATCTGGGAGAGCCATTAAAGTACTAAATTGGGGAGTCAGGAAGACAAGAGTTCAAATCCTGCCTTGGACACTTTCTATAAGAGACTGAGCAAATCACTACACATCTTTTAACCATTCCTCTTCTGTAACATGTAGTTTGGACTAAATCAGAAATGTTAAACACATAGCTGGTGGGTCACATACACCCACAATACTCGCCAAGGTAGCAGGAACCAGATTAAAACGCCATTAAGAAATATTTAACAACAACAACAAAAAACCCAAAGCATAGTTAATGTTAATATGTGGTTTTCCAAGTCAACATGTTATATTTCTATTTGGGTTTTTACGGGTAGACTAGCTGGCTTCAAATAAATTCATCTTTGCCCCTATCTTGGGCCCACAATTCTGTTTATCCTCACTGTTACCTCTAATCCCACTGCACCTGTTCCATTCTTCTTTCCCTGTTTTTGCTGCTCGGTGAACCAGTTCAACTCAACATTGTTCTTTACATTGGACTACCCTTTCCCTCTGGTCCTAAGGAAGAACAAACTTTATCAAACCCCACGCAATTACACCCACCATCAGGTATCTTCTTCATCTCTACTTAGGCTCCACATTGTATCCCTTTTTCCCACCTTCTCAGCTGATGACCTTGTCTCATATTTCCATGAAAAAAACTGAGGCTGTTCACCAAGAACTTCCGTATCTATTCTCATCTCAAATCACTCAGATGTGTTTTCCCACTATGTCCTTTCTCAACACTGTCTCACATAAAGGGATGGCCTTTCTCCTCATCAAGGCAAAACTCTCTACATGCACAAATGATCCCATTCCATTATGTTTTACAAGAAGATGACCCATCCTCCCCACTCATTCACTGATCTTCAGTGTTGCTTCTCTGTTGCTTACAAACTTGCCCAAGTCTCCCCCATTTGTAAAAAACACTCTCACTTGATCTAGCCACCACCATTAGCTACCTTACCACAGCATTTCTCCCTTTCACAGCTAAAATCCATCTAAAGTCAGTAAATATACTTCCTCTCATTCAATTTTATTTTTTTTTATTTTTTTAATTTAATAGCCTTTTATTTACAGGATATATACATGGGTAACTTTACAGGATTAACAATTGCCAAACCTCTTGTTCCAATTTTTCACCTCTTACCCCCACCCCTCCCTAGATGGCAGGATGACCAGTAGATGTTAAATATATTAAAATATAACTTAGATACACAATAAAGTATACATGACAAAACATTATTTTGCTGTACAAAAGAATCAGACTCTGAATTATTGTACATTAGCTTGTGAAGGAAATCAAAATGCATGTGTGCATGAATATAAGGGATTGGGAATTAATGTAATGGTTTTAATCATCTCCCAGAGTTCTTTTCTGGATAGCTAGTTCAGTTCATTACTGCTCCATTGGAATGATTTGGTTGATCTCGTTGCTGAGGATGGCCTGGTCCATCAGAACTGGTCATCATATAGTATTGTTGTTGAAGTATAAATGATCTCCTGGTCCTGCTCATTTCACTCAGCATCAGTTCGTGTAAGTCTCTCAGGCCTTTCTGAAATCATGCTGTTGGTCATTTCTTACAGAACATAATATTCCATAATTTTCATATACCACAATTTATTCAGCCATTCTCCAACTGATGGACATTCATTCAGTTTCCAGTTTCTAGCCACACAAAAGGGCTGCCACAAACATTCTTTTATACGGTCCCTTTCCCTTCTTTATAATCTCTTTGGGATATAATCCCAGTAGTAACACTCTGGATCAAGGGTATGCACAGTTTGATAACTTTGAGCATAGTTCCAAACTACTCTCAAAATGGTTGGATTCGTTCACAACTCCACCAACAATGCATCAATGTCCCAGTTTTCCCCATCCCCTCCAACAATCATCATTATTTTTCCTGTCATCTTAGCCAATCTGACGATGTGTAGTGTATCTTAGAGTTGTCTTAATTTGCATTTCTCTGATTAATAATGACTTGGAGCATCTTTCATATGACTAGAAATAGTTTCAATTTCTTCATCAAATTGTCTGTTCATATCCTTTGACCATTTCAATTGGAGAATGGTTTGATTTTTATAAATTAGGTTAATTCTCTATATATTTGAAATGAGGCTTTATCAGAACCTTTGACTGTAAAATATTTTCCCAGTTTATGCTTCCCTTCTAATCTTGTCTGCATTAGTTTTGTTTTGCAAAAACTTTTCAGTTTGGTATAATCGAAATTTTCTATTTTGTGATCAGTAATGATCTCTAGTTCTGCTTTGTCATAAAGACCTTCCCTTCCACAGGTCTGAGAGGTAAACTATCCTGTGTTCCTCTAATTTATTAATAATTTCATTCTTTATGCCTAGGTCATGAATCCATTTTGACCTTATCTTGGTGTCAGCGTTAAGTAGGATCAATGCCTAGTTTCTGCCATATTGGTTTCCAATTTTCCCAGCAATTTTATCAACATAAGTTCTTATCCCAAAAGCTGGATCTTGGGTTTTGTCAAAAGACTAGGTTGCTATATTTGTTGACTGTTTTATCCTTAACTAATCTATTCCACTGATCAATAATCTATTCCTTAGCCAATACCAAATAGTTTTGGTAACTGCTGCTCTATAATATAATTTTAGATCTGGTAGCTAACCACCATCATTTGATTTTTTTTCATTAATTCCTTGAAATTCTTGACCTTTTGTTTTCCATATGAACTTTGTTGTTATTTTTTCTAGGTCATTAAAATAGTTTTGGGGGTCTGATTGGTATAGGCGCTAAATAAATAGATTAGTTTAGGTAATATTTCATCTTTATTATTTTGCTCGCCCTATCCAAGGCATTTAATATTTTCCAATTGGTTAGATCAGGACTTAATTTGTGTAAAAGTGGTCTGTAATTTTGCTCATAAAGTTTCTGATTTTCCCTTGGCAGATGATTCCTAAATATTTTATATTATCAGTAGTTACTTTAATGGAATTTCTCTTTGTAACTCTGACTGTTGGATTTTGTTAGTGATATATAAAGAATGATGTGGGTTTATTTATAACCGCAACTTTGCTAAAGTTGTGGATTATTTCTAATAACTTTTGCAGAATCTCTGGGGTTCTCTAGTATACCATCATGTCATCGGCAAAGAGTGATAATTTGGCTTCCTCATTGCCTATTCTTATTCCTTTAATCTCTTTCTCAGCTCTTATTGCTATAGCTAGCGTTTTCTAATACAAATATTAAATAGTAACGGTGATATGGACAACCTTGTTTCACTCCAGAACTTATTAGGAATGGTTGCAGTTTGTCTCCATTACATATGATGTAGTGATGGTTTTAAATAGATGCTGCTATTATTTTAAGGAAAAGTCCATTTATTCCTATACTCTCAAGTTTTTTAATAGGAATGGATGTTGGATTTTATCAAATGTTTTTCTGCATCTATTTGAGGATGATCATGGTTTTTGAATTTGGTTATTAACATGGAATTATATTGATAGTTTTCCTAATATTGAACCAGCTCTGCATTCCTGGTATAAATCCTACTTGATCATAGTGTATTATCTTGGAGATGATTTTCTGTAGTCTTTTGCTAATATCTTATTTAAGATTTTAGCATCAATATTCATTAGGGAGATTGGTCTATAATTTCTTTCTCTGTTTTCAGCTATGGTTTAGTTATCAGTACCATGTCTGTGTCATAGAAGGAATTTGGTAGGACTCCTTCATTCCCTATTTTATCAAATAATTTATATAAGCATTGGGGCCAATTGTTCTTTAAATGTTTGGTAAAATTCACATATAAATCCATCTGGTCCTAGAGTTTTTCTTAGGAGTTGTTTAATTGCCTGTTCTATTTCTTTTCTGAAATGGGACTATTCAAAATTTTACTTCCTCCTCTTTAGTCTGGGAAGTCTGTATTTTTGGAGGTAGTCATCCATTTCATTAGGTTATCAAATTTATTGGCATAAAGTTAACAAAATAACTCCTTATTTTCTCTAATTTCCTCTTCATTGGTGGAAAGTTTCTTTTCATTTTTAAGACTACAATTTCATTTTCCTCCCTCCTTTTTCTAATCAGATTTCCAAAGGCTTATCTATTTTATTGGCTTTTCATAGAACCAACTCTTAGTTTTATTAATTAGTTCAATAGTTTTTTACTTTCAATATTTTTAATTTCTCCTTTTAATTTTCAAATTTCCAATTTAGTATTTGATTGGGGTTTTAATTTGGTCTTTTTAGTTTTTTAGTTAAGCCAATTCATTAATCTTTTCTTTCTCTTTTATTCAAGTAAGCCTCTAAGGATATAAAATTCCCTCTTATTACCCTTTGGCTCCATCCCACAAATTTTGTATGATGTCTCATCATTGTCATTATCTTGAGTGAAATTATTAATTGTATCTATAATTTGCTTCACCCAATCATTCTTTAGATGGGATTGTTTAGTTTAATTACTTTTTGGTCTATTTCCCCTAACTTTTTGTTAAATGTACTTTTTTTGCATCATGATCTGAAAGAAAGCATTTACTATTTCTGCTTTCTTGCATTTTAATTTTAGGGTCTTTATGTCCTAATATATGGTCAATTTTGAATAGGGTTCCATGAACTGCTGGAGAGGAAAGTATATTCCCTTCTCCATTCAATTTTCTCCAAGATCCAACATACAACTTTTCTAATATTCTATTTACTTCTTTAATTTCTTTTCTTATTTGTTTTGTGGTTTGATTTGTCAATTCTGAGGTGCAAGGTTGAGATCTCCTACTATTACAATTTTGTTGTCTATTTCTTCTTGCATCTCTTAACTTCTCCTTTAGGAAGTTGGAGTGCCATACACTTGGTGCATATATGTTTAATATTGATATTCTTCGTTGTTTTATGCTACCCTTTAGCGGATGTAGTTTCCTTCCTTATCTCTTTTAATTAGATCAATTTTTACTTTGCTTGATCTAAGATAAGGATGGCTACCTGCTTTTGACTTCACCTGAAGCATAATGAATTTTTCCAGCCTTTTTACTTTTACTCTATGTATCCCCTGCTTTAAATGTGTTTCTTGTAAACAACATATTGTAGGGTTCTGACTTTGATCCAGTCTGTATCTGCCTCCTCTTTTGGGGAGTTCATCCCATTCACATTTACGGTTAGAATTACTAAATCTGTATTTCCTGCCATCCTAATAACCCAGTTGTGCTTTACTTATTCTTGCCTCCCCAACCCTCTTTCCCCTTTTAAACTTATGTACCCCTCTTGTTCACGATCTTATCCTCTTTATAATCCCTCCCTCCCCCTTTGAGTCTTTCCCCCTTCCCTTATTACTCTTTTTCTTTTCCCTTTTCCTCTCCCCGTTTTTAATGAGGCGAGGAAGAATTTTCTCTAAAACAAATGTCAATTATTTTTCTTTGAGCAACTCTGATGAGTAAGATTCCACAATGTTCCTCCCCCTCTAAATTCCCTCAGATATGATGTTTCTTAGCCTCTTTGTGGGATGTGGTTCCCTCTTTTTATCCCTCCTTCCCACCTTATTCTGCCATCATCCCTTTTCCATATCTACTTCCCTTTTTATGTTATATCAATTACAATCAAATTATCATGTATTCTTTTTGTATATCCACAACAGAAATACAATTCTCAAGAGTTATTTTACCTTTTCTGCATCTCTTGATTTCTATTCTTGGAGATCAAATTTTTGTTTAGTTCTGGTTTTCTTCAGAAACAAATGGAATTCATTTGTTTCATTAAATTCCATCTTCTTCCTGGAAGAAAATGCTCAACAGCTGGGTAGTTTATTCTTGGCTGCATCCCAAGTTTTTCCTTTCGATATCATATTCCAGGCCCTTCTTTTTTAATGTAGAGGCACCAGATCTTGGTGATCTATTAATGGCACCTCGGTATTTAAATGGGTTTTTTTGGCTGCTTGTAAAATTTTTCCTTCATCATGGTTCTGAAATTTTGCCACAATATTCCTGGGTTTTATTTAGGTTTTCTTTCAGGAAGGTGTTCGTGAATTTTTCAATGCTATTTTACCTTCTGATTCTATTAACATTGGCAATTCTCTTTGATGATTTCTTGTAAAATTATCTAGGCTCTTTTTTTTCATCATGTTTTCAGAAAGTCCAATAATCCTCAGATTATCTTCCTAGATCTATTTTTCCAAGTCTGTGGTTTTTAAGTAGATAATTCGTGGTTTTCCAGTTTGTCATTTTTTTTGCTTACTGACTTTGCTTTCAATGAATCATTAGTTTCAATTTGTTCAGTTCAATTTTTTAAATTATTTTCTTCATTAGCTTTTTTACTTTTTCTTATATGTCATAGTTTGGATGTATTGTTTTGGTCTGTGATTTTTTCCATTTCACTATTTTTTTAATTATTTTCTTTTCAGTTCACAGATCCTATTTTCTTCGTGTTCTTTGTCTTTTCATTCCATGGATCCTACTTTCTTGCGGTTCTTTTCTTTAATTAAGAATCCTACTTTCTGGTGATTCTTTTTCCAATTATTTCGGAAGTTGTGCTCTCTTGTAAGGCTTCTTTTCCTTTCCCCATTATCTCTCTCTTTTGGGACTTTTTAATGGTCTCTTCTATGAGCTTATGTAAAGGAGGACAGTCGATGCATTTTTGTTGTTTGAGGTCCTTCAGGTTTGCTGACCTTTCTTTTTCTGCATAGAAGCTGTCGACATTCTTTCATCTTTTATTCATGTTTAAAGCCTTTAGGTGGGTCTCCAGGCTGGTTCCAGCCTTCCTCTGGGCAGGAAGAGTAAACGATTCAGCTCAGGGGTATGGGAGTGCTCTGGGTGAGAGTTTCCTTCCCCAACAGGAAGTGGATTCAGCACTGGCTGAGCTATCAAACTGCAGTAGGGCTGGAGTGGATTATCGTGCCCTAGGCTGAGACTAAGGGGTGAAAGTGTCCTCCCCAGGCCAGAGCCTCTTGTGGGACTGTGTATTGGAGCAGCTGACCACGGACTGCAGACAGCTATGTCTGCCCATGTCTCTGCCTGATCAAATCGCCCTGGAAAAGCTCTTGGCTAGCCGAGCTCCCCACTGGCAGTTGAGCTAACCGGCTGGTCCTCCCTGCTTGTGCAGGATCACAACTCCCCAAGGAAAGCCCCGTACTGGGTTGGGGTTCAGGCTTTGCTGAGATCCTGTTGCCTTACCCTCGGTTTGAGACTCTCCTCAGAACCTAATTTCTCTCCCAGTCTGCGCCGATCTCCCCCCTGGCCCCGGCACCAACCTTTTTTGCCGAGACTGCAGATTTTCTTCGGCCGGTGAGTTGTTCTACTTCTTATCTTTACGAATTGTAGCAGTCAAGACTATTTTTGAGGCTCGATATAATATTGATAAAGAGGGTAAGAGAAGAGCTTAGAAAGTCGCGTGTATCTTCTCCGCCATCTTGGCTCCGCCCCCCTCTCATTCAATTTTAAACCCTCTACCATCTGGCTTCTGACCTCCTCAATTAACTGCAACTGCTGAATCAAATGGCCTTTTCTCAGTCCTCATCCTGTTTACCTTTTCTGCAACCTTTGACAGTAATGATCATCATCACCTCTTGTGTACTCTGCCTAATCTAGGTTTTTCTGACCTTGCTCTCCTTCTATCTGTCACTTCCTTTTATCTCCTTTGCTATGTCTTCTTCCAGATCACAATGACTGTGAATATCCTGATTGCTGTTGGGTTATTGCAATAGACTTTGGGTTGATTTCCTTACCACAAGATTCTGTCTACTCTAATCCATCTTCCCCTTGGTTACCAAAGTGATTTTTTTAAAGTATAAGCCTGACCATGTCATCCTTCTATTTACTAAAAGTCGGTGACTCCCTATTACCTCCAGGGTCAAATGTAAAATTATCCGTTTGCTTTTCTACTCCTTAACAACCTGACCCCTTCCCACACTTCCGATCTATTCCTTTCCACATAGTTTTTGATTTTATGACACCAGACTATCTGTTGTTTCTTATGTGGCACTCTATCTTTTTGACTTTTTCCTGGTTGTCCCATATCCCTGGAATGTTCTTCTTCCTCACCTCTGCCTTCCTGGCTTCAAGATTAAGCTCAAATGCCATCTCATACAAGAAGTCTTCTTCCTAACAACAAAGTTCATATGGAAAAACAAAAGGTCAAGAATTTCAAGGGAATTAATGAAAAAAAAATCAAATGATGGTGGCTTAGCTGTACCAGATCTAAAATTATATTATAGAGCAGCAGTTACCAAAACTATTTGGTATTGGCTAAGGAATAGATTAGTTGATCAGTGGAATAGATTGGGTTCAAGGGATAAAACAGTCAACAAATATAGCAACCTAGTCTTTGACAAACCCAAAGATCCCAGCTTTTGGGATAAGAACTTACTGTTTGATAAAAATTGCTGGGAAAATTGGAAACTAATATGGCAGAAACTAGGCATTGATCCATACTTAACGCCGTACACCAAGATAAGGTCAAAATGGGTTCATGACCTAGGCATGAAGAATGAAATTATTAATAAATTAGAGGAACATAGGATAGTTTACCTCTCAGACCTGTGGAAGGGGAAGGTCTTTATGACCAAAGCAGAACTAGAGATCATTACTGATCACAAAATAGAAAATTTCGATTATACCAAACTGAAAAGTTTTTGTACAAACAAAACTAATGCAGACAAGATTAGAAGGGAAGCAATAAACTGGGAAAATATTTTTACAGTCAAAGGTTCTGATAAAGGCCTCATTTCCAAAATATATAGAGAATTAACTCTAATTTATAAAAAATCCAGCCATTCTCCAATTGAAAAATGGTCAAAGGATATGAACAGACAATTCTCAGATGAAGAAATTGAAACTATTTCTAGTCATATGAAAAGATGCTCCAAGTCATTATTAATCAGAGAAATGCAAATTAAGACAACTCTAAGATACCACTACACACCTGTCAGATTGGCTAAGATGAAAGGAAAAAATAATGATGATTGTTGGAGGGGATGCGGGAAAACTGGAACATTGATGCATTGTTGGTGGAGTTGTGAACGAATCCAACCATTTTGGAAGTAGTTTGGAACTATGCTCAAAAGTTATCAAACTGTGCATACCTTTGATCCAGCAGTGTTACTACTGGGATTATATCCCAAAGAGATTATAAAGAAGGGAAAGGGGCCTGTATGTGCACGAATGTTTGTGGCAGCCCTTTTTGTAGTGGCTAAAACTGGAAACTGAATGGATGTCCATCAGTTGGAGAATGGTTGAAAAATTGTGGTATATGAAAATTATGGAATATTACTGTTCTGTAAGAAATGACCAACAGGATAATTTCAGAAAGGCCTGGAGAGACTTACATGAACTGATGCTGAGTGAAATGAGCAGGACCAGGAGATCATTATATACTTCAACAACAATACTATATGATGACCAGTTCTGATGGATCAGGCCATCCTCAGTAACGAGATCAACCAAATCATTTCTAATTGAGCAGTAATGAACTGAACTAGCTATGCCCAGAAAAAGAACTCTGGGAGATGACTAAAAACCATTACATTGAATTCCCAATCCCTATATTTATGCACACCTGCATTTTGATTTCCTTCACAGCTAATTGTACAATATTTCAGAGTCTGATTCTTTTTCTACAGCAAAATAACGTTTTGGTCGGGTATACTTATTGTGTATCTAATTTATATTTTAATATATTTAACATCTACTGGTCATCCTGCCATCTAGGGGAGGGGGTGGGGGGGGTAAGAGGTGAAAAATTGGAACAAGAAGTTTGGCAATTGTTAATGCTGTAAAATTACCCATGTATAGATCATGTAAATAAAAGGCTATTAAATTAAAAAAAAAAAAAAAAGAAGAAGAAGTCTTCTTCCTTTTCTCTCCAACCAATCCCGCTTCTAAAGCCTCACCTCTGAGATTACCTTCTATTTACACAATCTATATTTTATATGTACCTAGTGATTTGTATTGTTGCTTCTTCCATTAGAATATGACCTTATTAAGGGAATCCTGTTTTTGTTTTTCTTTGTATTTCTCCATGTGTAACTCAAGGCCTAGCACAGAGTGAATGCAGAATAAATGTCCGTTGACTGAATGAATGCCATGTGGAAAAAGGAGCAGAAAACTTCTATGACTCCAGAAAGCAGAAGGAGAATTAACAGGTGGGAGTTCCAAAAATGCTGATCTTAGCTCAATATAAGACAGAATTGTCCCCTAATGAGGGAGAGGGACTGGACTTAAGATTTCACTGATATAGGGAGTTCTTGGAGTAGAAAACTCTCTACTACTATGGGTCAGTCCTTTCTAATTTATAGAATTAGAGGGTTTTAAGAGGCTTGACTTAGAGCACAGATCTCTTCATAAGTACTGGTTGATTTTAAGTAAAAATAAATGCAAAAATCCAGTGGCATTTTGTGCCTTCTTTAGCCCTTCAAGGCTGCCCTAACATGACCTTACCTATAGAAAGGTGAGCGGCGCAGATACATGACTGTGCATGGAGAATCAGCTGGCCCAATCTGGCAGCCATATGTTTCAGTCTCAGAAAGCCTCCTAAAAGACAAAGATTTTCTGTCTCTGGGTAGATGCCAAGAACTTTATAGCAACAGCAACTTTAAAAATTATTTAAAAAGGGAAATTACAAGACTCCAGAAAGTCATCTCCCCAGGGCATAACTATTTACCTAAACATGAGGTTCAAAATCATAGCACCACCAAATCAAGCCATCCTGATCAATATCTTTCCATTGGATCCAGATGGTTCTGGAAGAGAAAGTGAGGCTGGTGATTTTGCACAGCCCTCCTTTGCTTCAATCTAATTCACTTGCCTGTCATAGCATCACCTCCCTGATGTCATGGTCCTCTTCAGGTATCAAGGACAAACAACAACTACCACAACTCTGTGTGCTAAAAAAGTAGAAATACCTTTCCTTGTTGGCCTTGGGACATTTGCCCAATTGGAAGTAAACATATGGTGAATCACTACCCATGACAGGATTGTCCCCTACTGGGTCAGGCTTGTTAAAAAGACTTAGATGGGAGTAGTTGATGACCTAGGCAGAGAACACACCAAAAACCACTCTGCTTAATGGCTGCAATGCTTTATCAAGTCAGGTTCAAAGTCTGATTTAGGGGACATTTAGGGGACAAAGAAAGCATCAGGGCACATTGTTTTATACTCAATATAAACCAATAAGATCCAAATGCTTTCTGGCAAATCTTGAACTGACAGTGTAGTGGAGGACAGACAATATGGAGCTTTTTTGCCAATTTACCACCTGCCTGGCTTATGCATGATAAGTCTTGATTTTTTTAAGGGGAGGAAAAAAGGGAAAGAGGAAAATAAAGTCTACAAAGTATAATCCAGTTTGAGGTCTTACTCACATATTTAATTCCTTGCCAAATCTTGCCATTTTTACCTTCACAACATTTCTTGTGTGTGTATGTACACTGATATATATATCTATCTATAGACAGGGGTGTGTGTAGGCATACATGTCGATATAAATTTATTTAAGATATATCCTTTTCTCCTCTCATATAGTCTCCACCATGGTTCACCCTGGCTCAAGCCTCTTTTCACTACAAGCCATCCTCCGCTTGGCCACCATGATGATTTTTCTAAATCATAGATCCAACCATGTCACCCTCACACTCAATGACTCCAGTGGCTCCAGGATCAAATATAAAGGATTCTGTTGCATTTCAAACTCTCCATCCTGGTTCCTGCCCACCTTTGCTGACTTCTGACATCTTAATCCTGCCTACATATTCTATAGTCCAGGTACAATGACTGGCCTATTTGCAGTTTCTCAAACACAACACTCCATTTCCCATCTCGGTGCCTTTGTAATTGCTGATAATAAGAAGTCAAAATTCCAGAGAAGCAGTTGTTTCAAAATATGGAAAAGCTTTTTCTCAATTAGGCCCATCCAAAAGTGCTGCTGGGTAGGGATGAGGGGACAGATAATAGGCGCCCCTTCACCAGAGGTCTTCAAACAAAGGCTGGATAACCACCATTCAACCCTTAGAGAGGACTCTCAATCAAGTACAAGTTGTTATTAGCTGGGCACTAAGGCAGACATTCTGTGATTCTACAAAGAGTAACCCAAGATGGTTAATCTCTTATGGTGAACGGTGTTGAGAATCCTGGTTTTGCACAGAAGAAGGAAAGCTCCTGATAGTCCCAAACCAAAGAATCCAAGATGGCCAATCCTAGAAACATATAGTCTTGGTAGGTCCCTGAGGAGAAAAGGAGTTCTGGGGACCCCTCACTTTTGCAAACTTTTTACAAATAGTGAGCTATATACAGTAGTAACTTAAATGCTTAGAATGTAAGCTTCTCAACAAGAATGTAAAACATCATGTTTCTGTCTTTATAGTACAGTGCCTTACAAGTAGTAAGTGCTTAATGTAGGCTTGTTATTGAGTCCTATTAATGTCCTTAAGCATAAATTTCCTTATTTGCAAAATGTGGGTGAGATAGGTGGACTTAATGTTCTTTAAGGTCTTTCCATCTGTGTTTTTCAGGTTCTACTTTCCAATTTTATTTCCATTTTTCCCTCAGAATCAGAATCCTTCTGGGACATTCTACAGTACTGTAAGGACCTTGCTACAAAGAAAGCATTTTATCAACTTTATAATACTATATAAATGTGTGTTATTATTACTTTTGTAATTATTACTGTTTTAAGACAAGGACTTTGAAATCTCTAAGAACTCTGGATCAGGAACCTCTTGTGATTTTCCCAGGTTCGGTGGTTTGTTTAGAGTTAGCTTCACAAATCACAGCCCAAGTCCCCCCACCCCAGTTTAATACCCTCTATTTAAAGGTCATGCATGTTATAAATCCAATATCCAAAGCAATTTAATTGGGACATAAAACATAATGTAAATAACAAGAGGAAACCAAATAGTAAAATCATTTTCTGCCCCCATGCACAAATGGGTACAACTCTCATATAAGTTGCATGGGTAATTATAATCTAATTCTTTCCTAATATCCTTGAAAAATCCTCTAAAACCCCTCCTCCTGTCTGCAAGACCCAAGAAGAATTAAACAGAGGCCAGGGAAAAAAGGATAGGGTTTAGTGTGAGGTGCCTCATAGAGGCCTGAAGAAATCTCTCAGGACAGGCTGAAATGTGCAGAAGACTCTTAGTTGGGTTCCATATTCACCAGGATTCTACCAAGACTCCTGGGTTTAGAGATATCATAGTCACAGTGCTACACACATTCTTGCCTCCCCCTCCCACCTTGCTTACTCCTTTATCTGTGACAGTCTCATTTTTTAAACCTCCCATCTTTTAGAAGACCACCTACCAATCTGAGTCCCTCCCCAATGGCCTTATGGATCCACGGCCAGACAAACTGCCTTCAGGGAAATTTAATCCAGGAAATTTCTGTCAAAGAGAATCTTGAACATCTCAGAAATTCATTATTATTACTTAGGAGCTTACAAACAGTAGCAGTAAGACATTTGTTGTATAATTCCCTTTTGGAAATTAAAATCTTCATTTAGGTACTTAACTAAATGACTCTATTTGGGACCTTGGATAGAATTGTTTCCCAGGTTATTCTCACTCTGGGGTGCTTGGGCTTTCCTTCAGAATAGAAAAGATGCCTCTCTCCCACTAATTCCATCATGAATCCAAAGACCCTGATGAATACAATGCAATCCTTCAGGAATAAACCATTTCCAAAAAAAGGACCCAACTGGAAGCTTTTAGAAGTATATCATAGGGGCTCCAGAGCAGAAGCAAGGTTGGATTAAATGATCTTGAATGCTAAGACTGCAATTTGGAGAATTCCCCCATTTTCATTGCCTTTCATCATCACTATTTATGTGTATGCTTTAACCCTTCTGTTATGGTTCAATTGTTTTCAATCATGTCCAACACTTCACGACCTCATTTGGGATGTTCTCGGCAGAGATAAGGAATGGTTTGCTATTTCATTCTCCAGCTCATTTTACAGAGGAGGAAACTGAGGCAAACGGCAAAATGACTCCAGTTAGCATCTGAGAGCACATTTGAACTCACAAAGTAGAGTTTTTCTTACTTCAGGCCCTGTACTCTATCCACTGCAGCGCTACCTTGTTGTCCTAGGTGTCCTAGGTTTAAGCCTTCTATTATATTGTAAACTCCTTGAGGGCAGGGACTGTGTCATTTTACATCTTTGGAGCCCCAGTACTCTATACAAAGCCTTATACATAGCAGGTACTTAATAAATGTCTTACAGAATTGAATTTTAAATAATACTAGAATTTAATATGCTATAAATGATCAAAATCCAAAGTAAAATGACATGAAAATTGAAATAGAAGGGAAGCTTAATCTCATCCAAACACCTCATTTTGCACATGACAGAACTAAGGATCAGAATGGGGAAGTACCTTGTCTAAGGTCAAACAGCTAATAACTGACATTTCAGGGTTGGAACCCATTCTTTCGCAGCACAAATATATGCTCTTTAACCCACAGCACAACTACTTCTCCAAAACTATAAATTAAAATTCTAGGCTGATTTCATGATATACCAATTTCCTAAGTTTGCAGTTGCTGGATCAAGGCCAAAGGTCATTGGAATGATTTAGAATGAAAGGGTAATATTTAGTGCTTTGTTGGACTTAAAGACAAGTTTGACATGTCATCTGGAAATTGAATTCCACTACTCCAGCTCTCAGACTGTTGGCTTTCCAAAATGCAAAGTCTGTTTTTTTAACCTCCAATTTTAAGCTTATTTTCTCAATGTTGAGAATCAAAACAATGTCATTTTGTATCCCCTACTTTTCTACTATTTTGGCAAGTCAAAAATCCAATTGATCAGCAATGATTAAAAGGAAAAGAGGATATGGTAAAGTATAAATTTCATGGTTTGGATTTCCCTTATATCTTAAAAATTGTGTAATGATTCCAAACTCACAAGAGAAATATGTAAAGGGGTGGGCATTTTAATTTGAAAAAACTACCTTCTATTCTCTTGATGAATCCAGTCCAAACTAACTTAGCCTAATGAATACTGATATTCTCAAACTTATACAGGAGAGACCATTTTTTTTCAGTAATATATGCAAGACTGGGGAGTATGCAGGTCACAGTTTGTTCATTAATATGATTGCTGTCAAATTAAATTCCTTAGTTCCAGGAATCAAATCTTTACAGTATGAAGTCCATTTTATGCAATGGCTGCATGGGGAGTTATCGATATATGAGGATTAAAAAGCCATGCTGGACAATATCTAGCTGTTTCCTCAGGCATATGTGAGATCTGAAAGTGGAAGAGGATTCCACTTATTTGGTATTGTCACTTCTGAAGTTTTTGCAGCTTTTAGAAGTTAGCTATTGAAAGGGAAAGAAGTCATTGTTTCTTCTATTACTATGTACTTATGTTTTAATATTCTGATGTATCCATGATGGAGCTCATCAATATAGACATTCCTTCTTTCGTTGTAGACTGCACCCCACTTTCCCCATGCCTTCCAATCCGGTATACTTTTTTGTCCCCATCCACCTCTAAATCCTTAACAGATGACTTATCCAATATGTTAGAAGCTTTCTCTAAGCCTTTAAACCTTCTGAGGTTATCAGCACAACACCTAAGCTAGTCACTCACCTCTTATGCACTCTTCTGCTATATGACTAGCTCACCTTCTATTCCAATCACATATTTCCTAGAAGATAGCTCTTAAGCTACTTCTTGCACATAAGTCAGCACAGGAAAATTCCTATAACCCACTTTCCCCTCACCATGAGTGTCTCCGTGGCTCATTGGGTCACTCTTAACTTCGATTCTTTGGACACTGTGATATTCTTCCGTGTCTCATTGTGCATGCTTAAAGATCATACCAGTGAAACATAAACCCCAGCAAGTTCTACCTGCTACATGCTATAAAGAGCCAGGCCAAATATTCAGTCCACTATCTGAGAACGATTCTTTACTAGGTAAGAGAAGTTCATTAACACTAAGCTAGTTAGTAGCAGATTAAAACTTTGGGCATGGTTAATCTATTTCCAGGTGTATAAATTGAAATAGTTGTCAAGTTCTATCAGAACACAGACTCAAATCTGAGAGATTACATATATATATATATATATATATATATATATATGTACTATCTATGTACCTATGTACCTATGATATGTACCATATCATTTGCTCCTTGGATATATATATATATATATATATATATATATATATATATATATCCAAGGAGCAAATGATATGGGTTGAAGAAATGCTATGTGTGTGTAATTATGGTACAGAATGTAATGTAAACTCCTTGAGAGCACAAGACTATGGTATTTTTTCGTCTTTACGTTCCCAATACTAAGCCCAAGGACTTTCAGACAGTCGACACTTAATAAATCTTTACTGAATTGAACAAAATCAGTATATACATGAGGTACAGATGTAATATCTAGGTCTATAGTGTTTTATGTTATATGTTCTAAAAAAGGCCCTAGAATCATGGGTCTACAAGCTATAAAAGGACAACTAGGTGACACTCCAGTAGACAGAGCGCTGGGCTTAGAATCAGGAAGACTCCTCCTTCCTGAAGTCAAATCCAACCTCAGACACTTAAAAATCGTATGACTCTGGGCAAGTCACTTCACCCTGTTTGCCTCAATTTCCTCACCTGTAAAATAAGCTGGAGAAGGAAATGTCAAATCACTCCAGCATCTTTGCCAAGAAAACCCCAAATGGGGTCATAAAAACTTAGACATGACTGAAATGAATTGCTATAAAAGGTCATCTCATCCATCCTCCTTATTTTCAGATGAGAAAACCAAGTCCCAGAGAGATTAAAAGACATGCCCAAAGCCACACATATAGTAGCAGAGCTGGGATACAGACTCAGAGCCTGTGAATCCAAGTTGAGCCTTCTTCATTTATGACTGGCAGAGTCAGCAGTAGATCCCTGGAGGAAGTAGCTTTGGAAGTGAGTCTTTAAGGTTATTTCAGGCATAAGATCTAAAGTGGAAAAGCATGAAAAATGTTTTTTTTTTATTTAATTGTTTGACTGAACAGTGATAAGTTCGGTATGGCTTGAGTGTAGGGGATGTGGTGGTGGTGGTAAAGTTAAAAAGTCAGGAAGATATTAAAAGTATAGAAGACTTCAAATGCTAAGCTGAGGAATTTGGACTTTATTTAAGAAAGCCAATGGATCACTTCTATCCTTCATTGTTAGCCACACACTGTCAAAAGATCCAGAGAAAAAGTTCCAAGAATACGGAGCTGCCCCACCTATGGAGGATTTACAGAAGAACGCAGTGATGAAGAGAGGACTATGGGAACTGAATACAGTTCACAACATAGCATTTTCACTCTTTTTGTTGTTGCTTGCTTGCATTTTATTTTGCTTCTTTTTTTTTTACCAGTTTGAGTTGATTTTTCTTGTGCAGCACAATAATTGTATAAATATGTATGGATACATTAGATTTAACATATATTTCTACCATGTTTACCATATATTGGACTACTTACCATCTAGAGTAGGACATGGGGAAAGGGAGGGAAAATTGGAACACAAGGTTTTGCAATTGTCCACAAATATGTTTTGAAAAATAAAAAGCTTTAATAAAAACAAAAGAAAGAAAAGAAAACATGAACAGGATGAGAGGGTATGGTTAGGTTGTAATTAGCACCATTGGAGGAAGTACCCATATAAATAGATCACTGAGACAATGAGGTACCCAAATAAAAGCCTATGGGCATATTTATATCTGATATGCTTCTGAAAGCTGCTAGATATTTTTAGTTCAAATTAAAATGCCAATTTTAGGGGACTGAGAATTTCAAAGGCAAATTAATAATCAGAAAAAATATATTGCCTTGCATTAAACAAAAACAGATGCCCTGACAGAGCTTAAAGGAAAGCTCTTTGGAAAGGAAGCAACTACAGATAATGCCACTCAACAGAAGAAGGATTGAATATATAAGGCCAAGTGCCATTCCTTATGGATATATAGTCAAAGGATATCAACAAAGAGCTTTTGGAAAAAAATGAAAATAAGCATCTATTATATGAAAATATATGGCAAACCACTAGTAATAAAAGAAATGTAAATCAAAACAACTCTAAGGTTTTACTTCCTACCTATCAAAGATTATAAAAGTGGAACTTGTCGATGGAGAAGGGGCTGCTCGGTCTTCCTAGGCAAAAACCCTAAAACAATGCTGTACAGATAAGAATTGGTACAATCATTCTAGAAAACAGTACAGAATTCGTAAAGTCATTAAATTGTTCATAGACTTTGACCCAGGAATCCCACTATTACCTCCAAATTTTAAAAATGGGGAAAAAAGAAATAATAATTAAATTGTGTTACAGCAGAATTCTTCCCATTCTGATGAGACCAAATCCTAGGAAGATCTCATAATAAAATGCTTTGGTCAAATATGGCTTCTACTAACTCAGCATTTTGGTGTGGATAAACTTAACTAGTCCCAGAAATAGCTCCATTTAATTGACCTAATTCATCTGGTCCCATTCTATTTCCCTTCTGTGATATTGCTACTCCATTGAGCTTCAGAATATGCATCATGGCACCCCAGAGCACCATATGTTCATAATGAAGGCATAATCACAGTACGAGTGAAGAAGGTCTCCAGCAGCCTGAGAGTACCAACGATAACCATTAAGTTTGTAAGTAATTGTATTTTTCCACTGGTTGTCTAGTCAGGTAATTGATGATTATCACTTCAAATTCTAATTTCCAGAGAGAATCCCCATGCTTTATCATTTCAGCTTACATTTGAATCATAGTGATTTGAAAATTTAAAAAAACCACACCCCCAAATTATTTGAGCATCTTTCCAATTATATCCATGAGTTTAAACATTCTGCTCACAATGAAATGACATTTTGTATATTGTCTCTTCCACTCAAACCTTCAAAGTCCTTGACCTGGGATCTGAGCAGTAGCAATATTATAAGAGAGTAGAAAGGAGTCCAGTCAAGCCCTCATTATCCAGAAAACAAACTAATAGTACTCTCAAGGAAGTATTTTATAGAAAGAGACAAAGGCCAAGATAGCAGCTTGATACCATGAACTAGGGTTAGATACACAGAGCTGAGAACCATCTGCATAGAAATGATATTTGAACCAATGCCAGTTTATGAGACCACCAAGTGAAATGGCACTGGGAAAAAAGAGAAAGCTCAAGGCAGAACTTGGCAGAAACTCATGATCAGTGAGTGTGAAAAGAATAAAAAGGAGCAATGAGACCAACAGAAGGTGTGAACCAGGAGAGAGCCATGCCATTAATACCAAGAGTGGAAAGAATATCCAGGAGGAGATGATGGTCAATGGTGCTACAGAGAGCTCAAGAATGATGAAGACTGAAACGAGAGCATTAGATTTAGCAATTAGGATACAAAAGTTTAAGAACTCCCACTGTCTCTTTCTATGTTCAAAGAGAAAGTCTTCTTTCTCTCTTCCTTTAATCCCCCACTTGTTTCCATCACTCTTGAAGTGACTATACTCTTTTTTCCCTTCCTTAACCCTTTGATGAATCAATTTAACTCTACCCTCCCTTGTCACCTTGTCCTATGACAAGTCACACCCTGCCAAGTCCCAAGCCTCGATTACTCTTCTATATGTCTCCTTCACTCCTATTCATATACTATTGAATGGAGGTATTAGAAAACATGAAATTATATTTTAATGTATTTAACATCTACTGGTCATCCTGTCATCTGGGGGAGGGGGTGGGGGGGGTAAGAGGTGAAAAATTGGAACAAGAGGTTTGGCAGTTGTTAATGCTGTAAAGTTACCCATGCATATATCCTGTAAATAAAAGGCTATTAAATAAATAAGAAAAAGAAAGAAAGAAAACATGAAATTGTGCAAATTGGATCTTCTACAAATGTAGGTTACCTAATTTCAGCTGGATTGGCTCCACAGCAGGGTAGTCATCTTACTCTTTCTTAACTGACTCAGTATCCCACTCTCTAAATCTCATCTCTTTTCAAGCTCCCATGTTAATCCCTGCCTCCACCCACAACTAATGCTTCACTGAGAAAAAACTGAGGTTATTTTTTATTACCATATACTTCCAAAAGATTTTCACAAGAGTTGAAACAAAAGGAGAGATGTTGTAACGATAACAAGAGAAATAGAATCAATTGCTGAGTGAAATGAGCAGGACCAGGAGATCATTATATACTTCTACAACAATACTAGATGATGACCAGTTCTGATGGATCAGGCCATCCTCAGCAACGAGATCAACCAAATCATTTCTAATGGAGCAGTAATGAACTGAACTAGCTATACCCAGAAAAAGAACTCTGGGAGATGACTAAAAACCATTACATTGAATTCCCAATCCCTATAGTTATGCACACCTGCATTTTTGATTTCCTTCACAAGCTAATTGTACAATAATTCAGAGTCTGATTCTTTTGTACAGCAAAATAATGTTTTGGTCATGTATACTTATTGTGTATCTAAGTTATATTTTAATATATTTTAACATCTACTGGTCATCCTGACATTTAGGGGAGGGGGGGGGGTAAGAGGTGAAAAATTGGAACAAGAGGTTTGGCAATTGTTAATGCTGTAAAGTTACCTATGTATATATCCTGTAAATAAAAGGCTATTAAATAAAAAAAAAAAAAAAAAAAAAGAGAAATAGAATCATTTGTGTAATTAGAGAACCTGGATTCAAAGCCCACCTCTGTTCTTTCCTACTTGTATAAACCTAAGCAAGCCTCTTCGCATTTGTTTCCTTCTCTGTAAAAAAAAAAAAAAAGAAAAAAAAGAAGGGGTTGGATTAGATGATCTGAGGTCTACAATCCAACGCTCCAAAGATTTAGGGAAAATATAATGGCCCTCTTCAAGTATTTGAAGGGATGTCAAGTGAAAGAGAAACTAACTAGACATGTTCTGGATGGCATCAAAGGGCAGAAGTAAAATATAGATAGGAAAATAAACTCCTTCACAATTAGAGCTGTCCTAATGCACAATGAGGTGTCCTGGGAAGTAATGAGCCCTCATCTTTGAAGACCTCCATGTAAAAGCTATTATGGGTAGGTGCCTACACTAAAAGGTCAGCTCAAATAGCACTTCCTCCACAAAGTTTTCCCTGATCATCCCTGTCAGAAATCATCCTTTTCATGGTATCACTTTATAATCTTTGAGCATTCCAGCCTAGGAGAACAAAAATACAAGAATAATCAGATTAATTTGCAGAGAGGTTATTGATGGATCCTTTTTTTTTTTTTTTTTAGCAAAGTCTATCATCCAATACCATGATCATAAGGTCATTTTCCACCCACCATATTATATAATGCTCTCTGGTGCTTAACCTAAGACTCCCCATTGGCAAGGCAATTACAAATGCGAATGGAACTGTTAGTTATGAGAAGCCTTTGATTTTTGAGGACAGAAAACTATTTTTGAGTTCTCACCCATTATTCCATGAGCTTTAGCAAATTGAAACCTAAAATTAAAGTTAACAATTTAAATGAAATCCCAGCTTGAGACTAGGAGAGAGAAGAACAGAGACGTGTCAGAAGAAGAAGGAAAGCCAGTTACCTAGAGCAGAACATAATGGATGACATGAGACTTTTCATAAGTGTATTTCTTTTGACTACCAGAATAGTTCTCTCTTTATGGCTCATAAGTGTTTATTTTACGAAGGAACATCACAAGGATTATAGTAAGGGAGGGCCCCAAGCCTTCAGCAGAAAACATGGTACAATTTTCAAATCCTGTCCAGGCTCCAAGGATAGGGGATTAGAGATAAGATGGCCTCAAATGCAGTATCAATGACAGCAGAAAGGGAGTGTGGTGTGGTGGCTAGGGAGGGCTGGCCTTGGAATAAGGCAGATCTGCCTATGATACACACTGCTGGTATGATTCAGGGCAAGTCACTTAAGAGCACCCCAGACAACTCATAGAATTATCTCATAGAGTTATTGTGAAGGCTTAAATTTGATAAGTTAGGAATTTTGAAAACTTTATAGGCCAATATACATGTCAGTTATTATTAGAATTGTAATATTCCTAAGACATAGTAATAGGATTTTGAGAACTGACTAACAGTCTATGATTTGTATTCCTGAAAGATAAGCATTCCCTCTCCCCTCTGAGAGGAAGTTCAACTTAAATCAAGCTGAGGAGTTCTTGAAGAGAAACCCACAATCAGCAGGAGAAGAGCTAAGAGCTAAGCCAGGGTAGCGGGAACAGCCATCCTTGGCCCCACCCTGAACTCTGGGAGTCAAGCTAGAAAGACCTGGCACAGAGGGGAAACAACTGAAAAGAGATTCTAAAAAGAGAAACTAAAAGAGATGAGATGCCATGGAGAAGGGAGGGAGAGATATGAGCATCTAATCTCTGTTTGGAGAAACAGGACTCCCACTGATATTGGTGGTTGTAGTCACCTCTTAAAGGACTGAGGGAAGTTCCCCCAAAAGGTAGCCTTTCTCCAACTTCCTCTCCTGTGCCTATCAAGAAACAGACATTGTATTAAATTCTGCTGGCTTCTTTTGCCTGAATGTTTCCTGTTTCCTGATTTGGCTTCAAATTTAAGAGACCAGCTTTGCAGTAGGCTGGAGAGCCAAACCTCTGTCTGAATGGCAGAGATTTTTGTAATCAGGGGCTCTGTACTATGAGAGTGCACAAATAACTTTTTCATCTGATATCAACTCCAGGGAAAGCCCACAAAGAGGCTGCAGGAACCAGAGGGTATTAAGGTGCCCCTAAGCTAAAAGTGATGTAGATGGTATAATGCAGAGTGAGCTTAATGACCCCTTAGACCTCAGATGATAAAGGATATGAAGCAGGATGGAAGTAGGTGAGACTCAGGAAAGGTTCAGCTATGCCTTTCTAGAAGGGAGGAAAAAGCACAAAAGATCAAGTACTCCTGCTCAGTACTATCCACTGGTGTTATAAAGGGAAAACATAGCAGCTAGCAAATGTACAACAACTGAGATATAAAAATATTCTCTATAAAAGTTTTAGATTTCAAGTTTTGCTCTCCACTTAACATGAATTTTACCTGTCTACATTTTTTTTTTAATTTGACAGATATAGATGACAGGAAAAAATAACGTTCAAAGCTTTCCCAGAGTCTTACACTTGTGAGTTTGTGTCTTTTTTTTCACAAGACAATAGTCAATGATAAACTTCTACCCTATTGATCTTTAGGAAGCAGCATGACATGGCATTCTGGACATCGAGCCCCTTCGCAGCTTGCTGGGGACCAATCACAGGAACTCTTCCAAAAGCCCAAGAATCAAATCAAGTCTGCAAAATCAAAAGAAGAGGCTTTATCACGAATAGTGCTCTTCTGAAGAGCAAAGTCTGGAATAGCAACACCTTGACAAACCTCAAGGTACTATGTGCTGGCCACAATTATGATTATTTATCAGCACAAAAAAATCATTTCACTGACATGATTGTTTGTAATATACATACCTATGGTACTTTTAGGAAAGACATCTTTCATTTCTGTTCAATTTGTTCATTTAAATAGATATATGTTTGTATATACATATTACATACATAATGTGTGAACATAATACATACGTATATGTGGATACGGATATATGTGTGTGGATGTATATTGCTGTTATTGTTATATGAAGAGACTTGGAGACATTTAAGGATCTTATTGACAGGATGGTCACTGGGTAACACATTTTATTTAACTCTCAAAGACTCTCTATTAAATTCCAGAGTAGGAGTTGTTCAGCTTTGTTGAATCATGGACCCCTCTGACAATACAGTAAAACCTAGGGATTTCTCAGATTAATGTTTTTAAATAAATGAAAGAAATGCTAGATTTTAGTTTGAGCTTGGTTAAATAGACATTCAAGTTCATGGACTCCCTATTACAGAAATTATAGAAAATTTCAGTTTGTTATCATTGAAGGAACCACAGCCACAAAATCACAGATTTATTTATTTATTTGGGGGAGAGAGGAAGAGTGTGTGCATGTGTGTACAAAACTAGGTCAGATCCTTTAGTAAAACAAGTTTAAGACAAAGTACCCTGTCTTTATCTTTCTCATACTATTTCCCCCCTAAAAACTAACCAACTTTACTCTATCCCCAATGGGATGATCACAGATGATACCAGTACAGCAAAGAACCAAGGCCCAAGTGGTCAGCAACTGCAGTCTGACTAGCAGTAACAGGAAAGAAGACAAGAAAAAGAAAGAAGCAAGAAGGGGTGGGAAAATAGGGTTTCTACAGCAAGCTTCTCTCACTTAACAGCTGAATGAAGTTACTATTTACATCATGCAGCTTGGTAACAGTACAAAGCCCTGAGACTGGAGTCGCAAAGACGAAGATGAATTCAACTCTGGTTTCAGACACTTCAGCCACGTGAACCACTTAAATCCTTGTTTGCCTCAGTTTCTTCAACTATAAAAATGGGATTAATGGCCTCTATTCCCCAGGGTTATTGTGAGAACTAAATGAAATAATATTTGGAAACTGCCTAAAAGTGTTTGGCACACAGTAGGAGGTATATATTATTACATTATGATATTGGAAGCAGTCAGGTAACAAGAGATAAAAGGGTACAAAATATGTCTGCTAAAAAAGCTGCTGCTTAGGAACCACTGTCCCTCTTCCCTCTATTCGCATCTCCTCTATTGCTCAGGAAGAGTCCCATAAACAGAGTCTACTTGGAGTTAGCAGCAAGAACCACAATGAACTAAGTGTGGAGGATGAGGGGATTGATCCAATGACCTGCAAAAGGTTCTGGGATATGTTTGGGTTCATGCCAGTTGTAAGTAATGATTCTAAGTGCAAAAGTGCTGTCATGCTGGAGAAGGGGAAGAAGCTGAAGGAAAACTCTAGCTTTCCAGAAATGATGCCCAGTGACAGCTGAGAGTATGGAGGAAATGCTGAATTATTAGAGCTGAAGAGCAGGGTTGCTGAAGATGCTGGAGCTGGCTCCTCGGAGGACTCTTGTCCCCTGGAATGGAGGTAGAGGATCATCAACACCAGTATCAGGAAGGACATCAGTTACTAACCACAGACAGAAAAGGATCTGGCCTTTTGAAAGAGGACTTAAAATAAAAGAGCAGCCCTTTCAGTCAGGTGTGTAGTACATCTAGCAAGCTCTAATTCTCACACACACACACACACACACACACACACGTGCGCGTGTGCATACTTGACTCCATACTTGTGGATCAGATCAAGAGGCTTAAAAAAGAAAAATGATGAGGAAGAAAACTACTCACATACAGCTAGGAAGTAAGATACCACAGCGTGTAGGAGGTGAGACAGAAATATGGCTAAATGGTGTAAAGCACCAGACATGGGTAACCTGGAGATCATCTCAAGGATGGGTAATCAGGACAGTAGAATGCCTGGATATCACCCACTATATGAGGAGCAGTGGAAAGAAATGAGGCTCTTTCATGTGTACAAGAAAATCCCCCAGGAGGACATCACAGCTATCTTCAAGTATTGACAAGGCTGATACATGAAAAAGGAAGAAATTGGCTTGACTTGGGCCCAAGAAGTCAGATCTCATAGCACTGTGGGGAAGCAGATATACAAGACTTTGTATGAAGAAAGCCTTTGTACCAATGAGAAGCATACAAAAGTGAAATGGGTTCAAGCTAGGCATCTGGGATGCACAGTGGGTAGAACACTGGGCTTGAATTTGAGAATACCAGAGTTCAAATCCTAGCTTAGACAATTACTAGCTGTGTGATCCTGGGTAAATTAGTTAGCGTCTGTCTGCCTCAGTTTCTTCAGTGACATTTCCTAATCATATGATCATGGATGGGTTTCTGGACTTCAGTTTCCTTATCTGTAAAATGGGAGTAAAATAACCACAAAATCGATGTTCTGATGAAATCACGTATGCCAAACAGAAATGCCAGCTTGTCTTACAGTGACTTGACACTGCTTTTTCTTCTTTTTAATATAATATTTTATTTTTTCCCTAATTGCACACTAAAACAATTTTATAGTGTCTTGAAATAGAGTAGAACACACAAAACCTGTAGAGTCTGAAAGAAATTGTTTTCTTCTTATTAATGTAATATTTTATTTTCCCCCAATAACATGTTTAAAACAATTTGAAGTAGAATAGAACACACAAAACCTATGGGTCTAAAAGAAAGCTGAGGTGACACTGATCTGTGACTTAGAAGATCAAGGTTCAAGTTCCCTTCTCTACTACTGCCTTCTACTACAGACACAGGTAAAACACTTGGGGACATGTGGAGCTGAGATTGTTGCATTAGGTGACTTCTGAGATCTTACCATCTAAACTATTCTCATCCAAGTGTCTGGAAAACCCTGTATATATTTCTGTACAATTTCCCAAAGTTCAAGAGGTTCTGAAGATGGCTTAAATGGGCAAATGATCCCAGGGACTTGACCCTGGGAATTCATGCAGTTTGAGACTATTAACTATGATTTGAGAAATCAGGGGGGAAAAAGCAAAAAGATTGAGTGAATAGAAAAAATAGGAAAAAAAAAGAGGAATTGGTTTGACAATGTGCCTTGCCTTCATAATAGTATTTTTATGGGTATATTCAAGTTTCTGCTGAATTTATTATATCAGTGTCTCTGTTTCTACTTTTTATACTGAATTAGGAGATGGTCGAACGTACAAAGGCAAAATTTTGCAATACCATAAGAAGTGAAACGTTCACTTTGTCTCCCCAATCCCTAGCACCAAGCAGGAAGACAACTTTATTATCATGCATTAATAATGAATAACACAGCAGAGAGCTTTTAAAGGTCCTGATTTCGAGTTGTTAAAGGGGTAGAATTCCCTTTCTTAAAATGGCTAACTCTGGAAGGCTTTAACACCCAGCAGCACAGAAAGCCAGCAATGTATTTACTCTGAGTGCATTATCACTAATTACTGAGGAGGTGCACTTTACCTACAGAGGCTGTGGCAAGAGAATGGAATGATTTTAACCTCCAATATTTGTCACAAAGGTCCACTGGTTTAGTTATAGCATTCTCTAATTTGATGAGCCTGCTTGCCGATGGAAGAAAATGTTTGAGAGAATCTGAGCATGGAAATCGTGAGAATGCACTGTCCCGGATCTCTCCCCTAGCTGCCTTTACTAAATAACCCTTCCCTTGGAGATACTCCAAATGCCTGAAAGGAAGGCATTGTTATCTAGATTCTGCAGGCAGGGAAGGGAATCTGGGAAAGGTTCAGTGACATTATCAAAGACATTATAACAAGTCTGGCTGGAGTCACTTCCCCACAATGATGCTCTGACTTGTTAGACACACCTGGACATTCTTGAAAACTCTTCTCCTAAGAATACTTGGAGCTTTTGTTCCCCCTGTTTAATTTCTAAGGAGGCAGATGTTTCTGCAGGGAACATCAAACACGAAAATGCAAATTATTAACTCTAAATAACAGTGCATTAAAGGAATCTGCTCTGAGACTTTTCCAAACTTTTTCTGATGAGGCTGTCACACATCCTGACTTTAGAGAACATTCCTGAATTGCTCAATTGCCCCCCATACTGGCGAAGACCTGAGTCCATCATTTTTATTTGTCCCCACTCTGTGCTTTCTTCATTCCTTCATGTGTGCATTTGTTCACTCACTCATGCATGTGCTCAATTACATTTATTAAGCACCTAATATAAATTCCTTAGCTAGGCATTCAAGGCTCTTCTCTCAAACTAGATAGTCCATCTCTTTGCATGCATTTGTTTAAGCCCTTCCACACTGTTGGAGTATACTCCCCTATCTCTACCTCTCTGAATATTTTCTTCCTTTAAGGTTATTCTCAGATTCCACAGCCTCACTGAAATCCACTCTGATCTCTCTAATTGTTGGTGCTCTCTCCTTTCTCAGTGCTCCCTGAACTCTAGCTGCCTGTGTATATACTACATCTTTCAGTAGCTAGATAGAGGTAATGTAATAGAATGGATGACGCACTGGATTTAGAGGCAAGAAGGCTCAGGTTTGAACCCTGCCTCACACACATATGAATTCCAAAATCCTTATGGGTCCCTTAACTTCTCTGATTTTCTCATTCCCCATCTATAAAATAAAGTGAATGATACTCATAATGTCTCTGTTACAAGCTTGTTGTGAGGTTCAAATAAGATGACATGCTTAAAAAGCTTTGTTTTACAACTAGGCTCCAGCACAGACACAGTAGCAATTCAATAAATATTTGTCTAACTGAATTGCCAAAAAAGTTTTAAAAACCGAGGAAGATACAGAGATAAACTACATGTGGTCCCTACCCTGAGAAAATCAAGGCCTAGGTTTAGTGAGGGATAGAGAAGACTTGTTGAGATCACATGATGGAATCAGAGGCTGAAGACTTGGCTTTTCTTTTTCTTTCTTTCCTTTTTTTTAAGCAATCAGGGTGAAGTGACTTGTCCAAGATCACAAAACTAATAAGTATGTAAGGCTGGATTTGAACTCAGGTCTTCCTAACTCCAAGGCCCATGCTCCATCCTCTGAAGTGTCACCTAATTGCCTCAAGCCCAACCAGGCTTTAAGTCCTCATTTGACCATTGGCTAGCTAAATGACCCTGGATAAATCTTTCCCCTTTTTGAGCCTCAGCTGTGCGATGGGGATTGGAGTTCCAGAAAAGTCTAGTCTCCAGCGACCAGGGAATCTCTTTAGAAGCACAGGATTGTGTTTAATATACTGCACAGAGGAGGACCTTTGACCTAAAGCTCTATGTAAATGGTGGAACCCCCCCCCCCAAACCCCCTGCTTTGTCATGATTATTTTCCTCTTAAACAACAAAAATCAGCAGAATGGAGAAACAGATTTGCCCATTTAGGAAGCAAGAGAAAGATGACTTACTGATATTCAGAAAATAGAAACAAAAACCAAGGGAGAATATCCATTGAAATATGCTGCATAAAAAAATGTGTTCTATTCCACTACTTAGGTCAAAGTACATATGATCATTCAAACTGCAGACAATTTTATCAGCTGTGGATTTCAAAATATTTTCTCATGATCCCAGGAGCTTAGATTTAAAGCTCAAAGGGGGTTTTGGTATATAGGTTTTCACTAGCTGATGACGTGTGTCTGCAGCAGTTTACTTTCCTCTAGGTCATAAGAAATCTGCCATCCTTCATCAAATTCCCAGGGCTATGACTCTAGCCTTGCAGTAAAGAAAGAGTTAAACCATTAACATGAGCTATAGCACCAACTTTTCCCTTCCCCTTCACCCTATCCCCTCCCCACCAAAAAAAGAAAAGTAGTGACAAACTGATCAATGCCTATTCTAAGTATTCTCCAACAAGGCAGTACCCAGCCTTTGGCTTGAATCCCAGATCAGACTTACAACCTATTGAACAATAAACTAGCCCAGTCTTGTGACCTTTCCCATGCAACTAATAAGCATCAGTGCCAAGGGAAACACTTCTGTGTCCTCTAGCTCACGTTGTTAATTTCAGTGGATTGAGCCTTTGTGCCTGGTCATTCCCACTCTGTTGCTTTACCAAGTTTGGATTCCATCCTTGGAACTGTCTGGGCAAAAGTTCATGGGGCCAGACCATGGAGTTAGCCTATGCAATCACAGAGAATGTCAATCTGCTTTGGACAGCTCGGGTTGCTTGATGTTTCCTAGGTGAATGTGTGGGGGAAGAGGGGGTGGGTGTGTGGGGGAGGAGGGAGAATATATAGGGAAGGAGCCTGTTAGTTATGATTTCTGTGTTCCAAGAAATAAAGAGAAATAATATCTTCATTACAAGAATGAAAATGTATTGAAAATACTTAGACTTGATCCTGGCTCTGTTACATACTGTATAATCTTAAGCAAGTCATTTCCCCCTTTCCCTGGCCTCAGTTTCCCCATTTATACAATGAGGAGATGGGGTTGGATGATCCCTCGGGGTCCTTCGCTTTTTGATATTCTACAATCCAATTCAAACAGTCTGGTCTTTGTCCTGGGGAAAGCTCCAGTTTTAGGTGATATTATGTAAAAGTGGGAATCCCTCAGGAGGAGGGAAATGCCCCCCCCCCCGTGTGTTTTTTGCAAGATGAAGGCCCGAATCAATGAATTTGACTTACTATTATCTTTGAATACCTACATGTGTGTGCATTTGCAACTTTGTTATTCAGGTATCTTGGGGACTAAAAATATGTAGTGGGAATAAACTAAACAAATCTACCATGTAAAAATGTAGCTAAATTATATGTAATGTTACCAATAGATCATACATCTATAGTACTTTACAATTCAAAAAAACTCTTTCATTCCCATCCTATGAGTTAGGCAATATGGGAATTTTTTTTTCAGATGATAAAACTAAAGCTTTGAGAGGTTAAGTTAATTCATTCAGTACACCATCATTAATCATCTAGTGTGTATAAAGCCCTGTGCTAGGCATTAGGGAAAGTACAAAGTATATAAAAGGCATGCTCTCTGCCCTCATAAACCTTACAACACAGCGGAGGAAAAGGGGGGAACATGTCAAAAGAAAACTAACAGTCTGTGGTACATACAGTAGAGAGGTATAAAACGGAGCATCGAATGGGTTAAAGACAGATGGTCATTATTGACTGGACTTCTGGGAGGAAATGTCATTGGAGATGAGCTTTAAAAGATGGATAAAAATTCACGAGAAAGAGAGGGACGATGGATATTATATAAATAGAGGATAACATGAACAAAGGCATTTAAATATTCTCCATTCATTAATGCAAATATTTTGCATTTATTTATCTCTGGGTACACTGCTCCTCCCCCCCCCCCAAAAAAAAAGTAAGCTTCTTGAGAGTATGGACTATTTTTATCTCTCTCTACTCCCAGAATAGCTTCATACCTTGGACAGACTAAGCAATTCATAAATACTTGTGGAATTGAACTGATTTGGGAGATAGTATATACTTCTGTTTGGCTGAAGCCTAGAATGTGTGAAAGGAAGTAATATGGCATAAGGATAGAAAAGGAGGCTGGTACCTAAAGTCTGAAGGGCTGTGAATATTAGTCAGGCAATGATTATCAAACTTGATTCAAGAAGCAACCTACTTAAGGACAAAAATGTCAGGAGTATAACAACAATTATTCTGGAAGTAGTATGAAGAATGAATTGGAGGCCAGAACACGGAGGGAAAGAGAAGTTAGAGGTAAGAAGACCTACCTCCTCTAGGCTACTGCTATCAAAGGAAATTGGCCTGCTTGAGATGGACTTATAAGAAAATTCTATCTTCTAAAGTACAATAATACGTATACTACAAAAAATTATTTTCAAAATGCAGAAAGAAAATACTCTATCAAATTCCAAATATCCTTCTAATATATAAACCCCAGAAGAAGGATAAGGCAAGGAAGGAGAATTATAAACCTTAAGGAATAATGATTCAAAAATTTTAAATAAAATATTGATGAAAAGTAGTTCGTGATAGAAGTTGTGAATTAGTCCGGATGTTCTAGAAAGTGATCTTGAAATAATGCTAAGAAAGTTATTAAAATGTCTATACCCCTTAACCAAGAGATTCCACTGCTAAGCAGAGACTCCAGAGAGGTCAATGACAAAAAGAAAAGACTCGTATACAGCAAAATATTTATAATAGCATTTTGTAGTAATAAAGAACTGGAAAAAAGTATATGTCTATTGATTGGGGAAGTGCTATATAAATTGTGGTATGTCAATGTAATGGAATATTTACTATACTGTGAAGAAAAAAACGAGTATGATTAATACATTGAAGCATTATAAGACATACGTATGGATAAAAACTGAGGTAAGCAGAATCCAGAAAACTACACATGTACAGTGACTACAACAATGTAACAGGAAAGAACAACAAAATAAAACTGAATATTACGAAATTGTAACTGAATGTAGATCCAGTGAAGAAGCCTAAAAAGGTACTTCTCCCACTTTTTGCAGAGGGGAGGGACTGAATGTAATATCAGATTTTTCAATGTGTTGGGTTAGTTTTTTCAATCTTCCTCCCCTTCTGAATTCTTGTTAAATTCTTTGTTTATTCTCTTTTTACTTTGTTGGCTCTGGTGTCATAATAGGAAATGTAGATGATGTAAACACAGAGATATAAAAAATATGTTTTCAAAAGAGAAGGTATTCCAAAAAATATGTGTGGGTGGTACTAAGAGGCTTATTAGATTAGTGGCAGTGGCAAAAAGATAAGAGGTGGAAGCAAAAGCTTAAGGTTTGGTACAAGGGGAAAGTGGGTGAAAAAAAAAAGGATGAACAGACTGTGGAGAAATGTAGGAAGTTCTATTTGGGGCCTGTTGAATTTGAAAAGGCAATAAACACAAGTTATTTTGTTGGCAGTTGGAAATTCTGGGCTGTAGCTTAGAAGAGAGATCAGGAGTACATATAAAAATGGAATATAAATACATAAGTGAAAGTCTTTGTCTTCAAAGAGCTTACCTTCTGTTAAATGACTTGTCTAGCATCACATGCAAATGCACAGATATGGAAGATGGAATACCATGTTTGATGGCTATTAAGTAACAGTGTACTAGGATCATAGTGCATGGAGAGGAATAAAGCAATAGGAAGCTTAGAAAGGCAGGAAGAGGCCTGATTTAAATGCCAAACAAAAGCCTTTACATGTGTGATTCAGGTAGTAAAAGGGAGTCACAGAAGCTCAAAGGGAGTGAGAAAGGAAGGGGGAAGTGGGGTGACATGATCAGACTTTTGCTTTAGAAAAATCATCTTGTTGGCTAGGATGACAGGAAAAGATAATGCTGAATGCTGGAGGGGATGTGGGTGGGAAAACTGGGACACTGATACATTGTTAGTGGAATTGTGAATACATCCAGCCATTCTGAAGAGTGATTTGGAACTATGCTCAAAAAGTTATCAAACTGTGCATACCCTTTGATCCAGCAGTGTTACTACTGGGCTTATATCCCAAAGAGATTTTAGAGGGGAAAGGGATTTGTATGTGCTAAAATGTTTGTGGCAGTCCTGTTTGTAGTGGCCAGAAACTGGAAACTGAGTGGATGCCCATCAGCTGGAGAATGGTTGAATAAGTTATGGTATATGAATGTTATGGAATATTACTGTTCTGTAAGAAATGACCAGCAGGAGGATTTCAGAAAGGCCCAGAGAGACTTACACGAACTGATGCTGAGGGAAATGAGCAGGGCCACGAGATCATTATATACTTCAACAACAAGACTATATGATGATCAATTCTGATGTATGTGGCCCTCTTCAACAATGAGATGAACCAAATCAGTTCCAATAGAGCAGTAATGAATAGAACCAGCTACACCCAGCAAAAGAACTCTGGGAAGTGTGTGAACCACTACACAGCATTTCTAATCCCTCTGTTTTTGTCCACCTGCCAAATTTTTGATTTCCTTCACAGATTAATTGTACATTATTTCAAAGTCTGATTCTTCTTGTGCAGCAAAATAACTGTATGGACATGTATACAAATGTTGTATTTAACATATGCTTTAATATAGTTAACATGGATTGGTCTAACTGCCATATGGGGGAGAGGGTGGGGGAAAGGAGGGGAAAAGTTGGAACAGAAGGTTTTACAAGGGTCAATGCTGAAAAATTACCCATGCATATATCTTGTAAATAAAAAGCTATAATAATAAAAAAAATAAAATGAAAAATCTTCTTGGCAGGTAAACAGAGGACAGATTGGAGTATGGATAGAAATGAGCAGAGAGAAGAGTTAGAAAGGTATTGTGGTAGGCAAGGTGAGAGAGCCTGAACTAGACTGTCCGTGTGATCAGACAGAATAGAGAAAGTGGGACAAACAAAAGATGTAAAAGCTGAAAAGACAAGATTTGGGATGGATTGGATATGTGGGGTAAGTGAGAGTGAAGAGTTCAGGATAACATCAAAATCACGGGACTGACTGATGAAACGGTGGCCTGGAAGTAAGGAGGATTTTGATGGAAAGATAATGAGTTCTGTTTTGGACATTCAGTTTGAGATGTCCCAAAGGCAATTGGTTATGTGAGGCAGTAACTGAGGAGAGAGAAGAGAGCTGCATACATAAATCTGAAAATGACCTGTATAGAAAGGATAAATGAACTCATGGGAACTAATAAGTTCACCAACTGAGAGAGTATAGTGTGGGATTTCCTAACCTTTATAAGGTCCTAGACACCTTTGGTAATCTGGTGAAACCTAAAGACTCTTCGCCAGAATAAGGGTTCTTAAATATATAAAATACATAAGATTCAAAGGAAACCAATTATATTGAAACAGTTATCAAAATACTTTTTAAAAAACTTTACAGACAGGCACATTGCAGAGGCTTTAGAAAACAGTGAGGGGACAGGATGTGGAGGTACACAGCTTTTTTAAATAGTTTAGCCAGAAGAGAAAAGATATAGGAAGATAGCTAGTGGGGATGATCTGTTCAAGTGAGTTTGTTCTGTTTTTAGGATAGGGAAGCATAGGTATTCCTGTAAGCAGCAGGGAGCCGCCACTAAGTAAGGAGAGAATAAAGCTGTGAGGGAGTACACATGATAATGCTGGAGAGGGTAAGAGAGGAGGGAATCAAGAATGACACGGAGATGAGCCACCTCTTCATCTACGGCCAGAGTGAAAGAGGAAATGGAGGAGAGAGTAGAAGGAAGAAAGGATTCTAGATTCGATGCTTTCTTTTCTACATCATCACATCTCTTACCTCTATATTGAGCAATTAACAAATATCACATATTGCAATAATCTCTAAACAATGCCCTGTGATGTATAGCTGTATCATGGGGAGGGGGTATTCAATAAAATGATTAAATCCATTAATAATCAATAGTTCTGCAGAATCTGTCTGCCCCTTCTAGTACCTCAATGAAAGTAAGGTATATAGCCAACTATGTAGAGTAATTACAGAGAAACTCAGAACTTCCCTTCCCTCAAAAAAAAAAAAAAAAAAAATCCTGTCTTGACCAGTTCACTAAGGCCTGAAATTTCTGCTCCAGAGAACAAAGGCATCTATTTCCATAATAAGAGAACAGGCTTAAAATGCAAGGCTTTGATGGCAAAGGTAATACAGACATTAGTATTTAGATGTAAATGAGTAATTCAGATCCTCTCCAGAGAGCAGATACTGAAGAGGAAGGGGCAAAGGAGATGAGGGAAGGCGGGAAGGACACACAAAGGTGAGCCTGTGAGTGCCAAAAACAAATTTGGCCAAATTCACAGTTTTGCCAGAGCTGGCCCTGTCTGCCAAACCATTTAACTATATCAAAAGGAGGCAGGCACTTAATAGGTGCGGCCAGTAGGAATGAAATTCACTGTGTTCCTTGACCTTTATTTATATATTACATCACCATCTTCTTCATCAACAACAAAGATTTATCATGAATCTCCTATGGAAAGGGCACTGTATATACAAAGATCCCCAATCTTGGCATCAGTCGAATTCGAGGGAAAAGATAAAACGTAAGAAAAGAGGAAAAAATCCAATAAAAATGATTATGGTATAGTTAGCAGAACACTGGACCAACAGCATGGGTTTCAGACCTGCACAGTGTAACTTTGAGGTCCCTTCTCTGTTAAATGAGATTGAATTCGATGATTAAGACTCCAACAGTCTTTGTTCTATGTTGTATAGTGAGAGATGAACATCAAATGAAAGCTGTGTAGATAATTATTCAGAGGAGGAAGTAATCCCAAGGGTTAGGGGACCCAGAAAGGGCATGAAGAGAAAACAGAACTAAAACTGGCTGTGAAAGGAAGGCCTGAGTCCACGAGAGAGGCAGACGGAGCATTAGAGGGGACAAAGGCACAGGTAGGAGTGCACATGCATCCTGTACCTGACCAAGGAACCCATCTACCCGTTATCCAGAAAGAGTTCCTACAGCTTTTGCTCGAAGACCTCCCGAGATGGGGCAGCGAGGTAGCACCGTGCAAAGGGTCCCGGAGTCTGAAAGATATTTAGTCAAACTCAGCCTCAGCTTCTTCCTAGCTTTGTCAGCTGGCAAGCCACTTCCCCGCGCTTTGCCTCAGTTTCCTCATCTGTTCAATGGGAATCAGAGCTGTCGTGAGAAGGAAATGAGAAGAAGCGCTTTTCAAACCTTGAAGTGCTGTACTGACGCTGGCTGTTTTTTCTCATTAATTCCCAGATCAAGCAACCCATGCCCCCCGGGGCTGTCCCAAAATTCTAAAGCCGCTTTCCCATTCTGAACTTGTGAAGTTGTTCTTTGGAAGCCAAGTGAAGGACTTACCCTTCCTGACGTGCTTGCTGAAGGCGCACACCTCCCGTCGGAGACGCTTCAGACTCCTGGGCCCCCTTGAAGTGGGAGCTCTCCTCGCCTCAGGTTCCCGCCTTCCCCTCCCCCCTCCCCCCGCCATCCAATTAGAGCGCCACACCTAGCTGCTAGGAAACAGGCTCGCCCCCTAATGATTGACATTCGACGGTCGCCTTCAGGGTCACACTGAGGGCAAGGGGGTAGGCCAATGGAATCTCCTCACGTGACCTTCCTAGCTCCGCCCCTTTCTGCCCCACCGTCCTTTTCTCACCTCGCGCGCCAAGGTGGCCTTGTGTGGTCGACAGACGGACCTTCTCAAAGCGCTCAGCTGGGAAAGAGAGGCGTCCTCCTCGCCGGTGTGAAGGAATGGCCTCATTCTCAAAGGAGACTGCCCGAGTCTTCCCTGAGGAGCTCCGTGTGGCCCCTCTGCTGTCCGGGCCTGGGAGCGTTTGGTCACCCGTGCCTCAGCCCCTCCCGGGAGAACTGTGTGGGGGGAGGGGAGAACTTTGGAAGCTCTAATCACCAGAACAGAGTGCTAGACTTGGGAGGGACCTCCAGACCTCTATTGCAGGGCTTCTTAAACTTTTTCCACGTGCAACCCCCGGGAAATTGTTAAGTGACCCCAGATAAAAAAGTACATAAACTAAGTATACTAACCAAGCATTGATAATCATAATTTCACGACCCCCCCATATTTCGTTATAAGACCCCTATGGGGTGGTGACCCAAAGTTGAAAAAGCTGGGTCCTAGTCTAGTGTCTTCATTTACAGATGAGCAGAAACTAAGGCCTATATTGGAGAAGTACCTTGTGCAAAGTCACACAGGTACAACCTAGATCTTCTAATTCCAAATCCACAGCTCTTCCCACTGGACCATTTTACATTTTGTCATCCTTGCTGCAGTCTTATTTTCCCTGCCTCTGTGCTTCAGACTATCAGCATCTGGTGAGGCGTTCCCTGGCCTTTTCCCTTACCTGGTGGCCTGGGGACCGGGCCAATGCAAAGACTATGAGAAGCTGACTGATATTGTGGAGGCAGAGGAGGATCAAGAAAATAGAAGAGAAGACCAGGTACTACTAATCCCTTATTCACCTTGAACAATTTCTTTTTGACATTCTTCAGGAAAAGAGTAGTAATTCCCATTACTCTTCATTTTAATCCACCAAGTATTTGTTTACTACCTAATATGTGGCATGCAATGTACCAGGACAAAAATAAAACAATCTCTGCTCTTAGGGAGCTTACATTCTATTAGAGGAAAACACCATGCACACAGATAAGAAAACTCATTCTCTCACTCTCTTTATATGCGTATACATACATACATATATATATATATATATATATGTATGTATTTACACACACACATGTATGTATATATGGTCATTGGCAAAGAAACTGAAATGGTTGATTATTTGCTTCTCCAACTCATTTTACAGATGAGGAAATTGGGACAACAAAGTAAAGTGACTTAACCACAGTCTTACAGCCAGGAAGTGTCTTATACTAGATTTAAATTCAAGAAGATTAATCTCTTACTCTAAGCCTGGTGCTCTATCCATTTAATGTGCCTACAGATAGATAGATAATACATAGATAGAAAGACAGATGTCACCATTTGTCACAAAGAGAGATAGATATCACCATTTGACAGATACATAGATAAATATGAATATATGTATATTGTAGAAACAATTGTACTGTTGATTAGATTATCAATCCTGAGCAAAAGATAAGTAGGGCAGAGGGAATAGGGAAAGGGAAATGTAGATAGACCAAATATTACCTTGACTTATAATTCCACAGAGAAAAGGGATGTTATCTTCTAGATCTCCTTGGACTTTTCTCTTCATTACCTGAAAATAATCTCTTTGGGAATCACTTGTCTGGATTGTTCAGGCTCTTTGGAGAGGACCCAGCACTACATTATCTTTGATCTTGTCCATTGTCATCACAGACATTCACACGAGGGGAAGTAAAAATGATTTAAAATATTTAATCATACATTTGCTGTAATAGTGTCCCATATGAGTTCACAGATGTGTGCATAAAAGAACATAAGCACAGGCAAGAAGTGATTCCTTAACACTGTACTGGGGTTTCAGAAACTATTAAAGAAGAAAGTCAGCGTTAAACACCACAGCTTCTGATAAATTAATATACAAAGTATAAAGAACCAACAGGGTGAATCTGACATCTCCTAAGTTATCATTGAGAGATTGGAATATGCCTATAGAAAATCATACCTAATATAGAAGGAACAAACTAGACAAAAGTATTGATATTTGTCTGTGTGTGTATGTATATATGTATGTGATGTACTCTTATTTAGGAGATCTGTAAGGTGGCGGGTGTTAGTGCAGTGGAGAATATTTCAGTAAAACTCAAGAAAGGGAGAAACAAGAAGCATATTGTCTTGGGAGTACACAATTAGGTAGGAGGAAGGGAAACAGATCACAAACCTGGCACTGTAAACTCAAAATGAATCAACAGTATGAGTTGGCAACTAGAAAAACAAATGCTATCCTACACTCTGTTAGGGAAGGCAGGCAATGGCCTCACAAGGCTCTGCCTTGTCAGACCCTTTTCTGGAGTATTGTGTTTGGTTCTAGGTGCCAAACTAATTTTAGGAGGTACATTGATCAGCTGGGGAAGATCCAAGCAGTGAATCTAGAGCAATGATGTACCTCACTATCATGCATTATGAGGATATATTATTGCTGCTGGTAGACTGGAGAAAAGATGACTTAGTGGGCCTGGGTCTGAAGTACTGAAAAAAGTGGCATGTGGAAGATGGAGAGGAGATGGAGAAAGATCTAGAAAACTTGGGTGGAAGTTAAAAAGAGACAACTTGATATAAAGAAAAGCTTCCTGACTTAACATTTACTTCAGTGGGCTGACCTAGAGCTGGAGCAGACCTTGGAGGGCATATAGTCCAACCCCATCATTTTAAAGATGAAGAAACTGGGGCCTCAATAGGTGAAGTCAGTAGATGCGCTAGCATTTATTAAACTCCTGCTGTGTGCCAGACAGTGTGCTAAGGGTTGGAGATACAAGTAAAGGCAATAGACAGTTCCTGCCCTTAATGAGCTATCATCCCCATGGGAATGACAATCTGAAAATATCTGCACGTACAAAATGTGTACAGCATAAATGGAGGAGGAATTATCTCAGAGGGAAAGGCATCAGCAGTAGGGGACAGTAGGAAGAGCCTACTTCTGAAGGTGGGACTTGAGCTGATTCTTGAAGGAGGCCAGCCAGAAAAGCACTTAGCACAGTGCCTGCCACAGAGTAAGTACTTAATGTTAATCCGATTGGATTTTTTGGATTAGATTGGAAGCCATATTTTTATATGATCTAGCCAAGGGCACACAAGTAGAAAATATAAGAGTGGGGAATTGAAACCAAACAGACTCTCAGGTCAGTGTTCTTCACACAATATCAACAGTGAATCCCCCTTCACTAGAGAGCTTTGAGCCAAAGTTGCATGAACCCTTGTCCAGGATGACAAGGAAGAGTTTTTTCTTCAGGTCAGGGTTAGATCAGAGGACCTCTGAGGATGAGTTTGGTGATATCCTTGGTTTACAATTGGGAAGAAGAGCTAGCTATGTCTCCAGTTTAACCTCTGGTTAAAGTACTTGGTAATAAATGTGTGTTTCCTGATACCTATATATTGGTTTTTCTAAAAAAAAAAAAAAAAATTCCTACTTAACTGTTTTATTTACATAGATTTGCATGAGGTACAAAGGATTATTGGGGCACTGATGGATAGGAGTGGCAGTTAGAGGTGGCAGGATGAGAACTTTCATTGTGAGAAACCTCAAGTCTGAGTGACAGTCCCAAGAGACTTGTTTGTGAGCACCTAGTTATTAAGTATGAGAAGCAAGAATATGAAGCCAAATTCTCCAGCTCCCAATACAGCTCTCTGGCCACTGGCCCTAAATAGCAACCCTGAGTCCAATAAGTATTGGCCTGTGAATTAGCCCACAAGCATTAGCAGAGACACCATCTTGAATCTTCCTCTCAGAAACTTCACTGTTTTGCATTTCCCAGCCCTGCCTCTTGTTTTGTTACTCCTTTTGTCTCCATTAATTGGACCCCTGACCTGGCCCTCATCTTTTCATTCTCATTAATCTGTGACTTCAACAGCTGCCCCCCAGAAGAAACCCAACGGGGTAACACCTGGGGACCAAATATAACAGGATTCTTAAGGATATTTCAGCAGCAGCCAAGCATTCACAGAATGATACCTCTGCCTGTTAGAAACATCTCTCCTTGAGCACTCCTACACACTGTGTGCAGAAGGCCAGCCCAGTCCTACTCTATGGTAGCTGCCAGCAGTGCTGATGAGAATATTTTTGATTAGCCCACCCTGGTTTCCTCTGAGTTATATGGATAATCATGATGCTTCCATAAGCACTCTTGAAGAGAGAACTAAACTAATTCATTTCTGTATGGATTTAGATGAAACCAGGCTAGGGGAAAAGAATGTGGCACTAATAAAAAGGAGCTGAAGAAGAATTAACTAAAATATTCATAAATGCTAATTCAGACTAACTGCTTCTCTTGGAAAACTTTTGTCAGGCCGGCATTGTTCCCAACTATGAAAACTTATGCCCAAGATAATAACCAAGAATAATTATGTACTTTGCAAACACGTAATTGAGAAAATAATAACAAAGGGGACGGAGAAAACCTGTCCGTTTTGCTTTTGGAAGAAAATTCAAATGATGCTTCACCCAGAAACACTTACGTAATCAACACTTAATGAGCTGCAAAATGCCACCATCCTCTTATTTTCCAGCAGGTATTATATATAAGCTCATAAAACCATGTTATTTTAAGAGAAGGGGAAAAAACCCATAGCTATTACAAAGAGACAAGCTCTGTGCTATTTGACTATAATAAATTTTTTCCTTCCTGACACTCTAAATGCCTATAATTTGAGTCACTAAGACCATACATAAAGTTTTACTAGCAGAGCTGAAGTACCTTATTATCTTTGCTATTTATAGAGTGTAGCAGATTCACCTGGTATCTGGGTCTCTGGCATCTTTGGTTTCAGGAGAGAGAGAGAGAGAGAGAGAGAGAGAGAGAGAGAGAGAGAGAGAGAGAGAGAGAGAGAGAGAGGGAATGAGAGAGTGAGAGTGTGTGTGTGTGTGGTGTTGTCTGTGTGCTTTGGTTTGGGGAGGTGGAGAGGGTGATCATGTGTGTAAGACAGATATCACAAACTCAGACAGGGCCTTCTTTGATCAGGGCTGATAACTTACCTTTGACTCCATACCAATAGTACAAGTGACTTTTCTCTACAAAGAGAATCTCTTATAAAAGAGAAAAGAGAAATCACAGTGTAATGAAGGGTAACCCTTGTGATAGAAGGAGGTTCGGAGAATGTGTGGTAAAAATCCATGGTTTGAAGAAACTTAGTGATATGTTGTTATTGATAATACCATAGATTTGCTTGAAATTTACCTTTGAAGATCTGCCCCCTCCTTTAGATTATGAGCTCCTTAAGGGCAGGGACTAACTTTTACTTCTTTTTTGTATCCCCAACTCAAAGCCCAGTGCCTGGATCATGGTAGGTGCTTAATAAACATTTTTAAATGACTGCCCACGGTATCTAAATGGTCAGTCAGGTGTCTATAAATACACTCCCAATGGTGGAGGAAATTCAAAGGACTTTGGTGGCCCTTCCTGACACTGGTTTCTTCCATTTCCTCACCTTTCATTCTCTTCTCAACCCTTTGCAATCCAGCTTCTTCCCCTACTATTTTATTGAAAATGCTCTCTCCAAGGCTCCCAAGAATCTCTTTATTATTAAGCATTGTGACTTTTCCTCGGTCTCATTCTTTTTGCCTTCCCTGGAGAATTTTATACTCACAACTCCCACTAGAGTTGAACCAAGAGGAGTGTGACATAAATGCATACAAATGTCTTCCAGTCATCTTGTTCTTATTATTTATGTACTTATTTATGTTCATGTTGTCTCCCTATTAAAATGTAGGCTCATTAAAGCAGAGCCAGAGTTTCACATAGTACCTGGCTCATAATAAGTGCTTCAGAAATACTCACTGATGGTCTAAAAAGGGGACTGACCAAAAGTAGTATGAAAGATACCCAGAGAATTAGGGGAGAAGAATGTCACAGAAAGCCAGGACCTAGCATAATGCTTATTGAATTAGTTCAACTTCTTCACTTTACAAATGAGGAAACCGAGGCACACAGAGGCAAAGGACAGAACCCAAATCACATTATAAGTGCTGCGGCTGGAATTCAAATCCCTCCAGTGCCAGCTCAGTACCCTTGTCTCTATGCCATGCTGCCTACTTAGCTTCTAGTCATACAATAAATCCTCTCTTTAATATGAATAAGAGCTACACAAAATGGCTAGGCATGGATGGATTGAGATCTGCATCACTGAAGCAAGTCTTCAAATTGATGAGATCACACATCCATTAGAATATTTGAATAATCTACTAAAGCAGAAGTTCTGCACCTTTTGGGGATCCTAGACTCTATGGGGAGTCTAGTAAGGCTTATGATATCCTCAGAATCATGGTTTAAGAGTGTAAAATCAAATATTTAGGATTATAGAGGAAGCCAGTTATACTAAAATGTAACTATCAAACTTTTTAAAAAGTCAAGTTCATTGACTGTAGGTTGTCTTCTCTCTAGAGTGAGGTGACAGAGTGAGACTTCAGTATTCTTCCTTTTTCTTTGCATTATTGGGATCAAAATTCCACACATTGGTACAGTAATGTACCAAATTGCTGTTTGAAAAGAGATGGATTTTTTATGCTGCAAAAAGTAAGCACACTGTGTGTGTGTGTGTGTGTGTGTGTGTGTGTGTGTGTGTGTGTGTGAGTGATAGTATTAACGGCCAAGTAAGTGCCAGACGCAATGCTAATTGATGAGGATACTAATAAGAGAAAGAAAATTAATCCCTGTCTTTGAGGACTTTAACATCTAATAAGGAAAGCTAGTACACAAAAGGAAGCTGAAGGGATTGGGGGGTTGAGAGTGGGAGAAACTCTTGTCAGAAGGTCCCAGGTTCTGGTACTTGATATTCTTACAGTAGACTTTGGGAGGAATTCATTGCTCCTCACTCTAGCCCTCCAATCAGAGGGAAAAGGTAACTGAGGCTACTGAGAAAGTTGAAGATCTTATCTGGAGGGAGGCATGAAATCAAGCTGAGCAGCTCATGGGAAATGACCCATCATCATTCACGTGTGGTTTATATGCTGTTTCTTAAGGGGACAAGGGCAGGAAATGTCTACAATCCTCGCTTTCTAATAAAAGGATTTAGGGAGTCTATTAGAGTAGATAAAGAGTCTGCTTTATACTGAAGAACATTTGGGCGTAATGTGCCTATGGCACATTCTGACTCTGCAGCTCTGAGCATCTAACTCTTAGGGAGCTTCTGGGAAACTCTAAAATGATCAATTTTAAGGATATTATACACAAGTTGCTGATTTGTATCTATAAGGGAAGTTTTCATAATGGGAGATGTCCACAGAGATGAAATCATTTTGGATCATTCCTATCCCCTTTACCTTTGGGAACATAAAAAAAAAAAATTAACGCAGAGATAAATCTTGAAAAATCTGCCACAATGGTTAGCTAGCATGTTCATGCTAGATTCTCTTCAATATTAGAATTGGACCTTTGATGTATACTAGAATATATCAGTTCATGACTGGATCTCTCCCAGAGTGGAGGTTGTTGGTCTAGTTCAGGGTTCTTCAGACTTTTTAAATAGGGGGCCAGTTCACTGTCCCTCAGACTGTTGGAGGGCCGGACTATAGTAAAAACAAAAATTTTGTTTTGTGGGCCTTTAAATAAAGAAACTTCATAGCCCTGGGTGAGGGGGATAATCATCCTCAGCTGCCGAATCTGGCCCATGGGCTGTAGTTTGAGGACCCCTGGTCTAGTTGGTGCACTTTTTAGGTAGCAAGGACATAGGAAGAAGACTTGTCATTCTTATGGTTCACAAAATCAATAAGTGCAAAATGGGGGAGGCCTGGCTGGATAACCCCTTTTTTGAAAAAGAACTGGGGATTTTAGTGGACTACAAGCTCCATACAAGTCAACCATATGATATAGCATTAAAAAAGTTAACACTAGTGTGATATAACAGCCAACAAAAGTTATGATCTTGTACTGTGTTAAAAAAAAAAAAAAAACATAGCTTCCTAAAATAAGGAGGTGATAGTACTGCTTTTCTCTGCCCTTGTTGGACCCCATCTGGAGTAGTCATTTCAGGGGTCCACACTCCAGGAAGGTCATGGGTAAGTTACAGAGGGTCCAGAGAAAGGCAACCAGGATTGTGAATGGCCTCAGTTCCATGCTATATGGGGATCAATTGAAGAAGCTGGAGATTTAAAACCCAGAAAAGACAAGACTTGAGGGGGTAGAAGGAGACACATGATAGCTGTCTTTAAATTTTTGAAGCACTGTCACATGGTTTTTTTTTTGGGGGGGTGGAGTTTAGTCTGGTAAGTCAGGTTATAATGATTTGCTCAGGGTCACATAGCTAGCTAGCTGTGTTAGATGCCGAATTTGAACTCGGGTCCCCTGATTCTAAGACCAGTGCTCTATCCACTGCGCCATCTAGTCAACCCTAGCACTGTCATATGGAAGAGAGATTTGAGTTCTGATAGGCCTCACAGGATAGAACCAGAAACGATGAATGGAAATTGCTATGGGTCAGAATCAGGTCTAAAGGAAGGAAATGTTTCCTAACAAGAGCTGTCCCACAATGGGATGATCTACCTTGGGAAGCAGTGACAGATCATATATTGAGTATGCCGTGCAGAGCATTTTTATTTGGTATGGGCTGGACTAGCTGGCAGCTGAAGTTCCTTCCAGTTCTGAGAGTCTATGCCTCTGTGACCCTGTTGCTATTGGAGAAAGCCAGTATAATAAACTAGAAAGTACAATAACTCACATCATGAAAGCACTCTATGGTTTATAGAGCACTTTCTTCACAACAACTGTAAAAGGTAGATCTACTAGCTATATAATCCCAGAGAAGTCAGAGCTCAGTTTTCTCATCCACAAAATCCCCAATCAACCAATCAGTGGACATTCATTAAGTACCTACTATGTGTCAGGCATGGTGCTAAGACTGAGGATACAAAAGGGAGCAGAGAACAGTCCCTGTCCTAAGGAGTTTATAATCTATTAGAATTTATAATTGAATTTCCACTTCATCATGTCCAGAAAGAAAACTTATTACTACCATCACCAGCCTACCCTCCAAACTTGCATGGAGTCTTAAGGCTAAGAAAATCACAATTTCACCTTCCTAAGGATGACTCATACTAATTTTACTTCTTGTCCAGCATTTTGGCCTCTCTACTCTCAGGCTTCTCCTTCTTCCATCTTCTACTCAGTTGACAAAATGATCTTCCTAAACTGTATCTAACTAAGTCACTCTTTTGCTCAAATACATTTTGTGGCTTCCTAACATTTCTAGAATAAGATATAAATGCTTCAGTCTCACATTTAAAACTTTCCACACTGTGGTTCCGTCTTCACTTTCTAACTTTATTTCATATTATTTCCCTTCACTTACTCAGTGTTCCAGGCATATAAAAATATTAAGTCCCAGGAAAACTTGATATTCAATCTCTGTATTTCAGACTTTTATAAAAGTTGCTCCTCAAGCCTGCTACATACTCCCATTTCTCCTCTGCCTCTTAGAAGCCAGACCTTCCCTCAAGTCTCACCTTCCTATAGCATGACTTTGCTTCCACCTTTGCTCACCCCACCCCTCCTAAGTTGCGGAGGCTCTCTGGGCTCTCAAAATATCCTTTACTTATATGTTTACATTTTGTATCTCTCCCCCAGACTCTAATAGAATATGTTCTTTTTAACATTTTTGTTTTCTGGCTCTTATCTCCCTAGCACCTAGTCCAGGATTTTGTACAGAGTAAATACTTGATAAAGATTTCTTGAATTAGACTGAATCCTATAAACTTAATTTGATTTTAGCAGTGGTATTATGACTGAAACTCTGAAAATGCATTTGAAAGAGCTATGTCATATTGGTGACCATGAGGAATTCTCACTAATGAATTCAAGGCCAATGATAGCTAATGACAATAATGACTCCCACTTAGATTTTGCTTTAAGGTTTACAAAGTATTTTCCTCAAAACAGCCTTAAGAGGTAGGTTGTTAAAAGATTGTTATTCTGACCTCATATTATTATGGGAAGCAGAATATTATAGTGAATAGAGGACTACACTTGAAGTGATGAAGACCTGGATTTGAATCCTACCTAAGATATTCATTAGCTCTTTGATCCTGGACCTTCTTGGCACTCAGTTTCTTCAGCTGGGAAACAAGGAGGTTAGATCTGATGACCTCCTGGAATCTTCTTTCCAACTCCAAATCTTCATTTTGACACATGAGGATACAGATTTGAAGAGAGGAAATAGCTTGTTCAATCTATTTTGAACCATTTCATCAGCAAATTCCCAAAGCCTGCATTCTTCCCACAATACTTTGCTAAAGCCTGTCCTAATAGAGAGAGGGATTAAACTCTAACAGTAGCCAATAGTGGCATGACTATGCTTGGCGTTCTTTTGGAAAACATAGTGCTGCGAATTGTTAAGGAAAAAGCTGGCATAGCCTCCTAAAGCAACGCCAACAAGGTGATGGATCTGTAATTTGGGGATAATGTGGAATTTCCCATTTTAAAGATGGAGTAGACACACTTGGTGCCCATCAAGAGACAATTAAAGTTCTAGGATTCATTAGGGCAAATAGTTTGGCAAAGGTGGGGCCTACCTCTAAGGACAGATTCAGAACACTTCTAGTGGAACGAGATCTTCTCCTAGGCCTTTTTTTTAAAGTTTTCTTTGATTAATCAGACATCATAAAGTAGATGAAGTTATTGGCTCCTGACTGGAAAAAAATATCTGAAATCGGTAAATTTTAGAAATGCCATCATAGGATTATATAGATCCATGAAGTAGTGAGCTTAATCATAAAAGAATAAAAACTGTAACTGGATAGAATACTACCAAATGGTACCTTTATCAAGCTTTAAAATTGGTAAAGCATTTTGTTTCTTAGTTGAGATCACAACAGCATGGGAAGATAGATTACTAGATTATTATCCCATCTTACAGATGACAAAGCTGAGGCTCAGAGAGGAGAAGTGATGCTCATGGTTGGTCTCATAGCTATTTAATGTCAGAAAGCCAGATCTTCCTGATGCGGAAATCTACTCTGTTTGGTGGGTAGTGTAGGACATCAAAGCTGGCAGACTTGCTTTACAGATAAAGAAACTGAGGTCCCCAGGGAGTAAACCATTTGTCACACTGGAATCAGTGGTAGAGCACAATTAGAATTATAAACTCTGAATTCCCAAGTCTGGTGGCGTCACTACTGTATCATATTTCACCCACTTGGGGGTTCATATCAGAAGATTTTTATGGGGTCAAAAAGCTGCCATTCAGAGACCCTGGCAGACCAGAATATGGACATGCTGTTGACTGGAGTCATGGACTAAACTGTCAGCTATGGATAAATTTGATGGAATAAAAAAGGACTCTGGCTTTGTGTGAAACCTGCTTTAAAAAAAAAAACACCGAGTTTAGGTTTTTTTAATGTCTATTTTTATTCTGAGCTTAACAAACACTAGATAAAATGAACATTTCCATATACATAGAACGGAAAACAGAAAAAGAAACTGGATTTCTGTTTCATATACTTGATTTTCTTTTTTTAAATTACATAATAAATTCAACCTGTAGCTTTCAAAGCTGTCCAGCTTGACTAATCCTTCTGTTCTCTTCTGTACATGTAAAAAGATGCCTTAACGACCCTCTTTTCTTTGTTCTCTTTATATTTTTCTTTATTTGTTAAGATTTCTATCTCTATTCCATCTATTTCCCCCTCCCTCCCACCTATTCTCATTGGAAAAAGAAAAAAAAAAGAAAGCCTTTTTAAATACATATACATACACATATATGTATAAACACATATACATACATATTGTCAAGGAAAAACAAATTTCCACATTGGCCATGACTAAAAGATGCATTCCTTCTTCTGAATCTTGAGTCCATTGCCTTTTTGAAAATGAATGTATATCATGCTTTATCATCAGTGGTTGATGGTAGTTGGTCATTGTATTAATCTGTTCTTAAGTCTTTCAAAACTGTTTACATTTATGATATTGCTATTGCAAAAATTGTTCTGCTTCTGCTCACTTTACTCTGCACCACTTCATCCAACTCTTTCCAATTTTCTCTAAAGCCATCTCTTTGTCATTTCATACAATGCAATAATATTCTATTACCTTCATTTTATTTATTTATTACCTACAGTTTATTTAGCCATTTCCAGATGGATGGGCATCCCTTTAAGTTTCTAGTTCTTTGACACTACAAAAAGAGATGCTATAATGTTGTTATACTACTTATGAATCTTTTTGTTCTTCCTTGACTTTCCTTGGGTTACAACTGGGCCTAGTAGTGATATACATAGATCAATGGATATGCATATTTTTGTGATATTGGGAACATAATTCCAAATTGTTTTTCATAATAGCTAGAATAATTCATGGCTCTATCAAAAGTGCATGGGTGTGACTGTTGTCCAGCAACCCCTCCAACAATTATAATTTTTCTTTTTTGTCATCTTTTGCAATCAATCTGATGGGTATGAAGTAGAACTTCAGAATTGCTTTAATTTGCATTTCTCTAATTATTTGATATTTTGAGCATGTTGTTCATGGTTGTTGATACTTTATACTCCTTTCAAAACTGTCTTTTCTTATCCTTTGACCACTTATCTATTTGGGGGAATGGCTTTTGTCCCAATAAATTGATTCAGTTCTTCATATCTGGATATAGGACCTTTACCTAAGAAAATTGCTATAATTTCCCACCCATTATTTCCCTTCGAATTTTAACTTTATTGGTTTTGTAAAAGTAAAAACTTTTAAATTTTCTGTAATCACAATTGTCCATTTTATCTTCTGTTGTCTTCTTTATCCCATATTTGGTCATGAACTTTTCCCCTGCAAGGCTTTTTTTTGTCTTCCTAATTTGTTGATGATGTCCAAATTATGTATTTCTTGAGAACTAATACTTAGTTGAATTCATAAACATACCTGTCAGCTCGTCTAGAGAAAATGTGCTGATGAAGAATCCCTGGTGAACATCAGGCTGGCCTTCATTCAGATGCCCCCTCTTGGTTTGGGAGATGTTGGATTTTGAATAAGGCTCTCTGTAGATGAGGCTAGGCAGCACGGCCAGTTTGGACACAATGGGGTCAGGCAGCAGGAGGAGGAAGCCCAGCATAAGCCCAGAGGTACCATTGTTCCAAATAAAAGAAAGAGGAGGAGAAAACAGGGAGGAAAAAATAATTTACAGGAGGGTTCGACAAAGGGAAGGTTTTTTTTTTTCCTGTGAAGTTAGGGGAGGCAAAAAAAAAAAATCATCTTGGATTGTGTCTGCGTCCCCAAAGCATTTTTTTTTCTTTTGCATCTTTGTTGATTATTCTTCAGCAGTAACAGTTTCATTATTTCCTGTATTGTCAATTATGAAAAATCTGTTACTAGTAACCCCTCTGTCATCTTTAAACAGTGTCTTGCAGGCTCCATTGCTAGCTTTCCTGTAGTTTCATGATTATATTTCTACTTTTTTCTTCCCATCTAACCCTTTAGTAGTTTTACTGTTGCTGACCTGAACTTGGATCCTGGAAGATCAGATTCTCCCTCCCTCCCTTAATTAAATATTTGGAACCCTGTTCAAGTTCTGTCACTTTTATGAGCCTCAGTTTCCTCTTTTGAAAAATGGAAATCCTCATAAACCTGACCTCACAGAGTTTTAGTAAGGCCAAAAAAATATGATGTTTGCAAAGTGCTTTGAAAATCATCCAGCATCATGTGAATGTCAGACACTCTTCTTCTGATTGGTCCCTGGTTCTTCAATCGGATCAATTTCTTTTTTTTCTCATCTCCCTCTCAGATGCCCCTGTTTTGTAGCTTCTTTGACATTTCTCTTTCTCTTCCCTCTCAATCTCTGAACCTGTGTACTCTTTCTATTAGGAATTCATCTTCTGTCAGGATGCTGGCCCTGTCTTAGATATGCTTATGTATTTACCCAGTACACATTCTCTCATTTGATTGTAACAATACATCATGTAATTGGCACACCATGGTTTATAATGCATTTTACACACATGAATTCAATAGAACCTCACAAAAATCCTTGAAGGGAGGGTGGAAAATCTTTTATGCCCATTTTACTGATTAGGAAATTGAGTCTCAAAGAAGTCAAATGATTTTCCCATTGTCACATTGCTAAGAAGTAGAGAAGCCTGAATCTTATGACTTCAAGGCTGATCATCTTGACATAACATTATAGTCTTTCTTCCCAATATTGAATTTTTCTCATGTAGATAAACAATTCCATCCCCACCCCACCCTTACCAAATCCAAAAAAAACCCAGGCCTCATAAATATATCTATCCATCTATCTATCTATCTATCTGCCTGCTTGTCTATATGTATCTATCTGTCCTTCTGTCTGTTTATCTGTCAGTCTGTCTATCTATCTGTCTATCCATCTTCCCAGTTTTCTAGGAAAGCTGTTGTGAGGTCCTAACATTTACCCCCATATGACACTGTTTAAGTCCCTTGACCTCTCTCTAGGCCTCAGTTTCCTCTTCTGCAAAATAAGGAGATTCTAGACCATATGACCTCTAAGATCCTTTCTAGCTCTCAATCTATCATCCTATGCCAGCAGTCATTGTTTTAGGGACAGAGATAATTAACGATGGGGAAGTTGGCATTGGGTTGCCATTATTTCAATAAAAATGCCTGCTGCTTCAAGCAAAGCAGAATAATAGCTTTTCTTATAACACCGTCTCTGCCCAACACTTGATAAATGGTAAGTAATGAAACCAAAGATTTTACAGATATATAAACTTAATTAATCCTAAGGAAGGAAAGAGTTTTGGGTTTTTTTATTCCCAAAGTCACACTCAGGGTCAGTGGCAGCAGAGCAGCAAACCCTCAAACTTCTAATTCCCAAATCTCTGCTCAAATCTTATTTTACAAAACTATAAAACAATAACAGGAAAGTATTATTACATCTTTAATTTGGGAACATGTTAGAAGGGGTAGTCTGATTGAGTGGGAAGAACGTCTGATTCATGGAGTGAGGGCCTTGGTTCTATACCTAGCTCTGCCATTAACTTACTGGCCCTGTGAACTCCCTGGCCCACGATGAGAGAATTGAACTGGATCAACTCTGAAGTTTTCTTCCAGGTCAAAATTTATGGTTCTGTGAGTATATTTTAGACTTGGGAGCTGAAGTGGTGAGGGGAGAGTTCCCCAACTCATTCTCAGATGAGGGGACCCAAATAGAGGAATAAATTTGATACCCCTCCCTCAAGAAAGCCCTGCTCTGTGGTGAGGAATATGCTCTGCAACCCAAGGTTTAGCAGTTCACCCCAGCCTGGCACCCAATCCTGGGGCATAGATTCCTTCTTAGAGCTGTAGAGATCTGGTGACCTTATGGACAACCCCCCCTGGTAAATTGGAACCTCATTGATGATGGTGGGAGGAAGAACACAGTTCCTTATCATTTAGGGTGTACCTTGTATTTTAATGGAATCATATTCCCAGTGTCACTGGGGTCATAGAACTTAGAGCTGCAGAGTACTTCCATTTTTACAAATGGAGAAACTGAGGCCTATAGAGATGTGACTTGTCCAAGATCACATAAGTAAGTACTCAGAGGCAAGACCCAGCATTTGCATCCATGTCCTCCAACTTCAAGCCCCTTTTTTCTCTCCCATATGCCTCATCCTGTTTTCTCCCTTCCCATTGAATATTTCACCCTGATCCAAACTGTGTAAATACTTCTAAATACAATCTTCTGAAAACCCCACTCCCCCTTAGAGAAGACAAGCTCTCTCTACTCCAGGCATTAGCTCAGCTGGCCTTTCTCCCAGCTTTGGGGCCGCCCACACCAAAGCTAAACCATCCTCACTCAGTATTTCATTTCCATATTCATACTTTGTAGTCCCCTCTTGTGTCTTAAAATCCAGATCAGACTGTTTGGAATTGACTGTCACTGGTACAGCTAAAGCCTGGCCCTGCTAGCCCCCTACTATACCCTAAGGAGCGTTACTTAAAGAGGCAATATGCTGAAATGGCTAGCCCTCTGGACTTGAAGTTAGAAAGGCCTGGGCTTAAATCCCACCTCCTCATTTAAGTAGCAGAGTAAGCCTGAACAAGTCACTTAACCCTTCTTGACTTCGGCTTCCTCATTTATAATCCCTGTTGTCTCTACCTCACAGGACTATTAGGAGGCTACAGTGAAATAAGGCATTTAAAGTGTCAGTTATTAATATTGAATATTACCCTATATTTTTTCTCTTTTTCCCTACACTTGAATTTTCATCAGTTTGAGTGACTCCCTGTGTGGAAACTCCCTCCACCAAGGCAGATCATCACCTTCTCTGTTACCTCTCATCATAGAAAGTAAACAGATACTTGGGAGTTAAGAGAGTTGCTCAGGATCGCCAAGCTAATATGTGCTAGAGGCAAATCTTTCTGACTCCTAGTCCACTCCCCTATTCATTACTGCTTTACTATGGAGGCATGGCAACAACAACATTCTTCATAAAATAGGTAGCAGACTTTTCAATTCAAATCTCACTGGCAAAAATGTTAGTGGACTACAAGCACTAGGTACTGGGGTATATTCAAATCCACTACTACTACTACTAATAATAATAGCTAATACTTTATAGCATTTACTGACAGGCATTGTGCTAAGTGCTTTAGAATTATCATCTCATGTGATCCTCCAATTATTATCTCATCTGAAGATCAGGAAACTTTGAGTTCAAATATGGCCTTAGACAATTAATAGTTGTATAATCCGGTCTCTAACCCCTGTGTGCTTTAGTTTCTTCATCTATAAAACAGGAAGTAGGCTTCCCAACATTGCTGTTGTGAGGATTCAGTGAGATATCTGTAAAGTGCTTAGCACAATGTCTGATACACAGCAGGTGCTTAATAAATGCCACATTCTTTTCTCTTTCCCTTCCCCTCCGACCCTTTTTTTTAATTCGTGTGACCCTTGGAAAGGCATTTCACTTGAGACTCTGGCACCCTTCCCACCCCCTGTAAAATGGGGAAATAATGTCTGTAAGTGTTGCGGAGAGACTAAGGAAGTCACAAACATAATGCATGTTGCAGGACTTGAAGCACTACATAAATGTCTGTATCCATGATTGCTGCTGTTATCATTAATATTATTCTTCTATTTATAACACCAGAAGATCCTTCTGTACCAAACTCATGGGAATACCTGAAAAAGAGTCCCACAGGATAGGTCCTGATTTGAACAGCTAAAGAGCCTCCCAACCTTGATGTCCACCCCAGCAGTTTTCAGCTGCTACAGAGAATGGGAGGCACTTTAAGAGATACCTTGCATTTTCTTTCAGGCCCTAAGGGGACCACTGGACAGAATAGCCATTTTTGCTGCAAACCCTCACTCAGTGGGCATATAGGATTCAAGGTGACCAGAGCAAGCCACTATAGCATCCCCAGCTGGGGGGGGGGGGTAGGGGGGAAGCTCTTTCCTGAGAAAGAGATCTCAGAACTACTCTTCATTGCTGTTTTTGTACCTGTTTCCTTGTACTGTATTCATCTCATTAGCACAGTGGCTGGGCGAGTTTGCTTCACTTTGTATGAGTTAAGAAGAAAGGCAATGTCTTGTCTGTGACTAATGCTGTGAAAGGCTTCCATGGAGCCAGCCTCCATGGAAAGGGATGGGTGAATTAGCCACAAAGGTAGCTGGAACCAGACTCCCCTTCTTTCTTTCTGGTGTGATCTTGAATCAGTCATTTTACTTCTGAGAACCTTTCTCCTCCTCTATAAAATGAAGGAGTGGGATGGTTTTCTACCTCCAAATCTGTGGTTCCCTAAGGTCCTAAGGTCATACCAAGTGCCTAAAGCTCACTGAGAAAGAGTGTCTCCTCACTGCAGATCCCCTCCTCAGCTACCAAAGGGCTCTCAGTACACAAAGTGACTGGGAAACCTGAAGTTTCAGCAGATCATTTGTACCAAGTATTTGGGAACTTCTTAAATCGAGAAAGGTCATAACGATGCCATCTCAGCTAAATAAATAGGGCAGAAAAAGGGAAGGGTGGGAGTCTATTAGTATTTTCTTTCTTCTAAAATGCTGTGGAATGATGAATATTTATTTTGTTCAGTTAGGAAAAAAAATATGAAGACAAAAGAGACCTTGGGGATATTGAGCTGCAAGAAGGGACTGGCCTTGCAAGGAGGGCACAAATCAGAAGCCATCGATTTCCATGTTTTGACATGTATCAGCCCGACTGTTCTGTTTCCCACTTTGTACCTGACCTAGTCAATATCAAATTAAGATGAGGGACACGTTTCCATGGTTGCTTGTTTCTTGTGACAAAGTGCAATGCGCATCATTTTCAGCTTCATCCTCTCTACACCCACCATCCCTGCTCCCCAGCTTTTAAACTCTAAGCATTTCTGACTTACATGATCCATAGGATGATATGACATAGAAAAGAGAGGACTTCTTACCTTACAGATGAGAGAACCGAGGCCCAATTAAGACATTTATCCAAAGTCACACAGAATGTAAGAAATAGTCATAAATTCAACCCAGGCCTTCTTAACTGGAAGGCCAATTGTGTCCTTATTAAGACCAGAGAATTCTGTTCAACTGTGAGTGCCATGTTTAAGGAGAAACTGACAGAATGGAACAAGTCAAGATGCCATCCATGTTGAAGAGATCTGAGACCACATTATACAAGGATCAAATGAAGCAGCTGATTTAGGTGATGATTTAGGGCAGTGATGGAATAGTGATCTTTAAATATCTGAAGACCTGGCCAGTGAAAGACAAATGAGCACATTTCAGTGGGCCTAAGGCAGAGCTAAGAGGCATTGTTATAGAACATATACAATGGCACACACTTGGGGGCAGGAAAATCTGTTTTCCAATCGTGCTCTGATGCACTTTCCAGCAGTGTGACACCAAGCAAATTGGTTAGCCTTAATTTTTTTCTCTTCCTTGATCCTTGCAAGAACCTTATAAGGGGTGCTATTCTTATCCCTGATTTACAGATGCTGAAACTGAGTCTCAGAGAGGTCAAGTATCTTGCATAGATTCATACAACTGGTGTCTCAGGCAGGATTTTTAGCTGTTGGCTTCCTTTCTCCAAGTCCCTCACTCTATCCACTAGACCACATAGCACCTCATGCATGTTGGGACTCAGAATTAGAGGGAGATAGAAAGTCTACATGATATAGTTTTAACCATCTTGGAATTGCTAATCTATATACATAAAAATTTCTATTAGAAAAGAATAAATAGATTCTTCAGAGAGATGGATGCAAATAGATCACTCTGGGAGGTCTGACGCAGAGAGGGCCATTAGTGACTGTGGCATCAGAATGACTTCTCACAGAAGGAGGCATTAGAGGTGAATTTTAAAGGCTGATTTGGAATTCCAGAACCAGGTGGAGGGAGCTTGGGGGAGGGGAGTTGTAAGGAGCAAACAAGATGAGGCCCCCAAAGTACTCGGTAAAACTTCCATGTATTACTCAAACATCGGTCATTGTCATCATCCTCATTAACCTCAATGGGTCAGACTGAGGACGTTTAAGTTATAGGGAAGACAGATTTGGGATGAAGGTCCTAGCACTTAGAACTGTCTAACAGTGACCTGGGCTGCCCTGAGAAGTAGTGAGTGCTCCATCTCTCAAACTTTTCAAACTGAGATCCTCAAGAATTGTGGGGAAGAGACTGGAGTAGATGACTTCAAAGCTCTCTTCCAACTCTAAAGATGTGGAAAGTCTGTATGTGGAAAGTCTGTATTGAGATCAGGCCAGACTGGAACTGCAGGTGGTATTCCTGAATATTATTTTCCCATTTGTGTATCCTTTCCCTGCCCATCCAGCTGCCTTTGCTACCCAGCAGTTAAAGTGTGTTTTAAGTATGTGATAAAACAGGGTGGGAAATTATTATTCCTGGCTCCAAAATCCATTTCAGAGAAGAGCTGTACACAAGAATTTCTCCTACAGTCTTCCATTCCTGATAATGAGTGCTGTTCACTGACCTTTTCCCCCTGAGGCACACGTTATTTCTGGAAATGCAGATAAAGCACATTGCAGGGAATTTGGGATCTTAATTTCCTTAAGATAAGGGATTTAATAAGCAGGAGTCACCTGTCCCTGGGCATACAAACACCCAAATACAGTCCAGAGTTGAGGGGGGAAGGAGAAGGGGTCTATTCTCTGTGGAGACTTTCCTGTGCTCTTTTTTGCTCTTGTCTAAGGGTTGTGTACTTCTCTCTCTCTCTCTCTTTATCTCTCTCTTTCTCTCTCTCTCATGCGCGCGCCCATGTGTGTGTGTGTGTGTGTGTGTGTGAAAGAGAGGGACAGACAGACCTGTGAGTTCTGTCTCTAGAAGCTCAGCATGAAGCATTGGAGGCAACTGTAACACACTGGCTGAATGTTTGATCAGCTTCCGATTAGCAGCAGTGATTTTTCATAAATCTTAGAGTCAGAAATTGGCAACACCAACCCTATAAAGAGATGATTTTTTTTCTCTCATGATATAATTTATGCCCAAGGTCAAATTTACTTCATTTCTATGGGAATAAATTATTTGAGAGAAAGTTATCCTGGTCTTCTTGGACTCAACTTTCTTACTGTCTCAGAGCTCTTTATGACATCATCTAATGGTTGCAGAAAAAATAGGTAGAGGGGGAAGAGAAGGGAGGATTGCTAGAGACAGGCACACTGGAAGTAGTGAATAATGATAGCTGGAAGCCTGTAATTCTTAAAGTTCAGGGAGGCAGTTAAAATCTCCGGATTCTGAAGTACCTTGGTTTTTGAGTATAGCTAGAAAATAAGCAATTAAGGAATGGCTTAAAAGCTTCAAATGTTATTTTCAAAACTCAAAAAGCAGAGCTTTCTGGCTTGGCCATTTGGTTTAGCAACAACCAACCCTTACCCATCCCAGTAGGGTTTCAACTCCCAATAACCCAATCCATAATTTTACTAGTGGCCCTTAATCCCACAATATCAATTTTGATCCCTCGATGACTGTCCCCAAAGTTCCTTACTGTGTCCAGGCTGGTGATAACCCTCTCAAAGAGTAACTAGATTGATCTGCCACTGAATCTCTACTCAAAACCAAGTTTGTGTTTCAATCCTACTCCTTCTGTCAACCTCAGTTTCTTCCTCTGTAAAGACAGGGTAATGATTCTGACACACTTCCAAGGAGTGTTCTCTGCCCACCTTAAAGCACTTTAGCAATGGAAGCTTATTCTTAGGCTTAGATTAGGGGGCCTTTCTAAAACAAGCATGTACATTTGAGGGCTTTATAAAACGACCTTATACATCAACTTTACATTTACGCAGAAATACAAAGAACTTCCGTATTCTCCTCCCTCCCCACCCCTACCCAAGTCATTTTCCCCAGTCCTCCAGTACTATCTCCCCCAACCTTGGCATCACCTCCCCCTGGTAATGCAAAAAAAAATCTTAGTGATAGGGTGCTAATGAATTCCATGTTTATTCCAATTCATATGTGCCCACAGTGTGTCTTCTGGAAATTTGGCTTCATCCATACCCATAGCCCTGTTTTCTTTGGGTTTACAACTCAATTTTTCTTCATGACCTCCTTCTTCAAAACTTTGTCACTCCATGCTCACAAAATTGTTTCTTCTTTGCTTCAAGCTGGACTTCTTCCATGATCTCAGTTTAGTTTTCTCCCCCACAATTCCCTTTTTCCTTCTATGTCCAAAGCCTGGTTTCTTCAGTGCTCTAAATCTGGTTTCCTCTGACCTGATGGCTCAATTTCTCCCATGACCACAGCTTTTCTTCTTCCAGAGTTTCAGTATATTATCCACGCCCGTAGCAGAATTTTTCTCACAATCTTCACTTGTTGGTGTCAAATCTTCCTTGTGCACAACACACTCATTTTCAGAGTTGGGTATGGTCAAGGTAGCAAGATAACACTTTCTAGTCTGGGGGGAAGAGAGAGTAACTTGGTAGTGAAAGAGAAGGGATAAGCCATCTGCTGCAGTGGACTCTATCCTTATTCTCTCCCCCCCCCCCCGCAGTGAAGTCACAATATTGGCAATACCAATGTTTATTTCCCTTGAAGCTTGCACAGAGCTTTGCTGTAGCTTATAGGGATTTAATAAATGTCTAATTGAATTGAATTGTAGGTCTCTATTATATGCTTCCATAAGTTTTCTGTGAGGCAGTATAAGGTAGTTGGCTCTGGAGTCAAAAGAGACCTAAATTCAAATCCTGCTTCTGATGGCTATTAGCTGTGTGACCATGGACAAATCTTGACCTCCCTGAGTTTCAGTTTATCATCTATAAAATGGGGATGATGATGACTACAGGGGTGCTATGGGATTCAGTGAGATCATCAATATGCCATGTTAACCTCTGAGTGCTACATAATAACAATAACTTATCTCAGAGAGGAATTTCTGACTGTGTTGAGGAAGAGGGTCTCCCTATAGATTTCTTAATCTTAATAATGACTGAGTGACCCTCGGTGCTGCCTATCTTGGAAAGGAGTACAGGATGACAGCTTTAGAACTGGTGGTTCAGGGATTGGAGATTTAGAGTTGGAAGGGATCTTGGAGACCACCAAGCCCAAACTCCTCATTTTCTAATTGCCTCAACTGAGGCACAAAGAAACAAAATGACTTCCCCAGGGTCATACAGCTAGTTAGTGTCTGAGATGGCATTTGAACCCAACTCTTCCTAACTTCAAATTCAGGGCCCTACCAACTGTACTATGCTGCTCCTGTCTTGTAGTCTGGCTTAACCCCTTCATTTTACATTAGATGAGAAAAACTGGCACCTACAAAGGACAAGTAATTTGCCCAAGACCAGAACTGGAATTTGAATACAAGTCCTCTGACCCCAAATCTAGAGTTCTTTCCACTTCTGAAGGAAGATCGGTTAGACAACAGCTAGCTTTATCCTGTGAGGTCCTGCTGGCCTAGCAGGATCCAGTGGACCCACAGCTGTCCAATGTGCCGTGTAAAAAGGGGATATTTCAGGCGCTCATGCCCCACCTCCCTACCCCTGAGTCTGGCATTCGAGGCTCTCAAACATGGCCCCCGTCTACCTTTTCATCCTTAGCTTCCCCTTCCTCTTCCCATACGAATCCTGTGCTTCAGACAAACTGGACTACTTGGCCACCAGCTGCAAGTGATTCATGTTCGGCAAATGGGCAAAAGATGCTAAGAATAGAGCAGGCTCAGGGGCAGAGAGCAGCAATGAAGGGAGCTTTGTTGCCCCATCCAAAGCTGAAAGGAGAGAACTAAAAAGCATGTGTGTGGACTTTTTCAGATGTCCTTACCCACTGCGACTCATCTTTCTGTGCCTGGGATTCCTGTGCATTATGCCCTGGCTGCATGTTAATGACAACATTGACATGAGTTAAAAGAGCATCAAGAAGGGTCACTTTCTAAACCTGGGTACTTTGCCCTGAAAGAAAAGTAAGAAAGATCTGATTTTGCCCTGAAAGAGAAAGGAAAGGAATAAGCATTTCTATAGTACCTAGTTAGTACCAGGCATTGTGCTAAGCATTTTTACAAATATCATTTCAATTGATCCTCCCAACAGCCCCGGGAGGTAGGTAATATTTTTACCCCCATTTTGCAGTTAAAGAAATTGAGAGAAACAGAGGTAAAGTGACTTGTTCAGGATTACTCAGCTAGAATCTTCCTGACTCGAGGAGCAGCACTTTGTTCACTTGTTTAAAGAGGATTCAGACCAGACCTTTTGGATATATTTCAATTTGGGGGGTGGGACATAGATGATCCCACAAAGACAAATGAGGATAATTAATCTGGCAAGGCAAGAATCAGTACAAAACAGTACAAAAGAAAACATTTCTTCCCATAAAATGTAAAAAAAAAAAAAAAAGTCCAGGACTAAATACTTTAAAAGTGAATTTTAACAAATATCGACAAAATAGATAATCCCTATGCTACATAAACTTTTAAAAACAAAGAAAGCACCATACCAAATTCCTATGATAAAAACTATTATCCTGATAGCTGAACTAGGAAAATATGTAAGTGAACATTATCAATCTTCACTTAAGAGTAGGCACACAAAAGCAAACACAAATATTCAAAACCAATACCTAGTATATTTTCAGAAAATACCCAAGGAAAATAATGCAAAAGAGGGCTTGACATTGATATTATATGTCATACTACCCTTTCCCAATTTTATTTGTTTTAGAAGTCAGCTGTATTTAACATATATTTTAACACATTTAACATGTATTGGACTACCTGCCATCTAGGGGAAGGGATGGGGGGAAGGAGGGGAAAAGTCAGAACAGAAGGCTTTGCAAGAGTCAATGTTGAAAAATTACCCATGCATATGTTTTGTAAATAAAAAGCTTTAATAAAAAAAAGCCAAGCCCACTACTAAACAAAGAGTATAAAAAATAATTAAAAATAAAATTTAAAAAAGAGCCATCTGTGTGCTTTAGTTTTTTAAAATTTTTTTATAGCTTTTTATTTACAAGAATATATACATGATAATGTTTCAGCATTGACCCTTGTAAAAACTTCTGTTCCAATTTTTCCCCTACTTCCCCTCACCACCTCCCCCAGACGGCAGGTAGATCAATACATGTTAAATATGTTAAAGTATATGTTAAATACAATATATGTATACATATCCATACAGTTATTTTGCTATGTGTGCTTTAGTTTTAAGAAGGCAATACCAGCATCAGAAATTGCTGTTAACCAGAGTTCTGTCACCATTTAATGGTGCATTTATGGGCATGGCTAAAGTTATAGCATGTAAATATAACAGGTTATAAGAGCAGTAAGGGAGACAGTAGTACCACAGTAGATATGTTTGTACAGTTAGACCTTTTCTTTCTGTCAATCACCTTTAGGGAATCAAGTCGATAATAGAATCTCTAAGTCATAAGTTATGGTGACTACATACTTCTTACCAAAATGTTCCAATTAATAGTGTATTGGAGCCATGCCAATATGATATTTTTTCCTTTTTTCCCCATATTTGTTATTTTGAAGGCTGTAATAAGGTAAAAACTGGGAATGCGTAATTTTTTTTTGTATTCTACTGCTTTCCTGAAGCTCTCATCTTATTTGTTTTTGTTTCTTCTCTAGACTTTTATAACTAAATCATCTTACCATTTGCCCAGAGAGATAATATAATCTGTTCTTTGCCAATTTTTGTCCTATTGCGATAACTGGCATTTCTGGTGCTTTGTGAATAATAAAGGTGATAGATATCTCAGCTTTATTCCTGATCTCACTGCAAAAGCTCCCAGTGTTTTACCATTACAGATGATACCAGCTTTTCCTTTTAGATACTAGATGAGTTTTTAATCACATTCAACAAAGATCTTTTCATTCCTGTGATTTTTAGTGTTTTAACATCGATGGCTATATATTTTATATATGGATCTTTCAACATATGTTCATGTAATTGTTGACATAATCATACTGTGTTTTAATATAATTTAATATGATAATTGGTTTCCTCCTGTTGGACCATACTTGAATTTTAATATAAATCCAACTTAGTTAAAATGAAATAGTTTTTCTTTGTATGGGACTTTTGTTTCTCTGCCAGTATTTTATTGATCATTTTTTACCAATTTTCATTAGTACTATTGGTTTGTAATTCACCTTCTTGCTTTGATTTTTCCCTAATTTGTGTTTCAGGACAATATTTTTATTATAGATGGAGTTTGGTGTAGTGCCTTTTTAGTTTTAAAAGTCTATATAGCATAGAGAATTATTTATTCTTTAACTGTTTATTAAAATTCACTTATGAAGCATTTGGTCCCAGAGTTGGTTTCTCCCCTCCCTGATGAGAACTAATTTTGTTCTTTTTTTTTTCTTTCTAAAATAGGGCTATTGACATTATCAGTTTCCTGTTCTGTTAATGTGAATACCTGATAGTTTTCTAGTTCTTCTGTTTCATTTAAATGTTCAGTCTTTCTGGCATACGCAAAAATTTAATGACTTCTAACCGTTTTCTTCCTTGACTTTTATTGGTCATTATTTCCTTCTTCTCATGTCTTATTTTAATAATTTCGTTTTCTTCTTTCCCTTTGTAAAAAAAAATTAAATTATCTAATGGTTTTTTCAATCGATTGGTCTCAAAAACAGTTCTTTGTTTTGTTGATTAGTTCAATTTTAAATTTATCTTGCTTTTAATTTTTGAAATTCCCACTGTTATGCCTATTTTGAGAATTATTCATTTCTAAAATTTTTAATTGTTTAAACTTTATATTCAGGTCATTAATCTTTTATTTCTCTAATGTTGCTCCAAGTGTTTAGGTAAATTTACCTCTAAAGATTGCTTTAGCTGTTTCCAATAAAATTAATGATAACAATAACTTTAGTTGGCATTTATCTAAACTTCTTGTAATGTTCTTTCTGAGGAGTTCTCTTTTTAGTCATTTACCTTGTAATCCTTATTTTTCATCTTTAAACTTGCAAAAAGTATTGTTCCTCTGTTATCTGTTTGATCCTCACAACAATCCTTTGAAGAAACCTTTTTACAGAGGAGGAAATTGAAACTGAGAGATGTTAAGTGACTTTCCTAGAGTTGTACAACTAGTAAATGTTTGAAACAGGATGTGTCCTGGATGTCCTTTTGGAATATCTGGATACTGAAATCCAATTTGGAAAAAAAAATCCAGTACACCATCCACAGCTCCACTTAAGTACCTCAAGTTAGTCTAGTTTTTTTTTTTTTTTCCCCACTAACATTTTCATATAATATTTTAATTGTTTCTCTGGTTTAGTAGTTGGCTCACTCAGTAAGATATAACTTGTTAGTCCCTGTTTAGCCTTGAAACTTTTGCTTCTTTGTCCTTTATTGATTACTATTTTTATTTCTTGTAACCTATAAAGGATATGTTTAAGGTTTCTGCATTTATTTATAAATTAGTTATGGCATAGAGTGATCAACTTTTGTAAAAGTCCTGTGTGTATCAAAAAAGTGAGTATACTCTCTAAAAGTTCTCCTCTATTTTCTCTGTAAATTCATCATGGGATGATAGACTCATAGATTTTGAGCTGGAAGGAACCTTAAAGGCCGTCTAATCCAACCACTTCATTTCACAGATGAGGAAACCTGCTAAAAGAGATTAAGTGATTTTCCCACTATCACATAGCTATGCAGAGATAGGATTGAACCCAGAACACATGAACAATCAAGATCGATTATTTCTGATATGTGATTTGCCTTTTCAAAGGTGCTTCTAAAATTCTCTTTGTCATTGAAGCTCTGTAGTTTTACAATACTAATGTATTAATTAAATTGCTGTTTCTTTTCTTAGATGATCCTATAAATTCTACTGGCCTATACTTTGCTATTCATTTTTTTTTCAATTTTCTTGTATGATTTCCTGATGTGTTGTTTTCATAGCCTTTATTTCTTAATAGAGTTATTCCAATGGAATAATTCTCAGGATGTCTCACTGAGGTCTAACTTCTGTTATCTTAATTTACATATATCCAAATCTTCTTTTAGTTCTGCTATTTAATTTTTTAAATTGTTGTTTACTCTTTTACCACTGACATTTTAACTTGTTTAGGCCATTTTATTCCTCAGAGAATTCATCAGAGTTTAGGGATTTTCCATTAACTATTCCAACCTATTGAGTCTCATTTTCATCTTCTTCTTCTTTCTTTTATTGATTTTGCATGTTTGGTTTTAAATGCCATATCTTCCTTCATTTCTGTTATTTAAGTAACCAGCCATTCAAGATTCTTGCAGTCCACTCATTTGCTTCAGAACTTGTTGTAATATTCTTTCTGAGGAGTTCTCTTTTTAATAATTTATCTTGTAATCCTTATTTTTCATCTTTTTATTTGTTTCTTATAAATTTCTTCATTTGCTCTTTTCATTGTTGTTTCAGGAGTTATTGTCGTTGTTATTTTCCCCAAAGCCATGATTTCATTTCTCTCTTCTTTTTATTTGTTATTTTTCTTTTATCTCCTTTGGGGTATTTACTGCTGTTCCAAGATGATGAAGGGGAGCTATAATTAGTCATGCCTAGTTATCCTCCTAACTTTTGAGAGTCCATTTTTATTTTTGATCAGAAGTGAAAGAAAAAAAACTGTTAGAAGTCATTAAATTTCTGTATATGTCAAGGAGACAGAACATTTAAATTATTTTTAATAAAACTGATTAGTATTTACTATTTTAAAAGTTTTTAATTCTAAAACTTTATAAAATAGAAGGAAGAAGAAATGATATTGTGATGTATTGTAGGGATCGATTTATAAGACATCTAAAGGAGGAGGAGGAGGAGATACAAAATTGTAGAGGAAAAAATTCAGACCTCACGGATTCCAGAAAAGATAACCAAAAGACTATCAACAATGATATGCCAACCTATGTGCCTCCTTTTCTATCTGTACAAAATCTTTATGAAGGTCATCTATACATAAATTAAAGGTATTCCAGATAAGGGTATTAGTGGAGAACAGGGAAACTTCTGCAAGTGATATTCAATAATTGGTCACATTTTTACCCTCTCACAAATGAAATAAAGATGTAATGAATCTAAGATCCTATTGTGCTTTACTGTCTGTTGATGATAAAAGAGCATGAAATTCAGTAAAAATAAAACAAGATAGGTAGTTCCCTATGCCTGAAGAGTCCCTCTTGATGCTCCTATTTGTGTTTGTTGAATCAAGCCTGAGGACATTACAAGGCCTCCTGGAAAAGACCTGCAAGCATTCAAAGGAGTTTGCCCTGTCCATCTACACAGCCAAGACCAGATGTGTGAATAATGTCAGTTACTCAGATTTCAACATGTATTTAAATGGACACCCTTTTGCAAAAGCATATATATTTGAGACAAACAAGAGAGATAAATAATAAACTGGATCCCAATTTGAAAAGAAGGAGAAAGAGCAGATTGGATTGCTTTCAGGAAATAAGACACCACTTTTATTAACCCCAAGCTTCCCAAAACACCAAAGGTCCCTCCTCACAATACAGCTTTAGTATTGCAATATGGCAGCCAAATATGTAATATCACTGCATCCAAAGAACTAAAGTTGAGCACCAGATGGAGAACAATGGAGAGACATTCAGTCATTATGAGCAGGCCATAGCATATAATAAAAAAGAAGAGGAAATAGCTAACCTTTCCATAACACTTATTCTGTGCCAGGCACTGTCCTAAGGATTTTGTCATTATTATCTCATTTGATCCTCAGAACATCCTTGTGAGGTAGGTACTATTAATTAATCATTTTACCTCTTTCTCTTCATTTTTCAGATAAGGGAATGAGGTAAAATGACTTATCCAAGATCACAGAGGTGGTATCTAAAGAAGGATTTGGATTCAAGTCTTCCCGACTCTGGGCCCAATACCCTATCTACTGTACCTCTTAGCTGTGACTTAGCTTAGACTCTAAAAATAATATGAGTGAAAGGTTGTATCAAAGCAGAATAAGAAAACTTGAGAGAGGACAAGAATCAGAGGAGGCACAGCCATGAAAGAGTTTCAGGCTACATCACTAGAGAGAATTGCCAAATGGAAATCACAGGAGGAAATCATGTGTATAAACAGAATGCCTGTCTGCAGATGGACCAGTTGCTGCATGTAAGCTATAGAATGTACAAGAACAAAAGGAAATATTCAGTGGTATTAAAAAGAAAGGTAGGAAAAAGCATCAGTTGAAGACTCAGCAACTGCAGTCTTACTCTATATTAAGACTCATTTTCTTACTTTATTATCCATTACTAATATAGCCTTTTATTTGTGCTATACTTTTACTTTAGCAACACTCAGAATTAGGCATATTAGTGTTAGACATTCATTCTCTTCATTTTGGAGCCTGGTAATAAAATTTGAATCATGAAGCAAACTGGTAAATACCAGTAATTTTAGATAATTTAATACTTGGAAATCGAACACAAAACCCTCATTGTTATTGTACATCAAGATAGGAAAGGTAGGATATAATTATACAAAATAAAAGGTTAGTTTTAGCTATAAACTTTATAGCTTTTGCCATGGAAAGTTTGGTATAGAATGGCCAAAAATATCCCTACATTATTGCTGGACACCTGAATTATTATTCCACAGTACAAATAAATTCACATCGATACTATAACAAAATATCACCAATTTCTAACAACAAAATGGCCACTCTGAATTTATGAATATTCTGAGCAGTAACAATATTTTAAAAGAATGTAGTCTCATTTCAAGAATAGTCTCATTTCAAGAACATAGGGATATATGTTCCATCAACTAAGGGATAACAAACTGAACCAAAGAAAAAGAAAATGAACTAATTAAAGGTCTAGCCAAACCTGCTTGGTTTTCTGCATAGATAAGAACCATTTCAAATTAGTACATGAACTGTTTTCATGTACTAATTAATAGTGATGATTAGTAAATGTGCTGTTTTCTTGGAACCTGCAAAATACATATAGGAGTAGCTAAAATGACTTGAGAAAATTCTTTAGTATCATAAATTTTGAAGTTGAAGGATATTAAAAGGCTCACCCTTTCATTTTTCACTGGTTTGTTTTCTAAGTAGGTTTATAACTTTACATTTTTTAGGTAACTGGCTTTCCACTGCTCCCCCAAGATGAATTTTAGTCTACCTTGTGTCCAAAGATCAGAAATCCAATTGAATAGAGTCCAAATTAAGGAGATATCAAACTATAAAATATCAGACCTTAGACTTTAAAATAAAGTCTGTATCCTCTGCAATAATGAGAGTCTGCTGATGTGAAATGCCAGTAAATTCTTAAAAAATTAGAATCCTCTTTTTTTTCTTCTTAACCTAAAAAACTTTTTGGGGAAAAGTGTTTAAGAACATTATTTTAAAGTCATAGTGTCTTAGAATGTTGAAGCTGGAAGGAACCTTAAAAAGATCATGAAGAAATATTAGTTGATCGTGGGTACATATTCAGTAACATACCAATCAGACTATCAAAGGATTACTTTATAGAATTAGAAAAAATGATGATATTTATGCAGAGGAACAAAAGAATGAAAAAAGTGAGAAAAGTGGGGTCTAGTAGCACCAAATCTCAAACCATGCTACGAAGCAACAATCATCTAGAAATTTAGTAATGGTTAAAAAATAGTGAGGTCAATCAATGGAAAAGATTCAGTATACAAATACAGAATGAATGAACTGAACCTGGTAGCCAAGTGTTCATTCAACCAAAAGATCCCAGATTTGGGGATGATTCATTCTTCAACAAAAATTGATTGGAAAACTGAAAAGCAGTCTGGCAGAAATTAGATAATAAGCACTTTTGAATTATGCCCCAAAAGTCACTAAATGAATATTATATTTTGACCCAGCTATATTACTATGAAATCTGTACTCCAAAGAGATTGAAGAATAAGAAAAGGATCCATATGTACAAAATTTATAGCAGCTATTCTTATGTTAGTAAAGAATTTGATGCAAAGAGGGCATTCATCTATTGGAGAATAGTCTTTAAAAGTATGACATATGAAATTATGGAATGTTGTCCTGTAAGAAATTATGACAAGGATGGTTTCAGATAAACCTGTTTTGAATAAATAAAGAGTAAAGTAAGTAGAATCAGGAAAACAATTTATACAATGACATTTTTAAAAAACACCTTTGAAAAACTTCTAAAAATTCACAAACCCCAGGTTAAAAATCACAATCGGTGATATTGAAAATCCCTTCTCGGGAAAGGGACCTGTATGTGCACGAATGTTTGTGGCAGCCCTTTTTGTAGTGGCTAAAAACTGGAAACTGAATGGCTGCCCATCAGTTGGAGAATGGCTGAATAAATTGTGGTATATGAATATTATGGAATATTACTGTTCTGTAAGAAATGACCAACAGGATGATTTCAGAAAGGCCTGGAGAGACTTACACGAACTGATGCTGAGTGAAATGAGCAGGACCAGGAGATCATTATATACTTCAACAACAATACTAGATGATGACCAGTTCTGATGGATCAGGCCATCCTCAGCAACGAGATCAACCAAATCATTTCTAATGGAGCAGTAATGAACTGAACTAGCTATGCCCAGAAAAAGAACTCTGGGAGATGACTAAAAACCATTACATTGAATTCCCAATCCCTATATTTATGCACACCTCCATTTTTGATTTCCTTCACAAGCTAAGTGTACAATATTTCAGAGTCTGATTCTTTTTGTACAGCAAAATAACGTTTTGGTCATGTATACTTATTGTGTATCTAATTTATATTTTAATATATTTAACATCTACTGGTCATCCTGCCATCTAGGGGAGGGGGTGGGGGGGTAAGAGGTGAAAAATTGGAACAAGAGGTATGGCAATTGTCAATGCTGTAAAGTTACCCATGCATATATCCTGTAAATAAAAGGCTATTAAATAAAAAAAAAAGAAAAGAAAAGAAAATCCCTTCTCACTCTAAAGTGGTATGAGTCTAAGCATTAATACTCTTATATTGTGTTCTGCAGTCTACAATATGGCTAAACTGATATACTTGTCCCTTCGTATACTACTTTCCATCTCCAATTCTATGCCTTTATAAAGACTGTCTCTCATGCCTGAAATGCACTCCCTCCCCATCTCTGCTTTCTGCAAAACTCAGTTCACGCTCCCAAGCAAATGCAATACTACTCATAAGTTCTTGGACTCTGTTCTTTTTTTTTTTAATTTAATAGCCTTTTATTTACAGGTTGTATGGGTAACTTTACAGCATTGACAATTGCCAAACCTCTTGTTCCAATTTTTCCCCTCTTTCCCCCCACCCCCTCCCCCAGATGGCAGGATGACCAGTAGATGTTAAATATATTAAAATATAAATTAGATACACAATAAGTATACATGACCAAACCGTTATTTTGCTGTACAAAAAGAATCAGACTCTGAAATATTGTACAATTAGCCTGTGAAGGAAATCAAAAATGCAAGTGGGCAAAAATATAGGGATTGGGAATTCAATGTAATGGTTCTTAGTCATCTCCCAGAGTTCTTTCACTGGGCGTAGCTGGTTCAGTTCATTACTGAAATGATTTGGTTGATCTCGTTGCTGAGGATGGCCTGGTCCATCAGAACTGGTCATCATATAGTATTGTTGTTGAAGTATATAATGATCTCTTGGCCCTGCTCATTTCACTCAGCATCAGTTCGTGTCAGTCTCTCCAGGCCTTTCTGAAATCATCCTGTTGGTCATTTCTTACAGAACAATAATATTCCATAATATTCATATACCACAATTTATTCAGCCATTCTCCAGTTGATGGGCATTCACTCAGTTTCCAGTTTCTAGCCACTACAAACAGGGCTGCCACAAACATTCGTGCACATACAGGTCCCTTTCTCTTCTTTAGTATCTCTTTGGGATATAAGCCAGTAGTAACACTGCTGGATCAAAGGGTATACACAGTTTGATAACTTTTGGGGCATAGTTACAAATTGCTCTCCAGAATGGTTGGATGTATTCACAGTTCCAACAACAATGTATTAGTGTCCCTGTTTTCCCACATCCCTTCCAACATTCCTCATTATCTTTCCCTGTTATTCTAGCCAGTTGGACTCTGTTCTAAACATTTTGTGATTATTATCATTTTGTGTTCACTTTTCAGTATTGTGAACTCCCTGTTCCATATATGATTTATGCTATATGCTGGGTAGATCCTTTACTTGCCTCTGGAGAAGAGAAATCCTAGATTAGAGAGAAAGATAAACTTGTTTGGGTGAATCTAAGGTACAGAAGGAATGAAGCATTTGGGGGCCTAATCCCCCTATAGACAAAACATGCAACCTCAGAAAAATGAACCCAGAGTAAACACCAAAGGACAAATAAAGAACCAGCACTGGTGCATATCATCAACCTCTATGACCTTAACCCACTGGTTGCTTCTCCAGCTTCTAAGTTTGACTTATACAAATAGCTCATTAGGCTCATATATTTTGTATTGAGCTTAGATCCCATTATCATGGATGATAAGATTTCGATGTAGTCAAAAGTTTCTCTACTAATTAAATGCCTTGAAAATCTTGGAGAATAAATTTGACGGTATTGATGGACCAGCAAAATGTCAATATCCCTCTTACAGTGTCTTAGATAACTATTCATTATGAATCATGTATTTGGTATGGTATTAAATTATAAAAGATGGAAATATCTTTCCCAAAACTATATTCTTTAATTTTGGGTTAATTTGCAACTCTGAGAGGTTAGAGTCCTATTCTGCCTCTAATGCTACACATAATACCAATTAGCAATTAAAATGAGTTACAAATGTGTCAAAAAGAGATCATAATAGCTGAAATCCAGGTCAGTTTACTTGAAATGGATATACATCTTTGTCTTCTAAATGTTAATTAGTTGTTCTGTTTTATCTTCCAAAGTTTCCAGCTGAAATTTTCTTGAAGTTGACACTTGTAGGTCAAACAAAAATGACTTGAAAGCTTCCTCCACCTCCACACTCGCTGACCTACTCCAAAGAGTGTCCCTTGTCTTATTCAAAATTCTGAAATGGACAAGACAGAGTGGAAAATTGTTATGGATTCTGGTCTGTGTCTCTGTGGTCTCTTAAAAAGAAAACAACCACCTTAGTGACTTCTTAAACCATTGAATAAAAATAAGCTACTTTGAATCCCATTAAACATGACCTTTTATCTTTCACATACAAATAGTAAAGGTGATCTTTTAAAACCTAATCCTAAGGTAGAGAGTAATTTCTTTTCCGATTTAAGAAAATTTTTTCTAGATGTTTTCATACAGGTTGGCCTCCCAAACACATCGAAACAGTAAGCAGGTTGTAGTCAAAAGATTTTGAAAAGAGAATGATATTGTGTGTGTGGGGGGGGGGAAACAAAAGAATGTGTTTCCCTGCCATTTGGCACTACTATTCAGAGGTATTCGGTGTATTAAACACTGTTGTTGATTGTAAATGAAGCAACATACTTCAAGTATGGGAAAGAAGAAATGACCATCACTCATTCGGACAATAAACATATATTAAATGTCTGCTACGTTCAGGGTCCTGCTTTTTTTTTTTTTCACCCTGAGGGGCAAAGGCAGATTTGTGATTTCATCAGGTTTAGGAGGTTTCCAGTGTGGAAATGCTCTCCACAGATACAGCTTTAATTAATTATCTGTAACAGTCTTAGAGAGTTGACAGAGACACTGAGAAGTAACTCACTTGCTCAAGGTCATGCAGGTAAGAATGTATCTGAAGCAAGACTAAAATCTTCATTCCAAAGGCAACCATATAACTTTTGTTCCATGGTGCTCCTCTAAGTGCTTGAGACACAAAGGCAAAACAGCCAAAAGTCCTTGCCTTCAAAGAAACTATGTTCTACAAGATTTATTGAAAGGATTCATTGAAAATAATGAATAACCTATCCACGTCTTTGGAATCAATTCAGGAAGCATTTAAAGCCCTTCACAAAGTGCCACAAACCTACCTTCCCAGACTTATTCCCACCCATGCACTCCAGGGCCCAAGCCAATCAACCCTCTTGCAATCCCTCACATGTGACATCTTATCTTTTACCTCCATACCTCTCCTCTTTCCCTGAAATAAACTCCTTCCTCACTGCTGCCCCCTGTGGTCTCCAGCTTCCTTCAAAGCTCATCTTAAGGCTCTTCTCCTACATAGGGCCTGTCCTGATCTTCCCTTCCCCCAGATATTAATCCCTTCAGATTTCCTTATCCAATTTTACCATATATATATTTTCTGTTTACTTATATGTGTATATGTTACTCTAAATGTAAGCTATTTGAGGGCAAGGCCTATTGCATTTGGATGCTTGTATCCTCAGCATCAAGTACAGTGCCTCATTTAATAAATGCTTCATTGATTTATTGATTCCTCTCCTTTTCAGGGCTGAGACATTAGCATTTTGGTAAATTAAACAAACTCTTTTTAGGGAGTTCCCTAAATTACCTACCTGGAAGCAAAAGAAATAAAGTACCCAGATCCTCAGGCTTCCAAGTGCTTTTAGTCAACATCTGCACCCAAAATAATCACTGACATTTTGCAAGTAGAAAATTCTTAAAGATGACTAATTACTTTGGTATTTAGATGAAAGATAACAATTGAACATGAGTACTAGCAGCTTTTAAATTCCCAGATTTTAATTGTGCATTGCTCCCCCCACCCCCAACCCCTTATATTTTGAGATACACAGTCTTTCTACTCTGAATTATCTTTGTTATACTAATATATAATTTTTCAAAATAAATTCCTGAGATGTGGCTGAAACATTAACATTTAAAATAGATTAGGGGGTCTGGATAACTAATCCAAATACTGATGACATAGTTCCACAATATTCCTGGCCCCTTTTTTCAACCAATTCTTTGATGCAAAAGCATTTTTCTTCTGCTCTCTAAAAGAGAGGTGTTCAAATAATAACAACATTGTTCATAGTAAAAGACCTAAAACTGGCTCATGTCTATAGTGGTGACCAGCAGCTGACAAAAACATATGTTGCTCAGAATAGAGTTTGTCGATACAGATGACTTCTTTAAGCAAAGTATTTTGTTTTTACTTGTGGTCAAAATAAAGGATATTCTAATCACCCATATAGTAACCTAAACTTAGCCAACACTTCTGGGAACCAGTAGCTGTAACAAAGGCATAAGGTCATAAACTACTACGTGATTATCATTTATGAAAGAAGAATGAATTGAAGTCTGATGATCAGTTTACTCTCTGTTCTTGCTATATAGGTTTTTGATGGTGTCTGTTCTTTAACAATAGTATAATTGTGAGATCGTGGGATTTTAGAGGGATCTCAAAGACCATCTAGTCCAACTCTTTCATTTTCCAGATGGGAAAGTAGAATCGTACTTGTAGGTATTCCATTTCCTAAGTAGATGAAAATTGAACAGGAATGATTTCATATTGTGAGATGATGATGAGTAGGTTCAATGAGGGAAGCATTATCATGCTGTACCAATGATCTTTGGATAAAGATTTGAAACAGCGTATTGGATCTGAGGGAGGTATAAGAGTTTTCATTTACTTCAGAGCAATATCAGTAAGTAATGTAGAAATGACTATAGCCAAAAATTAACTATTTTTGCCCTGATCCAAAAGGTTTAGAAAATGATACTCTTCAACAAATTGTCTCAACAAATTATAGCTGTGTTCACCTAATGATGGGAACAAGTTTAGTATGATGATGAGGTCCTGAGTGGATTTCTAAATAATTCTCCAGGGAAACCTGATATGTTAATCTCATTCTTGAAGTGACTTGAGGAATTGTTTGGATCATGAAAGGTGGAATTGTTCCTTTGGTTTCATCCACTCTCACCCCGATCCAGGCTATTTGGAAAGGAGTGTAGCAGGTGTCATGGGGGCATCTCCCCTGGCCCAGCTCCCTGGAGGAGCTAAGGAGGGATGTGTGCTCCTTTGGAGTTTGCCTACCAAATGTAAACAAGGGCACAGAAAGGAACCAAAGCCACAGCGGTGTAACATTTAAATGGGGCTCAATGAGAAGAAAAAAAAGCTAGTGAAGCCAAAAGGGAAGGGGGAAAAAACCTTTCCTTTTCACCTCATTGATTTTCAATAGCCTTTGAGTTTCTTGTCCAACACTTCCTTGGAGGTCAATTTATTTACTTTCTAGTCCTCCCCCCCTTTCCTTTCCCCATTTCTAGTTTTTTCTTCACTTTGCATAAATCCCAACAAACAGTTACCTCTACTGATTGTGACACTTCCACGACTTCTGAATATTAATAGTCAAACTCTCTTCACAAATTGTGACTTTTTAATCAAAAATCCTTAATGCAAATCCTTAGGAGTTGCTCTGCTGGATGTACCTCTTTAGAATGGAGCATGCTGCATCGAAACATTTCTGAATGTTCCTGCCTACTCAGCATTAAAACATCCACCCCAGCACATACCTTCCCATATATTTCTACTAGGCAAACATAAATACATAAATAAACAGAACTTAGTACAGAGGCTCAACTGCATTAGACCATTCCAATAAAGAGCAATGTCAAACCTAATAAATTTGGTTTCCTTCTGGACGCATAAGATCGTAACTTCAGACCAAAATATAACTTCTAGTTGCAGTGAGATTAATAGGATGGAATGTGTCAGAATAAATGAAATACTTCTGCCCTACACCCATCTCCTGTTTTTCTTCCAAATCTATTCCTAATACCTACCAGTGGCACTTGAAAGTGCTTCTGGGCCCGTCTGATGGGACTCTGAGCCTAAGCATAAGGAGTTAAAGATGGTGATGTTTACTGCTGGTCACAAGAGAAGAGCATTTGGGATTTTGCTATCATATCAACTTATGTAAACAAAGAGAACCTACCCTTTTTCTCTTTGCCTTAATTTCTTCATCTTTAAAACTGAAACAATTCAATTTCCTCCCTAACTTATAAGCTTGTTTTAGAAACATTTCAATAACATGAAAGAATGAAAAAAGGTGAAAACCTTTTAAAAAATAACACAAATTTAAATTCCTAACCATTAGGGTAGGTGAGGGGTTCTTAACTTGGAATCCATGAACTTTTAAAATATTTCAATAACTGTATTTCAATATAACAGGTTTCCTTTATAATTGTATGTATTTTATTTTAGGCTTCGAGAAATATTATTCTGAGAAAAGATTTATAAGCTTCACCAGACTGCCAAAGGGGCACTTGCAACAAGCTCCTGAGTGTGGTCTGTCATGAATTGGAAAATATTTAACAAAATAAATAAAAAGGCAATAGAATATGGATAATGTTAATAAGTGGTTTTCTAAGTCAATATGTGGCTTAGGGGATCCTTATGTATGGTTTAATGGCTACTCTTTCTATTTGAATTTGACACCATTGGTCTAGATCATTGATGATAATTTTCTGTTTTCCCAAGCCTCAAAGCTTGACACCAGGCCAAACAGCAATATAATGTAGTAGTTAGCATTGGGTCTAGAGTCAGGAAAATCATAGAGAAAGCAGACTATAATGGAGAGCATACCAGACTCATTATTAAAAATACCTACATTTACATCCTACCTCTGACACTTATTGATTCTATGACTCTCGGCAAATCATTTAATTTATTTAAGCCTCAATTTCCTCATCTGCAAAATATGAATAATAATATTTGCACTACCTACCTCATGGTTATTGTAATAAAAGCATTTTGTTAATATGAACTGTTATTATCAGAGTTTTAGATGCAGTATGGTATAGTGCTTACAAGAAAAGTTTTGGAATCAGGAAGTTCTGAGTTCAGTTCCAGTCTCTACCAGGGGTCCTCAAACTTTTGAAATAGGGGGCCAGTTCACTGTCCCTCAGACTGTGAGAGGGCTGAACTATAGTAAAAACAAAAACTTTGTTTTGTGGGCTTTTAAATAAAGAAACTTCATAACCCTGGGTGAGGGGGATAATCGTCCTCAGCTGCCATATCTGGCCCACGGGATGTGGTTTGAGGACCCTTGCGAGACCTTGTTAGCTCTGTAACAGTGAAAAAAAAAACACAACTTTTTAGTACCCTACATACTCTAAGATTGTAGATTTATATAGATAATTGAGTTGTTTTCAGTCATGTCTAACTCTTCATGACTCTATTTGGGGTTTTCTTGGTACAGATCTTGGAGTGTATGTGCCATATCCTGCTCTAGCTCATTTTACAGATGGGGACACTGAGGTAAACAGGGTGAAGTGACTTGCCCAGGATCACACAGCTAGAAAGTATCTGAGGCCAGATTTGAACCAGGAAGAGGAGTCTTGCTGACTCCAAGCCCAGCACTGCACCTAGCTGATAGGTATACAGATGTAAATATGTATCTGTACATCTATCAATAGGGAATTTCATTCACCTGTGATGAAATTACTTCTTGATTCTCCTCTACCTCCAAAATGAAATTATTTGTACCTAAGAGTCAGGAAAGCCATTCTAATTCTGACTCAGAAGTTTTATAATCTCTAGTCTTCAAAAGAGCATTCATTTTGGATCCAGAAGACTTGGCCACCTATGGGCAAATCATTCCCATTCCTTTTGGCATCAGTTTTCCTATTTGTAGAATGAAAGAGTGGAACATTGATGGCCTTTAATGTCCTTCCAACTACCATCAGAAAATCCTCTGGCTTGTAATCCCTTATAATAGTCACGGCATGATTTACCCATATGAAATGGTTCTGTTTGATTACTTCTGAATTTTATAAAGTTTATAAAGTTTTATAAAGTTGAAGATTATTTCTAATCTTAGGGGTTTCAATTGTACATGTATGGCACAGAGGATAGTCAATATCCAAGGCATAAAATAAGACTTATATAAATATGTTACTGGCCAGTGCTACTGGGTATTTAATTCATTCTGATTTTCATTTACTTCCTTCTGTACAGTTTCCTCTACTGAAGTCCTTCTGTGATGCCTGTCAAGTCCTACCAAGCTGAAAAAACTTCAAACATTGTCTGGGAATGAATTGCATGTATTTCTTTGCATGCATTAAATAATATCAGCCTGCCCAAGAGGTCTAGGATACAAAAGGGTTAAAGACCTTTGTGAGTTATCTCTGAAAGTCATGAGAAGAGCCCACTGACCAGGAAGAACCCAGCTCTTGAAAGAGCTTTGTGTTTGACTTTTTCCCTTCACAATGCAATGAGAAGAAGGGGAAGGCCTTCTCTCTCTTTCCTATCATTGGCAATGACACCTTTCGGTGGAGAGACTCAATAAGAAGAAACTGTGTCCATCGGACCTGTGAGTCCAACTATGGAGTTGAGCTGTTAAGAGAAGCCTTAAGGAGTTCAGGAAGAGTAGTATGATGACATTGTGAGAAGAAACATCAGGATCCTACTTTGCTGGACATGTGAGTTACCATGGTCATCATTTGTGTTTCCTGCCTCACTGTTAGTGTACTCTGTGTGTGTGCTGATGCTGTTGTCAATTGTAGGAGAGTGTACCCCAGGTTCATGGCACAAACTTTTTTTCGTTGTTACTTGTCTTATGCTAGCTAATTAATTGTGTCAACTGGCTGATTATTCAAGGAGTAACCTGGTAAACTGGTAATCTTAATGGTATGTATCCCCAAAATACCTTGGACTTGGGATTGTCATCCTCCAAACTATGAAATTGAATTGGAAGTGGGATAGCCTAGAGGGGGCACTACATTAAAAATTATATAGCAATTTAAGGTTTGTAAAGCATTATTTCATTTGATCCTCATAACAGCCCGTTGGGTAGGACTCTAAATCAAATGCCTTCTCCTTCCCTGACAGTAATGAATTCTAAATGTAAAAGTTTCCATAAAAGATTAGTTTTGCAACTACTTTGATATTTGCACTCATGCTTCTTAGAAACCATCAAAAATACTGTCTCATAATATTCTTATAGAAATGGTAGCTATAATGCTATTTACATTGTAATTATAGATATTGAACTATATTTAGATACTACAACTATATAGTTTAAGATCATAAATTTGAAAGCATCCTAGAGTCATATTTATTTGGGCACTGGGACATTATGAAGAATTTCATCCAAAAATGCAAAATATGTTTCTACCGTTTGGAGAGGTAAGTGGGGGTAGTAAAATGAAAAACATTACAAATGCCATTTATTTTATATAAGTCAGGTTTTTCCTTCTGCTTAACACCATCAATAGCTTATGGAACTGTACAATATTATTGGCCTAAAAATATTTTTCTCTACCTCACTCCTCGTGTTCAGAATTCTTCCTAAAAAGGCATGTTAGACCTGGGAAAATGTTTAATTTTGATTCAATGGAGCAAGAGTTTCCTAAGTGCTTGTGGAGAGTCAGTGCATTTACTGTGCTATGCCCTAGGGAGGGAAGGAAAGAGAGGAAAGAAGGAAGTGAAGGAGAAAGAGAGGAAAGAAGGAAGTGAAGGAAAAAGAGAGGAAGAAAGGACAGAAAGAAAAGAGGGAAGGAGGGAGGAAGGAAGGAGAAAGGAAAAGGAGGAGTCCTTGTCTTCAGTGGCCTTACATTCTACACAAGTATACACAAATAAGTAAATTTGAATCCCCGATTTTTTTGCCTACTTGGTTCAGAACTGTGATTTTCATCAGTGTAGGGAATTCCCTTGTTGGGCCATTCCCTTCAGCAATACAGCACTCTACCTCTCAGTGACTAACAGCCTTGGAGAGTTGTAGTGGGTCCTGAAGAAGAACTTGGCCAGAATCACACACTAGGTATGTATCTGAGGCAGGACCTGATGTCAGGACTTCCTTACTCACAGTGCCATATTGCCTCTCAGACACAACCTACTTACAAAAGAACTCATACATTTCACTTAAATTGCTTTTTATTCGAAGATCTCTAAGTGCTTCACACTTCATCTGATAGAATGATATTGAAAAGAGCACCACACAATTTTTGTGGAGAACCATTAGGATTTACAAAATGCTTTATAGCTATGTCATCCCATTTGATCCTCTCAACAACCCTGTTAGGTAAGAGCGCTCTACTTTCCCCCATTTTATAGATGAAGAAACTGAGGCTCAGAGCCATGAAATGATTTATCCAGATTTCCATAGCTAGTAATGTCTGGTATAGAATTCAAACCCAAATTTTCCTGCCTCCCAGTCCAACCCTCTAGCCATGATTTCAAGCTGCCTCTAAAGCAGCTTCTATCTAAGCATATTTGATAATTGGATCCAAACACAGGAACTTTTGGAAAAATCAGTAGAAAGCAACTTTCCAATAAATTAATACATTTAAATATTTTACACACTTGAGGCAGTCTTCTCTTGTAATTATCTATGCAACAATCTGCACAATTACTTTCGTGTTGCTCATCATTTTTTAATGTATTCATAGGCCCCTTGGAGATTGGTACCCACCTACTTGAAAATTTATACTGACAAAAAAGAAATAACAACGATTTTATTTTCTTTTGCTACCAGTAATGTTCCATGGGGAAAGCAGGCTGCTAAACATTTTCTGTGGGCTGGTAAATATTTAATACTTGTTTACAAGACTACTTTAAATTTATATATGTCATGCTTTACATGTCTAGACCAGTTCAAAGGAAAATATCATTTTTCATTTGCAGGAACCACTGTGTTTATCCTATTTTTTCCAAAGGGGCAAGTCAATTTCATCTATGACTGTAGAAAAAGAATCAGGAAGTGTCATTCCTGGGTTTGTCACCCCCACTCACTTCCTACCCTCGTCCTAGCCCCCTATAAAGAAATCCTCATTCTTTTAGAAAGGAGAATGTTTTTTACTCACAAAAAAACTGAATAGAAACCTAATCTATATAAAAGTTGTCCTCTTCGCTTCCCTGTGGCTACTAGCATGCTTCTCTTCTTCCGTAAAATGTCGTCTTTTGCAGCACAGCCCCTCCAAAGATTGCAGCTGCAAGGTGGCCTCTGAGCATTGGTAGCTCTTGTTAACACCCTTTAAACAGCCACATAGAAAGATGCCAACAGAATTGAACTAAAGATAGAGAGATAACAACATTAGCATGTACCCTGTTAGCAATAACACAGGGTCTGGCTTCCAGAGAGGCAAATCGTAGACCCACTCCACAGCTTTGCTCTCTAGAAAACAATGTGTGATGACAGAGTATATATTTTATATTAAGGCAACGGAAGATTTATTTAGAAATGTACTTGCTTCCCAGCAGTTATTCTGGGCAAGGTAAGGAAGGCAGGGTTTGGTGTGGCAATTAAGAAGCTCCTGCATCTATTTATATTTTTCTCTCTTTTTTTTTCTCTAGCAGCTTTGCTTAAGCCAAATGCTGCCTTCCCTGCTCAGCCTGCCCAGTACAACTGCTAGAAATACAGGCATTGCAAAGTAAGCATTCTGGATACATGCTATTTATTACTATAAAGGCCAGTTTGTTTTCAAACCTTGCAGTGGTAAATGAGAGGCAGCCTAGTATCAAATGTAGTGGACTAGCTTTAGAGTTCAAAAGATCTGGATTCAAGACTTGCCCCCCAACTGTGGAACCTGCTACAATCACTTAAGCCCTCAGAACCCCTAACTAGAAAGTACAGATGGCTTGTTAATCTATCTGAAAGTGTGAGGTTTCCCCCACCCTGCTGAAATCATAGATCTGGACCCAAATGATAAGAATAAGAATAATCACAGGAATGAGAAACCCAACCCCATAACTATCCATATATAGGAATATGTGAGAACAGCTTTATTTTTGAGTAGGTTCAGATCCAGACTACCCCAGAATGAATAGTGCATCCCCAAAGACCTTATTCCCATGTTTTGCACTCTTGATGGAGTGAGCTTATATGTTCATGTGCTTGTAGATGCGTGCATATGCTTAAAACACAAATTTCACAAAACGTATGGGAAAAAACAAATCCTTGTGGGCCACCTAGAAAACAACCCTCAATGTTTTTGGCATGAAGAAAGCCCAAGAAGCAGAGGGGCTGGAGAAGAGTGAGGAAGAAGGCATTGTTGTGGGGAGGATGTAGTTGAAATGCACAGAAAGGAACCTTGGAAACTTTACAACCCTAAAAGCTTTCATTGCAAATTCATTACCATAAGAGCCAAGTTTTTGCAATTTGCTAAGTTAATGGCATGCAAATAGTCACCCCTATCTCAATCCTCCCAGAATGCACCTTGTTGTTTTGCAGGCTTGGGTTTTTTGCGATCTTCCCGTGAAGTATAGAAGGGGAGGGAGGAGATGTCAACTGTTAGATTTGAGGCCGCTCTTTTCCAGGATTAGACCTTAGGGACACAACTATGGGACATTAAATAAGTCCTCGACTCCCCTCCTGAGTGATCAGAAGGCAGCTGTGTTTCTAGGACCAAGGATATGTGGAGAGGGACACTAATGGAGGCAGTGCCCAGAAGGGTCTGGACTGTCTCTGCAATTGCCCAACGTCTGGCCTTGGCTCCCTGGGTGCTCCCTGTGTACTCCCTGGGCGCCCTAGGGAAACCAATGGAACCTTTCTCAGAATCGGGTATTTAAATGCAGAAAAACAAATCCATTGGATTACAAAGAAAGCTAATTATATTGTATTATAGCTATCAAAATATTTTGTCAAAAATTCATCTACCCCAGATTAAGAATACATGACCCACCAAACCTGACACTACCCTCCTTCCCATTATTAATTCTGCAAAACTGCAACATTAAAAAAAAATCTCCCCTAAAAGGAAAAAAACCAGAGAGGAGAAAGAATAAAAGCATCTTCCAGGAAGCTCAAGCAAAGTTGCTAAGGAAAAGGAGAAAAATGCATATAGGGATGGTAAACTAGAATCCTCTTAGTCCTGCATTTGGAGGCATTCAAACCTCAGTTCCCATTTCCTCTTTGTAGCTTTCTAGCTGTTTATTCCTTAGTTTCTTCTTCTCTAGCCAGGCATAATAATCCCTGCTGTGTCCCCCGCTTAATCTCATTCAACCTCAGTTTTCTCACCTACAGAATGGGAATAAGAATCCTTGTAGTTCTTACCTAGTAGACAACAAGCAGTGCGGAAAAACACTTGATCAATTCAAATTTTAAAATGCTAAATCAATCTCAGCCCGATTATTAATGCTACTTACTATAAACTCTTAGAATAACTTGGGTTTTTGGGTAAGGCGGGATTCTCACATTTTTCTGGCCCTGTAGTCTTTCCAGGTAGATGTGAGGAGGAGGTGGAAGAGGAGGTCGAGTAGCTGCAGCTTAGTTTGAAGAAAAGGGTGACAGCATGTGGCTGGGAGAGGAAGAAGAAGAAAAAAAAAAGAGAGGGAGGGCACTGTGATAGTCACAGATGTCATCCACCTGCCCCTTTTACTGAAGGGCCCATTTCCTTATAGATTGTCTTAGGCATATCTAGGATCCATTTTCTTTATAGCTCAATAGAGTCTTAAGTGATCCCAGTTTGATTCCCTACAAGATTTTTTTTTCTGATAATAACCAGCTTAAGCAAGTAAAGTAATATGAAAAATCTTATCCACAGGATCCTTCTCACTTCTTCCCCAACCTTTGCCTTAGTCTTCTTCTAAGCAGTTGACTTATTTATTTATTTGTGATTACATATAAAACATTATGGTCTACGATTTAGTGCAAAAGTATCAAAAAAGTCAAGGATGTGGAGCAACTTGGTAACTAAGCACATAAAATCAGAAGGATCTGAATTCAAATATGACATCAGACACTAGCTGTGTGAACCTGGCAAGTCATTTAACCCCAATTGCCTCAAAAAAAAAAAAGAGGCCAAGAAAGTACCATTTCTGCCTTCTCTTTCCTCGGGTCACAGTAGTGAAAATAGAACATTAGAGCTGGACCAGTTGACCTGGAATAATGTCTTATCCAACACCCTCAGGAACTTGAGGCCCACATAGGGCATCATTGTTGACCAAAACCAAATAATGTGTTAGTGGCAGAGTCAGGCTTTTAACTCCACGGTTCCACCTCCTGGTCTACTGTTTCTTTCCCTAGGCTAGGAAAGAAGGGAATCCCTAGAGAGCTTGCAGTGGTTATTTAAAAAGACCAGTGCCCAAGGTAAAATTGGAAAGTGTTAGACATTTGAGCCTTTTTCTTTCTCTCTCCCTGGGTGACTAGTACTCTGGTGTTTCCCGGGACTATTCCCAAGAAACTCCAGACTATTGAGGAAATAAAGAAATGGATGAGTCATTCATTAGCACCACATCATGAATTAGTTCAGTATGCTAACGCCAGACCAGTCAGTCAGCTAGCATTTCATAAGTACCTACTATGTGCCAGGGAATACTGGAGATACCAAAAAAAAGGCCAAATATAGTCCCTATGGTCAAGGAACCCATGTGTAAGGGAAGAGATAGCATGCAAAGAGCTATGTGTAAACAGGCTATTTATACAGGAACTTGGACATGATCTCAGAGAAAGGCTTTGAGATTGAGGACTGGGAGAGAATTCTCAGAGAAGATGACATGTGAATGAAGCCAGAGAAGCTAGGAAGGGGGTGAGGAAGGAGAGAGTTCCAGGCATGGGAAAAAGCCAGTGAAAATGATCCAAGTTGAGAGAGGAGTGTCTTGTATAAAAACAAAGGGGTGGGTGACACAAAATGAAAGAATATGGGTGTGAGTGTTATTCACATATGGAGTAAGTCTAGGAAGGTAAGAGGATCAGGCTATGGAGAGATTTAAGGTCAATCAGGATTCTATATATGAGCTTGGAGACAATAGGGAGCTTCTGGAGTTGATCTAATGGTGGGTGGGGTAGTGACATGGTCAGACTTGTGTTTTAGGAAGGTTAGCTTAACCTTTGAATGGAGAAAGTACTGGAATGAAGCATGGAGATCAATGTATTGGAATTGTTGTACTAAAGATCTGGACTAGGATGTTAGAGGAGAGAAGGGAGAGTGTACTGGAGAGGTTATGAACAAGTTTTAGCAAAACAGATTGGAGGGGGTGGGGCAAGAAAGAAGGAAAAGGCCAGAATGATTCCTTCATTTTGAGTTTGGTTGACTGGGAGGATGGTGGTATCTTTGACAGCAATACTTCCGTATTGTTTGTTTGGAAGGAGAAAGTGCTTTGGGGAAAAGGTGATGAGTTCAACTTTGGATATGTTAAGTTTAAGATGTCTACAAGACATCCAGTTGAAGATGGGCATTTAGAGATTTGAGACTTGAGATAAGGAGAAGATCGAGAATCATCTTTAGGCTGAGTTCTTACATAATGTAGCTTAATAAATAAATTTTAATTCATTCACTCATAAGAATTGCATCCTTCCTTGCCTTATGGATAAAGGCAGCAAGACCTGAGTTCATCTACCAATTTTGTGACTTCTTCTGGCATATGGTAGGCACTTAATAAATAATTAATGATTTGATTGATTAAATGGCTCTGAGCAAGAGATCAGAGAATCATCTTTATAGAGGTGATCATTGAAGCCTTGAGAGATGAGGACATGAAGTGAAATAGTGTGGAAAGAGAAGATAAGAGGGGCCAGGGCATTGCCAAGATCAGATCAGATCACATCCCCCCTCCCCAGTCTTTTCTTCTCGATTAGTTTTTCAGACTTTAAGTGACAGACACACATTCCCAACACACTCATATGCACAGACACACATTCCCAACACACTCATATGCACATACATATACTCACAACACACTCTTACACACACACATAAACACACATTTTCACACATACAACCCACACACACTCCCATTCCCATACACTTGTTTTGTTGCTTTTCCCTTCTTGAATCAGGTCCTTGTGCCACCCCCTCACTTTCTACAAAGAGATGGGCGAACTTTTCCTGGGTAGTGGTACAAAGGGAAAACCCCCAGTTTGAACCCTGACCCTTCCTTTTGCTAGCTATATGTCTTTGCATAGATCTCTAAACTTGACTTTGCTTCTCTGCAATAAGTGGGCACTGCACAATTTTGCAGAAGTGTCTTTTGTGAGGGGGTTACATGTCCATTTCACAGATATGGCAAGAGACTCAGAAGTGACTTGGCCTGGATCACACAGCTAATAAATGTCAGAAATAGGATTTGAATCCAGGTTTTCTTGGCTTCAAGATCAGTTGTCGATGGATTCCACCAGACTGCTAGGAGGGAATTGGACATTTCAGGACGCCTTTAAATACTTTGAGCCTTCCTTTTGGCCTTCACTGGGAACCTGGACTGGATTCAAGGAAATGGCATTCCACATTAGGAGAGGCTGGATCACATGCTCCTATCTTCTGCCTCCAAAGTGACTCCATAAGACTCCTTCTGATCCCCCAGGAATCCCCTTAGGCTGCCTCCAATGCTGACCCAGCACAGCTAACTTTTCCTCCTCTTTCAGAGGCCTTCAGAACAGGCCAAGTGATTAGAGCAATGTCTCCAAAGCCTCGATTCAAATCCCACCTTTGAGGCTTACTACTTGTGTACAAAAGTCATTTAACTTCCCCATGCCTCTGTTTACTCATTTGTAAATGAAAGAATTGGACTAAATTACTTCTGAGGTCCCTTGCAGTTCTACATCTAGGACCTCATTTTCAGGGCCCTGACTCTGGAGTCATCCAGCTTTAGGACATCACAAGGCTGCTGGGACCCCATCTGTATTGGACTCCAAATCTGCATTGCATTCTAGCAATGAAGACTTCAGGAAGGAAAATGTACTCCAGATCTGGTTGGATATTCATTTAGCCTCTACCAGACTTCTTGGTGTGATCCTAGTGTTTTTATTGGGCTCAGCAAAATGGAGGCAGTGAACTTCTATGCTCTGGTTAACAGAGAAATTGTTTTTATTATTTTAGTCTTACCTTGGTCAGTGACTTCATCCTTCCTTATCCTTTTCTTTCCCTTTAAAACCTTCTCTGTCTCTCTCTATCTCTGTCTGTCTCTGTAATTAGTGCCTGACTGCAACAGCAGTAATGACACATTTAAAATAGAGGTTTTATTTTATGCTGAGGGTTTTTTTTTATATGCCTGTATAACTGCAGTGGCAGCTTCAGGAACATGACCGATAAACATCGTGAAAGGTGTTGAATACATCTTGGGGAGCTGAGCAACCTTCAGGAGAAGGCATCTTCCCATAAAACCTATCATCCCTATTGGCTAGGTCCTCAAATAGAAAGCATTGCCCCCCTAGCTCTTTCCCACATTCACTTTTCTGAAAAAATATATTTTAAGGGTTCAGTTATTAATAATAATACAGCAAAAAAGGATGAGTTCTTACATAATGTAGCTTAATAGATAAAATTTAATTCATTCATTCATAAGAATTGTATCCTTCCTTGCCTCATGCATGGATAAAGGTAGCAAGGAGTTCATATACCAGTTTTGTGACTTCTTCTGGCATACAGTAGGCACTTAATAAATAATTATTGGTTTGATTGATTAAATGGCTCTGACCAAATTACTTAATTTCTTAGCCTAAATTTTCTTATTTATACAACAGAGGATAATGGCTTAGAGTATTTCTGCACTCTGCCCCCCATCTTGTTTCAAGATGAAAACTCAAAGCCAGAAAGCACTTAGTGAACTTCAAGATTCCCTGCTCTTTCATTTTTTGCAGCACCGAGAATTTCATTCCAACAGGGAGAGCTGGGAGTGAGGAACTCCATGGCAGCAGCTTCCTAGAAGCTTCAGAGGGTCTTACAGGGCCCAGAACACAGAGAGATCCACTGATTGTGGCAGGGGAGGATTGGGCAGGGGGCCACATTCCCATTCTCTTGGAGCCTGAGCCCAACTTTTCTTGACTCAGAGATAAACTCTGGCTACTAAGCCAACCCCTTCTACCATGTCAGTTATTATCATTATTGAAAACCATCACAGACCTTGGAGCCTCACATAGGAAGTTATTCATATGGGAGAAAAAAGACAAGAGAGGAAAAGGTGGTAGTTGTTGTTTTTAAAGGAGTCACCAATGGCTTCTTCTCTCTCCAGGTTCTGTCATTTTAATGATTCTTTCCCATTATGTCAGTGGTATATGCATTTCATCTTTGAACTTAGAATATATTTGGGAATATTTATCTTTCCAATCCGATGAACATGATAGAATGAGAATCTCTTCTAATAGTCTTTTTATTTGCTTATTTATTTAAGTTCAGCCCTGAGATTTCATCATTGGGGGGACTTCCAATATGAAAAGTCCTTGCACTAGTAGATCATCTACTCTTTTGCAATGTGTAACAGGGCCACTGAGAAGCTATTATGAAGTCTATGGTCTCGCAGCTAGTGTGTGTCACAGGCAAGTACCATATAGTCTTTGAACTCTAGTCTTCTGTATTCTGAGACCATCTCCTCTCTGGTGCGTTCTTCGGCCTCTCGTGGTTTATTATATTTACGTTTGACTAAGTAATTGCATATAAGTGCTGGCACCCCAAGTGGCATCCTCAGCCACCCATCTGAAATCAATATATGTGGAGCATGCTGTCCAGACATGCTTCTGCTATCCTATCTACAAACTACATGTCACCTACATTTCCCTTCTTTTCCCAACCTGCTACCATGCCTTTCCTGCCCCCCAAAAAAGCTTAGGGCAAGCACCTCTCATCATCCCACCCTCAGTTTCCTTCCCACTAAAGAGAATTGCTTGGCTATTTCTACTCATATAGATCCCTGCAGTGAGCAGTACCCAGGGATCTGACTAGCCGCCCCTTCCCCGGGACCTCCAGTTGCCCTGATTTCCAAGGATAGAACAGCTCGGTGGCTGCAGTGAAAAGGAATGATTGGCACTGAGCAGGGAAGGAAGGAAAGGGGAGCAGCTCAGATCACTCCATTCGCAGCCCCTGCCCTGCTCACCCTGATGCCTCCAGTGTTTTCCCAATCCTTTCTCTTCCATGCAAATAGCCTAGCAATCTCCTTAGCACCCAACACAGTGATGGCGACCAAACTGTGTGGGTGCTGAGTTGGGTGGTAGGCAGGCTTTAAGGTCTAGGCAGGGAAGAAAGTGTGTGTGTGTGTGGGGGGGGGGGGTTTACAAGAAAGAAAAAAGAGGAGGAAGGGAAGGGAGAGAGAAAGAGGCAAAAAAGAAACTGCCCATAGTTGTCTCGACTGCTACAGGTTACCCCCCTACCCCCTACCAGTGCCTAAACTATTCAAATGAGCTCCCAGGTCAACGTTGCCGATAAGGATAGAAAGCTTGAAAATGCAGGAAAGTGCAGAAGATTGTAAAGAGAGAAAAGGGAGGCGGCGTTGGGATCTCTCTCTCTCCCCCCCCCCCCCCCCCCCCCCCCCCCCCGACAAGGCTTGCAGTGCCTGCCTTTTGCCGCCCAGAAGAGCCAGGTTTCGGCTGGGGAGGCCATCCCCCCGCCATGCATGAGCCCCCACGAGTCCTAGGCAGGGATCAGCTTCTTCCTGCGGTGACCGCTGGCTCTAGATGCCAGGGAGCCGGGGAAGCAAACTAGTACATCGGGGATGAGATGGGAGAAAAAGGAAGCAAGCTGGCGAGCTTGAGGCTGCCAGTGCTGACCTCCCTGCTTTCGCAGCCTCTCCTCTCCGGGGGCTTCCGAAGCGGAGCCCCCCTCGGTCCCGGCCGCCTGCTCCCCCACCCCCCATCCCCAGCAGAAAGTTCCACCCTTGTGCCCAGAAGCTAGACCTGGAGCTTCCTGCACTGCTTCGGCCCTTTGCTTCGAATTCCCAGGGCCCCCAGCCCAGTTCGACAAAGAAGCTCCCCTCCGTGCCTCGGCCCTCTGGCCAGCCCCACGTAGTGGTCTTTCTTGGACGTTGCGGGCCCCCTCCCGCTAGTCTAGCCCAGCAAGTGGTTCTACCTAATTGTAAACACAACACAGTGGGTTTTGTTGGCTCCCTACTGTGGCAGCGACTTTTTTGTGACACCTACTTATTCTGCTCCTTTCCCACAGAGAGAATCAGGTTAAGCGTCATTTTCAGGAGGATCTTAAACTTTAGGGAAATCACTGTCCCCCACCTCCCTCCACCCCCCCACCCCCGCTCGACCCCTTCCAAAAACTGAGCTGTGGCTTTCGGAGGTTGAATTAGATCTGCAGGGAGAAAAATCCCTCCAGCCACCACCCTGGAAGGGAGCCTTTTAGCTCGGAAACCCAGCTCTGGGTATAGAACACAAAAGCCCTTGGAAGTCTCTCTCTCCCTCTCCTTTTCCCTCCCTCCCTCCCTCCTTCCTTCTCTCTCTCTCTCTCTCTCTCTCTCTCTCTCACACACACACACACGCACATCTAGCAGCACCAACATTACCTCTCAAACATTCCCCCGAGACGTCTCCCCTCCAACCCCATTTGACTTCTGTCTTGGGAATCTGGGAGGAGACATCCTAGGAATGACCAAGCCACTCCCCCAGCCCTCCGCTCTGGTGTGGAGGTGCTGACTGGTGGGTGGAAGAGGCAGAGGCGAGGAGGGGCCCGGGGAGAGGTGCGGGGGAACCTAGCCGGCTTTTCGCATTTCCCCTTCTGGACACCCCCACACGAGGAGTTGCGCGTAGTCTGCTCGGAGGTGGAGGAGTTCAAGGGAAATCGACGCACGGAGTGAATTTCGAGCGCCTTTGCCAAGCCACTTGCGACGAAGACGAGCGGCGTTAACGGGCTTCCCCGGGTCTCGCCGCGGCCCCGCATCCTCTCCCCCCCCATTTCCCTCCCCCCCAGCAGCCCCATTCCCGGGCGTGACGTCACCCCCAGCTAGGTCCGAGGGAGCCTGCAAAAGCCTCTCAAATTCAAACTGATCGGCGCCCAGACAGCAGCCGCCGCCAGCCGGGGGAAGGGAGCCGAGCCGCCGCCACCGCAGCCTCAGCAGCCCGCCCGGCGGAGTCAGCAGCCCGCGGCGCCCCGCGCCACCCCCCACCCCGCACCCCGCGGTCCGCCCGCGCCCAGCGCACACGCACAACCAGCCGGGCGCCAGGTGGCCAAACTTCCCGCGGCTCCGCCGCCCGCCTCTGCCCCTTCTTCCTGCCCACCGTCAGGACTTTGGGTTGTACCCCCAGAGCCCCAAATCCTCAGGACGTCCCCTCCGTCCACCCTCATCCCAAACCCTAACCGTCAGCCCACCAGCCCTCCAGATCGAGCAAACCGTTCCGTCTGCAAGAAGCGGCGTCTTCTCCGGGCTGCTTCTCCCACCCAACGGTTTCTCTATTTGCACCCAAAATGCTAAACTCCGGGGCTACCGTAAAGGAGGGGAGTCTCATCTTCTCCTGATGTGTGAGTACCGCAGCCCTTTCCCTTCCGCGGTCCTTCCCATTTGGTCCTCCCCCCCCTTTCCTTTCCCATCCCTTCCCATCCCTCCCCTTCCCCACCCCCTTGCGCAAGAGGGGAGAGCTAGAGAAAGAAAGAAGTAAAGCTATTTCGACTGCTGCTGCTACTGCTGCTGCTGCTGCGAGACAGACGAGCTGTCCGCGTCCCTTCCCCGGCTTTCCCCCCACCCCCACCCCCATTCCCGGAGGAGGAGGAGGAAAATAAGAGGAGGAGGAGAAGGAGGAGGAGAACAAGGAGGAGGGAGGAGGAGGAGGAGGAGGAGGAGGAGGAGGAGGAGGAGGAGGAGGAGGAGGAGGAAGAAGAAGAAGAAGAAGAAGAGGGCGAGGGCGGCTTGGTTTAGTAAGACAACTCGGTTACTAATGACTCCGCTGGCAGCAGGGACCCGAGGGGAATCAGGTGCATGGCTGTATGTTGCGGGGAGGGCAGACTGGCGGGCAGGCGGGCAGAGTGGAGGGCGATGAAACAGCTTCGCAAAGCGATTGTTTCCGTTCGTGGTGTTGTCTCCCCGCGCCCCCTTCCTCCCCCATCCCTTTTCCTGGCCATTTTAATCGGGCTCCTTGTTTCTCTCTCCCCCACTCCCCGATCCCGCTCCGCTCCTCCTCCCCACTTTTCCCCTACCCTTCCAAACCCCCTTCTTAAAGGCTTGATCGTAGGTGCCGGAGCCAGATCGACTGTGCATAAAGATGCTGAACGGTGTTTGGTTGCTCAGTGTGTTAACCGTGGCCGGGATCCTCCAGACGGAGAGCCGCAAAACTGGCAAAGACATTTGTAAGATCCGCTGCTTGTGCGAAGAGAAGGAAAATGTACTGAATATTAACTGCGAAAACAAAGGTTTTACCACCGTGAGCTTGCTCCAGCCCCCCCAGTACCGGATCTACCAGCTTTTCCTCAATGGAAACTTACTGACCAGACTCTATCCTAATGAGTTCGTCAATTACTCCAACGCCGTGACTCTCCATTTGGGGAACAATGAGCTGCAAGAGATCCGAACTGGAGCGTTCAGTGGCCTGAAAACTCTCAAGCGACTCCACCTTAACAACAACAAACTGGAAGTTTTGAGGGAGGACACGTTCCTGGGCCTGGAGAGTTTGGAGTACCTGCAAGCGGACTACAACTACATCAGTGCCATCGAGGCGGGAGCCTTCAGTAAACTGAATAAGCTGAAGGTCCTGATCCTCAACGACAACCTCCTGCTGTCTCTCCCCAATAATGTGTTCCGCTTTGTTCTGCTGACCCACTTAGATCTGAGAGGGAATCGGCTGAAGATGATGCCCTTTGCTGGGGTCCTGGAACATATCGGAGGGATCATGGAAATTCAGTTAGAGGAAAACCCGTGGAACTGCACTTGCGATTTACTGCCGCTGAAGGCTTGGCTGGATACCATAACCGTCTTTGTCGGAGAGATTGTCTGTGAAACTCCTTTTCGGCTGCATGGGAAAGACGTGACACAGTTGACCAGGCAGGACCTCTGTCCCAGGAAGAGTGCCAGCGATTCGAATCATAAAGCGAGCCACCCTTCCTTTTCCGACACCCACGTGCAGAAGCTATCGCCTACCCTTAATCCCGCTCTCACTCCTACACGGGCTCCCAAAGCCAGCCGGCCCCCCAAAACAAGAAACAGGCCCACGCCCAGGGTCACGGTGTCCAAAGACAGGCAGAGCTTTGGACCTATCATGGTGTACCAGACCAAGTCCCCCGTCCCCCTCACCTGTCCCAGCAGCTGTGTCTGCACCTCCCAGAGCTCTGACAACGGGTTAAATGTCAACTGCCAAGAGAGGAAGTTCGCCAATATCTCGGCCCTTCACCCCAAACCTACCAGTCCAAAGAAGCTTTATCTTACGGGAAACTATTTGCAAACCGTCTACAAAAACGACCTCCCAGAGTACAGTTCTTTGGATTTGTTGCACCTTGGAAACAACCGGATTGCAGTCATTCAGGAGGGTGCTTTTACAAATCTAACTAGTTTACGGAGACTTTATCTGAATGGTAACTATCTGGAAATTCTTTATCCTTCTATGTTTGAGGGGCTGCAGAGTTTACAGTATCTCTATCTCGAGTATAACATCATTAAAGAGATTAAGCCCGGTACCTTTGATGCATTGATTAGCTTGCAGCTGTTATTTCTGAATAACAACTTGCTGAGATCCTTACCGGATAATGTGTTTGGTGGCACTGCTCTCACCAGACTGAACCTGAGGAACAACCATTTCTCCCACTTGCCAGTGAAAGGGGTCCTGGATCAGCTGCCGGCTTTTATCCAGATCGATCTGCAAGAAAACCCCTGGGATTGTACCTGTGACATTATGGGCCTGAAAGACTGGACTGAGCACGCAAATTCCCCTGTCATCATTAATGAGATCACCTGTGAATCTCCGGCCAAACATGCAGGTGAGATCTTGAAATTTTTAGGGAGAGAAACCATCTGTCCAGACAACCCTGACTTATCAGATGCTACCATCTTATCTATGAGTCATAACACAGACACCCCGAGATCTCTTAGTGTGGCTCCCAGCTCATACCCAGAGCTACACACAGAAGTTCCACTCTCTGTTTTAATCTTAGGGCTCCTTGTGGTCTTTATCTTATCTGTCTGCTTCGGGGCAGGTTTATTTGTCTTTGTCCTCAAGCGGCGAAAGGGGGTACCCAGTGGGCCCAGTAGTACCAACAACCTAGACATCAGTTCCTTCCAACTGCAGTATGGATCTTATAATGCTGACACCGCTGACAAGACCGAAGGCCACGTCTATAACTATATTCCTCCTCCCGTGGGCCAGATGTGCCAAAACCCCATTTACATGCAAAAGGAAGGTGACCCAGTGGCATACTACCGAAACCTCCAAGAGTTCAGCTATGGGAATCTGGACACCAAGAAGGAAGGGCCAACCACTCTGGCTTATACCATCAGTGCATCGGAATTGCTGGAGAAGCAGTCCACTCCACGAGAGCCAGAGCTACTCTATCAAAATATTGCAGAGAGAGTGAAGGAACTCCCCAGCGCAGGGGTGGTCCACTATAACTTTTGCACCTTACCTAAGAGGCAGTTCGCACCTTCCTATGAATCCCGACGCCAAAATCAGGACAGACTGAACAAAACTGTTTTATACGGAACTCCCAGGAAATACTTTGCAGACCAATCCAAACCCGAACATCCTTTGCTTCAGGCCAAGCAGCCAACAGAACCGGACTACCTCGAAGTTCTGGAGAAACAAACCGCGATCAGTCAGCTGTGAAGAGAGGGAAACAAAGAATGAAAGTATCAAGGGAGGCTGCCTGGGGAAGAAAGAAACAGCTGGAGACGGCCACATTCAGTGCATTGGCTTTTTGGTTTTTGTGGGGTGGGTGCAGTGAAGTTGGGGGGAGATCTTTCTTTTCCAGGAATAACATGGAAACTTTGAAAAATCAGTGAAGGATGGGGAGAAAGCAAGCTTCTTGCTCTCAAAAGTTTTCCTCTTAAATTATTTTCACTTTTTAGGGTTTTGTTTTTTTTTCCTTTTTTTTTTTTTTTTTTTTTTTTTTTTAGCATCTTTAGTAACTATCCACTGAAAATGAATGTTGCTTCAATGGCTTTTTCCCCTTTTCATTTTACTTTTTGTCCTCCCCCCAAACTGTTCTGTTGTTGTTTCAAGGTACAGATGAGGAATGGGACACTCTAGGAGGTCCAGAAGGGGCTAGGAAAAAAATCTTTTAAAGAAGTGGATGCTGAATGTGTTATGCTGAAGATCTCCAAAGATCTTTTGGGACTGTCACTTCCTTTGTAAATAATAATATCTAGTATTTCTCTTTCAGTTGCCACGCAAAGTCACTGGGCGTCACCTCTTGTGTTAAAGTGCCTTTGCACTTTAAGTACATTACTTAAATGTTGCTTTTAGCTTTGATAAATTGAACCTATTTTAATGTGTTGTATTTTTGAAAGTAAAAAAAAAATGTAAAATAGATATATATATATATATATATATGTCAGCTGCATTCAATCAAAGGAGAGTTTGCTTGATTTATAGGTAACCAGCCCTTCATTAAATGATTCTAGTTATAAGACTATAGATTTCATTGTAAAATATTTCTTTTCTTCTGGGTTTGTTTTAAGTGATTCATTGAAGTCAGCTAAGCAGACTTAGTGATAGACCAGAGGCACTCAACTGCCTTGGCTGGGCTTACTATTTCATTAATAAAAGGTATAGAACTAGCATAGAGAATTGAACAGTTAAGGTCCTTCCCTAAATCATTACCTTGCCAACACTAACATGGTCAGTAATGTTCAGTGCTTTTAGATTATTTTCCTAATTAAGAGAACATTACACAACTTGTAATATATTTTTTCTGCATTAAATTAGATATTTTTATACATTTAATGAAAGAGTCTGAATTTCTAACTTTTTAATTGAAATTAATATTTTTTCTGCCTATTGAGACATTTTCTATAAGCATACACCAGTAGAGGCCGCCACACACCTCATTTAATAAAGACATATGAGCCATTTAAATACCTTGAAGGAAAACTTCAAAGGTGAAATTCGAACTTGGGTCTCCAGACTTCCCAAGCAAGTTCTCTGCAGGTTCCAAGGCAGCAGAGACAAATGTCAACATACCTTCCTATTCCCTTACCGACCAACATTTAGACTTCAGAATTCTTCTTGGGTTATCATATTTAAATAGAAAGCAGTGTTTTCCCATTGAGTTTATGAAGTCCTCCCAAGTTTATTGAAGCTTTAAAAGGGGTGCTATCTAACAGTGTTATTGCATCTCCACATAGGGGAAGAATGACCGAAAATCAAGAAATTAAGCATTGTTTCTCTTTCACCTTTCCTTAGGTTTTACTTGAATTTTACCTTGTCATCCGAAGAAAGCATTTCCTTTCTCTCCACCCGCCCCAGTGGGGGCAGAGGAGAATATTAAAATAAGTTTGGTTCACCAAGTATATAAAACATTTATGAAGCCTTATTATTAGTCTGTAAATAATTTTTAGCTGCAAACATGATTGTGAGATTTAAACAAACAGCCCTTATTTACAACAAAAATAGTTTTGTTTTGTCTATTGTAAATCCTTATGCAACTGGGATGGTGATCTGCATATAAAGTAGGCCAGCCTTTTCAATTCCTTATTAAAGCAATTGATGGAGAATGAAAGAAGCACACTGTTTCCTTTTCATAAATAGGTTACTGCACATAATAATCCTTTATTATCATGCAGAGATTGAAGTGGACTCTGATGACTTATTTTTAAAGCTTTAATATGACTAATAGTATATTGTCTGCCACTCCGAAGACTTCCCAAGCAATCGAATTTCAATTATAAATGACTTAAGTCCGTATTCTTTTCATCGATATTTTACTAGTGGAAAACAGTTGCCTTTTTTCAGAACTGAAAGGAGTCGTGTGTGGACAGAGCTTAGAACATGCAGTGAATCGCTTTTAATGAACAATGCAGTGTCTGAATACCATCCACCGTGACCAGCTCTCTTGTCCACTCTTTGTTTCGAAATCATAATTTCTATTCATGGCCATTAGATCAGGGTTAACACCGGAGTATATTGAGGAACTAACTCTAGGAGAGTTGGTCTTCTGAAGGGTCTCCTTTCAGGGCAGAGAAGAGAAAACATGAATGCAGAGGGATTGCCTGGAAATCACCTCCTCCCCTTTGGGTGTGAGGTGAGGTGCTGACATATGACAGCTTCAGGGGGGTCATTTATGGCCGTTGATCAGAATTTAGTGCTAGCTAGGACAAAAAAAAAAAAAAAAAAAGGATGGTCAGAGTAGGCATGCTGGAAAGTTTTTGCCAAGGCAAATGACCAGATATGTTTTTCCTTGAACTTTTTATTGAGTGTTAAGCTGTGCGTGAGAACTGGGTTGATCTGTACAGATCTACTTTTAGTGCTTCCCACCCCTCTATTCCCAAGTAAATTTAATACACATTTTATAACTTTTTTTTTGATTAAAAAAAAAAATTGGTAGCAATTTCAGATGCATTCTTCTAAAGAGACCTCCTAAAAGAACTCAATTTTATCCACAATCCCACTGAATAATGAAGGCTTAATTTTTAATACTTATGCTTTCCAGGTTTGCACTTTATTATTAGCATAGTGTGATGAAATATTTCCTCTTCCAACCTAATGGGATGCATCCTTTAAATCATTTTTTTCAACACAGTCTTTCAAGTATATGTTGCATTCAGTTTCTATTTTTAGTTTAAAGTATGTTTGTGACATACTTTAAAGTCAAAATGAGTTTTTTTTTTTTTCTGAAGCTTTGTTTCCATTCTGTTATTGTTCCAACTGACTGCATTTGGTTTTGCTTCCTCAGCACCAGGGCTTTTTGAAATGATTTTATTCTGGGATCTTTATTTTTATCTCCTGCAGCTGGATTTGGTTGTTTAACTTTGACTCCCCACGCTGCTCGAAAAAGCCATGAACAGTAACATAGCTCCCCCCAGGGCTTTGGGGGCAACCCTCACTGTCTTGGCCATAGGCTAAAACTGAGCTGCAAGACCTAGCCCTGCAAATCGTAAGTGGTCTTTCCCCTGAAATTCCGGATGATTAATTGGTGGCTAGCTTCCCCCGGGGCTCATTAGTATTAACAAAGAAACGAAAATCTCTACTGCTTTTCCTAAGTTTAACTGCCACTGGGAAAGAATCTGGGTTCTAAACCAGGAACAACTTTCTTAGGCCTCACCGAATCCCCCTATTGAGATGGGATCATCAAGTGTAACAACTCCTTCTTTGCTCTCCTGCTCATAAGGCAAGTGACTTTTCGATACCTTTTCTTGATCCTATCTACAGGATTTAACCTCTATTTAGTCACAGCAAGGAGGGTCTAGGGAAAACAGAGGCAGATTGGGATTCTTCAAATTGTAAATGCACTACTCAAACCCCTCTCGAATAGATCGGAGAGGATTCAGGAAAGCTCTCCAGGGTATTCTTCCAGCGCCTGAAGCTTCTTTGGTGATCCCCAGATGTGGACAGTGGAAGAAAGGTGATAGAGAAAGTTGGGCTTTCTATCTTGAGTCTATGGAGTAAGGGGGAAAACTGATCTCTTCTCCATCTGCTATACATCGTTTAACCGGCATCCTTCATTATTTTGGGCTGGATGACCTAAAGGACAAACAAACCAACCAACAAAGAAACCAAACATTTCTTTTGGAACAGGTCTAGTGCTTCAAATATAAGGACTGGTACCTGTGTGCTGTTTTAAGAGCTTCACTGTAAAGATAATCAGCAATGTGATTGTAAATAGGGTGTCACAAACATACTTTAAGATGACTAGAAGATCCGTCTTTTAGAGGCAATGTTTAATTTGCATCTCAATAGCTTAGACTAGAGGGTTTTGTTTTCCGATATCTGTTAACTTGCAAACAACAAAAAGTTATAGGAGTGGTGAGAAACATTGACCTTAAGATGTAGGTAAAATCATTAACTTCTGGTAAAAAGAAAATAAGTACTGTATATAGGTGTACCTTGCTTCTTGCAGTGGTTGTGCTCCTGAAAAAAAAAAAAAAGTGTGTCAATTCAATTTTTTTTTTTTTTTTTTTTTTTTGTAAATTGAATCATATTTTAAGTGCACTAGGGGAGCTGCTATTTAGAGGAAACTTGTGGTGAATCCTTTTGTAAAGCAAAGACTCATTTTATAATGGAAATAATCATCCCCCACCCCTAATTTATCTGTTTTGTATGTTTGGATTTTCATATATCGGGTTTGTGTAAAACAGGGCCCACCTGCATAAAGTCATTCAATTCAATCTGCTTTTCCAGTGCTGCTTGTTGTACCAGTGTATTGGTTGCTAAGGGCTTATACTTGAAAAGGCTGCTGCAATTCTGTGCAAATTAAGCTAATGGATGATTCTGTGATTACACAGTAGCATCTCTAAACTGTTATGGGTAGTCAACCCATTTAGACTCAATTGAGCACCGGATTCCTCACTTCCTGTCCTAACTGGTATGTTCGATCAGCAGCCTCTCCTTTCTCAGATGTGGCCATGTTTCCTTAGGGGGTGGAGCAATTCCTGTATTCCAATTCTAGAAAGTGCTTAGAGTCAAATGGTTTTATAATAAATATATGTCATTGTGTAAGCATATTGAACTGCATGTGTGTTGGAATTTTTTCTTGCAGTGTTTTAGCTTGGAAATACCTGTATAAATACTGTTAGATTTAGTCGCAAATAATTGTTGTCAAGTTATTGGAATAAAGAGCAAATGAAACAAAATCATGTGGGAATTGTCTTTTTCAGTGAACTGGGAAACTGTCAAAGTCTGAATAGTGCCTTCTGAGTTCTTATTAGGTTAAATGGGATCCGCTGGTGATTGGAATGGATAGCATTGTTACAATGTGGTGGTACAAACCTTTTATACCCTGGGCCGATTTTGTGCTTGAGCTACTTTATGCCCAATAACAAACAAACAACCACTTGCTTGAAATGGAATTACATTATAGGTTTTAGTTAAGATATAAAAATGATTAAATATTACTGGGCTCATATCACGGTTCTAGGACTTCATATACCCTGTCCAAAAGTGAACAAACACCTTCGCAATGTTGTATGTGATTTCAGTGTAAACAAATATTTAGGCTCCTTTTTACTAGAAGTATTACAACTCTTCCAGAAAATTGTGAATGTTTAGAATTTTTTTAAAAGATCCAAATGCAGAAATATCTTGATGAAGGCATCATCAAGGAAGTTGAAGATTATTGATTTTTTCTTTTGTTTTCCTGGGCATTGGGCCAGTCTCTCTCTCTCTCTCTCTCTCTCTCTCTCTCTCTCTCTCTCTCTCTCTCTCTCTCCTAAAGGTTTTTAATCCTACCTGATGAAAGAAATGGCTTAGTGAGTTTCTCTATTTTTAACTGAGGGGATGAATGACATTGGGATACAAAGAATAAAAGAGTTTGAAGCTCAACTTTTAGAGGAAAAGCTGTTGCTGGTAATCCTAGTAATGACTGCAGAAAACCAATTGGAAGGTTTGAGAAATATGAGCTGCATTAAATGGGCTTTGTAGCTGAGATCATGACAGAGTTTCCCAGTTGTTTAATGGTATTACTTCCATTGTGTGTTTTGACATCTGGGTATGTGCCAGGTATGCTTTCTTCCAACATGCACTAATGAAATTGAGGTCACCACAGGCTAGCCGAAAGAGCCCGAGACTCTAGATTCAGAAGACTTAACCGCACTAGCTGCATGACCTTGTTCAAAACCTTTTCTCTCTCTCTGGGTCTCAGTGCCACCATCTCCCCACTCACTTAGTAAAAAGAGAAGGTTGAAGGTCAGGTTTTTTTCAACTCTGGAATTCTGGAGGCCAATGAGATATGGAGATTTAGAGGGTAGGTGTGAGGTTTTCTGATTGTTACTATTTCTTTAAACTCTTTAACTCTCTAAAATGCTGTGTTTATTTTGGTAGGCATACGTTGGTCAGCTGAAAGTAATTTGGTATGAAAATCTAAGTTCAATGTATATTTTACTGAAAAGTGAAATTATTTGCACGATGACACACTGCCTCCCTCTCGTTGAAGAAAGCACTTTGTTAACTTCAGAGTGCTGTCTGCCAGTCTTAAGAGACTCTTACCAACGTCCTCCCCAAATACGCCATGACAGCTCCATCCAACATGCTAAGGACCTTCCTTGAATTCTCTTTCCATTGCCAACAATTAATATTAATGATTAAAAGTGAACTATTCCTCCTCATAGTTATTGCTAAATAAAATAGCTAACATTTTTGTAATGGTCTATGGTTTACGAGGCATTTTATCACATCTTTTTTGAACTATAAGGACCTTATGACCTGGGTATCAATATCACCTCTATTTTACCTAGAAAGGAACTGATATTCACAAAGGTTCTGGGACTCATTCAGGGTCTTCCAGCTGGCCAAGTGTAAGCGAGGAAATTTGAACCTATTTATCCCTGCTTCCAAATCTATTACAATCCGGTGTTGTTTCTCAAGCAATAATTCTCACATTCCAACTTAGAACACATATAGTTAAGAACATAGAAAAATCCCACCTCTGCCTATTGCCTTTGGAAGTCTGACATGATTCCTCTCTGGACGATTGAAATGATGTATGTGTTATCTGTCAATGACAACATCTAAGGCAAACATGGGTAAGCAACTGCATACATTATGCCTTTTCAAGTAGGTTTTTCCCCCTCTTCCTCTGGCTTCTCTGACCTCTGAGACAAAATTGCAGGCTATTGTTTATTCAGTGGTTAGGAGGCAGGGATAAATGTGGGTGTGCAGAACCACAGCTAGCAATTTCAGCTCCTGAGGCCAGGAGCATGAAACTGTGTCTGTGGCAAGCAAGTACCATTAAGACTCCCTCCCATCCCTCATAAGGGTAGAAAACTGGACACTAACCAAGGTGGGGGGGGGGAGCCTAGGAGACTCCAGATCTCTGTGAGGCTACCATCCAAGGAGCAAGGTGGGGTGTAATATAAATCTCCACATCCTCTACATTTTGGTGCTCCGAGACCATGCCCCAATTATGCTGCTCTCATTATGACTCCCTTGATATGACATTTATAGCTCTGATCTGGGGCAGTGGGGTGGTACAGTGAGTAAGAATGCTGGATTTGGGCTCAGGAAAACCAGAGCTCAGAACTTGCCTCAGACATTTGCAAGTTGTGTGATTCTGGGCGAGTCACCTCAGCCCCTCTCAAGCCTCACTTTCTTAATTTGTAAAATGAACACAATAATAGCTCCTACCTTGTTGTGAGGGTTGTGAAGATCAAATGAGATAACAGATACATGTGCTTTGCCAGTCTTAAAGAGCTATATAAATGTGTGCTTCTGTTATTACTACTACTACTACTACTACTACTACTACTACTACTACTACTATTATTATTATTATTATTATCAGGTCATCCTGACACAGGTTTCCATGTCCTCTCCATGGTATGCTGGATAGCATACCAGACTTGGAGTCAGGAAACCTGGATTAAGATCTTGCTGCAGATACCAGAGGCAGTCTTTCCAATGCCTCAGTTTCCTCATCTGTCAACGAAGAGAGTTGGATTAGCTGGCCTCTGAGAGCCTTTCCTGCTCTTGAATTAGGAATCTGTCTACTTCCTTTCCCAAAGCTTGCTTCTTTCCAAAGACCTCTTATGAGCTGGTTGGTGATTGTTACTGTGACCTGCCTGAGAGACTAACAACATCACATGACCAGGACCACAGGAGAACACTTTCCCTTCCTCTCTGTAAGATTGAAGATCCAAATTAGTATCTCCTTGGCGTTGTGTCGACTAGCATGGAAGACATTCACTCCCCATCTCAAGTTGGCCCAGAGGATTCATAGCAAGCCGCTCAGATAGCTGCACTATGGGTTTGCATGATTGCTGCCTTTGGGGATGAAGGAATTTTGTGACAAAAACAATATCCTCACCCACAGACTAGAGCAAGCATCTCCTTCAGAGCTCAAACCCTAGCTATTCCTCTCACTGTTTTGCTTTTTTCTTAGCTCTGTTAGAAATATTTGCTTAATATGTCTCTAAGCCTGGAAGATCCCACTTGCTCTCTCAGAATTGGGCATTGCAGGCAGGCCAGAGCTCTGAAAATGGAAACAGAAGAAGCCATGGGGTGCAGCAAGAGGAAAGCTAGATGAGGCAGCAGAGAATCTGAGTTCTAGGCTCATCTCCGACAGAACCAGCTATGGAACTTTCGGTGAGTCCCCTCAACTTTAAGCATCTGTTTCATTCTTTATCTTTGCATCCCTAGTGTCTGGCACATAGTAGGTACTCAATAAAGGCTTGTTGATTGGCTGATCTCTAAGAGGAAGTTGGTCTAGATCAGGTCTTTTTAAACTTTCTCTACTCACAACCCCTTTTCACCTGAGAAATTTTTATGCAACCCCACCTCAAATCTGAGCCAAAGTGTTTCTGGCAGCAGTTGCGCATGCACAGCGCAAAGTGTGGATGTTGTGTGTTCAGAACCAAGGCTTCAGTGAGGTCACACAATGCAAAACGGACAAGTGCTGCCAGAAACACCTTAGATTCATCATGCATTTGGTTTTGAGTTAATTTTTAGTCATCTTGTTCAGAAACCTTATTTTATAGTTGCCAAATTTTTCCCAACCTGACATTGTTACACGACCCTATAAGGGTAACTTTGGTCTAGATGAGGAACTGAGGTTATTTGACTTCTGACATTTGTGATACTTTTGAGATCATGTCCATACTCAGAGTGAAATAGGAAAAGTAATTTTTTCAATGACTTAGATCTGCAAAACTGCAGATTCACTTATTCAAATACAGGCTTTCACTTTCTTTTTTCTCCCTTTTAATCAGACCTGTGATCTCATCAACTAGAAACTCCTTCTACTGAATGATGGCTGCACCTGCTCTTGTAACTTGTAATAGTTTTAAAGTTTTCACGACAGTGAAAGGTTTAATGACTGACCCAGAGTCACCTATGTATTGTGTTAGAGGCTTGACTTGAATCTTGATTTTCTTAATTCTCTTTCAAAATTCACTTTCCCTGTTTGGCTTCAGTCGGTCTAACTTCAATTCCTTCTAGTGGACATTTTCCAGAGCACAAAGGCGAAGGGGGGAGGAAGTAGTGTTTAGAGGGCCACTATGAAGTCAGGAAGACCTGGGTTGAAGGTGTGCCTCTTACATATTCTAGCTAGGTGATCTTGGGAAAATCACTTGACCAGAGAGTTGACCATTCCCCCGAGACTAAAACTTATACATGAGGTATCAGTGATTGTGGGTGAAGAGAGTTTCCACACCTGGACTTCCTAATATGATTAAATCACAGGCCTTGACTCCCCAGTAATGCCCTAGGTACTGACAATAAAAAGGCAAACATAATATAGGTCTTCCCTCAAGGTGCTTACATTCTATTCAATCTCTTCCTAACAGGGGAGGTCTATTGTTCCTTATGGTCAACTTTTTCTTCATAATTTTTATCACTTTACTTGATACCATATGAATCACAACCTCCTACAGTCAAATTGGGTCTTCTATGAAGATCTCCAGCCTCTTCTGTGTTACACAGAAACAAATGACTAAAAGTCTAGCCCAGAGGATCATTTTTTCACATTTTGGGAGAAGGACCTCATTTTTTTTGGCATTTCAACACTCCCCTTCCCTTTTCCCCTTTCACTAAAGAAATCAGGGTCCCTTATAGTATCAGGGAAACTTATAGACCCTTGAGCAACTTCTTGGAACCTGATGCATTCAGGGATTCATTTCAGTAAACAAAGCTCTCAGTTCACTTGAAATCCTTGGCTTTCTCTTTGTCTTCAATTCTAGTTATGGCTTCCCCACTCTGGTGTGTGGCTGGTGTAAAAGTTCAAATGGATTTTTAACTAGAAACATAAACGTAACATTAAAACTCAGAAATGATCTTGGAATGTTCAACTGTTACAGTCTATTGAAAGAACAAGAAAGAGGGGAGGTTGGATAGAAGAAAGTCTTTCTTAAGTTTCTATGGTTTTCCACTGGTTTCAATGGGACTTATTAAGGGCACTAAGGAATACAAAGAAAATTGAACAACATATTTCTTGGTTTCCTTCTGTCTGGTTCTTAAAGGTTAGAGGGAGGAAGGAAATATATGTTATATTTGTCTCACCAACTGGAGAAAGAAAATGAGGCTATTGGGATCACAACAGCTTGTCACCTGTTCATTGTCAGATGTACAAGGTTTATAGATTTTGTTGAATACTTTCAGTTGTGTCCAATTCTTTGTGACCCTACTGGGGACTTTCTTGGCAAAGATACTGGAGTGATTTATCATTTCCTTCTCCAGCTCATTTGGCAGATGAGAAAACTGAAGCAAACAGGATGAAGTGATTTGTCCAGAGTCATCCAGCTAGTCAGTGTCTGAGGTCAAATTTGAATTTAGGAAGAGGAGTGCACCTGTCTCTAGGCCTGACCCTCTATCCACTATAGTGCCACCTAGAGTCCAGGTTTTGATTTACAGAAAACCGTCTTTAAAATTGGGTCTCAAACCGGTAGTTCTGCCACTTACCATCTATATGACTTTGGGTAAGTCTGTTTTCCTTTCTGGACCTCCATTTCTTCTTCTGTGAAATGAAGTTTGACTAAATGAACACCAAGATCTAAATCTATGTTTCGGTGATATGAAAGTACAATAATAGTAGTGCAGATTTGTATAACAATAGTAATCATAAAGATATACATTAGGCAACTCTATAAAGTTTGCAAAGTCTATACATGACCTTATTTGATCTTCTTAACATCCCCTGACTTAGGTGCTGTTTTCCCCCCTCTTACAAAGAAAGCAATTAAGCCTCAGAGAGGTCAAATTGCTTGCTCAGGGTCATAGCCAGGAAATACCAGTCTGGCACTTGACTCCATCCAATTCACAACATAATTCTTGTGGTTGGTAGTGAAAATATTTTTATCCCCATTTTATAACTGAGAAAACTGAGGCTTGGAGATTTGAAAGTAAGTTGTCTAAGGTCACATGTCCAGTAAGTGGTAGAGCTGGTGTCTTCTGATTATAAGCTCAGTTTTTCTTCCACAATTTCACACCGAAGCCATTACTTTACAAGAGATTCAGGCAATCATCTACCCACTCACTCCCCCAAAACCCAAATCTATAGCTGAAGGAAATAGATATTTTAATTTTTTTCTAGCCTGTCTACATTGGTCAGAATCACAAGAAAATGGTCTAACTTGACTTTACTACATAAATACAGCCTGACTTTTCTGGATTTTTTTTAAAATTTCAACAACCCTATTTTGCTTACACCCACAGAGTAGTTTAAAAGACAATTATAGAAAAAAGTTTAAATATATCTTTGTTGATGCATATGTTGGGAGTTTTTCTTTTTTGTTTCTTTGTTTCTCAAGAATAGAATTGGTCATTAGGGTTTTACAGAGCATCCTGTTTCTACATTTCTTCGAGATTATCTCTTGTGCACTATCTCTCTAAATTTGGGGTGATGAAGTAACAATTGCTATAGAAACCTAGCCAGGGGATTGTGAACTAGATTCCCTTTGCTCTTTTCCCTTCCTGCCAATTTCTGTCCATGTTTGGTGGGTTGTAGATGCTTGGATCAATGGTAGAGTCTTGCAATGAGAAGTGAAAATAGATTTCTTTGAGATATTCTAAGAGAGAGGGGATTTCTGAATCCCACTTCATTAATTTGTAATATAGTTTGGTTATCTTGGACATATCCCATCCCAAATGAGAAGGTTGTACCAGGTTCCTATTCTCAGCTCTGCTGCTGAGTAGTAGTTGGGTTACCTTGGACTTATCACATCCCAAATAAGACTTTCCAAGTAGAATCCCAATTCTAATTGTCAAGATGGCACAGTGGATAAAAACACTGGGCCTAGAGTAAATGAGACTTGAGTTCAAATCCTGACTCAGACACTTAATAGTTTTGTAATTCTGAGCAAGTCGCTTCACCTGTCTACTTCAGTTTCTTCACCTGTAATGGGGAAGATAATAGCACCTATCTCACAAGATCATCGTGAAGATCAAATGACATAATGTTTGTAAAATGCCTCACACATAGCAGGCACTTGATAAATGCTAATTCCTTCTTCCCTTTCCCAATGGTCTTTCCAATGCTTTACAAGATCATGTTTCATCTTAAAAAAAAAACCCTACTCTCATATGAACCCACTTAGTGAAATAATATAAGTAATTTCTAGAGGGATTATTTCCTATTTATCATAAAATAATGCCTCTAACATGAAAGATTTGGACCTCTTATTCTGTACTGAGCCCTCTACTAGGTGATATGTGGATACAAAATCATCCAGGTTATTTACTGAAAGCCTGCAATACCAATTACTTATCGCTGTGTTAGCCCCAATGGAAGAATACAAAAATATAAAACACAGAATGTCAAAATTGGAAAGTCTTAGGGGTCAGTACCTAAGTCCCTAGTTCATTCTCCTCCATATATGAATAGAACGGAATACTATCGTGAAGTTTAAAAACAAATCCCGCCCAAAATGGTTTGATGCAGTTAACTAAGCAGAACCAGAAGAATGATATTCACCATAACAACAGCGTTGAAAAGATAAGCAACTTTGAAAGCTTCATTGCGGTGACCAGTCATGATTCCAGGAGACCAATGATGATCAATGCTGCCCAACCCCACACAGAGAAACAACATTCTCAAAATGCAAAGTGAGACATATATTTTTCGATGTGGTCAGTGGAGGAACATGTTTTCCTAGACTATTCATATTTGTTACCAAGTTGTTTTACAAACACTTGTCACAAATGTTGTATTACAAATGTTGTGGCATTTGTTCCCAACTTGGCTTGAAGCCAAGTTTCAGAGGAAGGACAGGACAAGGATTGGTGTTGAGTTGAGGCTACAGGCACTCCAGAAAGGGGGATTTACCCAAGTAAAGCCAGAGGGATTGGAATAAACAATGAGGTAGTGTTGTTTGGAACAGATCTTTTGTTTTGACTAGCCCCATAAGAAAAACAGTATCATTTAGATCTTACATGGTTGAAATAAGAGGAAATTTTTCTTTTAATGAAAATTTGCAATTACAGCATATTTAGCTTGAGATTTTCAAGGATATTTATTGCAAGGATGGCTCATAGGATCAAAGGAATTCATATTTGATGGGGACCTCAGTGTCCATCTACCCATGCCTGGAAAATAATTCCCACTAAAACATCCCTAATAAAGGTTATTCAGTCTCTGTGTGAAAGATCCTAGTCGGGGGTGGGGGGGGAGGGATTATCCCTACCTGCTAGGGCAGCCCATTCCCTTTTGTGAATTTAAGATTTTCAGAAAGATTTCATTAGATCAAGCTTAAACGTATTGCTTTATAATGTCAACCCACTGTTTCCAGTTCTGTTTTCTGGACCAATGAGAACACATTTAAATCCTTTCTCACAATCTCTATCTTTAGATACTTGAAGATAGCTCTCATGACCGTCCCCACTGAGTCTGTTCTCCTCTGGACAAAATGTCCCCAGTTCCTTCAGCTTATTCCTACAGAATAGGGACTTGAGTTCTTGTACCATCCTAATTTTCTTCAATGGATTCTGGAGCTTCCTTCCTAAATACAATACTCCAAATATGGAATGACCATATATGCTACTCAAAGACATGTCATTCTGTCATTTTGATATGAAAAGTGGAAAACTTTAACCTTATGAGCACTAATTTTTCAAATAGGTCATAGAAAAAAAGTTAGGAAAAATAATTCAAGAATTATTTAGTGAATACCTACACTGTGCCACATATTGTACTAGGTACTGTGAGAAAAGAAGACATGGTTCTTCTACCTTCAAATCTATAATCTCATGATCATCCTCCTCATCATAACAATAGTAAATAGTACTTAACATTTATATAGTACTTGCTATGTGCCAGGCTACAAGAATTATCTCATTGGATCCTAATAACAACCCTGGAGGTAGGGGCTATTATTATCCCCATGTTACAATTGAGGAAATTGAGGCAGGCAGAGTTCAAGTGACTTGCCCTGTGTCACACAGCTAGTAAGTGTCTGAGGCTGCTTTTGAGCTTGTGGCTTTCTGACTTCAGACCCCACACTATGAACCCTCTGCCATATACTCACTTACATGAATCAATTAGAGAATAATTAATATAATTGAATTTTAAAATGTATGAACAGTCAGTAAATATGGTTAAGATTGGGAAAGGAAAAAGTACCACTGACTGGAGTAAATTAGCAAAGACTTTGAAGAGCTGAGACAAACCTTAAAAAAACCTTTAAAAAACATAGGAATTGGAAAGACTATGGGATCAAGAAGTGGTGCGTTTCAAGTTGGGGAAATAACTGAACCGAAATATAGGGAAAACTGTGATTTGCAACTACCAGTGATTTCAGACAACTGACTTGCCTCCAATTTCTCAAAAGAGAAGGGGTGGGCCGTAGGTACAGAATGTAGAGCCAGTGTTTTTTATTCAGTAGCCATTTATTAGGCTCCTACTGTGTGTCAAGCATTGTATTTGGCATTCAGGGCACAAAATCAAAAGTGACATAGTCCTTACCCTCAAGGACCTTATATTTTCCAGGGGGGTGGGGAATAGCATATATACTGATGACAATGTACAAAATTTCTATGAAGTAATTTCAGGCAGACCAGTAATAAATGGAGGAATCATGGAAAGTCTTTTGTAGAAGGGGGTACTTGAACTTAGTCTTGAGGAGAACTAAGAGGTCTAAGGGACCAAGAGGGAAAAGGAGAATATTTCAGGCATGTGAGACAGCAAATGCAAAGACTAAGGGCTAAAACTGGAGTGTTCAGTTAAAAAAACTGCAAGTAGGTCAGTCTAGAGAGCGGATGAAGAGTGTGAAGGTGAGTAATGTGCAATCATCCAGCCTAGAAATATAAGCTGGAACCAGATTGTGAAGAGCTTTAACTAAACACAACTGGAGCAGGGAATTGGGGATGGGGAGTGGGGAACTAAGATATTTTATCTCAGTGGTCATAGGAAGCAACGAAGCAGAGGATTGACATAGTCAGATCTGTGCTTTAGAAATAATTTATCTATTTATATCATTAAGCATTTATATAGTACCTACTAGGTGCCAAACTCATGTGCTAAGCACTGTCTAAATAATATGTCATTTGATTTTCGTACCAATCCTGAGAGGTAGGCACTATTATTATTCCCATTTTGTGGTTGAGGAAATTGAGGCAAACCAAGTTAAGTGACTTGCCCAGGGTTATATAGTAACATAGTAGGTGTCTCACGCTGGATTTGAACTCAGATTTCCTGACTCCAGGCATTGCTCTCTATCCATATTGGAACAGGCAAAGAGTTGAAGCAAGGACATCAATTGGAAGGTGTTTGTACTATTTGAGGTGAGAGCTGATGATGGCTGGAGCTAGTGATATCGATGTGACGGAAGAAGAGAGAGACATGTAAGATGTTATGTAGTAAGAAATGACTTGGCAACAGATTTTAGATTGGGGGCTGGGGGTGCACTTAACTGTCTATTGACATTATGAAGAAGGGTCTCCATGTCCCTGTGTTCCCGTGTCCTTGTGTCTCCGTGTCCCCATGTCCCCATGTCCCCATGTCCCCGTGTCTGTCTTCATGTCCCCATGTCTGTCTTTGTGTCCCCATATCTGTTTCCATGTGTCTCTGTGTTTCCGTGTCTCTGTGTCTGCCTCCATGTGTTCCCGTGTCCCCGTGTCTCTGTGTCCCCATGTCTCTGTGTCTGTCTTTGTGTCCCTATGTGTGTCCCGTGTCTCCGCATCCCCATGGATAAGAGTTGTCATTGGGAAATGATAGCAATGTTAAAAGAAAAACATCGACAAATCATTTGCACACATATATGTATACATTTATGTACACATCCATATATACACATAGTTAAATTGTATGCACACACATATATATATATATTTATATGCATATATATAAATCCCTCCTTGATGGATGTGTGAGAGAAAGTGACAAGAATGGCCCACGTGTGGAGCATACAATTGGGAAATAGCCTGACCCTGCTTTGCCAATCCAATCTTATGAAACGCCTTGAATACCAGGAGGGGGAATTTGGATTTGCTCCAGAAAGAAATAGTGGGCCATTGTTGGGTTATTAAGCAGGGGAGTGACATGCTAAAAGCAATGTTTTAGGAAGATTAATCTATGGGGAGTATGCAAAATGGATTGCAGAGGAAGCCAGCCCAGTGAAGAGGCACCCCATCCTGGGGTGGGGGAAGAGGAACATGAATGAGAGAGGGGGGATCTGTTGTCAGTGGGAATGGAGAAGTAGGAATGAATTGCTTATGTGCTGATGATTTCGCGTTTCTTCTGAGCTCTGACTGCTGGGCTACCAACAGCTAGTGCAGTGTCATCGAAGGGAGAAGCATATTTTTAGTGTCGCATCCATCTTTTTTTTACCATCAGCAATCCCTTCTAGGATAGTCACATTCAGAATCTCAAGGAGGAACAGGTGCTGAGTAGGGGGACTTTAGTCTTCAGGACATGTAGAGGGGAGAACCTTGAAATGACTTGACTGTTAGGGAGAAGGGAGAACGAAGCTTCACAATGGCGAGTGTACGACTTAAGCAAAGGGACCAAAAAAGGTCTCCTGGGTCTTCAAACCCAGTTAGAAGGCACATGCTTAAATTCCAACGTTCCTTCAATCATCTATTTTGGACATATGGTCGATGCAAGAAGAGATCCAGCCTATTGCTAAGAGTTGAATCTTGTCCTAAAATTTCGTTCTAACATGATCTGAGAAGAGAGGAGAAATAGAACAAAGACTGAATATTTCAAACAATGTCATCTGGTCCATGGAACTCGGGGGAAAAATGTTCTTTTATAAATGATGGCTTTTGTCTCCAAAGATTAACTTCCAGCCTTCTGATCTATTTCCCGAGTTCCTCATCTTTTTTATCTTGTTGTCTCAGTAGTCAGAAGTACAATCTAATAACAGTATCATTTGTGTTCTGCCCCAATGATTCAATTCAATTGTTTGTATTTGCTAAGCATCCTTGTGTCTCAAACACCACGGGGTACTGGAAATGCAGACAAAAGTGAATCCATCCCTGTCCTCAAGGAGCTTCAGGTGGTCTTGGGAGCCTGGGTTCCCATCAAGAGAGTCTGTGGTTTCTTAAAAATAGATTTTTATTGATATTGTTTGTTATTTCATTGTTTACATTCCTCCCAATATCCTTCCCATTTCACTTTCCAGAAACTCGGATCTTAGAACAAAGAATTTTTTAAGAGAAGAGATAGAGGGGGAAAATTAGCAAAACCAATCAATATATTAAAAATGTGATGTTACATGCAATATTCCCCTGTCCCCTATGTAGAGACAAAGGAGCAATTAGAAGTGTCTTAGATCTAGTCTTTGGAGCCAAGCAGAGCATGTGTTCCGCATTGTTTTTCCAGTAGTAGGGAGAGATTTGGTGATATTCTATCTCCATATCATCATCCCTCTGTTATTTTTGGCCCACATTTGAGATAGGGGTAGGATAGGTAGCTAAGGAATTTGTTACCAAGGCTAACTGGCTCCTCTGGGATCAAGTCTGTGGCCTTAGCCACCATGCTCCAATCAAACACCCGTTGTATTCCTGCACTCCCAGGGATCTATGATCTCATCTGTGTGGGCGAGGATGCTCTCTAACAACCGGGTTTACCACAGCATGCTACGGTAGAAAGCAGATTTTATCATTTGAGGACCTGAGTTCAAATTTTATCCTTGCCGTTTTAGTATCTGTGTGACCTATAGCAAGTCATTTTACTGCCTCTTTTGGCCTCACTTTCCTCAGCTACAAATTGTGAACATTGTTACATGACCTGTCTAAATCTGTGATTTCTGTGACTCTGTGATCCATCCAAGCCTGCTACCCTTTGCAACTCCTGCCCCTATCCTCCTGTAAGCTCGCTGCAAGCAATCCACCCTAACCATTGAGTTCCCATTGATATCATAATGTTAGCTGTAGCATTTCTGAGCTTTCCACTTAATTCCTGTCTACTTTATAAAAGTGTTTTTTTATTCAGGATGTGAACCTATGTCTTCAGACTCTAAGTCCAGTGCTCATTCTGATCTATGGCAATTTGGACCCTGGGGGTGCAAGGGTGAGGATGGACGCTAGGGGTGAGCAAGGGATAATCTTCCTTTCGTTTTGTTTCTTCACTCCACTTTTCTTATTAATTGTTTGTAATTTGGGATTCAATGGTTTAGTTAAAAATGAAAGTTAAAAAAAACAACTACAATAAAACCCAGCGACAAACCACCTTGGCTAAAAGCATCCCTGCCTGGAGAGAGATGGTGTTTCTGATTTCCCTACAGCATGGAGCTATCTATACATTGAATGCCTGGGGTGGGGAGTCAAAAGATAATTTTGCAATTCTAGAAGAGCAATTTGGCTCTTTCAGAGTGGGTACAAATAATGGCTTTGTCTGATATGGGGTAGGATCTAAAGGAATGAAATCATGGGCTTCAAAAAAGGTTACAATTTGCCTCTGAGGAGATCTAGCCATAAGAATGAAGAACTAGGTGTCTGAAATCACTGTTTTCCTAGGGACTTCATATTTCACTGAGAATCCAGACATCCTGGAGGGAGAAGGAATAATGCAGCATTTTCTTTATTTTAAAAATGGAGAAGCCAATACCCTGAGAAGTACAAGTACTCGGGGAAGGTCATACTGTTATAGCATAGGGTGGGGCTAACCATTAGGACATTCTGATTCACTGAAAAGGATTTTTGTTTCTCGTTTGCATTCTAGTGCTTAGTTGCAATTACAAAAATTTAGAAAGCACTCTGAAGATTTCCCATATCTGGCATCCAAATAAGCTTTCACAGTTATTCACAGCTCCTGGAGTGAAACGGCAAAAGATCAGCCTATGATACTCCTGGAAAAGCAAAAACTCTAACCTTAGGCTTTCTGTTGCATATATGTGAAACTGTTATGGTGCAGTGATTTATTTTTATTCTGAAAGGATCCCAGGTCAGAATTTGAAGGGATCTTAGACTATAGGGCACATCTAGTCCATATTCCTCCTTTTACAGAGGAGGAAACTGAGACCCAGAGGAAAAAGTGTGACTTACCCAAAAAGAAGCAGGTAAAACCATAGAATTTAAATCTAAAAGAGATCTTGGAAACTTATCTCCTCATTATGGAAATATGTTTTGAAGGATTGTACCTGTTTAACCTATGTTAGATTGCTTGCTGTCTTGGGGAGGGAACAGGTAGGGAAGGGAGGGAGAAAAAATTTGGAACACAAAATCTTCTAGAAATGAATGTTGAAAACTTTTTATGTATTTGGGAAAATGAAATACTATTGAGGGAAAAAAAAGAAATTTACCTAATTTCTTCATTTTACGTATAAGGAAACCAAAGGCTGGGAAAATAAAGCATCTTGCCTAGGATCACACAAATACTGCCAGATTGCATTTTGAATGAAATTTGAATTTGAAGATTCGAATCAAAGAAAATGGGCATACCTTCCACTGTACCATCGTGAAACTAGAGAATCTTAAATGGTTAGGTAGTTATTATTGTTATTATTAATGCATTTATGTCCTAGAGAAAGAAATGGCAAACCACTCCAGTACCTTGGCCAAGAAAGCCCCATGGACAACTTTGGTGTACTATATAGTCCATAGGGTCACAAAGAAAAGAAATGACTGCACAACAAGTTCTTATTTGCTCATATCTGGCATACAAGCTACTATACCCCTTTTAATACTTTAAATTAATCTTTTAATACCCCTTTTAATGAAGGCAAAGCCTTCAGTTTTTGAGAACGGTAAGCACTCAGCAAATTGCACCATGATGAGTTAGTCATTGATGATTGACCACAAATAGCACTGACCAGTGTGTACTATACAGGGAGGAAAGACATGGTTGAAGAAAACACAGTTGGAATATGAAGCTTGCCCAGAACTCAGCTACAGCTGTTGTTCTTGTTCTCCATTAGCAGAAGGGTGAACTTCAGCACCAAATGCCAAGTCATGTTTCCTCAACTGGGGAATCAGAAATCTTCTTTACAACTCATAAAGGAAGGCAAGATCGTTACAAATAACAGACATTTGATTTAGGCTAATTCTTTTCATTGTGCTTCCTTGCTTCCTGGCTTGACTCACAAAATGGTCTCCCAATTCCATTCATAATATCTACGGGAAATGAAAGTCATATTCACTCAGACTGGGTTAAGGATCATTGAAATCATTTAAAAATATAGGTTTGGTACACAGAAAAGAACAAAAGAATAACAGCAAAGAAAAGATGGACAATCATGAATACAATGTCTTCTAAATTATATGCTGTCTTGAAATGGAAATTTATTGTTACACATTTCCAATTCTCCCTGATTTTCTGCTGGGCACATGACTATGTTTTTTTTTTCCTTTTTATATCTTTCTTTTTTTTCTTATTTTGTATTTAAGTTTTAAAAATATATAGTATAGGTTTGAAAATTGTGTGCAGAACCTTCTTGCTTAATCCTTAAAGATACAAAACACATCTGGAATAATGAACAATAAATGTTGAGCATCCATGAAAGTTAGAGAATGATTGGTGCTGCTACCATCCAGCAATGCTAATAAAATCTTGAGACATATTCAGTACTTGGAATAGTGTCTTTAAAAAGGAAAGCAGTCCCCTTTAAGCAAGGTAATGAGGCCTCTTACTATTGTAAATGGAAGTTTGTTTCTTGAGTAGCAGTGGCATCAGCTCTGTCCATGTCTTAATTCACTTAACAAATCATTAGAAGTTTGCTAAAGGGAATGTAAGTTCTGTTTTACAGTTGATCCTGGAAAAGCAGAGAGCTTTGATAATGATTTTTTTGTCCCAGGGCCTCTCCTTTTCTAGAAAACATTTCTAGAAGACACCAGATTATCAGAAATTTAAGAAAAATAGGTACACATTAGAAACATAGGAGATCCCATTTTGGTTCTCATGAAAATGTAGATTTAGAAGAAGGGACCTTAGAGATTGTCTCAATCAACCTTCATATTTTACTGAGGAAACTGAGATCCTGAGATATAAGTTAACTTTGTATAAACTGATTTCCTCACATTTTCTTTTAAGAGGAGAAAGTCTATCTGTCTGGCTGAAAGTTCTTAAGCATAGGAACTTGATGACTTTTTTTTTCTAGCTGGTAAAAACCGACATATTTAGGGTTAGGGGTGAGGATAAGGAAAGGGAATGCTCAAAAGTCAGAGCAAGGGTCCAAAGACAAGTTGTAACACTGATCTCAGGAGAAAAGAAAAAGGATTGTCCATTCCTACTTGTTATTATGCTATAAAACCCCTCTTTACAACATTTCCATTCATAACATTTTCCTGAGTATGACTTTTGTCTTGAAAAGGTTGGGGCTAAAGCCCACACATTCCTCCTTAAAATATGGCCCCATTTATTGCATTTTCTTTTCCCAGACCTTTAGGATGCTTAAGGGAGTTCATTATGCTACAGAGAAAAGAGAGACTCCCCAAATAAAAAGAGATTCTTGGAATGCTAGGGAAATTCCTTCATAGCAGGGAAGAACATTTACCTAATTCACAAATCTATATTCTGCTTATATATCTGTTATCAGGATATGGTCATTTTAGTTCAATTAGGACCCTTTTGCCTTGATTATAGGTGTCAGGATAAAAAATATTTACTGAGCCTGTGTCCCTGCTGTGAAAAACAAAATGCATGGACTTCAAACATATCTCTGAAATTCAAAAGGATTTTTATTTCTTCCTGTGCACTGATGACTTGTAGAATGCTAGAATGGGAAGTCTTCTTTTTTTATTTACTTTAAAAATAAATATATTTTGTATTGACTTCTTCTGTTTCTTACATTTTCATAACTACCTCCAAGTAACTCTTCCCCAACCCATCCCCCAAAGAACCATCTCATATAACAAATAGTATTTTTAGAGAGGAAAAAAAATCAGCTGTACTGATTGATACACTGAAGAGGTCTGAAAATGTGCAATGTGTAACTCTTGTGGACTTTCATCACTTCATTTAAGTCCCACTTGATCTTTAAAATATTGTCATATTCACTTTTGTTATTTTGCTGTGCAATTCTGTTGTTACCGTTTGTTACTGTTGTTGTTACTGTGTATCCTGGTGAGGCTTGGAGAAAGTGAGGCTGGTGACTTGGTAAAGCTCTACCTCATTTAAATCAAATTCACAAGCAAGTCAAGACATCATCCTCGTGATGTCATTGGTTCTCTTCCAGAAGGAAGGATGAACAACAACATTGTTTTCCTAGCTCTTCTCGCTTTACTTTGATTCAATTCATGTTGATTTTTCCATACTTCTCTATATTTGTCACATACATCATTTCTTACAGCATAGTAACATTCCATTATACACAATTTGTTTAGCCATTCTCCAATTGATTAGTGTTTTTTCTTTGTTTCCAGACCTTAGTTATGTAAAAACAAAAAAAACCAAAAAAACCTGCTGTTTTGTATGTGTGTGTATGTATATATGTATATATGTGTGTGTGTGTGGGTGGGAATGGATTTATCTATGTAAAAGGACTTTTTTCTTATTGATGGTTTTCTTGGCATATGTGCCTAGTAACAGAGTCTCTGGTTCGAAGGAGCCAGACATTTTACTAATTTCATATGTATAATTACAAGTTGCTTTCCAAAATGTTTGTAATATTTCAGAGCTTCACCAATAATGATTTGGTTTACTTGTCATTTCACAACCGCTCCAATAGTGATGATTTGCATTTTTTGTCATTTTAGTCAATTTGTAGGGTATGAGGTACAGAGTTGTTTTGATTTGCATTTCTCTTAATATTAGTGATTTGAAGTGTTTGTGTATTTGTGAATACATATACTTGGTTTATTAATTGCTTACATATCTTGGATACCAAAACCTTATCAAAGAAATTTGATACTAAGATTTTTTCCTGTTCTACCACTTCCTTCTTATCCTAAATGTATTAACTTTGTGCGGAAACTTTTCAGTTTCAAGTAATGAAAGTTAGATATTTTATCTTTTGTAATCATATCTGCCTCTTGTTTCATTAATAATACATGCCTTGCCTATAGCCCTAAGAGAAGTATGATCTCTTTCTCTTCTAATTTTTAAAAATAGTATAATCTTTAATATTAAAGTCATTTATCTATTTAGAATGTATTGTGGAATATGGTGAAAAGTGTTGATTTAAACCTAATTTCTGCCAGACTGCTGTTCAATTTTCCCAGTAGTTTTTTTTTTTTTTTTTTTTTGCCAATTAAAGAATTTTTTTCCAGTGTAATTTATATTTTCCACTTTATCAAATGCTGAGTTATTTCTGATTTTCACTTGTTTAGTGTGCTACATTGGTCTACCTTTATATTTTCTTTTAACCAAGAGATGGTTTTGATAACTGTTGCTTTATAATATAATTTTATGACTGGAAGTATAATTTCTCCTTTGTCCCTACTTCTTTCCATCACTTCCTTAGATAGTATGAATCTTTTATTTTTCCCAATGAATTTTGTCAACATTTTGTCAAGTTCTAGAAAGTATTTCTACAGTAATTTGATTGGCATAGCATTAAAAATATAAATTAATTTGGTTAGTTTTGTCATTTTTATTATATTGGCACAGTCTAGTCATGAGTGATGAATATCCCTCCTGCTGTTTAAAAGTTGTTTTTTATTTCTTTGAAGAGTGCTTTGTAAATAGATCTGCAAGTCTTTGGTAGGGTAACTTCTAGATATTTCCTGCATTTTGTAGTTATTTGGAATGAGATTTCCAATTCTATTATTGTTTTTATTTTTTTTTACTATTATGTATATTATATATTAGGAAACAGAGCATTGCTATTATGTATTATACAGATAAATGCAGCTGATATCATGTACATGGTTCAACATGGACCTCACTTCTCTGTCTAGAGAAGAGAAAATTTTTTTTTTCTACTCTGAGAATACTGTTCGTTTTCCCAATAGATGTAGTTTGATTTCCTTTTGTTGATGTTTTAATTTAGCAATTGTAATTGTAATAGTAATTGTGGGCACTCTTATTCTAATTGTACTTATTTCAGTCTGCATCAGTTCATAAAATCTTCCCATGTTTCTCTAAACTCCTTCTCAGACTTATTTTTCTCAAATACTTTGTTAATCTGATTTCTCAGGTTGGTGTGCAAGGAATTCAAACAAGCAGAAGCCCTCATTTGCTTTGATTACACATACTCCTTTGCTTTCCATCCTGTGCTGATTATGTCCAAGTCACAGGGTAATTTACCCTTCTGACCTTCCATGGGTTCCCATAAATCTCTCTACTGCTGAGAGGCTGAGGTTTTGTTCCTCGCTCAGCACAAAGCACGCCTGCTTTCTAAGCTACTCCACAGAACAGACAGAAAAGACACAGTGCAAACTGTTTGTGGGGCTGCTTGGGGGAGGGCTAGTGAGAGCTTTGGCCTTTCTAAGAATGTGGAGAGGAGGAGTGGATAGGACACTTTGCCCTTTTTTGGAGGATGCTCAATTGTCTGTATAATGTCAGACCTAAAATTGCTGACATGACCCACTTTGGCAGAAGGAACTGAGATGCTTTTCTCTGATGAAGAGAAGGCTTAGAGATATAAGTATAGTTAATAAAAAATAGGATCAGAGTTTTGTCCTAGATGCAAGCAGAGAATGAGGTTCTTCCTGGCAATGATCTCCAAGGGCCTTTCCAGCTCAAAAAAAAAAAAAAGTGTCTAGGGTGGGTGATTAGTGATCTTAAGTTTGATTAGCTGAACCACAACGTAAGTAGGGTGATAAAGTAGGCTTACCTCATGGGAAATACAGTCTCTGCTGAACCCTAGGCTCTAGTCAGCCAATCCCAGCTGTCAAAGGGGAAGTGGTTTCTATACATTTAGAAATAAGTCCAGAGAATGCTTCCATAGGTACAGGGAGAAGAGTATCAGATTTGGAGTCAGAAGACCTGGATTGGGCAAATTACTTCCTGTCCCTGGGTCTCAATTTCCTCAGCTGTAATATGAGAAATTTGGATTCCCCTGCCTTTTCAAGTGGCTTTAGCTCTGAAGTTCTGATCCTATCCTATGAATGGCAGGCTTTGATTAGAAAAGACAATACAATGAAATGGGCATTCCTTTCCACAGTGGAAATCTCTCTTCCAAAAGACTCTATGGCTGCTAAGCTCCTAGTTGAGAATTTGAACAGATTTTGCAAATTCCCTTCTAGTATTCGGGTGCCAAACTTAGACTTTTGCTTAGTTACTTTGTGGAATGGTTCTAAGTCTTTTTTTTTCCCACACCACGATGTGCCCGGTTTCCCTGGCTCTCACGTCCCGCTCCCTCCCACCATTTTTGTCTCTGCATTCACTTGGTTGTACAAATTTGAAGCCTCTTATCAATTGGCCCATTCTTGCCTGCTATTGGCATCCCATTCAAACTACTCATGCTGTCACTAAGCAACTATCTTGAGTGACTGGATGCTTTCTGTGTTTGCCATTGATGCAATGTGTCTTAGCTCCATTATCTGTTCCCTGGTCCCTCCTCCCCCTCACCATCCTGTGGTGGTTGCTGCGTGTTTTCCTGTTGTTGTTTGTGTTTTATTTTTAGTCTGAGGGGAGGAGAGGGGAGGAGAGGAATGACTCTGAGAAAGGGGAGCAGAAAGGCCCTCCAGTTTTCTCCCCTTCACTGAAGGAGGCATTTAGCTGTGCCAGCTTTTTACGTCTAAGAAATGTTTTGATGCTGCCAAATACTGGAAGAAGGAAGCTGTATTAGGAAGAGTTGCAAAAAGAAAGGCCTGGCCTCTCGAGGTTCAGTTCAAGTCCACCTCCTCCAGGAAACCTTTCCTGATTGCTCCAGTTGTTAGTGCTTCTTTCCCTATATCCCGCCCCCCCCCCACCATTAGTCTGTATTCATTTTTCTATGTACATATTGTTTTCCCACAGTGTGCTTTTGAGCTCCTTGAGGGAGATTTGGTTTTTGCCTAACCCTGGGCCTGGCACGTAGTAAGTGCTGCACAAATACTTGTTAGATTGGAAGAATGCACATACCTTTAAGATATCTGAGATGCCAGCCTTTACCAGTTTCCCACCATAAGCAAGAAGCAGTGGCTCTTGGGATTGACAGTGCCTTTTGTTTGTTTTGGTTGCGATTGCCATTTTTCTACTTGATTAATGATGCATAGCGTAAAGAGAGAGAAGCACTTTGGAAGCAGGGGCTGGAAGCAGGTTCCAAGAACTTGAGAGAGAGAGAGGACTTTTCTTATGAACATGAACCCAGGCCAGATATTAAAGTATAATTAAGATGGAGAGAGAAAGAGAGAGAGAGAGAGAGAGAGAGAGAGAGAGAGAGAGAGAGAGAGAGAGAATCAATTCAACTTTTCCTGTCTATCTTAATGACAATCACAATGATCTTAGAGGCAAAAAAAAAAAAAAAAAAAAAAAAAAAAAAAAAAAAAAAAAAAAAAAAAAAAAAAAAAACCCATATTACTTACCTATCTTGGACACTTACAAGCTTTGTAACCCTGGGTAAGTCATTGTGTGACTCAGTTTCTCCATCTGTAAAATAAGGATATTAGTACTCAGTGCCCTTTAAGATCCTGATCAGTCCTAAATCCATGATCCCATGATTCCCCCAGAAGCAGAATTATTATTTAGACTCTTGGTGTGGGGTGATGTATGGGAGGGATTTTATTCTGTGTTAAGATTTTCCTGACTTAATGCCTATCATAACAGCTGTTGCCCTGTCTTGTGCCCTTCTTGTATTCTTGCTGAGTACTTAAAAATATGTTTTTTATATAAAAGCAAGGCATTACCCCAAACCCACACAGTTGATAATGATGTTTGAAGTCCAACAGCCAGAATACTAAGGCAGGGCCTCAACTGTCATGGAGAAAATGAGAGGAAACACAGAATTATGCCATGCAATCCTAATGATCTCTTATCTGCTCCAGCTTTCGTTAGCAATGTGAAAGATGCACTCTGCTGTTTAATTTACCCTGGCAACCCGAGCATGAACACCTCATTCTTTTGCTAGAGAGCCATGGGAAATGATAAAGGAAGTTCTATTTTTTCTAAAGAGTTTTTTATTATTATTATTTACCACCTCCTGCCCCCCCCTACCAGACGCATACCTCTGAGTATGAGTGACCTCTGTTGATAGGGCAGATTCCATATACATAGTTGTTCTCGAAAATCAACAGTGTGATGGGATTGATGAATGATGCAACGGCAGGAGGTGTTATAAAAAAAAGTGGCTGGATTGGAAATCAGTGAACCCAGGTCCAGATCTTTGCTCTGCTCCTCTATTTATTATTACCTGAGTGACCTTGAGCAAACCAACCTTTTTTGGCTCAAGTTTCCTCATCTATAAAAGGAAGGGGCCGAACTGGATAATTGCTAAGGTCTCTTTCAGTCCAGTATGAAAGCCTTGAGTTTAAAAGTGTCCCTAATGGGGGTACACAGTCGTATTGAAAATGGGAAATCATTCCAATGGTAAGAGTTTAAAGATGCACAATGAAGACTATATTCTCAGCCATGGCCATCCAGGAATTTGTTGTGCTTCTGATTTCTAAGAGAGGGTTATATTTGGTGAGAGGAGAGAGGAGTGATGGAGAATCTATGAAGTCATCATAATGTTTGGTAGACGTTATCGATAATGCATTTATATTGGAAAAAGAAGACTGACAAATGGTTTCGTATTTCAGTATTTGCTGTGAAAAATTTGAGTGTGCCCATTCATTCCTTTGATCATCATGGATGGAATAAGCATTCATTAAGCATCTATTGTGTATCAGGGACCTTTCCAATATTGTACAAATATTATCTCATTTGATCCTTAGAACAACCCAGGGGGGCAGGTGCTAATTATCATCCCCATTTTGTAATCGAGGAAACTGGGACAAACACACATTAAGTGACTTGTCCAAGATCACATAACTACCAAGTGTCATTTGAACTGGGGTCTTCCTGACACCAGGAGCAGCATTTTATTCACTGTACCTATTGGATGCCCCTATATTTGCTATTGAGACAGTGTGGGGTAGTGGCTAAAGTAATGCTGGACTTGACCATAAGAAGTTCTGGATTCCACTGTCATTTCTGATGCTTATCAGTCAAGTGACCCTGAGCAAGTCACTTTCCATGAATGTCGATTTCCTCAGCTGTAAAATCTGGAATCTTGTATTCATAGTAACTTATCTCCCAGGGCTTTTGTGAGGCTCCAGGAGACCATATCAGCAAAGCACTCGGTGGACTAAAAGTGCCATCAAATTGCTGGCTGTAATCATCGGTACCATCATTTTGACAATTATTGTTATTATTGAAGGGAGTGTAAGTGAGCCCTCCTACTATGAGAATGGGCTGCTGAACAGAGAAACAGAACTCTAAGTCATCTTTCTTCTACTTCCTGATGAGAAGGAGCTCAAGATGTTCTATCTTCCCCCAGCTGTGTTTCTCTTTAAGTTTAAATTTAAAAGATATTCCAAACAGGCTTGTACAGAGTGATCTAGAGGAGTGGGTTGCCTTGGCAGAATGTTGAGCCATATTTCTATTTTGAACAACAGAAAACAGAGAAGTGCCTCGCTCATCTGGCATATGTTGAGGCTGGCTACTGACCCAGCTGACAGGGCCAGCCCAGATCCCCTTGCGTCTATCCAAGGGCATGTCGGCGAATCTGTGCTAGGAATGATCAAGATTCTTTGGGCCTCTTTTCCGGCAGCACTCATTATGGGAACTGATTTCAAAGTCACAAGAGATGCCATATCCCTTCCTTCCAGGAAGGAGAGAGAGTTGAATAGGGAGGCTCAGTGGATTCTTTTTCTCTTTCATACACTGTGGCTTCTGTTAAGGTTGCAGGAAGACATGCAGAAGGCATTGCTGATCGTACAGGCTTATAATGGGAAATTCCAAGTTTTAAATATATTACCAAACATAACCCAAGAACATTATTAAAATGGCATGAGACTAACATATACATGCGTGTACATATATGTGTGTACTTATAGATACATATCTGTGGGGATGGGGTATATATGTGAGACATATATACATGAAATATGTATATTTTTAAATTAATTTTTTGTAAAGTTTCATGACAAGAACACACATGATCTCAGCTGAACTTTCTAACACAACATTATTATTACCACCATGACCATTTTGCAACATTAGGAAACTGAACCTCTAAGAGGTGATGGGACTTGCTCATGGTGACCCAGGAAGGAAATGACAGAATCAGGATTTCTACTTTGGTCCTCTGACTTTCCTACCAATACTCTGTTGTACCACATTGCATTTCATGGGATAGAATTCCCACGACGAAATGGAATTACAAGTCAGGACAGAAAAAAATTGATAAGTATTAGAAGGGTCTGATAAAGTATTGTTCAAATACCACAAATTCTCAATGGCTTTGTCCCTTCATATTCAAGATAAACAGACAGTAGAAAAGTACCATCCTTTCCTGTGACCATCTGGACATCTAGGTTAGAAAAGGATTCTGAGGTTGCTACCACAAAGCTGATGTACCAGAATGATTAACACCTGTTGATGCATGGCTGCCAGAATCTTCCAGACTGCTGCAACTCAGCCTATATGTGTTTTTCCCTCCTCTGGAAATGTCCAGAGATTTCCTTGCATATAGGGAAAGTAGCAACTAGAAAAACCAAGAGAGGCTTAAGAGGCCTTCATTCCTGAACACATATTCCCTATATGTAGCCTAAAACATATATATATCCTATACATGTCCTACTCCATATGTGTCCTATGTTCTATATGGGTCCTGTCACATATGTGTTCCTGTGCAAGCCCACTCTTCTCACCGATGGTGGATATATTTATAGGAGACGGTGTCCCAATTTTTTTTGGGGGGCGGGAGGAGGTGTTTTGTTGCTACTTTTCTTACTATGCTATTTCATTAAATGAGTTTGCTTTGAATTCATTTTAACTTGGCTATGGCTGATTAGTAGATAAATTAGTTGAGGCCAGGAGCTGCTATTTTGAGTAGATGTCTACTCACAAAGTACCTTGGAGCTAGAATGGCCTGGTCTGGGAGACCCCCTCTGAGAGCTGATTTTAAGTTTTGTAATCTCTATAGTCTCTAGTGATTTCACCAGTCTTTCATGCCATGTCTTCTGCAGGCTGCTATTTATATTGAGAAAAAAGAGAACAAGGCTTTCATTCCATGTGTCCCTGTAGTTACTAACGTCTTGGGGCTACTACAGTCAGGGGCTTCTTGCTAATTACCCTCTCTGGCTCTGGTTTTCCTCAGTCCTGCAGCCTTTGCCTTTTCTTTGTTGGGTTAGGGATAATTTGAGCCAACTTCTTCTCATCTGGTTTTCCCCTGATCTTTTGATTTTTGAGTATTCTGTTTTGCCATGGAAGATATTGAACCCGCAGCTACCATTATATACACAAATTACTACTGCTTAAGGAGCTGATTATGAATAGGGCCACAGTAGGCTCTAGAGAAAAAAGAAGGATGCCTCTCAGAGCTATAGAGGAAACTTCACCTCTGGCTTATGTTCTTGAGAAAAAAAATAAGAAAAAATTCTTGAGAAAAAATTACCCTAGTGATCCTCTCTCCTTCATAAATCCTCCATAAACTTGAAACAAAGAAGTATAAAAATAAGCAAAACAAAGCATTGCATTGACTGTTTCTAACAGCATATACCTTAATTTGAACCCAAGTCCACCACCTTTCTGCTAAGTGGAACAACATGCTTATGGCATGTTGGTTTCATTTGCACGATTGTGCTTATCATGTATATTGTTTCATTCTACTTCAGTTCTCTCTAAATCCTTTTAGATTTCTTTGAATTCTTCATATTTATCACTTCTCATTTCATAGTACAATGACATTCCACTACATTCATATGCCACATTTATTCAGCTATTCCCCAGTCAATGGATACCCACTTTGCTTATAAGTCCTTCCTATCACAGAAATATGGCTAAAAATATCTTTACACATGATATCTTTCCTTCTCTCTTTGAGTGCTTTGGGAGATATGTATCACTTATAATGTTCCTTGCCATGCCACTTTCCGCCCTCATCCTTGGCCGCTTTGATATTGAAGGTCCACTCTGGCCTTCCAGTGACTTGGTTCTTTCTAACCCCACTGTACTTCAGCCATTCTCCAGGGTAGTCACCACTCACACGTCTGCTTTCAATCTCTCCAATTCTGCAGTTGCTTTTTCCAACAACCATTTTTATCCTTTCACCTTTTCCCCCACTATCATTTTTTCTGTACTCTTTTATCCTCATCTTGGCCTAGATGCCTGAATCGATCCCTGTTTTTCCATTCATTCTAATACATGGCTAACTTTCCATAACATTACTTGCAATAGCTGTTCCAAACATTCTCTGTCACCTACATTTCTCCCTTCCTCTGCCCTCCCCTCTCTCAGCAAGCATACTGTTTTATTGAGGTCATCTGATGTGAGCTCTCCCATCTCTCTTCCATACCTCAAAATCTGTGTCCTTACCCATCCTTTCCTTTTTTGCCATCTAAAAGAATGATCAATTCTCCTCCTTGCCAAAGGTCATTCCTCACCAGAATCACATCCCTTCAAATGATCTCCTTCCTCCCCATTCCCTTTTTGCCTATCAACATGTTCAACATGTACCCATCCTGACAGCAGTACCCATTCTATCCATTGCCTGACACACTTCTCCCTTTCACCATCAAGATTCTAGAAACAATGACCTGCCATCACTGCTTGCACTTGACCTTAGAGGTCTTTCCAAATAGTTTTAACCTGGAGTCTTGACCTTATTTTATTTTCACTAGTTTGACAACTATATTTCAGTATACTTGGTTTCCTTTGTAATCCTATGCATTTAAATATTAATAATAGCTGACATTTATATAACACATTAAGGTTTGTAAAGCACTGCACATATCTCTTATCTAAATTCATCCTGTGAGATAGGTACTATTTTTTTTTATCAGAATTTTACAGATGAGGAAACAGAAGCTGAGAGAGACGAAGTGATTTCCCTGGGGTCACACAGCTAGTAGGTGTCTGAGGCTGGAATCAAAAGCAGGTCTTTTGGATTCCAAGTCCACTGCTCTTATCTACTGTGCCACCTAGATGCCTCTATTATTTTGAAAAGGGTTGATCTATGGTTACATGGTAACACGTGGTCAAAGAAGTAACACATAAACAAAATCAGCTTCTGCCTCTACAATTTTTCACTCAGTTGTCACTGAGTCTCAACTTGAAGTCTTCCTGTGATGGATACCTCACTACCTGGCATGGCAGCCCATTTCACTGTTGGAGCATTCTAATTGGAGAAAAGATTTTCCTAATATTGGATTGCTGTCTGACTCTGTAGCTTCCACCCATTGTTCCTAACTCTCTCTTGTAGTGACAAGTCAGCTAAGTTCAAATAATAATAACTTAAATGATTGTGTGAGGAAAGAAAGGAGAATGGTTGCAAGAGATGGCAATTAATTGGCTAAGTGAAAACAAGTTATTGAAATAATCTGAGGTTGCAACTAGAAGGATAGTGATATCTTAGGCCAGTGCTTCCACTCACAACTCTTTTTCACTCAAGAAATTTTTACATAACCCTGGGCATATAGATATATAAAACAGGTATCCAAATCAAACACTTACCGGCAGTAAATCATAACTTCATGACTCCAACATTCAGTTATGAGACCTCCATATAGGATCGAGAACCACGGGGCCTAGACAGAAACAGTAACACTGTCAAACCAACAAATGACCTTAGCCTATCCTAAAAAAGTCTACTGTTTCTTTTGTGATCACCACTTCTCTTTAGTAAAAAAAGAATGTTTGTAACAGTTTACCTTTAAATAGTATTTCAGTCTTTACAACAATTCTGTAATGTAAGTAATGAAAAAATTATAAGCTGATTTTTGTGAGTGAAAAAGCCAAGGTTCAGAAAGATTGACTGATTTCCCCAAAGTTATGGAGTCAGATGTGGAATTCAAATCCAGATATTCTGACTTCACATCCAGAGCACTTTTGGTTACACCAAGGCATGCAACGATCACCTTTTTATTCATATGGTGTTTTGGCCTTCTTGACACATTGGCACCAAACTCACAAGCTTATAGTTTACAGACTTACCCATTTTTTTTATTTTTAAAGCACACACACACACACACACCCACCACACACACATACTCCAATAATTAAAACGTGCATGGCTGTCCAGCATGAGAAACACATTTTCCCTCCTGCCCCAACTCTCTCCGCCTCCATTATTGAATAGAACCATTCAAACAGGGGTCATTGTAAGAAAAAGGACTGCAGTGCTGTCAATCTTGGCCTGGAACAATCCAAGAGTCCCCGGGTACCTCCTGAAATCCCTTTGGTCTGAGAAGCTTAGTTCATACTAAAGTCTGGACTAAGAAGAATTGAATACCAGCATAGAGGTAAGAGGAAAGGTAACTGGATAGACCTGGAACTATGAGACCACATAGATTAGCGCTATGCTTTGAGAACTTTTGTAAGTTATGAACTGACACTCTTTGTAGTTTTCCTCCATGGCACATACCCAGTATGTCATAATGTTATTGGTTAGTATGGTTCCTTTAAATATCTAGAATACGTTGTGCTATTATGTAGAAGATGGGATAAGATATCTCTATGGGATGGGAAGATGGGATAAAGAGAACTCTTGCCATATGAGAACCCTAGTTTGGTAATGGGGAGAAATGACAGCCTATGCCCCCAAAGCAATCAGAAAAAGAGAAAAGATCCTATATTCCCCAAAATGTTTATAATTGCACTTTTATGTAATAGCAAAAAACTAGAAACTAATGGGATACCCATCAATTGGGGAATACCTGAACAAAGTCCAGCATATGTATGTAATGAAATACTATAATGCCAAGAGAAATAATAAAAGTGATGGTTTCAGACAAACTTGGGAAGACTTGAATGAGCTGAGGCAGAGTGAAGTGAGAACAAGAACAATTATCACAACATTGGAAAGAAAAACAACTTTGAAAGACTTAAGAATTCTTAGTAACTAAATAACCAACCCCAATTTCAGGGGAACCTATGATGAAGCATATTATCTCCTTCCTAACAGATGTGATGGGCTCAAGAATGAGTGACACATTTTTGGACATGGCTAATGTAGGATTTTGTTTTGATAATGCATGTTTAGATGTGGATTTTCTTTTTCTTTTCAATAAAGGAGGGATATGGGAGGAAGGAAAAATAAATGCTTGTTAATTGAAAAAAAGTTTAAAAAAAGAAATCTCAGCAGAATTGGAAGGCACTAACAACTTGAGTTTGCTGGTAGGGAAAAAATAAAGGGATTATAGGGAGGAGAAACACTGCACTTGGGCCTTCAATTTTTAAAATACCATTTTTGTATTGAACCCAATGTAGAGCAAGCCTCAATGCTTTCCTTATTATTTAGCACTATGAAGATTTCAGGCTGTTGGGTAATTTAAAGCATTTATTTGACTGCTATACCTTTACAGAGTATTAAATGGGAGACCTAGAGAGAAGAGTGATTTGTTTAAGGTTACACAGCCACTCAGTGGTCATGCTGGGAATAGAACCCAGGCTCCTTGTCTTCTAGCCCAGGATTCTTTCCATTGCTTTTCTTCACCTTCACTCTTTAATATCTTTCTTATTTCTAGTATGAGCATATTTTATTTGGTTATTAAAATCAACTGACTCTGTATTTCCTCGTGTATTGCCTAGTGGGACATTTGGTAGATTTAAGCTGTTCCCACTGCCTTAATGTCCCTTCTAGAAAAACTATAATAAAATCTCTTGCTTCAAGGAATTTCAGTTCTGATAGATGACCTGGACCTAACAAGTTCAAAAGCCCCAGAAAGATTTATAAAGATACAATCACCACACACACACACACACACACACACACATACACACACATGCATGTACACACAGAGACACACATTGTGGAAATATGACTACTTGTTCTCAGGTAACTACAGTAATGTAGAGATATACTCTTCTTGTAAGGTCACATGTGTGTCACTTTGCAAAACTAGGAAACAGATTCAGTTGTCTATGACAGCCAACTGAGACATTGATTGTGAAGCATCTGGGCAGGGATACTCTTTGACAATCCCAGGAGCTCCTTGCCCAGAGGCAAAGAGGCCTTGCTAAAGCCTGCTACTGTTCAGTAAATCCTCCTTTCTACCATGCCCACCCCAAACTGGGGGACTTTATGCAATTTACCCCCCAATTCTAGTGACAATCGGTGTTCTCTGGGAGTGATGATAACTTCACTCAACTCGTGCCCTGCCATTTCTTATTTATCAAACATAGTTTACAGTCAGAGTTGTTTTAAAAATGAAATGGCCAGCACAACTCTCCTCCCTTTCTCAGCCTCCCCCAAATCAGCAACTTAATGCACTGGAACTTATGACCATTCATCTTGATCTACTTATAAAGCCACTGGCCAAGTCTTTTGAGCAGGTAAATAATAATCCCTTTCCACTGTGTTGTGTCCAGGAAGACAAACACTTTTTTTTGTTTGCTACATTTTACTTAAAGGTCATAGTGGCCCTTTTTAAGAAAGGACTTTCCAGTCAGGAATATAATTTCCTTGTCACATTTTAAAAGTAAATGAAACAAACACAAAATAAATGAAGCCACTCCCATTAGCTTAATGGGGTATTTACTGATTACCTACATTAGACATATTAAAGTACAAATGGATCTGTCTTGCCATTTCTTCCCAATTCAGTGCACTATTCTTTATGATTTCTCCTTCATTCCTCTGGCCTCTCCCTCTGTAACCCCCCACCAATCTCATCTTTAATGAGATTCAATGAGATGTTTTTGATTTGTGCTTCAGACCTTTACACTATCAAGTGAATTTTGTTAATGACCATTAATTTTGACATCTCAGAGATCATCTTCATCTTAGCAATTGCCAAGTAATGGATTTCTTTAAAAGCTTGAGGTGTGAAATTCTGCTCATTAGGAAAATGATGAGTATTTTTTTTAAATCCCCTAATTCCTAATATAGAGACATGATTTTAAGAGGGAGAAATAGAGATTCTAATTCTCTCACATGCCAGTGGATCTAGCATCTGGTCAATTTAGAGGGGCTCTCCAGTAATGTGAACATTCCAACCATCCCTGCCCAATATGTGTGACTCTTGTCCATGGTTTCACTGTGTGTGTGGTGGTGTAGTCTCCCCCAGTTTTGGGAGAGCCTTCCTTGTGCTCTCTTGACATTTCAAGGATCCCAAAGAACACATGGACTGTCCACTTGTGACTTATGATCCTTCCCTCAGTCGGGCCATACAAGCAGCTCATTCTCTTTTTCCATCAGATTTTCCTTTAATGTTATCTTTTATGAAGCTTATACCCCCTGCGGTTCCAGTAAAAAGGGCATTAAGCAGAAAGGCAGCATAGAATAGAATGGACTAACTTGTTACTTCCTTCCCCGAAGGTTGCATTAACATCTATTGGACCCTAATGACTTGTGGATTTCATTGAATATGACTAAACCTATTCAGGTGTAAGGTCAACATCCCTAGCTCCTTCTTACTTCTCATTTCTCTATAAACATAAATTTAGAATTATCAAAATCCATAAATGGATTGCCAGTAAGAACAATGAGAAATCCAAGTATAAATGTGGCCCAGGGGAAAAGAAAATGGAAATAAAAGCCTCATTGAAAGCAATTTATATCTCTGACACTAATATGTTTTCTTTCACTTAATAGTGTGGAATTTCTATAGCCACTAACTGTTCA